>NC_136263.1:12915438-13515438 GCF_964187855.1 Myxine glutinosa
TTATTCCTCTCCCACCTCCCTCCAAGTCCTCCCGATGTCCCTGCTCTCAAATGTTGTGTTTGTGTCCTTCCCCCTCTCTCCCCATCTTGTCTGCCGCTCCCCTTGTTTTTTGTGTTTTGTGTGTCGGTTTGTCTTTTTGTGTGATTAATGTTAGCTCTTTCACGAGCCTCGATCTTGTATACACAAAAAAAACAAAAACAAAAACATCTTACCGTGTCCTCCACAAAGAGAAGGCGAGCTATCGCCGGCACTCTGAACAAGTTGTGGCCTGGCATGCTCTTCTCCTCTGCCGTTACGGAGGCATCTTTTTCCTCCTCGGAATACGTCCTCCTCGGCATCTTTTTCCAGAAGAGCCCTGTCTCGTCACAGTTGAAGATTTGCTGGGGGATGTATCCTTCGGCTTCTATCAGTTCGGCAAAAGTTATAATAAAATCTTCAGCTGCCTTCACATCCGAGCTTGCTGCCTCACCATGCCTGATGACGGAGTGAATGCCGGTCCTCTTCTTAAAATTATCAAACCATCCCCGACTGGCTTTGAATGACTCTTCCGATGCCTCGTCCGTTGATGTTCCCGCCGTCTGCTGCACCAAATCCCCGTAAATGTCTCGTGCCTTCTCACAGATGATGCTCTCGGTCACGGTATCTCCTGCGAGCTGCTTCTCCATCAACCACACAAACAACAACTTCTCCATCTCTTCATGGACAGAGGTCCGGAGCTTTGAAATAATCGTAACGCCCTTGGCTGGCGTTATAGCCTTTATCGACTCCTTCTCCTTCAAAATCGTACATATCGTAGAAGTACTACGATCGTACTGCCTCGCCAAGTCGACAACACGCACACCTCGCTCATGTTTTTCAACGATTGCGTGTTTTATATCCAAGCACATCCTCCTTTTCTTCTTCTCAGCACTGCCCTTGGCACTCAATTTCTTAGGACCCATGGTTAAAACTAAGAAATTTTCCAAAATAACCAAAATGCGAAAACAAAGCAGCAGCGATATACGGCAGAGATGCTTGCACGGCAAGATAACCACGTGACCTGAACGCTCGTTGGGCCACCTAGTGGCGGGTGGCGTCAGCTCGTAACTCAGATCTCGGCTCGCATCACAAAGCAAAAAACCGCCCGAGCGACGGCTCGTATCTCGGAAAACTCGTAAGTTGGTGCACTCGTAAGTCAAGGTTTCACTGTATATATATATATATATATATACACACATATATATACATATTAGGGTGGTGCTCAAAATAAAAATTTTTTAAATATTTACTGGGACATAGCTTTATGTTGTTCCTTTTGTTCCAAAATGAAAAGACACCAAATATGAAAGCAATCTGATTTTATTTAGGGGTGCCACATCAGCCTTCAAACTAAAGGTGTCTACAAAACTTTTCTATATATGGATCGAAAGCAAAACCAGAAGTTTGTTTTATGAAAATCCACCCTCCACTCACTTTCTTTGTATTCTAGCAAACACAAGTTACAATAGTTGCACAAATAGCACTATATTGCTATGAAAACTCAAATTCAATGATAACAATCCAAATGTTCAGTTCATAAAATGAAGAGACACCATATCACATAATATTTAAAAACCCAAATATAATGAGAAATGTAACTCCTATTTCTGGGCCTGTTTCACCACTGTTGCCTTCTTGGCATCGGGGTACATCTTCCTGTGAGCAGCAACAACTTGGAGCAGAGCTTGCTTTTGCTCTTCATCCTTTGTAAGGAACTTATTGTAGTCTTGTATCAATGCGACACCCCTTTCTGCCCTGTCGTTCACCACGACTAAGCCACTGGCGGCTTTCTTTGCTTCCTGAAAGCTGGTTTCTTGCTCCCATGAACCAGGATCCTTATCCATCCAATCAGTTGGGGTCCCTAGGATGCTGAAGAAATGCTTGGTGTGTTTTGTTATGAGGCCAGCGATTGACAGGGCGGTTCCTCGTTTGATAGCTGGTCTCTTTGGAGAGGGGTTTTCACCATCATTTTTCAATGCTTCAATCATATTGATCTTGCTTTCTTTGTCAATTCTGGTGTCAAAGAATGCAAATGCCACTAGTACTGGGCTCATGTACCACGTGTGGCGGCCAAGTGCCTTCAAGGCTGCCTGAGCCATCTTCTGATTGATTTGTTCAAACTTTTCCAACTTCTTGAAGAGGTTAATGTCATTCAGGGGAGCCTCAATAGCTTGTGGAGCCCGAAACCAAGCCTGTACATACACAAGGCAGACAAAAATGTTGAAGGCTCGGAGTTCTCTCGCCTCTCGAAGTGTCAAGTGGAACTCTGACCGAAACATGAACACCTGTAGTGAATATAGTGCTTTTGCCATCCATCTGGCTCTGTGCATTGCTCCTGGAGCCATGATCCGGATTCCACGAGGTTGGATTCCTCCCATGTAGATGACAGTCAGTTCTAGGAGTTCACGATAATCATCTCGTGGCTGCTGATCTTTCAAACACACAAGAGCAAATTCCAGAGCTTCATCCATCATGTCATTGTTCTGTGCAAACTCAGCTGCCGTATCAGGATCTGTGAATCCATTTTTTGGTTGGTGATGGGCAATGGACGGCCACTCCGCCTGAAACCGCTTAAAAAGCTGGATGTCAGGGCCTGATGAAGGACCGAAAAGAGTGGTGAAAATTTCTCCCAGAATGATTTCGTGCGCATGATGGCGGCAAGCCAAATGAATTAGTTCAGTCTGTAGCTTCTTTTCAATGAGGACAGCAGCCCCTCCACGAACACCTGAATTGCTGGCCGTTGTGTCAAAAGACAAAGCCTTCACCTTGCCCACAAGGTTCCAGCTCTTCAGTGTGTCCACTACAGCGGTTGCCATAGCTTCTCCTCCCCCGTCAGGTAACTTGGGAACATTCAACAGCTGCTCCATTCCATGGTACTGGTTGGACACAAGGATTGGAAGACGATCCACCTTTACATGCACAAAATCTCCAGTGACATCGCTGGAGCTGAACTGTATGTATAATATATTGTATATAACTATATATATAATGTATAATGTGTATTTATGTATATTTATTATTTAATGTATATTTTATGTATAAATTTAATTATAATGTATATATATTGTATAACTATATATTTATTTATTATATTTAAATTTTAATATATTATATTTATTTTTAATATATTATTTAATGTATTATATTTGTCTATATTTGTATAATTGTCTATTGTATAATTGTATATATAATGTATAATATAATATATATTATTATTATTTAATGTATATTTACTATATATTTATTTTAAATATTATATTTAATGTATATATATAATTATGTATTTATTTTGTGTATATACAGCCCAAAAAATGGGAATTCCTATTTTTGCATGGGGGAAAATTCATCACTGATGTGGCACCCCTAAATATTATTGGATTCCATTCAAATTTGGTGTGGTTTCCTTTGACACCAAAAGGAACAAAAATAGACCATGTCCCGGAGACAATCTGCATTTTGATTTTTTGAAGCCCACCCTAATACATATATATACATATATATATATATATATATATATATATATATATATATATATATATATATATATATATATACACACACACACACACACACACACACACACACACACACACACACACACACACACAACAATCCTGACTTGGCTATTTCGGAAGTACATTCAAATTTGGATACGAAGCCTGGTTTTGGCTTAGCATTTAGGGTGCTGGCTTGGGATCCTAGGATCCTGGGTTTGAATCCCATTCGATCGCTGAATTAACACCAGGGGGGTTGACTCAGCCTGTCATCCTTCCGAGGTCGGCAAATCGAGTACCAGCTCACTGGTAATTCCCTGTGTGTCACAAGAGGCGACCAACAGGGTTGGCGGCAGGAAGGGCATCCGGCCATAAAACATTGCTTCAAAAAGGGGACCACGGTGCCCGAAAACGGCAGAGGCGACTAACAGGGTTGGCGGCAGGAAGGGCATCCAGCCACAAAACATTGCTTCAAAAAGGGGACCATGGTGCACAAAAAAGGCCAATGGCCTAACTCACCCTCACCCAGCATGTTTTGTCCAAATCTGTCCATAACGTTTTGAAATATCATGCTATATACCGTTACTGTCCCATCTTTCATTGATGGAGAATCACTTAAAAAAAAAAAAATTTTTAGTATCCCGATCCGGATCCCAATCTTCACCAAACTCAAATAAATTCGTCCTTGTCACAAATTCCACTAAATTTTGTCTGAAGCCATCTAACTTTTTGAGATATCGTGCTCACAGACAGACAGACAAACTCCGGTGAAAGCATAAAATCTCCATCCTTATTTGGTGGCGGAGGTGAAAATCCATGAGTTTCCCTTCTCACTCAAATGATTGTCTTCTTCATGTGGTCAAATTCAATGTCCACCATTCTCTTTTCCATAGTATCATCACTCTAGCCATATAATACACTGAGTGGTTTGCCGTTACATTTCCGAGCAGAAGTACCTATTATTCCATCTGCCTTGTATTGTAATGGCCAGGTAAGGAAGAGATGATGATCGAGATAATCTTACTGCTATGGTAATCTCACTACCATGGTAATCTCACTACTATGGTAATATTACTACTATGACACTACGATTACCTACTTTCACCAGAATAGAGCGCGTGAAAGTATGTCAAGGAGGGATATCCCAGTCAGCCTTGCCATACTGGAGAACTGTGCGATAAATGGATGGGTGGTAGTGGATGGTGAGGAGCAAGTTATTTTGACTTCAATGTTGGCATGATCTGAATTTCTGAGTGGAGCCAAAACCCTCGCAGTTCAATCCCTAGGATTCGAGCACAAAAACCGATCAAGAAGGTACCTGTTATCAGTAGTGCAGTCTGGAATTAGTGTGGGGGCTGAAATTATCTGCGTAAGGTCATGTGACGCAGCAAAATTGCAAGCACTGACACCAGAAGCACAGCATGAGCATAGCATAGCATAGCATAGCACCTGAAGGATAGCATGAGCATAGCATAGCATTGCACCTGAAGGATAGCATGAGCATAGCATAGCATAAGTATAGCATAGCATAGCACCTGAAGGATAGCATGAGCATAGCATAGCACCAGAAGGATAGCATGAGCATAGCATAGCATAGCAACTGAAGCATTCGCATGAGAGTGGACAAACCATTCTTTTTGATGGAAATTAAAGTTTCAAAGAGCATGATGTCAGCTGCTGGGTGTTGGGAGAGCGCCATGTCTATGCTTTCAGAAACAGCGTCAAAGATAGCACAGTTGTGTGATTATGGAGATATATACAAGAAGTAAATGTACGTAATGGAATATAATAGAGAGGTGGAGGGTCATGAAGTCGGATGCTTCCTTTTTGAGACTGACCACATGCCCAAGTGGCAAGGAGGTCTTTACAAAAATAGAGTCGAAGGGAAGGAGGAGAATCAAATATATGGAGGACAAAACCAGGCAGAGTGCCATAGTCATACTGTATGAACAAAGGAAAAAGTGACAAGAGCAGAAAGCTCAGTTAAAACTTCAATAAAAACAACTTAAGACCACAGAGGACAAAAAGAGGAGACCAATTCAACCCTCTCCGGTGCTTTACCACTGAGTTTGGGATCCTATACTACCGGGCTGTCATGACCTGCAACATGGTTTTGGCCTGTACCCTTTGGAGTGGTAGGTCACTGAATGTCGTTCAGCAGTTAGTAGGTAGGGGGAGAAAAGCAGAAGCCAAGGCCCCAGCACATGTAACAACCAACCCTTTACTTTGAAAGAAGTCCTGCAGTTTCTTCACAGTGCAAGTGGAACTGGAAGGGGTAATCTTGTCCGTATTGAGGCAACAGGAGCTGCCTCTATGCCTGTTGCTGGCAGAATGCTGGCCAAGGCTGATGAGCTCTGCATGCCCAGGTTTGAAATCAGAGTTGTCCTCCTCGACAGACTGCCGGCCAAGGCTGACGGGTTCCACGTACGCAGAGCAAGCCTGGCTTTAAGGCGCCAGCCGCACCACTGCATTTGGTTAGAAACAGTGGTCAGCACGAGAAGCCATGCAGTAGGAGTTTGATTTGAAGAGGCTGTCTGAGATGCAGACCAAATGTGATTTTTTTTGGATGAGGAGTTGCCCAGGTCTCCACCCCCATCCCAGTAATTCATTAGCCTTGGAGTCCCATATTACTCTGATTTTATCATTGCTCTGATTGCATTATCAGGTTTTTATGTCCAGTGTTTCAGTTTCCTTCCAATTTGTCCATTTATTTAAAATTTGTGTGCGTGTCTGTGTTTGTACATGTACGTGTACTCTAGCCTATACTGTGACTAGTAAGTGGTCTGATCGTCTTGGAGGTTCCTTGGGCACGAGTGCACTACCTGATGTCTTATGGTGTGTTTGCTGTCCAGGCAGCAGCTTCTGAATTATAAAGAAGATGACCAGGTCGGTCACATTTTATATAAATCGCCTTTGGACATTGATGCCTTTTTTTCTGTTTTCCTTCGAGAGATTAATATTTTACACCTAAACCCCTCAATACCCCCCACCATCACCAACCTTTTCACATTCCCTCCACCGGGATGATAACAAAATTAATTTGAGAACCCTATTATAATTTAAATTAGTTGTCTGAATGAACGGTTAACATTTAGTTGGATGGCAGGCATATTGTCGTTGCGATTTTGTTTTGCTTTTATTTTCAACTTGTAAACCTCGACATTTCCAAATCAAATCAATACAAATGCAGTGGCTTTCTTGGATAACTCCACATTGCACAACCAGGATGCAATTTAATCACAAAGTCTATTTTTCACTTCGGGGAAGGCATACTGTACTTAATGTCCTGCAGTGAATTGGGCATGTGGCATTCAAAGTCAGCCATCGGTCTGAACAACATTTTCTCCATCATTTTGGAGGTAAATCATCTCCAGTTTGACGGTTCAGAAGAGGAATGCCATGACCTTGAAGCAACTTCAATAGCAAGCTGCCCCAGTCATTTTAGCTTGTTTTGGTGGCACAAAGCAAAGCTTCCAGAAAAGCATCTTATTTGGCCGTTCTAAACAATACAGTATCGCTTGAATCTGCTACTGATGAAACAAACACTCGGTAGAGCGGATATCTCCGCTAGGCTGAATAGTCCACGTTTCGTATCCCACTGATAGGCCAGATCTGCATGCCGACCTGGACCAAAATCTAATCTGCTTGTTCTTGGCACCAACCAACTCATCAACCAAGTTTTGTCCGAATCCGCCCATAACTGTATCGTGCTACATATAGTTTTTGACCCTATCACTCAATGGAGATGAATCACTTTAAATTTTTTTTAGAGTAACTGTTACGCATTACAGTAACTGCAAGGTTCGTGTTTCACGTTGTTGTGCTGTTTGTGAAATCCTTCTACCTAGGGTGCTGGATGTAAAACTTCCCTAAAACCTGAATTCTGATGGACAACCAAATCCACCCATTAAGCTACCATATTAAGGGCAATGAACGTAGAGCAGCAACGAAGGTTGGAAAGGGTGGAAATGCGAATGGTTCGGTGGATGTGCGGAGTATCGTGAGAGAGAGGAAGACAAATGATGAATTGCGAAAGATGATGGGAATAGAGCTTGTGGTTGATGCTGTGAAGATGAACAGGTTGAGATGGTTTGGTCATGTGTTGAGGAAGGATGAAAGTGACTGGTTGAGAAGAGTGATGGAAATGAATGGAGAAGGAAGTAGAGGATGGGGAAGACCGAGAAAGACTTGGCTAAAGATGGTGGAAGAAGAAATGCGGGCAAGGGGGTTAACAAGGAGAGATGCAGAAAATAGGGCAAAATGAAGAAGATTGTCATGGGGACCGCAAGGCTAACCCCCGCTCTTGCAGGGAAAATGGCCTTAAAATGCATGTTGTTGTTGTTGTTATAAGCTACCCCACCAACTCCGTTAACTACATTAACAAGAATAACTACTACCCAGGTCTGATCGTGTTCACCTTTCATGCCTTCACTGTGAACACCACCCACAACATTTACAATACAAACAGAGACTCGACGACACCACTGAGGACACCTGCAACCAGTTCCAGGCTGCTCCACAGACAATCAAACATATAAAGGAAGACTGCGGGGTCCTGGCTCCACATAGGCAAGATGACACCATCTGGAAGTGAGGGATCTTTGGGTCGCGCCTGTGAGACCGATTGGCTATCTCCGTGCTGCTGGTCTGTTCAACCCAAACTGACTGGGGCAACACAACAACAACAACAACTAGATGAACAAACTGAATACCGTTGACAAACTTTATTTATGAAACACATGATTGCCTCTTATACTGCATCCTCCTCTATGCTCGTCATCCAGCAACCAATCAACGTTTTTCATACCAACACAGAATCCTTCTTTGTTAAATGTCCTTTAACTCGATGTACTTGGCTATGTTAACCTCATCAAAATATGAAGAACATCTATCTTTAAACCTGATGGATAAATTAGTTTTCCAAACCTTATTGTTGCATTTTAATGTGGCCAAGGCTGATGCCTCAGAGTTAGAGGCTGATGCCTCTAACAAGAGTCCACGTGTCTTCTTCACTCGAGCTCTAAGCCAAGGCCACATCCTTGATCGTGGAAGTCATTATTTTTCAATTCCTGAAACAAAGGAGTGTGAGGAATTGATATTTAGTAGACATACCAGAAAATATTGACTCGATTTGGTGATTTAATTTTACCTTTTTTTCATTGGTCATGAGGGTGGTGACACAACTACATCGTCTGTTTCTTCTTTCTGTGCTCTCTCCATTGATCTGCTGCTGATGCCTGTTCATGGACATGTATTTTTTTCCATCCTTCCATCAATAATGTTTGGCTTTATCTTGATGAGAAATCCAGAATACGCAACAAGGATTGTGGTTTCATAGGGAACGTACATTTTTCCAATTCGTGATTACCAGGTCGATCCTCCTCTATTCTTCCTCTGCTGATTTGTTCGATAGACGTTGAGACGCTCTCTTTTTAAATCCCCTCCTGTGCCTTGACGTATGTCAAACTTGGGCATTTGTTGTGCCCTTCCTTTGATAGCTGTTTGCAATGCCATATGCAAATCATGCACGTATAATTCACGCTAACTATACATTTCAAACATGTCCTTCCTGGCATGTACATTTTATTATGCCATGGTCTAAGTGAAGCCTGGAGGTATTTTAATGGTTAAGGTGGCTGGCTTGATATCTTAGGGTTCTGAGTTTGAGCCCCTGTCATACAGGTGAATTAACAACAGGTGGGTTGATCCAGCCTGGTATCCTTCTGAGGTCAGCAAAATGAGTACCAGCTCTGCCAAATCTCTGAGCTACTTTTACAGCCCACAACAAAATGGTGGTGCAACATCAAGTGGGGGAGGTTGGATTTGTCTCAAAAGAGGGCAAAATATCCTGCATGCAAAATAAAATTTGGCTTCAACATTATTCATGCCTGTTTTCCTGTAATTTTAAAAGTGAATGATGAGCTTTTCAAATGCAGCGAGGGAAGTGTCTGGCATAAACAGAAGACAGAGGAAGGAACGGACAGACACCATGTTTCACAATATATTGTCGTGTTTCTACCCTGTTGTGAACACCGCAGGGCGACACGGATGACCAAACGAGCTTTAACTCTGAGGCGTTCAGTCAAAAATATAGTGGTGTTATTTACACGCGAGGGAAAGGAGAATGACGAACTTACCTGGACGGCTTCAACCAGATGTCTTCGCACCTGCGATAATCAATTCCACTGACACGGAATTCAAATTGCAACAAATAAACATGTTTAATGAAAATAAATACCAGCAAACAAGAAAATGCACGATAAAACTAATATCCTAAATGGGAGCGCCCCAGACAGACTCCGATACAACACAAGGGAATGATAAGGAAATAAAATGCCCCCCTCACTCCCCCCCCCCCCCGACCCCTTCAAATCTCCCTCCGCTCCTTTTTGTCCATTTCTCCCCTCTCACGCCTCCTCCTCAAAGCGTCCTCCCTGCTTCTTCTCCCTTCCAACTCTCACCTCCATCTCCCCCAGCCTTCTTCCTCGCTCTGCCAGCCCCCCCAACTCAAACAACACCTCACTGTGCCTCATCCAATCACCATCAAATCTTTTGTCATCCTCATCCTTCCCTTTCTCCGAGCTATTCTGAAATCTCTGACACACTATCAACAGCTCTCCCTACTTCCTCCTCCTCTTCCACATCTCACCCTACCCCTCGCCCCCTACCCCTATTCTGTATCCGATGCTCCCCCTTCCTCTACATTAACAGTATGGACCTCTGTTACGGCCTGAAGCACACCAAGCCAAGCCTTCAATCACACTGTCTTTATTTATGGATTATCACACGAAAAGCTCTTCCTACACATAAAACCAAGAAGGGAGAAAAGAGGGGAAAACCCAAATAGGCCAGTCCAAGAGTAGGCCGGTCCAAGAGTATGCCGGTCCAAGAGTAGGCCGGTCCAAGAGTAGGCCGGTCCAAGAGTAGGCCGGTCCAAGAGTAGGCCGGTCCAAGAGTAGGCCGGTCCAAGAGTAGCCCGGTCCAAGAGTAGCCCGGTCCAAGAGTAGGCCGGTCCAAGAGTAGGCCGGTCCAAGAGTATGCCGGTCCAAGAGTATGCGGGTCCAAGAGTATGCCCGTCCAAGAGTAGGCCGGTCCAAGAGTA
Organism: Myxine glutinosa; assembly: GCF_964187855.1. Taxonomy (NCBI): domain Eukaryota; kingdom Metazoa; phylum Chordata; class Myxini; order Myxiniformes; family Myxinidae; genus Myxine; species Myxine glutinosa. The sequence continues at coordinate 12,926,053 of NC_136263.1, forward strand.
GGCCGGTCCAAGAGTAGGCCGGTCCAAGAGTAGGCCGGTCCAAGAGTAGGCCGGTCTAAGAGTAGGCCGGTCCAAGAGTAGGCCGGTCCAAGAGTAGGCCGGTCATCTTGCACTTCAGACCACTTGTTTGAGTGTCATTGATGCCACGCAGTTGGACCACGTGAGAACGGCCCTGCTGGCCAAATAAAAGCATTTTTGTTTATTATTGTGTGCTAGGGACGAGAAGTTCTGCAAGTTTAGATGGCCCTGATGCTTCAAATGGCCTGTATGCTGGTCAGGGAGCCAGCCGGTTTGATAGACGCACACAGAAGAAGCAAGAAGCAAGCAGCAAGTGCCATTGATGAGTGTGTTTTGTTGTGTTTTCTCTCCCCTCCAATCTTCTCTTCCAAAAAGAACAGGTCCTGGGTCATATAATTGTAAATATACGTACTTGTAAATATAAGAACGCTGCCCACCGGCTATGTGTTTAGTTTGAAATTCCGGAAATACTCGGGCAGTTGTGGGTGTGAGTGTTAGGTAGCTGCTCAACGCAAAGGAGGGACATATCTAGTGTTAAAACTGTCGCACACTTTGGTCAGAGTAAATGGTAGGGGGAACCACACCTATGTGTCACATTTAAAAGTAAGGTTAATTTTGCATGTCAGGCTCTACCGGTCGTTCCATTGGTGGGTTCGATTCGGGACGAGTCTGGCGAGAGAGGGGTGTATAGTGTTGTGGTTTTGGAATAAAGGATAATTCCCCCTCGTCGGTGGATGCACCACAACATAAAGCCTCCCGATAGTTCAGTTATTTCTTAGTGAATGTAAGCGTAGTCCTATTTGTGTTAGTTTTGCGTTGAGCAGGCCCGTGAGTAGGGCGGTTCTTTTGGCGATAGCATGCCACGTGGCAGGCCTGAACAGGTCTGGCGAGGCCGAAGGGAGGTGCTGCAGGAGGGAGTGGCCGGTAAGCAACGAGCCGCCTCAGGGCTCGAGGGGAGTGGCTAACCACGACGATGAGAGGTGGGGTTTGGAACATTCGAGTCGGCCGAGGCGGAGCCATAAAACCCTGCTCCGAGTCCCCCCACCTCAGATGAGTTCCCTGTTTGACGAGAGTTCCCTGTTAGAGTGAGTGGAGTTGAGGTTGAGCATGCACGAGAACGCGCTGCAGAATGAGTGCATTGAATTGCCGGTGATCGAGATTGTACACGAACTTGCCCCATGCCCCATGCCCTGCGCTCTGCGCTGTATTAATCACACGCTCGAGAGGACGACCCGTGCCGGGCCACAGACGCGTGATTTCCTCCTGCCTGCCTTCTCCTGCATACGTGCCGTGACCGCTAGAGAGCCACACCGAGCGAGCTGCCCGATGGCAAAGCACGTTTGGCGCGCAAACTTCTTCTCTTCTTTTCCCCGTGTGCGTGAGTGGGCCCTGTGTCTGGGTATTAGTTAAGATTGATTAAGCTTCTGCTCTGTGTCCCCTTTCCTTCTGTGAATCATTGTACATTGTAAATAAATTGTGTTCTTCCTCTTCATTTTGACCGTTCCCGTCCCTTCCATTGATTGGCCTCGCATGGTACGACTAGAACCCCTCGAATCGGGTTCCATAAAAGTAACGGCACGAGTCACGTGATACGCATACCGCTCGGCGTACTCGATTAAGCGTGGCTTGTGCGAGGTTCGGTCCCCGCTTTCGTGGCAGCGTGGGTTAAAGGTACGTGCGACGTTGACCCGATACCCTTTTTCACGTTTGCTCCGGAAGTGGCGATTCGGCCTCATGGACACGAAGACCCAGGGGGGAAAAAAGGGGTTTAATTCCCCCTTTGTAATGGGAACGGGCTTCGGACGATCCGCAACAATATATATAATAGATGATTTTGCTTCAAAGGAACTTCAAGGCAGAAAGAGACCATTCGGCAATCAAGCCTGCACAATTTATTTTTTTTGTATACAAGATCGAGGCTCGTGAAAGAGCTAACATTAATCACACAAAAAGTCAAACCGACGGGGAGAGAGGGGGAATGAAAGAGTGAAGGTGAGCAGAGAGCTTAGATTTTGGCAGTTTAACCATAAGAGGGTTGCTGGCAGATCTTGTGCGACCTGTAGGAATATTTGGAGGACAGAGCACAGAGAGAGCTGGGGGAGCAAGGCCGGAGAGGAGTGGTTAGAAGACAAAGACCACCAACCTGCCTGCTTTGAGTAAGTGAAAGGCCCTCGGAGTTAGCTTCATTGCAGGAGATTCCAATGATCCTGAAAGTTTTGGTTTCAACAGCGTGAAGCCGAGCTCGGTATGAGGCAGGAGCACGGGCCCAGAGGGGGGAACAGTATTCCATTGAGCTGCGGATGAAAGCCTTTTATTTGGCGAGGAGCTCAGGTGTGCCAAGGAAGGACTTCACACGACGGAGGTTGCCCAGTCGGCAACTGGCTTTGGAGGCCAGCTTGGAAATGTGTTTTTCCCAAGAAAGATCATGGCAGATAGTGAGACCCAAAAGCTTGAGCGACAGAAATTATTGGAGAGGATTGTGGAGAAAGTAGATGGGAGGGTTGTCCAGTCGGTCTTTTCGGAGAGACATAGTAAGAGTGTGAGATTTGTCAGGATTGAAAGACATGTTCCACTTGTTTGACCAGCCTGTGATTTTTTCCAGGTCTGCAGAGAGTGAGGAGGCTGCAGACTGCTGATCTGAGGGATGAGGAATGGAGCAGCAGAGAGTGGAGTCATCAGCAAAGAGATAGAGAGGATTTTCCAGAGAGTCGGAGAGATCATTGATTAAGACCAGAAAAAGCACAGGGCCCATAACACTGCCTTGGGGAACTCCAGCCGAAACAGGAAAGGGAGATGAGAGAAATCCTGAGAGAAATCCAGGGCAATGTTTGCCAAGCTCTGAGAATTTTTGTTTGTTGAGTTGTCAAGGCTCGTGGAAGAGCAAAAACACTGAATGGATCAGGATGCAGCAGGCCAAACGGAACAGTAGATAGGGGGTCCTTGGTTGACACAGTGTGCTGGAGTTGAAGGACAAAATGGAGGGAGACTTGGCCAAGCAATCGGTGTGGGGAGGAATGGGTTGCACGGGATGGATATTTCCCCTTCTCTTCCTCCCCCTCTCATCCCTCCCCTCCCTCTCTCTCTGCCGCCCTCTCCTCTCTGCCCCACATTCCCCTTTCCTCTCCTCTCTCTAACCACTCTCCACACCCACTCCTCTCTCTCGCATCTTCCCTCCCCACTCTCTTTTCTTTCCTGCCACCTCTCTCCCTCCCCCCCCTCTCCGCCCCTCTCCCCTCTCTCCCCTTTCTTCTCTCCCCTCTCTCCCCTTTCTTCTCTCCCCATCTCCTATCTCTCCCCCTCTCTTCTCTCTCCTCCTCACTCCTCTCCCTCTCATCTCTCCCCTCTCTTTTCTCCTCCCCTCCTCTTTCTCCCCATGTCCTCTCTCTCCTACTCACCCCCCTCTCTCTCTCATCTCTCCCCTCTCTTTTCTTCCCTGCTCCTCTTTCTCCCCATGTCCTCTCTCTCCTCCTCACCCCTCTCCCTCTCATCTCTCCTCTCTTTTCTCCTCCTTTCCTCTTTGTCCCCCTCTCCTCTCTCTCCCCTCACCCTCTCCCTCTCATATCTCCCCTCTCTTTTCTCCCACTCTTCTCTTTCTCCCCCTTCCCTCCCCTCTCCCTCCCCTCACCCCTCTCATCTCTCCCCCACCCAAATACACACACACACCTACCTAGTTTGATTGTGTTGTTGGGTAAATATAATGCCCACTCCACAAGCTCCCACATTTCATATAATTTTGATGCAAATGCCTTCCTTTAATTTGATCATGGAATGAATCGTATTCATCTTGATATAATATAGCTTTCATGTTTTCATGCATGGTGTGAAAGCACAAAATCAAAGAAAGCATTACTCACACAAGGGAATAAATATTTCTCACTTATGTATCGCATCGCATTTATCTTGAATCCAAATGCATATTACACATGTCTCATACCTAATTTCCTGCAGTCTCATGCGATCTCTTATTCTCACATTCTCACATTATCATCTTATCACGATCATTTCACATTATTATCTCTTACATGAGCCTCGATCTTGTACACAAAAAAAACAAACTCTCCATCTCTTTCTCTCTCTATCTCACTCTTTATCTTTCAACTCTCTCTCTCTCTCTCTCTGTCTGTCTGTCTGTCTGTCTCTCTCTCTGTCTGTCTGTCTGTCTCTCTCTCTCTCTCTCGCTGTCTGTCTCTCTCTCTCTCTCTCTCTCTCTCTCTCTCTCTCTCTCTGTCTCTCTCTCTCTCTCTCTCTCTCTCTCTGTCTGTCTGTCTCTCTCTGTCTCTCTGTCTCCCTCTCTCTCTGTCTCTGTCTCTGTCTGTGTCTCTCTCTCTCTCTCTCTCTCTCTCTCTCTCTCTCTCTCTGTCTCTGTCTCTCTCCCCCCACCTCCCCATCTGTCACCCCAATGTCACTCCACCCTGCATGAGCCGAAATCTTTTATAAAATAATTTAATGTCCATGTCCATTCAGCTCATTATTGTAGTTTGAAATTGCATTATTATCTGACACGTATTCCATCCGTGTCTAATTCCTGATTGTCCTTGTCGGAAATTGGCTTCATTTGTGAATAAATCACTTGATGCTGCTTTCCCCTGGTGTTTTAAATGAGTGGTGTGAAACGTATTGCTTGTTTTTCGAAGGAAAACAATCTACCAGGCATTGAACTGTGATTGAATGGAATCGTGGTGAATTTGTCACTTCACTCATTTATGGGCTTTCTCGTATTCTTGGAAAAACAAACCTGCTACTGTTGGGGAAGACAGGTCACACAGTCAGTAGCAAAGGAATCAAAAGACTTGATGCTCGGCCATGTTGTGCTTGAGTGATCATTGTATTTGGGTGTGAGCGAGGGTAACCACCTTGCCTTTTTATCTCCAGGGCAACACAAGATCCGATTTGTTCCCGGGATGATCGGCCCGATTCTAGAGATGACCCTGGTTCCAGAAACAGGCCTCCGCAAACGCACCATTCCCATCTTCTTTGACATGATGCAGTGCGAGTTCCATTACATGCGTGACTTCAAGAAGGTGATCTGGCATCCCCACATGATCTCTGCATCCCCCTCCTCTCTAATGACCTCCTGCATCCCCTCCATGAACTCTGACATCTTTTCCCATGTGCTCTGTTTCTTGCTTTGCCTTTCATTCTGTGCCACTTAATTAGGCACAATTTGCCTTCTATTTGCTCTACCACTGCCTTTCCTGGATTGGTTTCTTTTGTGTTGTCTGGATGCTTGGTGAAAGTATCCTGAAAGTTTATTTGATTATATTTTCATGAGGAAATATCTGACAGCAGATAAGGCATTAGATTCTTTTTAGCGGTGAAGTCGCTTCAATATTTCGCTTTGTCCTTCCTTCCATCCGTCCAAAAATGAAGAAGAAGAACCTTTCAGGCACACCGTGTTTAATTATAAAGGGTTCCAGTGTATAATTCTAGAGGGTTATAAAGGGTAATTCTAATGTGTTCTCAAGGGTAATTCTAATGTGTTCTCAAGGGTAATTCTAATGTGTGAGAGAGACATCATAATATAATGAGACATGGGTAATGAACGTAGAGCAGCAACGAAGGCTGGAAAGGGTGGAAATGCGAATGGTTCGGTGGATGTGCAGAGTATCGTTGAGAGAGAGGAAGACAGATGATGAATTGCGAAAGATGATGGGAATAGAGCCTATGATTGATTCTGTGAAGAGGAACAGGTTGAGATGGTTTGGTCATGTGTTGAGGAAGGATGAAAGTGATTGGTTGAGAAGAGTGATGGAAATGAATGTAGAAGGAAGTAGAAGACGGGGAAGACCGAGAAAGACCTGGCTGAAGATGGTGGAAGAAGAAATGCGGGCAAGGGGGTTAACAAGGAAAGATGCAAAAAATAGGGCAAAATGGAGAAGATTGTCATGGGGACCGCAAGGCTAACCCCCGCTCTAGCAGGGAAAATGGCCTTAAAATGCCTGTTGTTGTTGTTGTTGTAGGGTAATTATAATGTGTTCTAAAGGGTAATTATAATGTGTTCTAAAGGGTAATTATAATGTGTTCTAAAGGGTAATTATAATGTGTTCTAAAGGTTAATTATAATATGTTCTAAAGGGTAATTATACTGGGCTCTAAAGGGTAATTATAATGTGTTCTAAAGGGTAATTATAATGTGTTCTAAAGGGTGATTATAATATGTTCTAAAAGGTAATTATACTGGGCTCTAAAGGGTAATTATAATGTGTTCTAAAGGGTAATTATAATATGTTCTAAAGGGTAATTATACTGGGCTCTAAAGGGTAATTATAATGTGTTCTAAAGGGTAATTATAATGTGTTCTAAAGGGTAATTATAATGTGTTCTAAAGGGTAATTATAATATGTTCTAAAAGGTAATTATACTGGGCTCTAAAGGGTAATTATAATGTGTTCTAAAAGGTAATTATAATATGTTCCAAAGGGTAATTATAATGTGTTCTAAACGGTAATTATAATGTGTTCTAAAGGGTAATTATAATGTGTTCTAAAGGGTAATTATAATGTGTTCTAAAGGGTAATTATAATGTGTTCTAAACGGCAATTATAATGGGCTCTAAAGGGTAATTATAATGGGCTCTAAAGGGTAATTATAATGTGTTCTAAAGGGTAATTATAATGTGTTCCAAAGGGTAATTATAATGTGTTCCAAAGGGTAATTATAATGTGTTCTAAAGGGTAATTATAATGTGTTCTAAAGGGTAATTATAATGTGTTCTAAACGGTAATTATAATGGGTTCTAAAGCGTAATTATAATGTGTTCTAAAGGGTAATTATAATGTGTTCTAAAGGGTAATTATAATGTGTTCTAAAGGGTCATTCTAAATGTTTTTTTAAAGGGTAATTATAATGTGTTCTAAAGGGTAATTATAATGTGTTCTAAAGGGTAATTCTAATGTGTTCTAAACGGTAATTATAATGGGTTCTAAAGCGTAATTATAATGTGTTCTAAAGGGTAATTATAATGTGTTCTAAAGGGTAATTATAATGTGTTCTAAAGGGTCATTCTAAATGTTTTTTTAAAGGGTAATTATAATGTGTTCTACAGGGTAATTATAATGTGTTCTAAAGGGTAATTATAATGTGTTCTAAAGGGTATTTATAATGGGTTCTAAAGGGTAATTATAATGTGTTCTAAAGGGTAATTATAATGTGTTCTAAAGGGTCATTCTAAATGTTTTTTTAAAGGGTAATTATAATGTGTTCTACAGGGTAATTATAATGTGTTCTACAGGGTAATTATAATGTGTTCTAAAGGGTAATTATAATGTGTTCTAAAGGGTAATTATAATGTGTTCTAAAGGGTAATTATAATGTGTTCTAAAGGGTCATTCTAAATGTTTTTTTAAAGGGTAATTATAATGTGTTCTACAGGGTAATTATAATGTGTTCTAAAGGGTAATTATAATGTGTTCTAAAGGGTAATTATAATGTGTTCTAAAGGGTAATTATAATGTGTTCTACAGGGTAATTATAATGTGTTCTAAAGGGTAATTATAATGTGTTCTAAAGGGTAATTATAATGTGTTCTAAAGGGTAATTATAATGTGTTCTAAAGGGTCATTCTAAATGTTTTTTTAAAGGGTAATTATAATGTGTTCTAAAGGGTAATTATAATGTGTTCTAAAGGGTAATTATAATGTGTTCTAAAGGGTAATTATAATGTGTTCTAAAGGGTAATTATAATGTGTTCTAAAGGGTCATTCTAAATGTTTTTTTAAAGGGTAATTATAATGTGTTCTACAGGGTAATTATAATGTGTTCTAAAGGGTAATTATAATGTGTTCTAAAGGGTAATTATAATGGGTTCTAAAGGGTCATTCTAAATGTTTTTTTAAAGGGTAATTATAATGGGTTCTAAAGCGTAATTATAATGTGTTCTAAAGGGTCATTCTAAATGTTTTTTTAAAGGGTAATTATAATGGGTTCTAAAGCGTAATTATAATGTGTTCTAAAGGGTAATTATAATGTGTTCTAAAGGGTAATTATAATGTGTTCTAAAGGGTCATTCTAAATGTTTTTTTAAAGGGTAATTATAATGTGTTCTACAGGGTAATTATAATGTGTTCTAAAGGGTAATTATAATGTGTTCTAAAGGGTAATTATAATGGGTTCTAAAGGGTCATTCTAAATGTTTTTTTAAAGGGTAATTATAATGTGTTCTAAAGGGTAATTATAATGGGTTCTAAAGGGTCATTCTAAATGTTTTTTTAAAGGGTAATTATAATGTGTTCTACAGGGTAATTATAATGTGTTCTAAAGGGTAATTATAATGTGTTCTAAAGGGTAATTATAATGTGTTCTAAAGGGTAATTATAATGTGTTCTAAAGGGTCATTCTAAATGTTTTTTTAAAGGGTAATTATAATGTGTTCTACAGGGTAATTATAATGTGTTCTAAAGGGTAATTATAATGTGTTCTAAAGGGTAATTATAATGTGTTCTAAAGGGTAATTATAATGTGTTCTACAGGGTAATTATAATGTGTTCTAAAGGGTAATTATAATGTGTTCTAAAGGGTAATTATAATGTGTTCTAAAGGGTAATTATAATGTGTTCTAAAGGGTCATTCTAAATGTTTTTTTAAAGGGTAATTATAATGTGTTCTAAAGGGTAATTATAATGTGTTCTAAAGGGTAATTATAATGTGTTCTAAAGGGTAATTATAATGTGTTCTAAAGGGTAATTATAATGTGTTCTAAAGGGTCATTCTAAATGTTTTTTTAAAGGGTAATTATAATGTGTTCTACAGGGTAATTATAATGTGTTCTAAAGGGTAATTATAATGTGTTCTAAAGGGTAATTATAATGGGTTCTAAAGGGTCATTCTAAATGTTTTTTTAAAGGGTAATTATAATGGGTTCTAAAGCGTAATTATAATGTGTTGTAAAGGGTCATTCTAAATGTTTTTTAAAAGGGTAATTATAATGGGTTCTAAAGCGTAATTATAATGTGTTCTAAAGGGTAATTATAATGTGTTCTAAAGGGTAATTATAATGTGTTCTAAAGGGTCATTCTAAATGTTTTTTTAAAGGGTTTCATTCGTTTCTAGGCTTTGCCTATTTCATATTAAAATGCCAAACTTAACCACTTCCTTCGGACACGAGTGGGATTTTTTCATTTTTATTTGAGTACATCTACATGTGGGGTGTCCCAAAAGTGACTGTACACCTCTACATGTTGTCCCAAAAGTGACTGTACACCTCTACAAGTTGTCCCAAAAGTCACTGTGCACCTCTACATGTTGTCCCAAAAGTCACTGTGCACCTCTACATGTTGTCCCAAAAGTGACTGTGCACCTCTACAAGTTGTCCCAAAAGTCACTGTGCACCTCGGCAAATTCCATGTAAACCATGAAAAGCCCAATTGTTAATACGTAGAAATGGCCTATGTGACATTTGATGTGGGTATCACGCAAGCATTACGTCAAAAGAATCTCATCCCTCAAGTGACAATACCATCTTAGAACCGAATCCACTTACTTCTCAAAACAGCTCGCTCACAACAACAAAAAGGACTGCATGTCAACCCTTTTCCTTGTTGTAAGCGATATCTTAACACTGTACGGGAAATAATTTCCATGTTCCGTAAGACTAGTTTAGTTGCGGTCACCCCATGGCCTGGCAGGTCTTCAGTGCTATCAGGTAAGAAAGTTAACGATATTTCGGTTTGCATATTAAGAAACCTGAGGATATTATTTCTTCAGTTGTCGCAGCAGGTAGATGCTCACATAGCAGTACACACAGAGCACTGTAGAAACGTCTGCACCTGCATCCGTACAAAGTACCAACTGTGCATGAACTACAAGAGAAGGGACTACAACACGCATTCTGATTACTGCCAATGGTTTAGGCTTAAACCCTTCAGACAGATTAGACAGCTTGGACCCTTGACCATTTAGAGCTTTTGCCCACTTAGACACTAACTACGATTGGAACATTCCCTTTGGACCTTTAGACCATCAAAAACCTTTTAAGCACAAAAAAACGATTAAATAAAGTGAGGTGGAGGTGGAGAAAAGTTCAGGATGGAGAATCGGGTGGAGCAATGGGGAACTAATGTTTGGAGGAGTTAGGAGTAACGGGAGTGGAGGAAAGATAATTACATCCGCCACCGTAGGTGGATGGAGGTTGTTTTCATCCCTGTCTGTCTGTCGGTGAGCAAGATATCTCAAAAAGTTATCAACGGATTAGACGAAGCTTGGTGAATGGTTTAGGTGTGTGACTAGGACATATTCATCGGATTTTGGTGAAGATCTGTATCCAATATTTTTTTTAATTTTTAAATTAATTCTTCACCATTATTAAATGGTGCCAAAAACGATATATAGCATGTTATTTCAAAAAGTTGTGGATGGTTTATGACGAAACTTGGTGGATGAGATGAGTGGATTACAAAACGTAAACTGTTCAGGATGGCAGAGGTACGTGCTCTACTAAGTGTCGCTCTAATTGTTATTTGGTTCTGGGGAGGTTAAAAATGCATATGTAATATGTATATACTTCAATTCTGCAAGTGTATCCAAATGGAACTGGCCCCACCATCATTACCCTTGCAGAGTGACTTTGCTTCCTTCCAGTTTCCCAAATCCCCCTCACATGCACTAACCAAGTGACAGGGAACAGCAGGCATTGCACATTCGAGCAGATGCTCTAATTATTTTATGGCAAAGACTTAATAATGTGAATATCAAGTGTGCACAGTCTTTGTAAACAGTTATTGTATTATACAAAATAATGAATTTAGAATAATTGCATTACGGTGTCTGAGATTAGATTAGTTGAAAATGTTATATTATGCCCATGAAGGGCTGAACTTGTGTAACGGGGCAGGGGAGAAGGGTTAAAGGGCAGGGGGGTTAGGGGGGGGGGAGCGGTTCGCTCATTTGCAGTGAAAATTCAAGGAGCAGTCATGTGAGATGTTTTAAGAATATAGATGACAAGTATATGTTTTAAGATCTAATGACAAGTAGATTCCAATTGGAATCTTTCTGCATCCAAAGCAGCAATTTACATAGATTTCTTTCACAATTGTAATTATTTGCCAACTCCTACGATTAATTTATACATTTTCTGTTGTAATTTAATCAATGCTGGTAAAGGACACCTTGGCTTTGAAGCAATCCTGTGATGCTGTTCAGTGAAGAGATAAAAGTAGAGTAGGAACCAGAACGAACAGTTCACGCTTTGTATCCCACTGATGGGTTGGATCTGTATCTGGACTTGAACCAAAATCAAATTAGCTTGTTCTTGTGATCCACCCAACTCATCCACCAAGTTTGGTCATAATCCGTCCACCACTTTCGGAATATCATGCGATATATCATTTTAGGCCCAATCACTCAATGGTGAAGAATTACTTTATAAACAAGAATAAGCAAGAACTATGTCGTGCACAATACTTGCGAAATCCCTAAAATAAGTTGCTGGCCTATGATGACCTCAAAAATACTTGGTGATTGAATTTAGTGTCCAGATATGCAAATCCTCTTCAAATTTCAATTTAATTAAATGAAAATTGAGGATTTTAGAAATCTGGCCTATGTTGACCTTTTTGCCTAAGTTGACCCCAAAAATAATTGGTTGAATTCAGTGACCAGATATGCAAATCTTCTTCAGTTTTCAAGTTAATCAGATGAAAATTGAGGATTTTAGAAATTTGACAAAGTTAGTGACCTTTGGTCTATGTTGACCTATTGACCTTTTGACCCTAAAAACAATAGGCTTCTTGCTTATGACCAAGTTTCGTGAAGATCGGTTGAAAATTGTGACCTGTAGGCAACTGACATAACACAGACAGACAGAATAACGCACAAGACCAACCAATATACTTGAAAAATCTTCGATTTTCGCAAGTAATAATAAGTTTCTCAGGGCTTTTCATGTTTACTCTCTGGTGGCGTTGCATTATTTAAGGTGTCAGGTGAAAGCAATACAAATCACATGATTGTAGCATCTCTTCTGTTCCACATAGCAATTTTACGACTAGTGTACTACTACATCTGGAGCGGGCCAAATTGATCCCAATCCTATTTTGGGGTTGGATTGGTGGGACGGGGGAGATTATGTCCAGATTATGTCACAGTTATGATCACTGCTCACGTCCATTCATTAATTCCTCTTTTTTTCCTCACCTATGGAACCAACTTCCACATTTAGGCTATGAGCCAAGGGGGTTGGTCGGTACCATACAGATGGAGTAAGGCTCATTGTGATTTTTAGCAAGATATATGTCCCTAGATATGAAAAAAAAGTGATAGCAGTGTATAACTCTCGGCCATCTCTGTGTTATCACCCGAAATATTATTATACGCCTGCTTCGCTTCGCCAAAAAATGTGATATTTGCTAAAATTGGAATAAATATGTTTTTAAGGACCACAGAGTGCCAATAATTTTCATACTGAATGCCAACTAATATAGTAATAGAAATATAGAACATTTGTGGGGGTTATTTATCAAAATATTGATATAATGACAAAAAATATGTTAAATTTAGTGAAAAAGTGGTCGAAATCGCTTCGAGTTCAGAATTCACATTGTACATTTTTGTCAATATTTCAAAAATGAAAACTCCCAGAGTAACATTTGACCCCTCAAAATCTTCGCAAGGAACCACTGCATTGGAATATATCATTACTTTGTAATATGGTGGTTGTTTGGGGCACATATTTTGGCAAAGTTCAAAATATGTTCAACCATACCCCCTAATTTTGATATTTTGGAACGAAACATAGCTTTTGAACATTTTAGGTTTATTCGTCTACTACTTTTGGTATCTCAGTGTAATTTTTGGTATTAGCTAGTATCCTAAAGTAGGTTTGTAACATCAGCTACATTATATTTCACAATGCATGCAAACTTGCTCCACACTCTAGGTTTATCATGATCTCTCGAACAAATACGATCTCGATCTCGATCTCGGCACTCTGTGGTCCTTAAAAACATATTTATTCCAATTTTAGCAAATATCACATTTTTTGGCAAAGCGAAGCAGGCGTATAATAATATTTCGGGTGATAACACAGAGATGGCCGAGAGTTATACACTGCTATCACTTTTTTTCATATCTAGGGACATATATCTTGCTAAAAATCACAATGAGCCTTACTCCATCTGTATGGTACCGACCGGTCAATTTGGGGGGTCTGGCTCATAGCCTAAGTGAGCTATATTGTACGAACCTGATGGTACCATCATAGGAAATATATATTGGTTGTACAATTGATTACTATTGTTGTTGTACTGTTATTCTTGTGTGATCTTAATACAATACTTGTTTGTTGGTAACAATTGGTGTGGTTTCACCATTGATCTTTGACATACAGAATAACACATCTTTCTGCCGTGACTCCTCTCAGGGCTCAGAGGTACACCGTGACCGGGGTCTGGGACGGAGCTCGTAACAGTATAAAACACATGAACACTGCTAGGATTTCAAGAAATGAAGTCGGTATTTCAAAAAAAGTGGATCTGAGGTGAATTAATGGGGATAGAAAAGATCAAGGTTTTGGATGGGGGAAGATAAGAAATGGTGGTGAACAGCTGTTTTAAAGACCTTGAGGGAGGATTGGGATTGAAGAGAGTGAGGGAGTTTGTTCCAGAGGCGAGGAAAAAAAGAGGAATTAATGAGTGGAGGTGAGGAATATTTGGGGGACAGAGCACAGACAGTGCTGGGGGAGCTAGGCCGGAGAGGAGTCGGTAGAAGACAGAAAGACCACCAACCTGCCTGCGGGTGAGTGAGTGAAAGTTGAGAGGGGGGACACCAACAGCAGAGTTGAAGACTTGGACAAACAAAGGTTGTGGGGGGGAATGGGGGCAGGAAAGGATGCACGGGGCAGACAAGATTGATACAGAAGGAAACTCTCAAGAGGTAAAAATGAAAATTTGGAGGAAGGAGGGCAGCGGGTCAATGAGGGTAGGAAAGATCATGGTTTCGGATTGGGGATGATCTGAGATGGTGGTGAACAGCTGTCTTGAAGAGACCTGGAAGGAAGAGTGAGATTGAAGAGAATTAGGCTATGAGCCAGACCCCCCAAATTGACCGGTCGGTACCATACAGATGGAGTAAGGCTCATTGTGATTTTTAGCAAGATATATGTCCCTAGATATGAAAAAAAAGTGATAGCAGTGTATAACTCTCGGCCATCTCTGTGTTATCACTCGAAATATTATTATACGCCTGCTTCGCTTCGCCAAAAAATGTGATATTTGCTAAAATTGGAATAAATATGTTTTTAAGGACCACAGAGTGCCGAGATCGAGATCGAGATCGTATTTGTTCGAGAGATCATGATAAACCTAGAGTGTGGAGCAAGTTTGCATGCATTGTGAAATATAATGTAGCTGATGTTACAAACCTACTTTAGGATACTAGCTAATACCAAAAATTACACTGAGATACCAAAAGTAGTAGACGAATAAACCTAAAATGTTCAAAAGCTATGTTTCGTTCCAAAATATCAAAATTAGGGGGTATGGTTGAACATATTTTGAACTTTGCCAAAATATGTGCCCCAAACAACCACCATATTACAAAGTAATGATATATTCCAATGCAGTGGTTCCTTGCGAAGATTTTGAGGGGTCAAATGTTACTCTGGGAGTTTTCATTTTTGAAATATTGACAAAAATGTACAATGTGAATTCTGAACTCGAAGCGATTTCGACCACTTTTTCACTAAATTTAACATATTTTTTGTCATTATATCAATATTTTGATAAATAACCCCCACAAATGTTCTATATTTCTATTACTATATTAGTTGGCATCCAGTATGCAAATTATTGGCACTCTGTGGTCCTTAAAAACATATTTATTCCAATTTTAGCAAATATCACATTTTTTGGCGAAGCGAAGCAGGCGTATAATAATATTTCGGGTGATAACACAGAGATGGCCGAGAGTTATACACTGCTATCACTTTTTTTTCATATCTAGGGACATATATCTTGCTAAAAATCACAATGAGCCTTACTCCATCTGTATGGTACCGACCAACCCCCTTGGCTCATAGCCTAACTGTGCTCCAAGTGAGCGAAAAGAAGAACATTCCCCAATGTCTCTATTCTGGCATCAAGCCAAAGTCGATCCACTCCAGCGATCGTCAGAACGATGTCTAATCGAGATCAGAATCCCGTTCGGATGACAGTCACAGTCACCGCTGCCCAAGCTGCGCAAAGGCGCCCTCAAGGCGACCGGGAAATCACACCCTCGGGTATGGACGTTCCACGGCTCCCAACTCGGCGAACCACAGATTTCCCACTCAAAAGCCAGGTTGCACACACACACCAGATTACGTCTGAATGCTGTGAAAATGGTTGAAGCGAAGGGAAAAACCTTGAGCGATGCGCAAAGCGCGCGAGTCAAAATGGCCGACAGCCCGTTTTCGAGGCGTAACGGCACTACGATGATTCTCCTCGGAATCAACCGCAAAACCTGACACGCAGGTTGATCTGTCACAGCGATAACAACTCTGTCACAGGAATCTCTTTCCTGGGAAACCCGAAAGTTCACTCGTGACTCTCGTTCGCCAATCCTTCGCTCCAGACCTCGAAGCAGCTAGGCTTCTTGTCCGACTCGCTCACTCTGCCTTCTCCTCCTCCTCTTCCTCTTCGTCATCGTCCGGTTACGGTTTCATTTAAAACATTAACTTTTTTACCTTTTGAAAATAGTAATCTCTACTTCCCCCAAACGACAACAATAATAGTACATGGAATCAAAAATGTTTACAGTGGATGAAAATACAACAACGGAAGTGACGAATCCGTAACAATACCTCACCCCCCCCCCCTCCCACCCCCG
Organism: Myxine glutinosa; assembly: GCF_964187855.1. Classification (NCBI taxonomy): domain Eukaryota; kingdom Metazoa; phylum Chordata; class Myxini; order Myxiniformes; family Myxinidae; genus Myxine; species Myxine glutinosa. The sequence goes on from NC_136263.1 coordinate 12,941,869, forward strand.
TTCCCATGCCTCCCCCCCCCAAGCCCTCTCCCTCCCACAGATCTCCCGATGTCCCTGTTCTCTACTGTTGTACTTGTGTACTTCCTCTCTCTCTCTCCATCCTGTCTCCCGCTACCTTTATTATACGTTTTATGTGTCAGTTTGTCTTTTTGTGATTAATGTTAGCTCTTCCGCAAGCCTCGACTATGTTAAGAAAAATCTTTCATGATCCGGTCATGGAATAACCATGCATCCTATCCTAGCCTGAAAGGTAAAATCCATGGTCTTACAAACATACTTGCTCTTGGTTTCTGTTGAGCAGGGCCTCCTTATCGAAAAAGGTTGAAATCCAAATATTACAACGAGGATAAACACATGCACATCGGCTGAAAGAGCAAAGTACATCATCATACAAAGCTAGCCAAAGCAATGCATCCCTAACTTGGCCCGAAGACCAAAATGAACGATCACAGACGAAATGCCGGTTCTGCCACAAGGAATCATTAGCAAGACAAAAATGGTTCATATAACTCATTTTCTTTCTTTTTTCCAACAGCACTTAAACCTGAAGGACATTATATGAATGCAATGGCAATTAAATCACAAAAACGCTTTTTTTCTGGCAACGATTGAGAAACCAAGGTACAAATAGAAAGGTAAAGTTAGAAAGCGAGGAAACAGGAGAAACAAGATCAATTGCAGCAGAAATAGATGTATTTAACGTGTCGACATATAATAAGCAGAATGAGTGGATTAATCATTGGAAAAAGTGGAGAAACAAGGTTAGGGAGGTTTGGGGGAGCAGATGGCATGAAAAAGGGAAGGGTCGAATAATGCAGGGTGTCCCAAAAGTCACTGTGCAATCGGACATACAAACAAAATGATTACGAATTATTTAAAGAAATAAATTTTACCTTGACATTAAGTGTTCAAAATGGTGTCCACGTGAAATTGGTGATGACTTCCTGGAGTTCTTGAAGACTGTGGAGATTATCTTTATAAACGGTGCCTTTCATTGCTCCCCAGGTATAAAAGTTCAGAGGTGAAATGTCGGGGGATCTCGGTGGCGAAATGTCCTATAAAATGAATCTGTTTGCAAAGCATCATGGAGGCATGAACACTGTCCTGTTGGAAATAGGCAGCATGCTAATTTCATGTTCATTCCGACTTGATCATCTGGTGGGCCAATTATTGGAATATATTGAAAATATTTTTAAATCAAAGAATATTGGGCGAATTATCCACTTAAGTGGTATGGTGCACCACGCACCAACATTCACATAATGTAACGGTTTCTCTGATTTTCCGCTGACCCAACATGGCTGGTTTGGCTTTTACATAGGCTGCAGATAAATGGAACCTAGCCTTAGCCTGGTGTTGGCTCAGCGGTTAGGGTGCCGGCTTGGGATCCTAGGATCCTGGGTTCCAAATCCCGGTCAAACGCTGAAATAACGCCAGGGGGGTTGACTCAGCCTGTCATCCTTCCGAGGTTCGCAAATTGAGTACCAGTTCACCGGTAATTCCCTGTGTGTCGCAAGAGGCGACCAACAGGGTTGGCGCCAGGAAGGGAATCCGGCCGTAAAACATTGCTTCAAAAAAGGGGACCACGGTGCCCGAAAAAAGGCCAACCCCTGCTCTGCGGGGAAAAATGGCCTCTAAAGGTGGTTCTAAAGGTGGTTCGTCATCTGAGAACAAGAACGGGCACTCAGTAGAGCACATACCTCTGCGAGGCCAAACAGTTTGTTTTCTGTCCCACTGATAGGCCGGATCTGGATTCGGACCTGAACTAAAATCTAATCGGCTTGTTCTTGTCACCAAACCAACTCGTCCACCAAGTTTATTCATAACTCGTCCATAACTTTTTAAAATATCATGTTATATATCGTTTTTCATCCAAACTCTCAATGGTGAAGAATCACTTAAGACTTAAATAATTCTCGTATCCGACTCCATATTCAGATCTTCACCAAAATCGAATCGATTCGTCCTTGTCACACACCCAATCGATCCACCAAGTTTCGTCCAAATCAGTCCATAACCTTTGGAGATATCCTGTTATATATCGGTTTTAGCCCAATCACTTAATGGTGAAGAATCACTTAATAATTACATAATTCTCGCATCCGAATCCATATTCAGATCTCATCAAAGTTGAACCAATTATTCCTTGTCGCACACCCAATCGATCCACCAAGTTTCGTCCAAATCTATCCATACCTTTTTGAGATATCCTGTTATATATCGGTTTTAGCCCAATCACTTAATGGTGAAGAATCACTTAATAATTACATAATTCTCGCATCCGAATCCATATTCAGATCTCATCAAAGTTGAACCAATTATTCCTTGTCGCACACCCAATCGATCCACCAAGTTTCGTCCAAATCTATCCATACCTTTTTTAGATATCCTGTTATATATCGGTTTTAGCCCAATCACTTAATGGTGAAGAATCACTTAATAATTACATAATTCTCGCATCCGAATCCATATCCAGATCTCACCAAAATTGAACCAATTATTCCTTGTCACACACCCAATCGATCCACCAAGTTTCGTCCAAATCAGTCCATAACTTTTTGAGATATCCTGCTACATGTCGTTTTTGGCCCTATCTCCCAATGATGAAGAATCGCTTAAAAAACTCTACTAGCCGGATCCAGATCTTCACCAAAGTCTAATCATTTCGTTCTTGTCACATACGCTACCTCTCTGTCAAATTTCGTCCGAATCCGTATTGATAAAATCCTCAATTTCAAGCACGATACTTGCAAAATCCCGAAAATACGTTGTTGGCCTATGATGACCTCAAAAATAATTGGTGGTAGAAATCAGTGTCCAGATATGCAAATCCTCTTAAAATTTCAAGCAAATCAGATGATTTGACAAAGTTGACAAAATTTTAACAAAATTTGACAAAGCTGTTGCCCTTTGGTCTATGTTGACCTTTTACCCCCAAAAGTTAAAAGAAGGACATTTTAACCCCAAAATCAATAGGCTTCTTGCTGATGACCAACTCTACCATTTGGTGAAGTTTCGTGAAGATCGGTTGAAAATTTGTGACTTGTAGGCGACTGACAGACAGACAAACAGACAGACAAATAACGCACAAGACCAACCAATATACTTGAAAAATCTTCGATTTTCGCAATTACCAAACAAACAGACAGACAGGGGTGAAAACATAACCTCCATCCACATTCGGTGGTGGAGGTAAAAAGGTGACTTCCATAAGATCACCTCCATCAGCAGTGATAAAGCCTCTAAAGTTTAAGGGGTCAAAATAGTGTTAAGGTCTAAGGGGTCTAAAGGGACTTAAGATGTGTAAATATCTAAAGGGTGAAGGGATCTAAGGGTATATAAAGGTGTCTAAAGTGTTGACAGTGTCTTAAAGGTAAAAGGGGTCTTAATGGTCATACAGATAGTGGGTGTAAAGGGGTCCTATAGGGTCTAAAACATCTTAGGGATATTTGGGGTGTCTTTATGATCCTTAGGAGTCTTATGGGTCCTCAAGGTTGTTTGGGACTTGTGTATGACGAAATTTGATGGGTTGTTCATCGATCCCTGTTCGACCCTTGTTCATCGATCTTTGGATTATTATGGATCCTTTGGGTCCTCGGGATATTTTGGGTCTTTTGGGTCCTCGGGGTATTTTGGGTCTTCGGGGTCTTTTGGGAGTATTTTGGATCCTCTGGGTCTTTGCAGTCTTTGGTCCTCAGAGTATTTTGGGTCGTCTGGTTATTTTGAGTCCTTTGGGTCTTTTGGGTCCTCCTGGTATTTTTGTTCTTTGGGGTTATTTGGGTATTTTGTGTCCTTGGGGTCATTTGGATCCTCGGATTTTTTTTGATCCTTTGTGTGTCGGGGTTGTTTGTGTGTTTTGGGTCCTCGGGGTCTTTTTGGTCCTTTGGGTCCTCGGGGTCGTTTACGTCGTTTTGGTCCTTGGGGTCTTTTTGGTCCTCTGGGTTGTTTGGGTTAAGTATTTCAGGTTACAATTATGGGTAGTGTCGGGTCAGCTTCCCAACCAATGGGTGAAGAGTGGACATACATACAAACACTTGCTCCATTATATATATATGAGTAGATGACCCACCATGGATAGGCTGTAAGTGTCGACGAAGAGTGTATTTTCTTGGAAGAAGAAAAACTTTGGGAAATGGCGGATTGTCATGATAAAGCAATGCCCATCACTACCAGCCTCTAACAGAACTAGGCTCACCCTTTATGTAGGAATGGTACTAAAGTAAAACTGGATGCATTTACCATCTTGTATGTAATTGGTGGCACCACGTCTCCACTGTTGTTGAGGCCAGAGACAGCATATCCCACTATTACGAGTTGTTGCCAGGTTGCTACTACTAATATTATAATGGCCTCAATTAGTCCCACCACCTTGCGAGGTTTGTCCACCTTGTTATGAGGTGTACTGTCCACACCCCTCCGTACTCGTACCTCTTTCTTGTCCCTGTTCTTCACTTCATTTTTTGGCTGCCACTTTTCCTGCCAATTGCATCCATATCAAAGGCCTGCTTGACCTTCTCCAATCCATATCAAAGGCCTGCTTGACCTTCTCCCATCCATATCAAAGGCCTCCTACCTCCTGGACGGACACACCTCCCAATTAACCAATGTCGATCCAGTGCCTTCTCCATAATGCCCTTTACCTATGCCGAACACCTGATCACATTCATTTCCCTGTGAATAAAGGTATTCCCACCAGTTTTCTCGACAGCTCAATCTCAAATCTCTGCTGCAATCTCTCCTCTTCCTTTCTCAAGGCGCAGACCATAGTGTTCCATGCAGAAGGATCTTATCGCAACATTTAAATCTTCACACTTAGAAACCACCTCAGAAACAGTCCTCCCTTTACTCCTCCCTTTGCTCCAACATTCCCTCTCTTTCTCAAATGCACACACACTCACACTCACACCATCACAATTTATAGCTGTCTCCAACAAGGCCCTGCTCCTTCCTCCAAAGTAGAACCTAGATTCTTTAATTTTCCACCTACTTTAACTCTCTGCCTGCCCTATCCCAAATATGTACATCTTCTCTTCTCTCCCTGTTGCTCACTATTCTGCTTTTCCAACATTTTTCCTCAGTTCCCCACTCCCAAACTTTCCCACAATGCCACCATTGCTTCCTTCTTCTTCTTCATTTGTTAGGGCAGTAACACCAGGATGACAGTTAATAGCTGGGTCAGGCCAGATAGTTTAATGGTGAGTGTGCATACCTCTCAGCCATCCTGTCAGACCATCACTGCTTCCTAAAACCCCTACACAGAATATGACATCACCAAATTACCTGCAATCAACATTTCCTTATGTAACCCTCATTTTACTCCTCCACTAAGTAACATCCACAACAATCACAAACAGAAAAGGGACTAATAGCTGACCATTAATGCAAACTTAAGTTTAATTCAAACGACTTTGAGAAATAATTCCTGTTTATCTCCGCCAACAAAGGTGGGCGTAGGTTATGTTTCACCGCATCTTTCTGTCTTTCTGTGAACAGGATGTCTCAAAAAGTTTTGGTGAAGATCCGAATCTGGATCCAGATACGAGAATCTTCACCTTTGTGAGTGATTTGGCCAACAATCATAGAGAGCATGATATTTCGAAAAGTTATGGACGAATTTTGACAAAACTTGGGGTATGAGTTGGTTATGGGACAAGAACAAGCCAATTAGATTATGGTTCAGGTCGGAATCCAGATCCGGCATATCAGTGTATACAAAACATAAATTGTTCAGCCTGGTGGAGGTGTGCTCTCTACCGAGTGTCGTTGTGGTTGTTACTGATATATGGGGCCCCTCATACTTCCCCTCAACATTCCAGCCTTTCATATATCAGGTTCTTGTGGTCAAATGCTGTCTTTGGTTTTCACCAAACATGTCTTCTGGTACTGTGGCCAAATAGCTCTTCCTTTGACTCATCTGTCCAGGGCACATTGTTCCAGAAGTGCTGGTCTTTGGCTGGGTGTTCATTGGCAAACTTTAGTCTTGCCCTGATGTTCTTTCTGGACAGCAAAGGTTTCCTCCTGGCACACCTCCCATGTAGATCAAATTTGTGCACCCTCTTTCTAATGGTAGACTCGTGCACTTTGACATCAACAGTGGCAAGAGATACCTGTAGGTCCCGTGATGACATTCTGGGGTTCTTCGAGACTTCTTTCAGCATCTTGCGGTCTGCTCTCGGGCTGAACTTGCTGGGGCGGCCTGGCCTGAACAAGTTGGCAGTTGTTTGGAATCTTCTCCACTTGTAGATGACCTTCCGGACAGTCGAATGATTGATTTCAAATTGTTTGGAGATCTTTTTAAATCCCTTCCCAGACTCGTAGGCATCTTTAACCTTCTTTCTGAAGGCCTCAGAGAGCTCTTTTGATCTAGGCATGGTGACGCCGCACACTTCAACAACAAAGAGCAAACCAAACTAAATGTCTGAGGTTTAAATAAGACAGGTTCCTCCAAGATCTTCTCTGACGATGTTCTAATCATTTGCACCTGAGCTGGTGCACCTGATTCTAATTTTACGTATTTGAAGTAGTGATAAATGTAGGGGTGTACTTACTTTTTCCACATGCGAAATTTGCATTTATGTTTATTTAAATTATACAATGGACGACAAAATGTAAATGTTTCATGATATTTGTTATATTGTATCACCTTTATCTATCAATATTGTTGAAATGAAGATCAAATAGCTGTATGTTGAAATATGTTGAAAAAGTCAAAACTTTACATGGGGTGTACTTACTTTTTCACGTGACTGTATATAGGAACACCTTCATATGCGTTCTCCAAATCCACAAATCTACAATCCAGCAATACAATTCCTTCCAAATTTTTTTTCCCACACTCTCCACTTAATGAAGATAGCATCCGCTGTTCCCCTGCAAGGCAATAACCCAAACTACCTCCAATCAATCCCACCAACTCTCTCATCCTATCATTCACCATCTTTTTAAATATTTCATCTCATACATCTAATACATACATCATCTTGATACTTCCTGCAAATCCCACACTCGATCAAATTCCCTTTTCCTTATATAAAGCTACTTAGGGATTCATTTGCCAATCCTTTGGTATCCTTTATGCTCCGATATCAACAACTACCAAAACCAATCCACAATCCCTGCATAATCTCCACTAAAGCCCTTTATGCTCGACAAGCTTTGGTTTTCCCTTGGAGCTGCCACTGCCCCAACCTAATACCTTTTACCATCCTGCTGTCGGTTACTTTTTCCTTCAAGGCCTTTTGAATCTGTCTCATCGTCTCCAAAGTTCTGCCACCACACCTCTTCTATTTTGATCCTCCCTCCCTTAGTTTTATTACACATCTTAGCTGCTGTCTCTAACAAAGCCTCCTTCATGTCCCTGCATTTCTCCTGTCAATCCTCTTCTGTAGCTTATGGACAGGATCTGCATACAGTAAATCAGGATCTCGCTAAGCTCGTCCACTCAGACGATCCGTTAGAACTTTATCCACCCTGATTTCCCATTCATCGATATCTGTTCCATTCTACAACTTCGTCATGATTTATTTTGCAACATATAATGTTCAATCACAGGCCCCAAAGAAGTCAGTGTTCATCAGACCAAGCATGACCATCGTAGGTGTTCAAGTGGAACATTCTGGAAATATTCTGAAAAACATTTTCGATTTCTCTAAAGGAGTCATTGAGCTTCTCATCAATACTTCTCTCAAGGTTTGAAGCATGCCTAGTAGTTCTGAGGAATGCGTAAACCAGCAGTAAAAATGTCGACGGGTAGGATTCACTTTCGATATGGCCTTCGAGAGTGAATCAGTAAATGTCATCGGCACTGATTTGAATCATTCCCACTTGGTTGAGTCATCGTCAAAGAAATATATTGTTTCTATGGCTTCCTGGGGTGTGGAGGGGAGCTAAATCCCAGTCGGTGTCATTTCTGCTTTGCATCACAGCCAAAACCAATATGCTGCTGGTAAAATAGCTCAACATGTGCACTTCATATGCATCATGGAAGTAGTACAAACACAGTATTTGAAATGTGCCTCGATTTTACTGTTCAAATGTCATGGTGAACTCATTCAAATCTACTGATCTGGAGAAACTTGCTTAATCCAGAGGGAAGATTCAGCATCTGATGCGCACGGACGAGCACATGTGTGCATCTCCACTTTAACCAATCTTGACTGGCGCATTGTATCATCAGGGTTTCACTCTAATCGGCTCCATGCCTCGAGAAGATGGATATATCTGTATCGCCTCCATTTGAATAAAAAGAATGAACCACCTTTCGAGGCCATTTTCCCCCGCAGAGCGGGTGTTGGCCTTTTTTGGGGCACCGTGGTCCCCTTTTTGAAGCAATGTTTTGCGGCCGGATGTATCTTCCTGCCGCCAACCCTGTTAGTCGCGTCTTGCGACACACAGGGAATTACCAGTGAACTGGTACTCAATTTGCCGACCTCGGAAGGATGACAGGCTGAGTCAACCCCCCTGGCATTAATTCGGCGATCGACCGGGATTCGAACCCAGTATCCTAGGATCCCGAGCCGGCACCCTAACTGCTAAGCAACACCAGGCTACATTTGAATGTTGGGGGAAAAAAAAGAAATAAAACAAAGGACCAGCACGAAAATAATCAGGCAATGATTTAAACGTGTTTCGGGATTCTAATAAAACATTGGTCATGTTTAACATTGGAGCCAATTCCTCTTCTCTCATTATTATTATTATTTTTTTATTACTTAATCATGTTGTTATGTGTGATTAATTATGCTCCTGTAAGGCACAGATTCATTTTGACGTCTCATCATAATTCATTTCCTTTGTTCCTTCCATTTTGGCGAAAGGAAACCGACTTACAATCCTGTGGGTTGGCGTGTGCAGTGCGTGAAGTGCATTGTGATTACACATGAGAATCGATGCGACATGGCCGTTGAATGTTCGACCAGACCGGATCAAAGTTCTGGGTCAAATGTTAAAATGGACTGGAGGGTCCAAGATGGGTGGAAGGGACTGATTCCATTGCGATGAACATCCATCATATGGTCAGGAATTTAGAGATCAAGGGGACTGGAACAAATCAAAAATCACGATTCGTAGAAGAAAGAGAGCTCAAATCCATTGTTTATGTTGCCTGTCGACACACACCGACACGAGTCATTTCTGAGATGCTCGTGTTGTCATTTCCTCAGAACTAGGCTCCCATAATGTTATAAGATCATGCTTTCAAGGGAGATAAGCATTTGTCATGTAAATATTCTGCTCACAGAGAAACCCTTTCATACATTACACGTATCATACCAAATAACTATTATATTGCTGGTTGCTTCTCCCTTCAAGGCTTTTAGGCCACAAATTCCACTCTCGTAAGCAGAGCAAATGGAACAAATCACAACACGCCATACGGCATTCATCATTTCCTTATTTGCACCATCTCTCTCAAACCTTTCCAAAACCTGAACACTAACAGGTGGAAGCAGGTGCAGTGCAGTGTAAAAGTCTGAGTGCCAAGCTTTCCCAAATCACGCTTTCAAACACAAATTTCTCAGAGTATTGAAGATATGTATCCATGTTCTTTAATTGATTGTAGTTAGTACTGACTGACAATTAACATAATAAATGAAGGGTGGGTACATTTGAAAGAAAGGTAAAATGTGTGTGAGCAGTCTGACTCTGCTCTGGAGTGCGTTCCAACACTGTTGGGAAAACATGGACTCAACCATCATCCATAAACTCATTAAATCAATCCCAAATGAGTTGAGGCAGTCCTCAAGTCAACAGTGGGTCACATTGTCCATTGATTAATTATACGTAAAGATGGATTTGATTTTTCCCATTACAATAAGTGTTGATGTATCCTTAAGTGTTCATGGAATACCTTGAAACTTAGTCCTGTTGGTTTCATTAATTGTTTTTCCTGTCCGTCAACACAGATAGATACTAGACTTCACAAGCAAGACCAGTTCCTTCATTTTACATCCTTAAATTATGTTTCCCTTAATGATTTAGCAATTCCTGACACTGCTGACTAAAGTTTATTGTATTTACAATTCATCATTGCAAGGTCGTAGTTCGATTAATTAGATTATTTAGCAAAATTGTTTTCATGCCTAAACCTTACTCTTGGAAGATGGATGATCCTACTCACAGCGCAGGCACATTGCTCTGCAGAGGTTGGTGAGGCGACGCAATCCAGGATGGGTTGCCAATCTGACACAGCAAACTAAACTGGCTTCCTCTCAGAAAGCTGGTACAACAGGCTGAATCAAACTAACTGCCGTTATTTTGTAAGGGTGTGTGTGTGTCTCCTCCATAAGTCCAAAATCATGAAACCTAGCGGCTCCAAACTCTCTGTCTCTCTCTCTCTCTCTCTCTCTCTCTCTGTCTCTCTCTCTCTCTGTCTCTGTCTCTCTCTCTCTCTCTCTCTCTCTCTCTCTCTCTCTCTCTCTCTCTCCCTCTCCCTCTCCCTCTCCCTCTCCCTCTCCCTCTCCCTCTCCCTCTCCCTCCCCCTCTCCCTCTCCCTCTCTTTCTTTCTCTCTTCTCCACCCCACTCTGTCTCTCCCACCCCTAGCTCTCTTTGTCCCCTACCCCTTTTCCCCTCACCCTCCCTTGTCTCCTCCCTCCACTCCCCGCCCATCCTCCCCTCTCTGCCTGCAATCCCCTCCTCTCCCCCTCTCCTACCCCACTCTTTCTCCCCTCCTACCTTCCCCACCATTCCCTTCCCTCCCCGCCTACATTCTCCTCCTCCTCTCTCCCCCATTCTCTCTCTCCCCCATTCTCTCTCTCCCCCATTTTTTCTCTTCCCCCTTTTTTTATATTCCCATCACAAAGTGACTCTGCTTGCCCAGCAACGCCAAGTACCTTTGTTAGTATATACGAGGTCTGATCAAAAAGTTTGGTCAATGTTAGAATAAAATCATTTTATTAGCTATTAAAGACATATCATTAATTCCCTTCAAAGTACTCCACTCCCACACATACACACTTGTTCCACCGTTCCTGCCACTGCCAGAAACATTTATGGAAGTCTTCTTTGGTAATCACCTTCATAAGGTCTGTCGTGTCAAATCGCTTCCCTTTCATCGTTTGTTTCAATTTGGGGAACAGCCAGAAGTCACACGGTGCCAATTCGGGCGAATAATGTGGATGCGGGATGACAGGAATGTTTTTTGCCACCAAAATTTTTGAATAGAGAGCGCCGTGGAGGCGCTCATGATGGAGGAGCCAACCGCTCTTCCACTTTTCTGGTCTTCTCAGTCTGGCTGCCTCTCGCAAACGTTTCTTAACTTCTACATACAAAGAAGCATTGAAGGTAACACCTTCGGGAAGAAATTTCTGCATGAGCCATTCCTTCCAATTTGAAGAACGCAATCAGCGTGACCTTCACTTACGATTTCGACTGTCGCGCCTTTTTCAGTCTCAGAGATGCAGGTGTCTTCCAATGGGAGCTCTGTGCTTTCGTTTCTGGGTCACACCCGTAAACCCACAACTCATCACCTCGGGTAAGAATATATCCGAAACACATCGATCAAACAAGTTGGATGAAAGGAAGACACAATTTTCTTTTTGTTGATGGATGTCGGCTTCTTTCCTCATCTTCCAGTGACTCATTTCCTTCCCGAAACCTATGAAACCACTTGAAAACAGTCTTCTTGGTCAAAGCTTTTTCTTGTCGATCTTTGTGTGTAGATTGTTACCAGCATTTTGTGTTTCTGTACCTGTCTTGCCGAGTTTAAACCAAAATTTCATTGTTGCACGTTGCTCACACGTCGACATTTTCTACAAAAGCTTCAGACGCCACAAAAACGTGCTCGCAAAAAGTAATACTACATCGCACTGGCATGTAGTACTAATGTTGTTTGTTGAGTGCTGGCAAGTAAGAGTGAGACAAAATTAGCACCAGCCACTGACCTCAACAACCTTAACACATTCATGAGTAGAGGCACCATTCACCGAACTTTTGTCTGCGTTGTCCTGTCTTTTCCTATTTATTATTATTATTATTTTTTGTATACAGGATCGAGGCTCGTGAAAGAGCTAACATTTATCACACAAAAAAAATCAAACAGGCATGCAAAACATATAATAAGGGTAGCGTTAGACAAGATGGGGAGAGAGGGGGAAGAACAACCACAACATTTAAGAGCAGGGACATCGGGAGATCTGTGAGAGGGAGAGGGCTTGGGAGGAGGCATGTGAAGAGGGTGGGGGAGGGGGTGGGCGAAGTATAAAACACAAGGACACTGCAAGGACTTCCAGGAAAGAAGTTGGTATTTCAAAAAAGTGGATCTGGGGTGAAATTAGCAGAGGTAGAAATTAGCATCAAGGTTTTGGATGAGGGAAGATAAGAGATGGTGGTGAACAGCTGTTTTAAAGACCTGGAGGGAGGAGTGGGATTGAAGAGAGTGAGGGAGTTTGTTACAGAGGCGGGAGAAAAGGGGAATGAAAGAGTGAAGGTGAGCAGAGAGCCTATATTTTGGCAGTTTAACCATAAGAGGGTTGCAGGCAGATCTTCTGCGATCTGGAGGAATATTGGGGGGGGGGGGGGCGGGACAGAGCCCAGAGAGAGCTGGGGGAGCAAGGCCGGAGAGGAGTCAGTAGACGACAGAAAGACCACCAACCTGCTTGTGGTGAGTAAGTGAAAGGCCCTCGGAGTTAGCTTCATCGCAGGAGATTCGAATGATTCTAAAAGCTTTGGTTTCAACAGCGTGAAGACGAGCTCGGTGTGAGGCAGGAGCACCGGTCCAGCGGGGAGAACAGTATTCCATTGAGCTGCGGATGAAAGCCTTGTATGTGGTGAGGAGCTCAGGTGTGCCCAGGAAGGACTTCGCACGACGGAGGATGCCCAGTCGACGACTGGCTTTGGAGGCCAGATTGGAAATGTGGTTTTCCCAGGAAAGATCATGGCAGATAGTGAGACCCAAAAGCTTGAATGACAGAACTTCTTGGAGAGGGTTGTTGAGAAAGTAGATGGGAGGGTTTTCCAGTCGGTCTTTTTGGAGAGACATGGTGAGAGTGTGAGATTTGTCAGGATTGAAAGACACGTTCCACTTGTTTGACCAGTCTGTGATTTTGTCCAGGTCTGCAGAGAGTGAGGAGGCTGCAGACTGCCGATCTGAGGGATGAGGAATGGAGCTGCAGAGAGTGGAGTCATCAGCAAAGAGATAGAGAGGATTTTCCAGAGAGTCAGTGAGATCATTTATGAAGACCAGAAAAAGCACAGGGCCAAGAACACTGCCTTGGGGAACTCCAGCCTGAACAGGAAGGGGGAGATGAGAGAAACCCATTCAGGGCCACACGTTGACTACGACCAGAGAGGAAGTCCGCAAGCCAAGCGTGGAGATTTCCATGGATACCATAGGAAGAGAGTTTGGTGAGCAGAGCGGGGTGCCAGACCGTATCGAAGGCACGTGATATGTCAAGGGAGACAGCTCTAATTTCCTGTTTGGCATTGAGGACATAGAGTTTTGTCACTTAACGTTGACTTTTGTCACTGAACAGTCACCCTCAAACTTTTGTGAAATCGTACCAAACATCCAGTATGCACCTACCTCTCCCATGTGTATGTCTTAAGGGTTTTTAAAAAAAAAACAATTTATTTTATTTTATTTTATTTTTTTCAACTTAAATCTTCAACTTTAATTGTTTATATAAATGTGCTATCACATATAATACAAATATATTTATGCAAAATAAATGTTTGTATCATGATTGGTGTAAATCATGACAACACAGCAACTCAGATACAGTCATTATCCTCAGTTAAAACAGGGCCGCTCCTCTGCAGCGACAGGTGATGAGGTGTTTTGAATTGCACAGTGGGAGTTGGTCATTATAATGAGGTGAGGTAATTTTTATAACGTGGTGGTGAGGTGTTTTTGATAGTGTGGTGTATACATCGTAGTGAGATGTTTTGAATTATGTGCGTTGGTGAGTTGTTTAGAATTACGTGTAGGTGAGGTCAAGTATTTCATATATGATACGCATATCATATGATATGATGCATATCTGTGCAGTGTCTATCACGTCACGTAACTGAACGACTTGCTCAAACTTTTGTGAAATCGTCCCAAATTCCAGTCTGCACTTTCCCCTCCCTTGTGTACTTATGTGCTAAGAGGTTCCTTTTTGAAAATTTTGAAAGATTAAAAGATGAATAGGAGGCAAGAGTACAGAAGGTCAGCTTTTATTTCTTGGTATTTCTATACATACATGTTTTACCAATGTAGAACAATTAATAGCACTTTTTTATGTTCAGTTCTCTCACTTTAGGTAAGCATAAGTATTGGAACAAATGACTGACAGGTGTTTCTTGGTGCTTAGGTGTTTCTTGTTGCTCAGGTGTTTATTGGTGGTGCTCAGGTGTTTATTGGTGCTCAGGTGTTTCTTGTTGCATCGATTGTTCACACATAAAACAGCTGTGAATGTCTAGTGGTGGTTGCAGCCTTTGCTTTTGCCTCGGCAGTCTGCCATTGGATTCAATAGGCATAAACCAACATGAAGACAAGAACTGTGTATGAAAGGAAAGCAAACAATTTGGAAGCTGAAAGAACAGATTAATTCAATTAGAACTACAGCACAAAAGTTGGACACAGCAAATACAACAATTTGGAATATCTTGAAAAAGAAAGAAACCACTAGTGTACGAGGTGTGTTCAAAAAGTATCCGACCTTTGTTCATAAAAAATACTCGTATCCAGATACAACAAACTTATACTAATCTCCTTCAAAGTAGTCCCCTTGGGCTGCCACACACTTCTCCCAACGGTTCTGCCACTGTCGGAAGCAGCGCTGGAACACCTCTTTTGGGATGGCGTGCAGCTGGTCCGTCGCATTCCGCATGATGTCTTCTCTGGACTGAAATCTGGTCCCTTTCAGGGGCATTTTCAGCTTGGAGAAAAGCCAGAAGTCACACGGAGCCATGTCGGGAGAGTACGGAGCCTGACGAAGCACAGGTGTGTTGTATTTGGCCAAGAAACTCTGTATCAAATGTGAAGAATGGGCGGGTGCGTTATCGTGATGGAGCTGCCAATTGCCCGCTGCCCACAGGTCCGGCCGTTTGCGTCGCACAGCGTCACGAAGGCGACGCAGAACCTCTTGGTAATACTCCTCGGTGATGGTTGTGCCGTGTGGTGCGTACTCGTGATGAACCACGCCACTGGAGTCGAAGAAGACGGTCAGCATGACTTTGACATTGCTGCGGACCTGCCTTGCCTTTTTTGGCCTCGGGGATGTTGGATGCTTCCATTGTGATGACTGCAACTTGGTTTCTGGGTCGTACCCATAAACCCAGGACTCATCGCCAGTGATCACTGTGTTGAGGAAGCTGGGATCGCTGTTCACAGTCTCCAGCATGTCCTGTGCGATCTCCAAACGGAGTTGCTTCTGCTCAATCGTTAGCAGCTTTGGTACGAACTTCGCTGAGATTCTCCTGAAGCCCAAATCCTCCTTCATAATGGAATGAACGGATCCAATGCTGATGCCCACCTCGTCTGCAAGTTCTCTGATCGTGATTCGACGATCCTGCATCACCAGGGTCCTCAATTGGTCAATGACGATCTCATTTCGGGATGTTGAGGGCCTACCCGAACGTGCTTCACTCTCCACTGATGTGCGGCCATCTTTGAAGCGGTTGTACCACTCCTTTATCTGTGTGGTGCTCATTGCTTCGTCCCCGAAGGCCTGTTGAATCTTGCGGATCGTTTCCACTTGGGAATCGCCAAGCTTTACACAAAATTTGATGCAGTAGCGTTGTTCAAGTTTTTCCGTCATTTTGTCAAAAACGAAAATCGGACGGCGCTCACTTGCACTTCCTCACTCATCGGCGGTCTGCCGTCGAATGACAGCTTCTGCAGGTGGGAAAAAATTCACGCGTGCGCATTAGGATCGCCTACATACGTGCACCAATCAACGCCTTCCTAGCTTCATTTGTTTACGCACGACAAATTAAGGTCGCATACTTTTTGAACACACCTCGTACTTAGCAATAGGCAACGGCCAGGTTGGCCTCGCAAAACAACTGCAGTTGATGACAGAGAAATCAGAGCTGTGAAGAAAAACCCTAAAACAACTGTCAGGGACATGATCAACAACTCCCAGAGTGCAGGAGTGAAAGTATCACAATCTACCGTTCGGAGAAGACTTTGACAGCAGAATTACAAAGGCTACACCGCAAGATGCAAACCTCTCGTCAGCACCAAATATAGAAAGGCCAGATTAGAATTTGCCAAGAAGTACAGAGGAGAACCAGTAGAATTCTGGAACAAAGTTTTATGGACAGATGAGACCAAGATAATCGTTATCAAAGTGATGGAAAGGCAAGAAGAGAGAGAGAGAGAGAGAGAGAGAGAGGGGGAGGGAAAGAGAATGAGAGGGAGAGTGAGAGAGGAAGAGAAGGGAAAAAAAAAATAGAGACAGAGATAAGAAGGAAAGGGCCGGTGTATGGGGACCCATCGACACTCAGACAGTGACCGCACTGCCCTGAAAAATCCTGGCAGCAGGGAAGAATGGGGAAGATTTGGCCCTCGACTTGCGTTGGGGGGTGTCCACCATGAAGAGGCGTCTCCGATAGTTGTCAGTGATGTGCTCTTCATCCTGCTGCACTACGCCCTCACTTTGGGAAATGTCATTCTCTTCAATACTGGCACAGGAAATAAGCAAAGACTGATCAACATCACTGAGCTCGCAGAGGGCTACACACAGCAGCACTGCACAGCACTCATGTGTCACTACGTGTACAGTGGATGTGACAAAACCAGTGCTCTCTTGGGACTACGGAAGGTCAAGACAATGAAAGCTCTTCAGAAAACTCCAATGTTTGCAGCTGTACTGTGCAGGTTGGGAGAAACGTGTTATGTGGCAGAAGACCTAATTGATGAACTAGAGGTGTTCACTTGTGCCATCTATGGTCGCGCTCGAGTGCATAAGGTCAATGAACTGGGACACATCCGCATAAAGGAGCTACGTGCTAAGGAGGACCAACTCAACATTTCAAAGAATGTGGGTCCTGGAACACTACCCCCATGTAGAAGAAGTCTAGAGCAGCACATAAGGTAGGTGAACTCTCAGATTGGAATCTGGAAGAGAGCCTATATTGCTAAACCGGATATTCCAGATGTAACGGTTGGCCATGTATGGGAGTTGAGCGATGACAAGCGAGAGACACCAATCACCATGGCAAAAATTGCAAATGGCATCTTCTGCCATCGAGCCGGCAACCTATGAGCACAAATTCCCAGTTATTGCGACATCTGATGCAATTGAAATGCTCTAATGGTGGCGAGGTGCTCCATTTGAAACTGTTACATATATGTAATATTTTGATGGCCAGGGTCCGTAATATAAATTTGCATTGGTGTCAAAGCCACTTTGCTTTGACACTTTTGCCACTTTTGCAAATTTTGCAAGTGCAGGCAAAATGGTGAACTAGATGAACTTTGCCACTTTGACACAAAAGCCACTTTTGCAAAGTGTCCCAATTGCAAATTAATAGTACTAGTGGGGTCACCCGTGGGAATCCCACGGGCATGGAGGTGTATCGTTGCGATCGGTGCAGCCGTTTTTGCGGTACCGGGGACAACAACGTTAGGCGGGAGTCCAAACCTGAAAATGCTGGAGACCAAAGCTGAAATTGGAAAAACAATATAGTATATTTTACTCCAGGGGGTCCCAGGATTACCCACCCAAAATTTCGTTGCGATCGGTTCAGCAGTTTTTACGGTACCTGGGAACGGACGGATGGACAGACGGACAGACGGACGGACATTTGGTGAATTATATTAAGATGAGAATGAGAATATGGAAAAAAAATTTAAACATTGGGTCAAAATGTGAAAGGGCGATGTCATAGTGACTACAAATATTGCTCATGAGCCCCGCCGCACCGCGTCAAGCACGAGTATTTGCGGTAGAGAGAGAAGCCAAAAACAAAATTATTGAAAACCGAATTGGCATAAGCGTATGCTCAAGTTGGTTGACTTAGCCAGAAAAGTGTATCATCTACAGCCAGCACGATGTTTTGACCCATGACATCTCACCTCTTTAACGTGGAAAGAAAAAATTCCAATCTTTATTGAGAATCTTGTGACCCTCGTTTGCGGAGTGTGCCTGGGTGAGCAGCCCTTTTGGTCTTTTGAGACTGCAGGCTTGCACTGACCTTTAAAAGAAATTACTCTTTGTAGAAAGATAGAAAGTAAACGAGATTACTTGCCCAGCGTGTGACATATGTGAATCCACGGGACGAAAGAAGAAGAAGAGCAATGATAAAAGATCTGTGCTGCATAGTGAGAAGTCGTAATTGCCTTCGAACTCTGTGCTTTGTCAGGTTCGGTCTGAAACATTGCCCGCCTTAAGTATCGAATCAATATCGTTTTACCTCGACTGCTTCAGGCCATTCGCACATCTCTCCGGCATTGGTTATTTCATCGTGGTAACTTTTTCCAACCTTGGAGGCTCCACACTGTGATGGAAACAGAAATACAAGTGAAAGAACTGAAGATCGCCTTTCGATTGGATCTTCTAATTTCCATCTACATTTTGAACATTGGAATTGCAATCGTCACCAACGCTGTGCTCCTCGGAAAGCTCATCTTGATCTCCAGGAGTGCCCTCCCTGCATCTGTTGGTTAGAAAACTAGAGACCTTCATTGTGAATCTCTCCACGAGCCCAACTGCTCCAGTCATTGTGAGGTTATTTCAGGACACGCCACCATGGATGTTTTGTGGTTTTATAACTTTCCCGCTCCCATTTTATGTCCTGCAAAGCTGCCTGTGGATATTTGTAGATATTATTCCAGTTGAAGGAGCTGAACATCAAGGCTTTCCTGTTCAATTCTGATGGCCCTTTCGGTTGTCGCGATCTCACTGGTTATGTATTTACCTATTTATTGCTCTACTTATTTATTGGCTTATTACTCCCGCCAGGGAGTAATGCATTCACTCGTGTCCGTGTGTGCGTGTGTTCGTGTGTTTGTGAACAAGATATCTGGAAAAGTTCTGAACGGATTTGGATGAAAGTTGGTGGGATGACTGACCTTGGGATAAGGAAGAATTGATTAGTTTTTGGTGAAGCTCAGGATATTATTCCCGATCCAGGAATTTTTTGAAGGATTTTTTTACCATTGGAAGATAGGGCTCATTTTTTTTAAACATTATCTTCTATATATTCTATATTTAACATTGTGATATGAAAATAGTTTTCATATTTGTTGTTAATGGAGTTTAAACTCGTGGTTATGCGTTAGAGCGGTGTATTATTTTTTAGCAGCGTCGTCTTCAATGTTTTTTTTTTTCTAATAAAGACATATTCTGTCATTTTAAAACCACCAAAGTGTGTATTAGGTTTCTCCGTTTCATAAAATGTATCGTTTGATACGTATAATGCTTTAAAACTGTTTTTTTGTTTTGTTTTGTTTTTAACCTCAGAAGAGATATCAACATTTCGCTCAGCAAATGTCATTCGCGGTGTCAGTATTTGATGAACTTATAAAGACTTAGTTCCAGATTTGTCAATGGCTGAGGTATATTAACAAAGGAATAAAACAGATTTGGCAAAATTCCAACTTTTTAAAAAAAGATCGCATATTCACCCAGGGTTGAGAGGCTCAAGAAGAAGAAACCTCGCATGGGCTTCCCAGACCAAATAAATAATTCTGGTTCTGGCTCTGCGATTTCAGGTTTATTACTCTCGCCAGGGAGTAACGCATTCGATCGTGTCCGTCCATGTGTTTGTGAACAAGATATCTGGAAAAGTTCTGAACGGATTTGGATGAAAGTTTGTGGGATGATTGCCCTCGGGATAAGGAAGAATTGATTAGTTTTTGGTGAAGCTCAGGATATTATACCAGATCCAGGAATTTTTTTTGAAAATTTTTTTGGGAAAGATTTTTTCTGTTTTACTGCATTAAAGCTTTTATTCTTATTCTTAAATGATGTTTTTCTCCTCTAATTCCGAGATATATCAAAATAAATTCACCGACAATTAGGGCTTACTTTCTTTTTCATTTATTGTTTTGGGAGAGGGGATGTTAAACAAAACGTAGTATTCCAACTAAACCCACGGCGGGAGTATGCGCTCTACTGAGTGGTGTTGTAGTTTGTTTATTTGTTGGTTAACCTTCTTTTTTTAGGGGTTTTTGGGTTATTTTTTGTTCTTCCTAAAAAAAAAAAAAAATCCCGAACCCTACACCCTTCCCCCTCCCCACTTCCACCCCCTTCCCCTCCTCCCCCCCCAGTACATGCAGTTTTTTTTATGGGTATTTAAGAGGATTAAATAAGGGTCAGACACAGCTGCAGCATGCTACTTGACCGGTGTAAAACGATCAAATGTAGGGTTTTAGATTGCAAATATATGGTTTTGGCGATGCTTGTTTCTTTCTGTGCAGAAAACCTTGAAACACGATTGACTTATGCCAGAGCTTATATTTATTTATTGTAAATAAACTGCTGCATTGAGCAGTAAAGGACATTTTAATTGTTATCTTAGACTAACGGGGGCTTATGGATTGGGCCTCGAAAGTCCGTCCGTGCATCCCTCCATGTGTGCGTCCGTCTGGAACCATATCGTGGACATGTATGACCCAATCATGTTTAAACCTGGCACACAGATAATGAATGATGTCTTACTATGCACGTCATTTGTTTTCGAGATCAGATCCAAGATGGCCGACCGGCGGCAATTTTCTTATGTCCCCAACCATTTTTTGAACATGCATGATCCGATTTTGTTCCAACTTGACACAAGCACAGTACATGATGATATACACGTGCACCTCACTTTATTTTGCGATCTGGTCAAAGATGGCCAACTGGTAGACTGGTGGCCATTTTAGTTGTAAAAACCTGATGTTGTACACGTTTTCAACCATTTATTGGACATGCATTTACTGATCCTGTTCAAACTTGGCACAAAGACAATACATGATCGTATACATATGCAGACGATTTTGTTTTCTAATTCGACCAAAGATGGCCGACTGGCGGTCTTTAACTCCGTACAGCAAAATTACTAAAACCGCGTGGGCTATGACATTGTCTTTTTTCTTCTTCCTCCTCTTCTTATTGTGAAATTATAATTTTTAGGACTATGTGGAGTTGTCCAGGATTAATGGTTAAAACACGGAAAGTATTTTTTAACTTAGTATTCGTGAAATTAAGATCATAAGTTAAGGTCTATCATTATGCTGGTTACTTGCACCACTGAAAGTCGACGGAGGTTATGTTTTCACCCCTTTCTGTCTATTTGTCTGTTTGTCTGTCTGTAAGCATGATGTCTCACAAAGTTGTGGATGTATTTGGACGAAACCTGGTGGACAGGTTTGGTCGGGTGACGAGGAAAAATTGATTCGATTTTGGTGAAGATCTGGATCTGGAATTCTGGATCAGATCATTTTTACGTAATTCTTTGCAATTCAGAGATAGAGTGCCAAAAACGACATTTTGCACGATATCTCAACTATCTATCGCCAATGGATGCATTTGAATGGAACTTGATGGATGAGTTGTTTATGTGACGAGAACAAGCTGATTAGATTTTGCTTGAGGTCCGGATCCAGATCCGGCCTATCTGTGGGATACAAAACGTAAACGGTTCAGCCTGACGCAGGTATGTGCTCTACCTGGGTGTGGTTCTGGTTTCTTGTGTTTCCATGTGCAACAAACCTTTCTCCAATTTATATGGAGTACCGGTATGTGTTCCCCTGAATAGATGGGTAACCAGCACGGACTTTTGGGAGGGTGAGCAAATGAGGGTTTCTTGAGAAATCAATAGGACCAGGGGCTCACTTTAGGGGGGCAGAGGAGGTGGGAGAGAGCAGGAGGATGAAGAGTCGCTCTCACCGTTTTTTATATTCAATATATTCAAGGAGTTAATGCCCACTCCCAAGTAGCCATACCAGTTTAGAACAACAGATATGATAGATTGACTGCACTGACACTTTCAAAAGATGACACTTTGCTTCCGAGTGGTTCGAAATACATTGCAGAATATCCTGCTGACTGTTGCAGGATTTATGCACAATGCACATTGTGCTGTCCTTCAGGACAAAAGCAATCACACCCCCTTTATATATAGGCCTGCATTTTATTTTCTTGACCTGTAGGAGTTGTAAATATTTAGCAAGTATGATATCAAAATATTAAAGTATAGGTGCAATGCTCTCACATAAAACAAAACGAGATAAAAGTGAAATACATTCTGCAATGTGCACCGATATTGTTTGTATCACACTTACCTGTCGTACAAAAGGTTAAGTTGACAAATAAAAAACACTAATACTGTACGAGTAAAATGGTAATCATGCAAAACGAATGCTAATTAAAATTATTGCATCCTACAATATAAAACAAGGTGTGTGTGTGTGTGTGTGTGTGTGTGTGTGTGTGTGTGTGTGTGTGTGTATGTGTGTGTTGTAATGGTAGTGTGTGTGTGTGTGTGTGTGTATGTGTGTGTTGTAATGGTTGTGTGTGTGTGTGTGTATGTGTGTTGTAATGGTTGTGTGTGTGTGTGTGTGTATGTGTGTTGTAATGGTTGTGTGTGTGTGTGTGTGTGTGTGTGTGTGTGTGTGTGTGTGTGTGTGTGTGTGTGTGTGTGTGTGTGTGTGTGTGTGTGTGTGTGTCGTTGGTCATCTCCATAAGCGGGTTTCAGAATCTGGAAGGGAGTCCTCCCAGGTGTCGAACTATCCATCTCCGCTTCAGTAAGGGATCATGATTCATGGGGCAGTTTGTGAAAATCTTTCTTGTCCACAAAGTTTTGTTCCAAGGATCGTCACCGAGCCTTTGACAACTTCCAACTGCAGTTCGTATGTCGGAATTTTCCCAGGGATGTTTTTAAAGGTTCCTTTTTATCATTCATATTGCTGCAATTAATCACTGATACAATTTCGGCGCTCTTCAGCTTCCAGGGTATTTTCACTTCGTTTTTGAGGTCTTGGTATTGGTCATTTTCTTGAGTTCTGCATTGTTTAGGCCAAAATCACTGGGCACTGACACCTCAATCAGCAATGCCTTCTTTTATTTTTTGTACCTCAGTGCTATATCCGGTCACATTGCTTTGTTTTCTTTGTTCACGCTTAATGGGATCATTAGGTCATACGTGGGCATTACTTCCTTGTTTTCAGTGATTGCTTTTGGTGCAAGTTTCCATGAGTTTTCTGCAACTGAGATATTGAGACTTTTGCATATGTGCCAGTGGATTACTCTACATACCTTGTTGTGCCTTTGGGTGTACAGCTGTTCTGACATGAGTTTTTAAGTGGTGAAGCCTTTTCAATATTTGGCTATGTCCTTCCTTCCATCCCTCCATCTGTCCATCAAACTGAAGAATAAATACCTTTCTAGCTACCATATTTAATTCTAAAGTGTTATAAATAAAGTGAAATTGTAGAGGGTTCTAAAGGGTAAATATATTGTCCTGTCACCAGCGATTAAGACCGCTGGATGACGGATAGCCGAAACAGTTTTTTACTCCCGAGGCGACCAGCCGAAGATGACGGTTATTTTTCACATGCGCGGGAATGAAAGAGATATGAGGTATTTATCTCACGAAGCACACGGGTTTATTTTATTCCGAAACCACAAAACATGCAAACAAGACAAGGAAAATTCAACAATAATGATTTTCATGAAAATAAAGGAAGGAATGAAAATATCGAAATAAAAACTGAGGTAAATTAATTTCCTAACGTGAGGATTCTCCACACAGATTCACAACACACAACAGAGGAATGACAAAATAAAATAAAATGTCCTTTTTGTGCCGGCACTTAACTTTGGCCTCATAATGACACCTTATAGGAGGTTGGTGGCTGTTGAGGATCCATGTCACACAGGCGGGAACTTGGCAACATGACGACGGCCGACGAAAGGTCCACGTGTCGAAGGCACCCAGAGCCGTGTGGCGAGTCTTGCAGACAGCCCTCTCTCTTTTTGTCTCTCAACTTTTCCTTTCTTTCTCATCCCCGGGAAGGACAACATGGCTAAACAGCGCCCTCTCAGAGCCCAGCAGTCCAAGCAACAGAAAATGCTTGTTCTCTTCAGAAGAAAATATAATCACCGTCTCCCTCACTGCGACTCGCTCTCCCCCATTCCTCCGCTCCGAGAGCCAATGGCGAAGTTTCTTGCTACCCCTCTGCTCTACCACCTCGAACCAATCTCGTCACTCAGGAGGCGTGGCCTGCCGGCCCTTTCTGACCGCCCATTTCTCCACCTCTCGTGGGCGGGCTTTTGCCTATTTTGTCCTTTGGGTGGGGCTTAATCTAGGCATATTAATGTAATTTAAAGGAGGCTTTCATGGCCGGCCATGGTAAATGTAAATTAACGGTTGTGCAAAACTTTAGGGAAAGATACACGGGGTCAACACGCACTGGGGAAAACTTACCTTAATCCCCACACTAATTAGCACTGCTTCGCCCCCCCCCCCCCTGTGTAAAACATTTAAACAACCTTGAGCCACAGTTTCCCTACTTACTGTACATCGAGATTTCTCCTACGCATCCACGGTCCATACAATTATACAATCCTACCTTTCCTACGGGATCCTTTTACCTACCCCCCATAAACGTAACACATACACATATATATACATATGAATTTTGGGCTAGAGTGATATGTAGATCTGTGTAGGTATCATATGCTCTGACTGTCGTGAAGAAGAAGAACCATCTCAATGTATATAAGCAGGGACCTGTCCAGGCCAGATGTCGGATAAAGTGTATCTTTGTCGTCATACGAGGATGGCCTTGTGTTAAATAGAGTAGGGATTATGCTAATTTCCCTGTGTGTGAGACCTGGTGATCTATCCTTTGTCCCTTATGGCAACGCACTCGACACGTAGAGCAGGAAAGGCCCAATAGCTACACACACACATACTAATTAAATTCCCCCCTACAATAAAACTCACCAGAGGTGCAGGCAGGAAGCACCCACGCATTGCACCTGCATGGTGATGAAACATTGCTCAGGCATGCTGAGGCCACGTCCACATCGCAACGGATGGGTCAAGGGGAATTAATGGGGAGATCACACCATTGGGGCAGGTATCGACCAATAGGGAGATGAGGCAGGAGGAAGCTCGAGATTGGTCAAGGCAAAAGCAAGAAGCAGCTTGCTGAGTGGTGAAGCAAGAGCAAGGGAAGCGACGTACTGATTGGCCACCGACTGATGGCATGAGGAGGAGAGCGCGAAGTGCTCGGCCAATGGTGAGGGACTGACGCCAGAAGAATATTCTAGAGGTCGAGAGGCGACAGACTGATTGGAAGGGAGGATCGATGACATCAGATGACGGGCGGTAAAATAACTCGCTGGCCGACAGTTTGTCTCTCTTCTCTTCCTCATGCGACGCTCTTCCCTCCTCCTCTTGCTACCTTCCTGACGCTGTCCTCTGCCTTCGGCTCGTGTCCCTCGTTCCGGACCTCGCAAGAAAACGATACCAGGACAGCGGGCTCCAGACAGCGATCGGAGACGCCACCGGGAGACGTGTCGAGTTTTACAGACGGAGAGCGGCAGTTTTGCCAGGCTGAGGCGACGCGTGGACGAGCGCTGCTTGCCCCTGGAGCGTGACGAGGCCGGGGTGGGTGAGACGCCGGTGAGGCCTCGCGGCATGTGGAACCGAGTGGACTGCGGCCTTCTCCCCTTGTGGGAACCTGGACGATTTCAGACAAGGTTCAAGCCGCTCGCAGCTAAGTGCACGATAATTCCACACCATTATTTTCATTCCTTTTATTTTCCCTTTGTATGGTGTGTGGGATCCCAACTTAGGTTTTAGTTTTAATTGTCGCGTTTCCTTGTCCCGGCATTCCGTTAAAATTAATCTTTTCATTATTTTCCCCTGTACATTTTACATCGGTTTTCGTTTGAGTTAATTTCCACAGGTTTGAAAACCTGCCGTCGGTACCCGTGAGGTAAGTGAGTTTCAGCATCCTCACCCTTCCCCCTCCTTACCCTCCCCCCTCCCCGCGTGTATGAACTCTGCCATATTTGAACTGAACGCCTTCAGAGTTAAAGCTTGCTCTTCTAATCTGTTTCCTGGTAAAGATTTTAATCGCCAGGAAAACGACTATATACAGTCATGTGAAAAAGTGAGTACACCCCATGTAAAGTTTTGACTTTTTCAACATATTTCAACAATATTGATAAAAACCACCGTTTAGAGGCCATTTTTCCCCGCAAAGCGGGGGTTGGCCTTTTCGGGGACCGTGGTAGTTGTTGTTTTTTGGTCCCCTTTTTGAAGCAATGTTTTACGGCCGGATGCCCTTCCTGACGCCAACCCTTTTTGCCGCCTTCAACGACAAACAGGGAATTACCAGTGAACTGGTACTCAATTAGCCGACCTCGGAAGGATGACAGGCTGAGTCAACCCCCCTGGCATTAATTCGGCGATCGACCGAGATTCGAACCCAGGATCCTAGGATCCTAAGTCGGCACCCTAGCCGCTAGCCCAACACCAGGGATTTTGAAACATTTGATACATTTGAAATATTGATAGATAAAGGTAATATAATATAACAAATATCATGAAACATTTACATTTTGTAGTCCATTGTATAATTTAAATAAACATAAATGCAAATTTCGCATGTGGAAAAAGTAAGTACACCGTTGCTTCTAATCGGTGGTATTGCCCCCTTTGGCAGTAACAACCTCAAGTAGGGGTTTCTTATAACTGTCTACCAGTCTCTGACATCGACTGGGAGAAATTTTTACCCACTCCTCCATGCAGAATTATTTCAGCTGTGCGATGTTTGAGGGGTTTCTTGCATGCACAGCTCGTTTCAAATCCCCCCACAACATCTCGATGGGATTTAGATCCGGGCTTTGACTTGGCCATTCCAGAACCCTCCATGTCTTTCTTTTCAGCCATTCCTTGGTGGATATACTGGTATGTTTAGGGTCATTGTCATGTTGCAAGGTTCACCTTCGGTTGAGCTTCAACTTTCTGACAGATGGCCTCACATTATCCTCAAGCACCCTCTGGTACAATGAAGAATTCATCGTGGATTCCATAATGGTGAGCTGCCCATGCCCTGATGCAGCAAAGCTGCCCCAAACCATAATATTTCCACCACCATGCTTTACAGTTGGTATCAGGTTCCTGTGGTCAAATGCTGTCTTTGGTTTTCGCCAAACATGTCTTCTGGTACTGTGGCCAAATAGCTCTACCTTTGACTCATCTGTCCAGAGCACATTGTTCCAGAAGTGCAGGTTTTTGCCGAGGTGTTCATTGGCAAACTTTAGTCTTGCCCTGATGTTCTTAATGGACAGCAAAGGTTTCCTCCTGGCACACCTCCCATGTAGATCAAATTTGTGCAGCCTTTTTCTAATGGTAGACTCGTGCACTTTGACATCAACAGTGGCAAGATCTACCTGTAGGTCCTGTGATGACATTCTGGGGTTCTTAGAGACTTCTTTCAGCATCTTGCAGTCTGCTCTTGGGCTGAACTTGCTGGGGCGGCCTGGCCTGAACAAGTTGGCAGTTGTTTGGAATCTTCTCCACTTGTAGATGATCTTCCGGACAGTCGAATGATTGATTTCAAATTGTTTGGATATCTTTTTAAATCCCTTCCCAGACTCGTAGGCATCCATAACCTTCTTTCTGAAGGCCTCAGAGGGCTCTTATGATCTAGGCATGGTGACGCCGCACACTTCAACAACAAAGAGCAAACCAAACGAAATGTCTGAGGTTTAAATAAGACAGGTTCCTCCAAGATCCTCTCTAACGATGTTCTAATCATTTGCACCTGAGCTGGTGCACCTGATTCTAATTTTAGGTATTTGAAGTAGTGATAAATGTAGGGGTGTACTTACTTTTTCCACATGCAAAATTTGCATTTATGTTTATTTAAATTATACAATGGACTACAAAATGTAAATGTTCCATGATATTTGTTATATTATATCACCTTTATCTATCAATATTGTTGAAATGAAGATCAAATAGCTGTATGTTGAAATATGTTGAAAAAGTCAAAACTTTACATGGGGTGTACTTACTTTTTCATGTGACTATAATTATATATACTAGGGCATGCCCGTACTATATATAAGCTAGGACGTGCCCGTACGTGGGTGCCCGTTCCTTGCCAAAAAAAAAAAAAAAAAAAAAATTTGTGTAGGGGTGTGTGTGTGTAAACATCCTAGGGCGTGCCCGTACGTGGGTGCAAAAAAACATGCGTGCAAACAACAACAACAAAAAAAAACTTTGAAACCACGTGGCAGTAACGACCACAGAACCCCCCCCCCCTCTATTTACATGAATGGTTTGGTCCATTCGCAACGACCACAGAACCCCCCCCTCTATTTACATGCAATGGTTTGGTCCAAAGCGAACGGCTTGCAGTGTTTGGTAAAGAAATCGCCATAGCTCGGTAAGTAATTGTCCGATTAATATGAAACCTTGAAAAGGCACATCCTCGGGTCCCCAGCAATATACCTGGCAAGTTTAAAGTATATCGGACCGGTAGTTGTCGAGAAACAGCGGTCACAGACAAACATACACACATACACACATACACACAGAGATTAATGGAATTATATATATATATATTTATATATATATATATATATATATATATATATATATATATATATATATATATATATATATATATATATATATATATATATATATATTAGGGGGGTCCTCAAATGTACACCAAAAAATAAAATTGGACTTTTTTCAGGTGCTTGATGCTAAAATTGTTCCTTATTGTGAAAAAATGAAATGTGCCAAAGATGGTTTCTATACGTCTTTATTTACTACTGTCACACATGGGTTGAAAATTACAATGTTTCAGTATCGACACACAAAATTGTTTTTAATAAACTAACACTCAGATGTAATCCCAAATCAGTAAGAATGTATGACAATCATCATAAACACACAGAGTAAGAGTCCTCCAGACCATTGATTCCTCATTAATAAGTTCTGTCGTAAATTATTTCCTCCTTATCTTCTTTGCGTCGGGGAACTGATGGCGATGCCACTCAACAACTTGCAACAGGTACTGGCGCTGCTGTTTATCCTTTGTCAAGACTTGATTGTAGTCCTGTATTAATGCTACACCACGTTCTGCAAAGACGTTGACAGTGGCAATACCGTGCAAGACTTGCTGTGATGACTGAAATGATGGGTCATCGGCCCACTCACCAGGGTCCTTTTCTAGGAAGTCAGTATTGACTTTGAATGCAGTAAGAATTCGCAGTGAGGCAGAAGTAACAAAATCTGCAACAGTCTTGGCAGCGATGGCTTCTTTTGCTGTAAGATCCACATGTACCTGTGGTTGAGGATTCTCTTGGCATTCTTATTTAAGAGCAGCTACTATCATTCGCTTGACATCAAGCTCAACACTATCGTCAAACAGAGCAAGTCCTGCCAGTTCTTCGCTGAGGTATCACAAGTGATTGGAAAGCTTTTTGCTGGTGGCTTCGGCAATCACTGAATCAGGATAGAAAATGAGTGCTTTTCAGAGAGCTAGGTCTCCAGCGGGAGCACCAATGGCAGATGGAGCGCTGAACCAGGCTTTGGTTACACTGCTCCAACAAATGCTGTAAAACGCTTTATGCCAGTGAGTTCCTTTGGGGTCAGTCGAAACTGATCACGGAACAAGTAGATCTTGATTCCATAAATCACACCGGCCATCCATCTTGCCCGATGCATGGCTCCTGGCTGCATGAACCTGAATCCTCTCGGACGCTCACCAAACAGAATAATAGTCAACTCAAGAAGTTCACGGTTGTCATCTCGTAGTTGGCCCGATTCCAGTTTCTGGATGCAGAATGAAACGACATCTTCTTTGCAACTTAAAAATACACCTGAAACTACAGAGTCCAGGTCATCAGGCATCATTGGCTTAAACTTGCTTTGGTCAATGGAATTCCAGTTTGACTGGAAACGCTTGAATATGGCTATCTCATGTCCTTTTGATGGACCAAGAAATGGTTTGAATGCTGCCATTGCTGCCTCTACCACTAGTTCCAGAATGTGATGCCGGCATGCAAAATGTAATAGTGGTCGTCCAAGCTTTTGCTGCAAAATAGTGCATGCACAAAGTGCTGAACCAGTGTTGCTGGCTGTCGTTTCAAAGCTCATACCTGCCACCATGTCTTGCAAATGCCATTCTTCGAGGCATTGCATAACAGCAGCAGCTGTTACTAGTCCAGTTCCTGCTGGCAGCTTTGGCACACCCAGAAGCTTTCCAGTTCCTTGTGGGTCACTGACAATGACAGGAAGGCGATCAACTTTTTTAGTCCAATCGTCTGGAAGGAGCTTGCCATCCCAATGAACCACCAGACTTGTGTTTGGAGCATAGGATGCCTGGATGTCACCTGCAATTGTCTTCCGTTGAATCCGTCTGGATTTCCTGATCGATGTGCGGTTGATGGCCAACTCTGAAGGGTCGTATCCCAGAGCAGAGGCTGCTGCTGACAAGATGTGAACAGCTGATCGATCGCTAACCTTGGTGCGGTCGAGAGCTGCTGTTAGGTCCGGTGTAATAATGCTACTTGCACGCTTTCGGCTCTGCCTCTTTGAAGCAGATAGAACAGCAGAGTCGTCATGATCACTGGCTTCAGCACTGCTGTCTGTTGATGATGCTAGCTCAAGAGTCTCCTCTCAGGCTGCTTGCTTCTCTTTTTCATGCTGCTCTCTTTCAGTCAACACCTTGTCGTGTTGATGTGTCCGCTCCTCTTTTCCTGCTAGCACCTTGTCAACACCAACCACAAAGCCCCGTCGACCTGGCTCCCGTTGTGCCTTAAGGAATTCACGGTTCTCTGGCATTTTGATCAGATCAAGGACGTCAACATGAGCAATGTCAAATAAGTCACATAGACCGGTTTGAAACTGCTCTTCTTTCTTTATCTGAGGGACAGATCGCCGGCTCTTTCCTTTCAGGATGGATCTGTATTATTCTACTTTTCTCTCTAGTTTTGCAATGATATTCCGCTCATCTGCAGTGGGGATCCGTGCTTTCTCCCAGATGCATAATGTCTCACGAACAACAGTTGTTGCGGCACTGCTTAAGTCCAATTTCTCAGCCTGATGTAGCTTAAAGTATCGCTGCAGAATCTCTTGCCAAGATGGGAGGGAGCCGAGTTTCTGGTAGTTTTTCAATATGGCAGCCTATCAGCCACACATGGTTCTTTTTTCTGGTTGCTCTTCTTGAAGTATTTGCACTCGCCATCATAACTGAAGCAAACCGAAATAATTTCTGTATAGTGCTGATTAGCAGATTAGCAGGGGCCATGTGACAGTGGTAAAAGTTTTCAAAATGAAATGAAATTTTACCCAATTTGTTCTCTCTACAGGTGTAATAAAAAAATGGAAAAGCACTTTAGAAAAGTTAATGTTTACATTTGAGGACCACCCTAATCTATATATATATATATAGTAATACACACATACACACACACACAGACATTAGGAACACCTGCTTCCATGAAATAGACTGATCAAGTGAATCCAGGTGAAAGCTATGATCTATTAATTGACTGCACCTGTTAAATACACTTCAATCAGTGTAGGTAGATGAAGGGATGGAGACAGGTTAAAGAATGATTTTTAAGCTTTGAGACGATTCGGACATGGATTGTGTATGCGTGCCATTCGGGTGGGTTAATGGGCTAGACAAAATAATTAAGTGCCTTTGAAAGGGGTATGGTAGTCGGTGCCAGGTGCACCCGTTTTAGTGTGTCAAGAACTGCAACGCTGCTGGGCTTTTCATGCTCAACAGTTTCTCATGTGCATCAAGAATGGTCCTCCACCCAAAGGACATCCAGCCAACGGCAGACCAGTGGTCGAAAACGGCTCATTGATGAAAGCCAACGCCAAGGGAGGCTGACATGAATTGTGCAGAGAAACAGACGGGCTACAGTTAGTCAACTGACAGTCCAGTAAAACATTGCTGCTGAAAGACCCATTGATGAATTTATGACTCGTCGTACCTTGCCACGAATGGGGTATGGCAGCCGACGACCATACAGAGTACCACTTCTTTCAGCAAAAAACAAGAACCTGCGGTTGCAGTGGGCTAAGGAATTAAAACACTGGACACTGAAGGATTGGAAAAACATTTCCTGTTCTGATGAATCCCGGTTCCTCCTTGTTTCACATTGATGGCAGGACTTGGGTGTGGAGAAAACCAGTTGAGTACGTGCATCCATCATGCCGTGTGTCAACATGGCAGGCTGGTGGTGGTAGTGTGATGGTGTGGGGTGTGGTTTCATGGCACACATATTGCCCCTTGATAAAAGTGGAGCAGCCTTTGAATGCCCCAAGATATCTGAACATCAATAACAATCAGGTGCATCCCTTCATGGCAGCAGTGTATCCATCTGCGAATGGATTTCGTCAGCAGGATAATGCCCCATCCCACAAGGCTAGGATTGTCCAGGAATGGTTCCATGAACATGAAAGTGAATTCAGCTTACCGCAGTGGCCTGCCCAGTCACCAGATCCCAGTCCAATTGAGCATCTGTGGAATGAGACGGAACGAGCTATTCGGAGTAGAGATCCACTACCAGCTAACTTGACACAACTGTGGGAAGCATTTGAGTCAACATGGGCCAACATCCTTGTGGAAAGCTTTCAACACCTTGTGGAATCCATGCCCTGACAAATTGAGGCTGTTCTGAAGGCAAAAGGGGGTGCAACTCAATATCAGGAAGGTGTTTCTAATGTTTTGTGCACCGAGTGTGTGTGTGTGTGTGTGTGTGTGTGTATATATATATATGTTTTCATTTGTTTTTACTGGAAGGTAAAGGACAAAAGTAGGACTTATTGCTCATTGGCATTCATATCGATGCTTTATAAGAATGGAAGGGAAGTATGGTCTGCCACAATTAATTGATTCCCATCACATGTAGACCAGACCAGGTGGAGCAGGCAGATTTATCCCAACCCTGAAGGTCGTTAATCAGCCAGCTTTGTTTTACCCACAATACAATAATGACAGGTGAGTTCCGAGAGCAAGCTTGACATCCAAATCATTGCTACTGCTTCCTTCAGTTGAATTTGAACCCACAACCTCTGGAATCCTTGCTCCGTTTCCTCATCATTAGGCTACCACAACACCTTAATATATCCTGTTGTTTGCATGCTTCGTTTGTTAACTGCACAATGTTGAATTTGCGGGGTAAAGAGACATTTTCTACCTTTCCACTATGGTGTTGCAGAAAAGTGAAGGATTGCCTTATGAATATGTTATCATCACTGCAAACCTAATCTCTTAGCTGGAAGGGATTGAGGCAGGAGTAAGAAGGCAACGGAAGAGATTTGGATGTTAATGAGAAGTTCAGAATTTACACAGTTCGGGTGGAAGGAACGCTTCGCCTGTTTGCTGATTTTCGAAGCCCTGAGCATACAACCAAACTGTTCCATTGGCTTTTCCAATTCAACTTCGACAGTGAATGCTGTCATGGTGAGCTTCTGAATTTTCTTCTGAATCATGAGCATATCAGGCAGCATGTTGCAGCTTCGCTAAATTTAAAACAGTGATGAGAGATTCGATAAAAACGTTTCCAAGAATAAAAGGAAGTGCTTTGGGAAAGAGGTGTGAGTGCACGAGAGTCATATTTTGATGGCCACATGAGCATCACAGTAATCATCCATTAACCCTCAAACAACCCCTCAAAATGATTGCAAAATAAAACTTACTTGGCATGTGAAGGGTGCTCTTATCTTACAATTCTCACTTGACCTTTTGAGGTTAATTTCTGCCATCTACTGTGTATAAAATTAGCCGAACTTCGAAATGTGTATGTTTCATTACCATTGTTTTGACAGCTGGTCTGATTCCACCCACTATTGGAATCTAACTCCATCCCTGAAAAAATAAATCATACGTCCGCCATTTTGCCGCTCCGTTAGGCCCAAGACATATTTAAAGTGTTATAATCACAATTGCCATGCCTTTCCTATACATTTTCTCTTCAGTGTGAAAAAGCCCAAAAGCGACTGTTAAAAACATCATCAAATGCTGATAAGTTGCAGCTCATTGCCAATATTTCTAATGGGAAATTTCTAATGGCTGGTTTGGCAGCCATCTTGGAAAGAAAAATGAACCTTATCCAACGGATGGGCAATGACATTGGCATCACTTCACAGATGGTCCGTGGCACACAGTTTGTGTAGGCCCCAGCCTCTCAAGCCTTATGGCCTATACGTTCACTCCTTCATGGGCTAGTGGAATTGGAATCGATAAACACGATGTATTATTATATGCACATAATAGCAACGTGTTAATAGCAACGTGTTAATAGCAACGTGCAACGTGTATAAGCAATAGCAACGTGTTGGCTTCATTGCATAACGGCCGGGTTTTTTTTTGAGGCATCGAGCAATCAAGCCAGCGTTCTGTGCCATACACCACCTGTGTTTTTTATTTATTATTTACGGAAGCGAACGAAGCTGTGATTATACACCGCCCACATTTTCTTTTCTTTTTTTATTTTGGGAGCAATCCAATGCTATGCGTATACACACTGTATGTTTGTGCATTTCACATTAACGCTTGAAGCACATCAACAAAATTCCGCCTGATGTTTAGAATCCTGTTTTGACCCATTCCCGTTTCCTATTCACTCATTGCAAATAATTCATCGGACACAATCCATAACTTTAGATGTATTGTAATAGACAGGCATATAGGTGTAACAATTGTGGGTTTATACATACAAGCATGAAATTTGGCACAGTCATAGATAATAGTCTAATGAATAATTCCAGATATGGACCCACCGCGAAAACGTCCTAGGGTAGCCGTGGCGGCCATTTTACAAAATGGCCGCTTTTAGTCTAGTGGCTAGATAGGGGTCTCGTGCACCCCCCCGAAATATACTTCTCATTGGTGTCTATAGATAGGAAAAAATGTGTAGAAAATGATTTGCTATGTTAAATAGTTGAAAAAATGTCCCACGTATCATTTTTATGCAAATTAGTGCAAATTAGCAAATTAAATAAAGTGCAAATTAGCAAATTAAATAAAGTTTTTATTTATTTATTGCAACTTGTTATCGTATCTTATCTTTTTTTTCAGTTGGTGTTTCGAACAGCGAAATGTCTAAGAGTTATCAGCTAGTGGATCCACTGCAACCTGGACAATCAAAGGCGCAGGTACAGACGGATTGGAACAAGTGCGTTTTGTGCCAAAAAATCACACGAGAAAGTTTGCAATGCCCAGCAGAATCAAAACGGCACGATGTTGGAGTTGGTTATTCTACCATTGCCTTCAACATCAGACGTTTCAATGAACTTCACGAATTACCGATTCCACTAGAATTAGGACGCCTTGATGACGGCAATGGCATTGAAGCTACGTTTCTGGAGAACAATGCCAAGTGGCACAAATCTTGCCATACAAAATGCAATAATATAAAACTACAACGAGCAGAAAAAAGGAAATGCACACAGGGTTGCGACCCTGATGCTACTCCATCCAAGAAATACACTCGTCAAGTCGCTCATCATGAAGTGGCAGCATCGGATGTCTGTTTTTTATGCGAAGATGTGTCAACTTCCGAACTACTCCGTGAGGCATCAACTTTTCGTCTAGACTCACGCATACGAAGATGTGCATTAGACCTGCAGGACGAGAGGCTACTTGCAAAATTGAGTGCTGGGGACATGGTCGCACAAGATGCAAAATATCATCCAAGGTGTCTTGTTTCACTTTACAACAAAACTAAATCATTACAAGATAAACAGAAGATGGACACAACTGATAAAGTCAACCATGGGATTGCACTAGCCAAGTTGCTGTCATTTATCGATGAAACAAGAATAGATGAAGAGCATGCCCCTGTCTTTAAACTTGCAGATCTCGTCAAACTTTATTCTAATCGTCTAGAACAACTTGGAGTGGAGCAGCATGTCAGACAACATAGCACAGAGTTAAAAAATCGTATCCTAGCCCAGATATAGTGGTATTGGCTGTGGCAGCAACAACCAAACTCAAAATCCAGGAGCTTTGGGTGGCCTTTGGGACAGGCCAGCACTTCAGGTATATTCCAGCACATGAAATTGCAGCATTCCTCGGACCAGATAAGTCACAGGCCCTCCCGATGTTGCATGCATACACAGGGTGTGACACAGTCTCGTCATTTAATACACGGGGCAAGAATACAGCCTGGGATACCTGGAAAGTATTTGACGAATTGACGCCAGCGTTAGTTCATCTCTCCACGGGGACAGCAGACATCTCTGATGACGTTGTGGCAGTGCTCGAGCGGTTCACCATTCTCTACGATCGCACCAGCAATCTCGTCAACATAGACGAAGCTCGAAAGGCACTCTTCACGAAGAAAGGACGAGCCATGCAAGCTATTCCCCCTACCAGAGGAGCCCTGGTACAACAAATCAAGAGGGCTGTGTACACGGGTGGCCACTGCTGGGGAAACATGCTCAAGGTTGTTATGGATCTGCCCTCACCTGGGGATTGGGGATGGATCGATCCCCACAACTGGAAACCCCTGTGGTCCATGCTTCCTGAAGCCAGCATTTCATCAAGGGAGCTGATTTGTTGTAAATGCAAAAAGGGTTGCAAGGGACGATGCAAGTGCAAACAAGCTAGTTTGAAATGTACCGCTTTGTGCCAGTGTGGTGGAGAAATTTGTGACATATAAACAAGATCAAACTGGAACTATCTAGTAATATAAGTTACCGTTACAGTGCTTGGTGGGTTAATTGACATTGCTGGCAACACAAATGCAAATTGTGGTCATTTGGAGAATACAATTATGGCATATATGTGTATCTAGAGTCATTTCATTAGAACATAAAGAAGCATTTGTGTCGTCCGGTAAAAAATAATCGCTGTCAAAACGGCCATTTTACAAAATGGCCGCCATGGCTACCATAGGACGTTTTCGCGGTGGGTCCATATCAGGAATTATTCATTAGATTATTATAATAATATAATAATATAGATAATTATCTATGACTGTGCCAAATTTCATGCTTGTACGTCTAAACCCACAATTCTTATGATGGATACACCTATCTGCCTGACTATAAGCCTTCGTGTTGTGTTGAATTTTGTGCACCCGTCATTTTGATGGGCTTTTCCCCGAGTTTGAACTAAGTATTACCTTCAGAAATTCCTTATTGGAATCTATGACATCCCTGTGTGCAATCTTTTCTTTTTGCTCCTCCTCCTGACATCAGGTGTTCTCATTTACCTGGGGCAGAATCCTCATCTATTTTGTGTCAATTGGAGGGTACTTGTGGAGGTTGTTGAGGGGGCACAACAACTTCTGCAACTTATGTGGACTTGCTTGTGCTTTTCTCCCACTACTCAATTGTTTCAATGATTAATTTGTTTACTATATGTGTCCCACTAATGTTTTCTTGTTTGACTCATTCCCATACTAGTCAGGTTCACTATGTCAATAAATTATATTTCGTTCAAAATCATGGTAGATTAGCAAACCTATACATTTTTGGAAAGGTTATAGCGTAAGGAAACTAAAAATCAATGTTTACATTTGGAGAGATACCTGTATGGCGGCCATTTTGGATTTTCAAAATGGCCACTGTAAAATACATATTTTGTTCTATTTCTGCCTCTAATTACCCTAAAAACTTTTTAAAATATACTAAACCTATATTTTCAGGGACAAGGAATCCAATGAAAGTATCAAATTAGTGCTATGGGGAATGGTAAGATACGAATCAAAGGTTTTGAATTGCAAAATACTGTCTTTATATTCGCGATAAGTTGCATAATCAAATACATGTTATCATTTTGTACAGGCAGTTAATAACATCAAAATGTGTCACAATAATTCATATCACCAAACATACACAGGCAGTCAGCAAAATCATATATACACATGCGGTCAGTATAACTTCACATCTACACAGGCAGTCAATGACAAAATATACACAGGCAGTCAATGGCATCAAACATACACGATTACAGAATATGCCATTTAGAGTTCGTCATCACCGTCCTGTGTGTCGTATCCGACAATATAGTCCGCATCGTTTTCACAGTCCGTTCCACACAAGCAAAGGTCGGTCAAATTGATTGGCAAATCGAATTGGTCGAATCGATCGAATTGGTCGAATGGTCGATCGAAGCGATTGGTCGAATGGTCGAATTGGTCGAATGGAATTGGTCGATTGGTCGAATTGGTCGAATCGAATTGGTCGGAATTGGCAAATGTAAACATTGATTTTCTGATTTTCCATGTAATAACGTTTCCAAAAATGTATAGGTTTGCTAATCTACCATGATTTTGAACGAAAAAACATAGTGAACCTGACTATACTCATGACTCGTTTACCCTAGGATTCCCACTTCCATTCACTTGTTTGTGACTTGTTATTTCCATTATAAATGACTTGTTTACTCGACAAGTCCCACTTCTGTCATATTGTTTGTGACTTCTTCCCAGCACTTTTGTTCCAACCATTAACTTGTTTACTTCACGGGTCGCGCTTCGGCTGACTTGTTTGTACTACGGGTCCCACTTATGTTGACGTGTTTGTGACTTGTTCCCACAACTCTTGACTTGTTAACTCGAGGAGTCCCACTTCTGTTGACTTATTTGTGACTTGTTCCCACTACTCTTGACTTGTTTACTCTATGGGTCACACTTCTGCTGACGTGTTTGTGACTTGTTTCCACTCCTCTTGATTTGTTTACTCTATGGATCACACTTCTGTTGACTTATTTGTGACTTGTACCCACTCTTCTTGATTTGTTTACTCTGTGGGTCCCACTTATGTTGACTTGTTTGTGACTTTTTCCCACTACTCTTGACTTGTTTACTCTAGGACCCCACTTCTGTTGACTTATTTGTGACTTGTTCCCACTCTTCTTGATTTGTTTACTCTGTGGGTCCCACTTATGTTGACTTGTTTGTGACTTATTCCCACTACTCTTGACTTGTTTACTCTAGGAGCCCACTTCTGTTGACTTATTTGTGACTTGTTCCCGTTACTCTTGACTTGTTTACTCTATGGGTCCCACTTATGTTGACTTGTTTGTAACTTGTTCCCACTACTCTTGACTTGTTAACTCTAGGAGTCCCACTTATGTTGACTTGTTTGTGACTTATTCCCACTACTCTTGACTTGTTTACTCCATGGTTCACACTTCTGTTGACTTATTTGTGACTTGTTCCCATTACTCTTGACTTGTTTACTCTATGGGTCCCACTTATGTTGACTTATTTGTGACTTATTCCCACTACTCTTGACTTGTTAACTCTAGGAGTCCCACTTCTGCTGACTTGTTTGTGACTTATTCCCACTACTCTTGATTTGTTTACTCCATGGTTCACACTTCTGCTGACGTGTTTGTAACTTATTCCCACTACTCTTGACTTGATTACTCCATGGTTCTCACTTCTGCTGACGTGTTTGTGACTTGTTCCCACTACTCTTGATTTGTTTACGCTATGGGTCACACTTCTCTTGACTTGTTTCAGTTGTTTGTGACTTATTCCCAATACTCTTGACTTGTTTACTCCATGGTTCACACTTCTGCTGACGTGTTTGTGACTTATTCCCACTACTCTTGACTTGATTACTCCATGGTTCACACTTCTGCTGACGTGTTTGTGACTTATTCCCACTACTCTTGACTTGTTTACTCTATGGGTCCCACTTATGTTGACTTGTTTGACTCATTCCCATTACTCATGACTCGTTTACCCTAGGATTCCCACTTCCATTGACTTGTTTGTCACTTGTTGTTTCCATTATACATGGCTTGTTTACTCCACAAGTCCCACTTCTGTCGTATTGTTTGTGACTTCTTCCCAGCACTTTTGCTCCAACCATTAACTTGTTTACTTCACGGGTCACACTTCTGCTGACGTGTTTGTGACTTGTTCCCACTACTCTTGATTTGTTTACGCCATGGGTCACACTTCTCTTGACTTGTTTCAGTTGTTTGTGACTTGTTCCCAATACTCTTGACTCGTTTACTCTGCAGTTTCCACTTCTGTTTAATCAGTTGCTCTTGATTTGTAGAGGGTAAACTATAAGCTCACAAAGGCAAAAATCTGCAGTGCTGCTACGTTTGTGTTTGTACCTGAACATGTCTGTGCATATTTAAAGTATGAAGAAGAGCACTTAAGGACAGCTTGCTATAAACAATGGAGGATGTTGGTGCAATAGTGAATGCAGTGCATGGGAGTTATCATCTTTCTGCCTGAATGCAAATGCTCATACATTTATTCTAATTTGACAATGGGAACGACGACGTCGCCGTAGGCATTATGTTTTCGGGTTCAGTCTGTCCGTCCTTCTGTCCGTATGGGCTAAACCTAGTTTTTCTTAGCAACCATCTTACTATAATTCATCAAATGTCCTTCCGTCCGTTTAAAGGTACCGCAAAAACGGCTCAACTGATCGCAACGATATTTTGGGTGGGTATTCCTGGGACCCCTGTGAGTAAAATGGGCTATATTGTTTTTCCAAGTTTTCCAAATTTTCCAATTTTTCCAGTTTTTCCAAACACGATGGAATAATATTTACCGATATGAACAGTGATGTGGCTTTTGTTGAATTCTACAAATACTGTTTATTCTACGTACCAGGAGAGAGTAGATCAACTCCTGACGAACTCTTCCGATATAAACGTGCGGCTCCGAAGTAACACGGCAGCGTGTGCAAAGCGGCTGAGAAACAGGTGTAGCAGCCGCTTCCGTGTTACAGATTCGGCGCGCACTCTTCACACATAAATGTGCGACTGAGAAAGACGTGTAGCGGCCGCTTCCGTTTTGCAGAATTCAATCTTTTTTCAAAATGGGCGCCATGTACTGTTTAGATTTTGATGATTTGCGTGTGATATGATTCAACGGATGTTTATATGAATCATTTAAAATTTTTAAAAAGCCTTCAATTTCTGATATTTTGCCTTTTCATTTGGGCCTCCCAATTGAAGCCCCACCCATAGGGCGGGTACCGTTGCTAGTATGTCTGATTGAGACGAAACTTTCAGGGTAGGAGTGACACCCATGCAGAATGATTTTATGATAATTGTGATGTCATAGGCCACGTGGCATGGCAGCCATTATGGATTAAATGCAAATAATTAAAATATTATTTCTCGGAAACCACTGAATGAAAAAAATTGAAATTTGTCACATTGTCAAGTACTCCCAATGGGGAACAAAAGAATGATAATGATGACATCATAGGTGAAGTGTTATACCAGCCAAAAATGTGTTAATCGAATTCCTTATCCTAAAAATCTGAAATTGCATGCACATGATCTATGACCCATTTGTATTGAAATATTAAATTTCTCACATCATAGGTCACATGGATTGGCAGCCATATTGGTTTGAAGGAAAATATGAAATAATTATATCTCTGAAACCGCTCACCCTATCGATGCAAAATTTTACAAATATCATCTAACAGCACTATTGCATATACAGACTTGGCATTTAATATGGAATTTTTTTTTTTTCTTGACTTGGGTTTACTTTCTTAACTCAGTATATCAATCTAGTGAGTTTCTTTTACACTTTGGTGATTTATTTGTTAAAAGAACCATGTCACTGATTGTCTGTCGCAGCAAGAAGTCAACAACAGGATTATATCACAGGTGGTGTGGCAAAATGTACGGACAGGTGCATTTGATGATTGGCTTCACAGTCGGGTATACAAGGGTTGCTGCGTTCTGTATTAGTGGAAAACAACTGCTGCATGTCTCCAAAAGTTATTGCCGCTTCCTCTGGAGATGGTCCGTCAACTCGACAATGCTGTTTGTTATGGAGTGGTGGCTTTACGAAATTACGGCATGAAACAGCATGCTATTGCTCGGCAGTATGGCATCACTCAAGGTCAGGTGTCAAAGATCCTGAAACGAAATGCTCAGAAGGGTGTCCCTACTCCAGTACCGAGGCCAGGACGTCCCCGCAGAACCACGAGGAGGGATGATCGCCAGCTGCACCGGTTAGTCCGCAATGGCCGTACCAAGTCAGCTAATCGGCTTAGGGCTGAGTGGCAGCAACTGACAAATGTGCTTGTATCCAGAAGGCTAGTCAACCAACGACTGGTTCAAGCAGGCTATCGTGCCAGGCATCCCCTGAGAAAGCCATGCCTGACCAGACAACACCGCCAGCACCGATTGCAGTGGGCCAGAGAGCACCATCAATGGCAGCCAGGACACTGGAATCACGTGATCTTCAGTGACGAGTCTAGATTACTGGTCTATCGTCACGATGGTCACGTCCGAGTGTGCAGACAAGTGCATGAAGCCTACAACAAAGATTGTATAGTGCCAAGAGTCCAAGCTGGAGGTGGTGGGGCGACCGTTTGGGCTGCTTTTCATGCAGGGGGCAAAACTGACCTGGTTGTTCTGAATGGAAACCTGAACCAGTTCAAGCACAGGGCCATTCTGGAAGAAACATTGCTTCCATTTGCTCGTGCAGCCTTTCAAGGAAACTTTGTCTTCCAAGATGACAATGCACGGCCTCATCGTGCTCGCATGATCCAACACTTTCTTGCTGACCGTGGTGTAGAGCATATGGAGTGGCCTGCCGTGTCCCCGGATATGAATCCAATAGAGAACTTGTGGGCAGA
Organism: Myxine glutinosa; assembly: GCF_964187855.1. Classification (NCBI taxonomy): domain Eukaryota; kingdom Metazoa; phylum Chordata; class Myxini; order Myxiniformes; family Myxinidae; genus Myxine; species Myxine glutinosa. The sequence goes on from NC_136263.1 coordinate 12,984,374, forward strand.
ATTAACGCGTCAAATCGACCACTTGGACCAGCAGCCGACCTCTGTGCGTGAATTGCAGCAGGCTATTGTCACTGCATGGCAAGCGATTCCTGTCCAAACCTTGGAAAATCTCGTGAACAGCATGCTTCAACGTGTGTAGGTGCTCTCCTGAATGCTCGTGGGGGTTACACGAAGTACTGAACTGTAATTTTACTGTCCGTAATCCCAGTCGTAATTTAACTTTTGTTTTTGTTATAAAAAATTTTTGGCTAATGTGCAAAATAAAGAGATACTTCTGGAAAACGTACAGAAGTTTAACACAGTACTGTCCATGAATTGAGTTCGATATCAGTTTACATCACTTTCAAGGATCAATTTATTTGTTTCGAAATGTCAAATGTGGTTTTTGTTTCTTTTAAAGGTCACATCAACAAAATCTAGAATAATTTCAACATAATTCAAATGAACTTTTGGTTCTAAGACATCTTGAAAAGTAAGTTCACCCCCACAAAAAAAATATTCCATATTAAATGCCAAGTCTGTAGTTTGAAAATGATGTCATAGGTCACGTGGTTTGGCAGCCATCTTGGATAGAAAAATGAACCTTATCCAATCAACACAAAACTTCACAAACATAATCCCCTACCCATACATATGCAGAGTGATGGCATCTACCCGTTGTGGGACTATGCGGAGGCATATTGGCGACACAGTCGCATTGTTGTAGTTCGTTTTGAGTTGAACTTTCAAAAGTTGAATTCCCAGTGTGAAACCCTGAAGAAGCTCAAATACTGACCTGCCGCTTAAATCCCCAACAGCGAATCCTCTTATCTCCTTGAGTGATGAACCTCTAGAGAAAGTGCATGCTCTTAGGTTAAAGATCTCACCGTTAGATACAACTTGTTTCTGGGGAGGTCATGTTTGAAATCCAGATGTTATAGTGAAACACTTCATTCAATCATCACTGGGCCACATCCTTTCTGTCTTTGTACTCGAGTTCTCAAAGATTAAAAGACCTCCATATACATTGCTATGAAATCTTGCTTTCTCCTGTGTGACAAGGCTCTTTCTTTCCATTTTGCACTCTTGGGTTCAAGGGTGGCTTTCACCCTACTTTTCAAAGCCAGGTATTGACTCGGAGCAGACACTTTGGACTACCGGACTTTCTTCCAGCTCTCATCTGTTTTTCCATCCTTTCTCGCACCTATACATGGCATGATGTATGAATTAAATAATATATCCCAATTATTGTTAGCCTCCATAAAATCAAGTTTTATCCTCACCTTTGCTCTTTTGTTACCCTTACTCATGTCTATATTTATCTCTTCCATTTTTCTAATTATCAACTCCCTACCATCACCACATATGACTTCCTGAAATATTTTAACTCTTACCTGAGTGCTTCCCACCTTTGCTTGTTAACTGCAATAATGTTATCAGTTTGCAAACCTCTCTCTTTCCTTTAGCTCTTCTATGAGCTCCAATCTGTGCAATGTCATTTGCACAGATTTCCCCTTGAGTTATTTTGTTTTTGGTGTGAATGTATTCCAGTTATTTTACGCTTGGATTCCCTAATATCATTTATCTTGATATATACTCTGTGTATTATGTTGATCGTTGTCTCTCATCGCCAATTTTTTCACTCTGGCAGGATAGCCTGGATGTGTGTACGCACTCGTCCCTGGGATTTCTAGCCGGGATTTAAATCTCGGCCCAGCTATAAACTCTCACCCTGGTGTTCCACAGGCATGGCGACGTATTATTGTGTGTGCCGCCCCTCGGATGGGCGTTAAGCCGGGTGTCCCATCTGCCAGCATTAGTTGGTGGGCGTTAACGACCGGCACCATGGAGCAATTTCAAATTCCTACCTGGATATGCAGGAGGTGTGCCGGATATGCAGGTGAACTGCATTTTTAGCGATTTTCTACAAGCAGCAGGATGAATTCAGAATTTTTCAATTTCAAATTTTAAAAAATAATTCAGAAATCCAATGTGTATTCACCAACACAAAGAAAAAACAACTCGGTTTAGTTCAAAATATATATTTTTGAAAGATTACTCGAAAATGAAGTGATGAAATGGTTTCATGACTCGCATAAAACATTTACGTTCTTTTTTTTCAATCAATTTTGCTAATAAATCCTCATAATGAGTTAGCAAGCCTCTATTTATTGGAATTTGCTTAGAACAGGACTCTGTGATGAATCTGAATCGTGATGCGAAGATAATCACGAATAAGTTATCATTGATTTAATGGTCCCGTTGCCATGTGTACAGGACTACCAGAACATTGATCTGATTTGTGTTTGATGAACTGAAATGCATTCTATTTACTCACCTTCAAACGGACATCAGCATGTTTGGGGTCTGTATATCGGACGCTGCCAGTCCGTCCGTCCGTCCATCCATCCAGACTCTCTGGGAATTGTATATACTGTATATGCTTTTGGGAACCATTATTTATTTATATACACTTTGACATCTCCACTACCAACACACACACCTCTGAATTATTTATTTATTTATTGCATATTACCATATCTACTACCAACATACAATCTCGAATTATTTATTTATATACACTTTGACATCACTACCAACACACACCTCTGAATTATTTATTTATATACACTTTGACATCTCCACTACCAACACACACACACCTCCGAATTATTTATTTATTTATTGCATATTACCATATCTACTACCAACATACAATCTCTAATTATTTATTTATATACACTTTAGCTCCTCCACTACCAACACACACACATCCGAATTATTTATTTATTTATTGCATATTACCATATCTACTTCCAACATACAATCTCGAATTATTTATTTATATACACTTTGACATCTCCACTACCAACACACACCTCTGAATTATTTATTTATATACACTTTGACATCTCCACTACCAACACACACACACCTCCGAATTATTTATTTATTTATTGCATATTACCATATCTACTACCAACATACAATCTCGAATTATTTATTTATATAAACTTTAGCTCCTCCACTACCAACACACACACATCCGAATTATTTATTTATTTATTGCATATTACCATAACTACTTCCAACATACAATCTCGAATTATTTATTTATATACACTTTGACATCTCCACTACCAACACACACCTCTGAATTATTTATTTATTTATTGCATATTACCATATCTACTGCCAATATACAATCTCGAATTATTTAATTATATAAACTTTAGCTTCTCCACTGCTGACATATTTATTTGTTTAAATGCTGTTTACATGTAAAATGTACTTGTCCCATTTTTAAAGTGAGGTGGTGGACTGTGTCCTCGATTGGGACTTGTATCTCCATTATATGTGTGTTGTTGTTGAGATGAGATGTGAGGAGTCGAATACCCACACTTCTAACGTTAAATGCACAAAAAGGATAATTTTATTGTTTTTGACTTGGACTTATTTATTTTGAGGAGTATAGAGGAGGGAATTAATTAATTGTGATTTCTCTGTACAGTTTGAGAACGAACTCATCACTAAACTGGACCTTGAGGTCGAAGGAGGACATGGTGATGAAGAATACAGGAGGCTTTTTGAGACAATGCAAGTATTTCTGATTTTTATCATAATAAGTCGACGTTGTTGACAGATTGAAGTTGCTGGGCATTGCATTCATCATTCTTTTTGAGCAGGCCTTGTCTTGTTTGTTTTTTGATCCACTTTCTGAATGTCCTCCATTGATAATCTGCACACGTCCTTTAGCAAAGGTCGCGGGAACGTCCTGTATTGAATGGTCACACATCAATGCATTGTATATAAAATTGCATATTATTGGCCTTCAACATACACGAATCCCACAATTGCCCCTTACTCCGACATTTGCTACGATTTTTGGAGGGTGACATTCTTTGCCATTTCTCACGTGGTGAGTTCATCAGTTCTCACTGATATTTTGCTCCATTTACCAATCCAAATATCCCACGAACCTCATCCTGTGGACGCACCAGAATTGGACAATGTGGATGTACTTGGACTCGTCACTCTTCAAAACCTATTTGCACATTGAGGCCTCAAGAGTAGCCAATTTTTGAACCATGGCATGTGACTGTACGCATTGTCCACACTTATGGATATCTTGAGTGCAGCTGCTCTTCCATGGTATCCCATACATTGCATCACTTAACTGTACCGATGTTTACTTCACAAACTCTTCCATAACATAATGGAGTTGTGGGTTTTCTTGAGATTATTTCAATGGTCTTCTAGATGGATGGTGTTGGTGCTGCTTGTGGTCTCTTTTCTACAGTTGATGTGTATGGCTAGGACTCTTGATGTCCTGATTGAGTTTCCCATACCATGACCATAAATCCTCATTCATTGTTGAATATGGTTAACTCCTTCCTCTTGCAGATGATTCTCCGACACTGGGCAATGAGACTTTTTTCTGGACGATTTGTACTCTGTCTGTTTATGAATATTCACTGATGCAAATCAAGTACATATTTGAGTAATTAACCAAGTTGGAAAAGAAAGTTCCATTAACCTTTTTTTTTTTTTTGGATACAAGATCCAGGTTCGTGTAAGAGCTAACATCAACAACAACAACAACAGGCATTTTAAGGCCATTTTCCCTGCAAGAGCGGGGGTTAGCCTTTCGGTCCCCATGACAATCTTCTCCATTTTGCCCTATTTTCTGCATCTCCCCTTGTTAACCCTCTTGCCCGCAATCCTTCTTCGACCATGTTCAGCCAAGTCTTTCTCGGTCTTCCCCGTCCTCTACTTCCTTCTACATTCATTTCCATCACTCTTCTCAACCAGTCACTTTCATCCTTCCTCAACACATGACCAAACCATCTCAACCTGTTTCTCTTCACAGCATCAATCACAGGCTCTATTCCCATCATCTTTCGCAATTCATCATTTGTCTTCCTCTCTCTCAACGATACTCCACACATCCACCGAACCATTCGCATTTCCACCCTTTCCAGCCTTCGTTGCTGCTCTACGTTCAATACCCATGTCTCGCTCCCATAAATCATAACACTTCTCACACATGCAGCATACACCTTTCCCTTCAGCTTCAACGACACTCCCCTCCTCATCAGCACGCCACTCAGTTCCCGAAACTTCTTCCATGCACATCTCACTCCAGCAACCGTTGCCGAGTCTGATCCACCTTCTCCATTCAGCATGTCTCCGAGGTAACAAAATGTTTTCACACCTTCCAGCTTCACGCTGTCTCCAAGATCCAACTCAACATTTCCTCCATCTGCAGCTCCCTCTGTGCACACCTTACACTTGAATGTAGCTGCCACACTGGTTAATGACCCTCTCAAACCAATACATTTTTGATCAACCCACTCAGCACACCTTGTACATTGAATGGAATTCACTCCGACACCCTTCCTGCACACAGCACATGGCCACTTCCCAGTTCTTTCCACCTCACCACATGCTTTACCACTTGCCATCACCTTCGTTTTTCCGATATTCACCTTCAGACCTTTTGTCTCCATACATTCCTTCCACTTGTTCATCTTCACCTTCAGTCCATCCATACTTTCTGCAATCAACACCAGATCATCTGCATACAACAACTCCCACGGTAAACCCTCCTTTACGTTCCGAGCCAGCACCTCCATCACGGCTACAAATAGTAGTGGACTTAGTACCGACCCCTGATGCACTCCCACCTTCACCTCAAACTGACCACTGTTCCCGTTCTTCGTCCTTACAGCTGTGCGCGCTCTTTTGTACATTGCCATCACTACTCTGATCAACCATTCCTCCACTCCTAACTTCCTCAATGCCCATCTCACTACTTCACCTGGGACCCCATCGAATGCTTTCTCCAGATCAACAAACCCAAGAAACAACTTCTTCCTCTTCTCCATGTACTTCTCCTGCAACTGCCTCACAATAAAAAGCGCGTCTGTCGTTCCTCTTCCTGGCATAAATCCTTTCGTCGATCTTCACCTTCTTCCTTACCCTCCTCTCCAACGCCCTTTCCAATACCTTCATTCCATGCTCCAATAACTTTATCGCTCGATACGAGCCACAGTCCAGAGGATCACCTTTCCCCTTGTATAGAGGGACGAGGGTACTCAGTTCCCAATCCACTGGAATGCGGCCTTCTTTCACCACCAGATTGCAGATCTCTGTCATTCTCTTCACACCCCAACTTCCCGCTGCCTTCACCATATCTCCCACAACTCCCGTCGGCCCTCCCGCTTTTCTACTCTTCATTGCTTTTATCGCTTCCTCAACTTCCTTCTCAGTTATCTTCTCTGCCAGTCCTAAAACTGGGTTACTCACTATGTTGCCATCCCATTCATTCTCTGCATTCAACAGTATTTCCATATATCTCTTCTATCTTCCTTTAATTCCATCTGGGTCCACAACGATTTATCCCACTTCATCTTTCAAGCAACTCACCCCCATCACATCACACCTCTCTTTCGCTATCTGCTTTGCAATCCTGAATACTGCTCTCTGACCCTCTTCCAAATCCAAGCGTTCTCTGAACATTTTCCTTCATGCCTCCTGCGCCTTTGCTACCTCTTTCTTTGCAGCCTTCTTGGCTGCCTTATAACTTTCATGCTGTGCTGTTTCTGCTCCCGTACCCTTCGCCTTCTGCCACTCCTAGAACTTCTTCCTCTTCTCGTCAATCTTCTTTCCAACTTCATCATCCCACCACCATGTTTCCGAGTGCCTCGGTCCTCGGTCCTTTTGTCCATCCACATACCTCACCAACGGCTCCCAACAGACTATCTTTCATTGACATCCAACCACTTTCAAGCTCAACCACATCTTCCTCTACCATACTCTGCCTCTCTTTTAATGCCTCCCTCACTGTCACCTCTTTCAACCTCCACACCTTCATTATCGGTTGGTACTTAACCCGCCGAGCTCTCCTCGCACCTTTCACCCTTATGTCGCAGACAACCAAGTGGTGCTGTGAAACGGCCTCCTCCCCCTGGATCACCTTTGTGTCCCGGAGGTGCCCCCTATCTCGCCTACGCACCATCAGGTAGTCAACGGTTGTCGTCGACCCACCTGACGTGTAACAAGCTTATTATCCTCTTTCTGGAACTGAGTATTACAAATCAACAAATCGGCTCCATCAGCAAACTCCAAAATCCTTTCACTTTCTCCATTTCTCACACCATATCCGTAACCATTTCTCACAACATATCCGTAAGTGGAACATGTCTTTCAATCCTGACAAATCTCACACTCTTACTATGTCTCTCCGAAAAGATCGACTGGACAACCCTCCCATCTACTTTCTCAACAATCCTCTCCAAGAAGTTCTGTCGCTCAAGATTTTGGGTCTCACTATCTGCCATGATCTTTCTTGGGAAAACCACATTTCCAAGCTGGCCTCCAAAGCCAGTCGCCGACTGGGCATCCTCCGTCGTGCGAAGTCCTTCCTCGGCACACCTGAGCTCCTCACCACATACAAGGCTTTCATCCGCAGCTCAATGGAATACTGTTCTCCCCTATGGGCCGGTGCTCCTGCCTCACACCTAGCTCGGCTTCACGCTGTTGAAACCAAAGCTTTCAGAATTATTGGAATCTCCCGCGATGAAGCTATCTCTGAGGGCCTTTCACTCACTCACCGCAGGCAGGTAGGTGGTCTTTCTGTCTTCTACCGACTCCTCTCCGGCCTTGCACCCCCAGCTCTCTCTGTGCTCTGTCCCCCAAATATTCCTACAGGTCGCACAAGATCTGCCAGCAACCCTCTGATGGTTAAACTGCCGAAATCTCGGCTCTCCGCTCACCTTCACTCTTTCATTCCTCTTTTCTCCCGCCTCTGGAACAAACTACCTCACTCCCTTCAATCCCACTCCTCCCTCCAGGTCTTTAAAACAGCTGTTCACCACCATCTCTTATCTTCCCCCATCCAAAACCTTGATCTTTTCTACCCCCGCTAATTCACCCCAGATCCACCTTGTTTGAAATTCCAACTTCTTTCCTGTAAGTCCTGGCAGGGTCCATATGTTTTATACCTCTCCCACTGCCCCCTTCCCACGCCCCCCCCCCCCCCCCAAAGCCCTCGCCCTCTCTCAGATCTCTCGATGTCTCCATGTCTCTCGGTCCCTGCTTTCAAATGTTGTGTTTGTGTCCTTCCCCCTCTCTCCCCATCTTGTCTACCGCTCCCTATGTTATATGTTTTATGTGTCGGTTTGTCTTTCTGTGTGATTAATGTTCGCTCTTTCACGAGCCTCGAACTTGTATACAAAAAAAAAAAAAAAAAAAAAAAAAAAAAAAAAACCCCATGAACTCCCTCAAAACCGTCCATACTCCTTCCCACATGTCCATTTAGGTCTCCTACCACAACAACTTCCACATCTTTCATGTTTTCCATCAGCTTCTCTATCGCACACCAGAACTTGTCCTCTCTTCATCGCTCTGACCAACCTGCGGAGGATATCCCGAGATGACGTTCACCAAGAGCTTTCCAATCATCATTTTCACCATCATCAACCTTTCACTCACTCTAGTCACACTCACCATACTGTCTACAAACTCCTCAGAAAACAGGACACCAACACCATTCACGCCCTCCGGGCACTCTTGCCACACAAACTTGTATTTCTGTCCCTGCCTACCCTTCACCATTCTCACACCACTTCCCTTCCATCTCGTCTCCTGCACACAACATATGTCCACTCTTCTTCTGACCAATACTTCCACCACTTCTGATCTCCCTGTCATTGTCCCTACATCCATGTCCCAAACCTCAGAAACCGATCTCCACGTCGGGCATCAGACTTTTCGTCGTTATAAATGGAGTGATTTCCACCCTTGCTTTGATCGGGTTCCCCACCTTGAGTTTTGACGAGAGGGAGTGGAGTCCCCCACGGGTACTTCGGGCTGTACCCTGCCCATTGTAGTTGTAATTGTCATAGTTCTCTTTTAGAGGCAATGTTTTTTGAGCTAACATAACATTTTAAGAGCTAACTACAATCACAAAAAAAAAGACAAACAGACACATAAAACATACAATATCTGTGGGAGGGACAGGGAAGCACATAAGTACTACAGCAGAGAACAGGGGCAGCGGAAGATCTGTGGGAGGGAGAGGGATTGGGGGGTGGAGACATGGGAAAGGGGAGTGAGGGAGGGGGGGGGGGGGGGTGGGAGAGGTATAAAACACATGGGCACTGCTAGGACTTCCAGGAATGAAGTCGGAATTTCAAAAAAGTGGATCTGGGGTGAATTAATGGGGGTAGAAAAGATCAAGGTTTTGGATGGGGGAAGATAAGAGATGGTGGTGAACAGATGTTTTAAAGACCTGGAGGGAGGAGTGGGATTGAAGAGGGTGAGGGAGTTTGTTCCAGAGGCGGGAGAAAAGAGGAATGAAGGAGTGAAGGTGAGCAGAGAGTAAAGCAGAGAGATTTGGAGGACAGCGTCATTAAACAATATCTCCATCATAATAATCATCTGACCTGATATTTTTAGAATGTCGACGTTTGATATTTCCATCCACAGTTTTAAAACGTACTGATGTAAAGTACCTGGCAGCAAAATATCCTCCTTGTGAGGTTACTGTCTTGATTGACTACAGGTGAATGTGGTACTTAGGGCTGACTTAATTACCCACAAAGAGTTGGGGGCTCGGGCTGACTTAATTACCCACAAAGAGTTGGGGGCTCGGGCTGACTTAATTACCCACAAAGAGTTGGGGGCTCGGGCTGACTTAATTACCCACAAAGAGTTGGGGGCTCGGGCTGACCTAATTACCCACAAAGAGTTGGGGGCTCGGGCTGACTTAATGACCCACAAAGAGTTGGGGGCTCGGGCTGACTTAATTACCCAGAATAACTTCGGCATTACTTACTCATGAAGTCCTCGGGCTGATTTGCCCACAGTGACACCTTTAACAGAGAGAAGTTATTGTCCACTGGAGTTGTTGATCAATAATTATGGATTATTTATTTGACGATGCCATATCGCCCTATTTCAGACTTGCAAGTTGCTGTCGACGGCACAAGTATTTGGCTCAAAGTGGGGGGGCCTTTGTGGAGGTTGTGTCTCGCCTTCTGGAAAGACTCCTCGACTACCGGAGTATCACCAGTGAGGAAAACAAGGATAACAAGGATGGACGCATGATCTGCACTGTTAACCTGCTGGTATGTGCAATGGAATGCATGCAGTCTCCATGATCGGTTGTGAGTGTTATTCTGTATCGGTGGACATGTTTTGCAATAGTTTCTTTTATCAACTAAAAGCCAACTAGAAGGCATCCCAAAATACAAACCCGTCCACGTCCACTTTGTGCTCAAACTGAACTTGACGAAAGCACAAGCTTTAAAAAACATGAATAATTTATTATTTGGTGTTCTCCATGTTCTCGTAATAAAGGGTTATTACAAATTTGATGACCAAAGCTTAAATGGTAAACTCGAATGTATCTCAAAGTGCAAGCGGACAAAATAAACACAGAAGCAAATAACATAACCTCCATCCACCTCCAGTGGCGTTGGTAATAAACAAAACAACAACAAAAAAAACCCCCGGCTGTCTCGTGCTGATGCGCAGCATACGGGTTGATAAGGCCAATTTATATTTACTGTAACTTTTTCCTTTGACATTTTGTCCCAATTATATGTTAGTCTTCTCCATAATCACATAGTGAAGGTTTGTTCAAAATTTGATAACAAAAGCTCAAATGGTGAAAAAAAAAGTTATGGTCTGGACACACACACAAACACGTGTACACACAAACACATGCACACACACACACACACACACACACACACACACAAAACATGGTACACACAAACACACGCACACATGCGTGCACGCACGCACACACACACACACACACACACACAAACACATGCACACACAAACACATGCACACACACACACACACACACACACACACACACACACACAAGCAATAATTGCAAAATCCCTCATTCCACTGCGTGGGTGGACAGGCTAATAAGAGATTGTTAACCCACGTGAGAAGTTACGTTGTGAGTGAAGTTACCAAGTGAGAACGATGTGCAGTATATGTTGCCACGTGGCCTTTTTCACTCCAGCCTTCTCACTCTGATCTGAAGTGTAATGTATCTTTGGGGTCAGAGCATCTTCTCTGTAAAAGCCTTTTATTTCATGAAGGACATAAAGTACCCTCTATTTCCATATCACCTTCACACCCACTTTTTGGAATGCTGTGCCAAGATATGGACTTGTGAGAATAGTGCTTTGTTCACCTTGTTTAACCTGAACCGTTATTTGTTTTCAGAATTTCTACAAGGAAATAGGTCGAGAAGAGATGTATTTCAGGTGAGAATTAATCATAGCGACGTGATTAACGAGGATAACAAATGAAGGTGTACACATTTACACAGAGACCTTGTTTCATCAGAACCTGTTAACAAATTTCATTTTTTTCACCAAAATATTAAGCAAAGACTTCTGACCTGTGAAATACACTCTTGATTCACAGTTCATCAATTTGTCATTTGTTAAGCGAATCATGGATATTGAAAAGGTTTGACTTGTATCACCAGAGTCCAGAAAGGAGGATATGGAAATAACCACAATCACAGAATTGGACGTACCGATGTGTAATGTTCCACTTATCCTCACCTGAGTGATCCTGGGAATTTAGGGACAAATTACATCCCCCAAGGAATCTGTCTACACGTCTGCACATGGGCCATATCAAAACCTTTGTCAGGGTTAAGAATGCCTCGGCATCATTAACACTAAATTCGTTCTTAGGCCTCCGGGTGGTTCAAGGTCGGAATAAAACTGGTGTTGCTTGCCAGTGCAATGTCTTCTGTGTGTTATTTGGATGTTCAAGGAGCGACATTGTTCAGATATTGGACTTAAATCAAATTGAACACGTTTGCGACATCTCAGGGAGGCGTCATTGTTGTCCCCAAGTCCTCTTGCGGTCTCTTTGTGAACAGGAAGTGGTCCTGGTGGACACACATGTTATTAACACTCAGAACGTTTTTGTGTGTGTGTGTGTTTGTGTTTGTGTGTGCACATGTGAGTGATTCGGTGCTCGTTCTTAGCTAGGCCAACCTGTCTAGATGCCCAATCATCACACCAAAAATATGGGACTGTTTCGATGACTGCCTCAGCCTCATCCATGAGACAGGCCGTGGGAAGATGTGAAGAAACAGTTGAGAGATGTCATCTGCAGGGACTTAATGAATGCTTTGGTGCTAGAAGCCAAGTGGCATGACATGTCAACCACTTCCAAAGTAAGATGGTACACCACACTAGAACTAGCTGTTCAGCTCCCAATCTAAGTATTGTGCCGGTGGTGTAAGGAGTCCTTCAAGAAGTCGAGTCGCATGAAGAGGCACAGGTGTACGTGAGAAAGAAGATCCATCAGTGATATCAGCGAGGACCTGCCTCATCTCCATTATGCCAGAGATGGTTTGCTAGACATGGAGGGCTTACATTTCATCGGTGTGCACTGAGCAACAGATACTCTGGAGATCTCATCTCACCTCATCTCAAGCGTGACAGTGTAACGGCAGCAACTCTACACAATAACTGTGCATATGCACATTTGTTTAGGTATATTTATATATTGGTACGGTCCCTGGTCGGTCTGCATATAACTCCGGTCCTAACTTGGGGAGTCGCAAAGCGACCTCGAGTCCCTCATCTCAGGAACCTCCTGTGGATGCCCTGTCCAGAGCCGCGTTACCATCCAGATTGAGGTATTTTTTACGAGTGAGTACTGTGCGTGACAGAGCTCATCTTTGGCTGAGCTTACCAAGTCATGTGATGTGATCTTATCTAAGTGCCAATCTCGATCTCAAACAGATTTCCCCAGAGCAGCCATATGAAACCGCAGTGAGCAAGCAAGATGACTCAAAGACCAAATCAGTTTAATACATGTATTAAAGATAAGGCGCATACGTGCAAAACAAGCAGCAAACAATAATTCCCCAATGAACCATTATGTGACACTCAATGTTCGGATATACAGTCAACTTAGCGTTCTTGGCAACTTATCAACTCACTTTCAGCCGACAGAGATAGAGACGGGTACAAATGGGGGAAAGCCAAGATGCCCACACCACTGAACTGGTGTAGATAGTGGGGCAGCTTAGGTAGTGGATGGGGACATGCCGGATAAAAGCACCAAAATTTTATCAGGCAATCTTCAGGGTCCCAGCTATGATTCTATAACCGGCGCCAAGCGATACGACCACTCTTATTTGAATTTTTATTATTATTTGTGAATGTTTTTTTGGGAAAAAAATAAAATTTTGGTTTTTGGAAAAGAAATGTTTTTATTGCAGAAATGAGAATCTTTTCCGATCATTTTGGTGTAATTGTTTTTAAAATCGAACATCTAGAAGTATTTTAAAACAATATTTGTAAATTAGGTGTCGAGTGCATTTCCTCAATTTTTTTTAAACGTTCTAATTAACGTAGAAATATGAAATAAACGTCATTTTAACGGGCTCGGGACAGGGCGTTCAATGCCGTTGGTTTCAGCGCTCTAACTTAATTAGGAACAATTTTATGCCCGAAAAACCTGAAAGTCGGAGCCTGCCCTTAACACATACGAAAATCAATAAAAAATGGATACTCTTTCAGACCGTGCGTATATTCACCCAACATGGTGCAAAATTACTTCTCGGCTAAGCTACTTCTCACATCGGCAGCTGCATAGTTCGAAATTACATGGACATGTGAAGCATGTCCTTCTATCTGCAGTCTGATGAATGACGTGATCTGCCAACTTGGGGCCCTTGTGTGTCACTTGGGGCTCTCTGCTCACGCTTCTTGGTCTTCTTGCAGTTGTAAAGGATGACCTGTGAAGCTGTGAGACAGGCCTGTGAATCCGCTGTGTCCTGGTCTTTCAGATCAGCCCCTTTCATCAGCATGGTTATCAGGGATTTGAGTTGGGTCGGGACAGCCTTCTGCTGGCAGTCACTGGGGAAGGCACCATCAAAGTTGAACCCGCTTGAGGTGAAGATTTCATTTCGTACAATCCTGGCAGCTTTCGCCAAAATCAGAGCATCTCCCTCAAAGTCCTGTTTGAATGCCTGCTTCAGCATTTCCTGCATTCCTTGTTCACACACGAGTATCACTTATTTCCCGTCACTTTGCTCTTGGGCGTGGGGGAAGTGATTCCAAACTTGCTCCCTGAAACGGCCCTTGTTGATGTCACTGGTAATACCAAAGTCTGCAAGGCGCTTCTCGTAGAGGTGCCTCAATGAGGCCAACTTGAAGCAAAATGTACCTTCTTCTATCTCGTTTTCAATGTGTGTGAGGAGTTCTACAAAAGCTCTTGCTTTGAACTTCTTCACATTCGCAGGTTCATCCTTGGAAGTTTCTCTTTGTCTCACTAGAGACCGATGATGATTCCGAAGACCAACGAGGCAAGCCAGATGATACTTTGCTTCCAGGGCAATAAGGTCACCGGCTCCTTCAATCCTGTCCATTAACTCTGTCTCTTGCAGATCGCTGGCCATAAACCTGGCGTTATCATCTGCGCCTAGAGTTCTAAATTCATGCAGGAGTCCATCTTGCTTAGTGCAAAATATGCAGATGGTCTTGTCGAGCGATCGGCGCGGCCGCCGGCGCCTGTCTTCAGTAGTGCCACTTTCAGGGGTAACATCTCTCTCCCTCTTTCTTGCTCTTTCCAGTCTGTTTGCATTGAACTGTGAATGACAGGATTTGTGCCACTGTGCACGATTCCTGATGAGGTCATCCACAGTGATATCACTGCCGAAATGCAGCGGCACCGGCAACGAGTTCAGTTCTCTGAAGTGAACCACATTTTCGAGGAATGATGCATAGGCCGCCGGTGCTGATGTGTCTGCTCCACGTGCAATCAAGGAGCAGCGCAGGGATTCAGGTATAGTTTGTTGGCAAATTATGCACTGTGTCCATTCCATCTTCATGAAGTCTAGCCCTCGAAACCTGCAACACAAGGAAACACAATACAAGGAAAATTGCAACATATAGCAACATATAGCAGATATAATTTCAACATATAGCAAATTTAATATAATATGCATGTCATTAAATAAAAATATATAAATGTCTATTGTGCATGCATCTTGCTGTTCGGATCGTTTGGCGCCGGTTCTAGAATTGAAGCTTAGATGCTGAGGAAATGCACCCGAGACACCTAATTTTCAAATATTGTTTTAAAATACTTCTAGATGTTCGATTTTAAAAACAATTACACCAAAACGATCGGAAAAGATTCTCATTTCTGCAATAAAAACATTTCTTTTCCAAAAAACCAAAAAAAAAAATTTTCCCCAAAATTTTCAAAAAATAATTTCACAAATAATAAAATATTTCAAATAAGAGTGGTGGTATCGCTTGGCGCCGGTTATAGAATCATAGCTGGGACCCTGAAGATTGCCTGATAAAATGTTGGTGCTTTTATCCGGCATGTCCCCATCCCTTTGAAATTCGGTGCTAAGCTGCCCCACTAGTGGGATGACCTCTGGAGAAGCTGACGCCTCCCTCTTGGAGGCTGTACGAGCTGCAGATCTGCGGCTCCTGGAGGGCGTGGAGTATCTCCCACACCCACGGTGAATGGTACGCCGGGGTGCTCGGTTCTTTATTGTTGATACTCATTCATCGGGTACCACCTGCCAATGGCAGTGAGCTTTACACCACGACTACCCAGTGCAATGAGTTGTAACTAGCTTCCCCGCTATTTTCCTCCACGTCCACGCCGGATCAATCCTAACATTACAACCCATTGCAGCAATGGTGAAGCACGCTGGAACATCCGTGCCGCTATTAGTGCTACAATCTGTGCAGAGTATCCCAGAGGAGAGGTGAGGAGGCGACAATAATCCCAGTATCGATGGGCACCCAGCACCAGAAAACGGCACACCAATGCACTTCCCCGAGTACCCAGCGCACACTGACCCAGTACCCGAAGTAGCCAATTACTGGGTCTCGTATTATCTGCCCCATGGCGCGTGACTCCACATACAGGAACACATGATCCGTTCAGATCAAGCTCGGTTGGCTCTTTAATTTGGGGTGTGCACGCTTCTTGATCTGAAATGGCATGTCCCCCTGAGTGGTGACATTACCAACGGGCATGAACTCACGAGGACACTCAGTGCTCCCCCCTCCCCCGTTTGTTGGCATTATCGGAGGGCATGGACGCATTGTTTTCCTCATTGTTTCCAATTTTTCCTCGAAATGAAGCTTACAACGGGGAACGGGTTTAGACCGTTTTTCTATTTGCTCAGGCCACAAAGCGTACCTGAGTGTTTGGGGAGACGGAGCAGGAAAAAGAAACACAATGAAATAGGAGCATGCATGGGTCAGGAAAAGAAACAATTTTTGAGGTAGATGCCATCTATTACAGACACAACGCATGTGTATTCACATGTAATACAAAATGCTTAACCACACAGATACTTAGGAAACTAGATGGTATTCATAGAATGGATCATTGATGAAGACCAGAAAAAGCACAGGGCCAAGAACACTGCCTTGGGGAACTCCAGCCTGAACAGGAAGGGGAGATGAGAGAAATCCATTCAGGGCCACACGTTGACTACGACCAGAGAGGAAGTCTGTAAGCCAAGCGTGGAGATTTCCATGGATACCATAGGAGGGAGAGTTTGGTGAGCAGAGCTGGGTGCCAGACCGTATCGAAGGCACGTGATTTGTCAAGGGAGACAGCTCTGATTTCCTGTTTGGTGTTGAGGACCTCCATCCATTGTTGAGACAGCAGAAGCAGCATGTCCAGAGTAGAGTGACCTGGTCTGAAACCAAATTGATGATCAGAGATCAAGCCATTGGAGAAGAGAAAGGATTTGATATCTGAAGCAATGATGGATTCCATGACTTTGGTGATAATTGGGAGATGGCTGATTGGTCTATAGTTGCAAGGATCTCTTTTTGCACCTTTTTTGTGTAAAGCGGTGATGTTGGCTGATTTCCAAACTGATGCCAGATAACCTTGAGCAAAATAGAGGGTGAAGAGAATGGAGAGAGGGTGAGATAGAGTGACAGAGCAGGATTTTAGGGCCCGTGGACTGATGCCGTCTGGTCCAGTTGCAGAATCAGTCAAGGTTTGACAGAAACTTCTCCACCTTGTCAGGAGGAAAGGACACTGAGTGCAGGAGCAGCTGGGTTCGACTGGGTAAGGTGGGAACAGAGAGAGATGGGTTTGGGACACAAGATTTTGAGGCAAACACAGAGTTGAGGTATTCAGCTTTGTCACGTGCGATGTCAACAGTGTAGCCATTTGAGGTAAGGGAGGGGATGGAGGGGGAACAAACACCAGAAACGGATTTGACCAGACGCCTCCAGGATTTAGAGGAAGGAGACAAGTTTGAGAGTTCAATCTTGAGTGTGGAGAGATAATGCTTCCTGACTCTCTTGAGGGTAGACACACACTTGTTCCGAGCTTGGCGGGAGGAGCTGAGATTGCCTTCAGTTGGATGAGCCTTCCAAGAGGCAAAGGCAAGTTGCTTCAGGGCAACTGCCTCACCACAAGATTCAGTGTACCATGGATGGGAGGAAGGGTATAACAACTGAAGACGAGATGGGATAAATCTGTGCATGAGAGAGGGCAGTTTACTTTGGCAGAATTCCCAGGATGAGTTGATGTCAGAGGCAGTAGAGATGGGAGACCAGTCCAGATGATTGATGGCTGCTTGCAGCCCGTGCCAGTTGGCCTGAGTGAAATGCCAGACTCGTCGACGCTGAGGAGGCTCTCTGAGAATGGCCAGAGAGATGTCCACTTTAACAAGCATATGGTCAGATGAACCGATTGGAGCAGAAGAAGAGCAGCAGACATTTGCAGGGAAGTTTGTCATAACCAAATCTAGAAGAGAAGATGCTCCGTTGACTGAGATCCGGGTCGCGAAATTGACAGATTGTGTCAGTCCCAATGAGTCACAGAAGTCCTTTGCTGAGGTGCCATGGCTGGTGAGAGAAATACCCACACTCAGCCAGCTGGCATGATGACAGATGAAGTCGCCATATATGAGGAAGAGAGAGTTGGGATGAGTAGATAGAAGTTGGTCCATGTTGTCAGACAGCGAAATGTAAATGGAGTCATCACTGTTTGGAGGACGGTACAGAACACATATGAACAAAAGGTGGGAGCGGAGAGGAAGCCGTAGCCAGAGGTACTCCTGGAGGTGTGGTGGAGAGAGGGCAGTGCAAGGAGAGTGAGGAAGAGAGTTTTTGATAATGATAGCAACCCCACCACCAGGACGAGGCTCAGGTCTTTCATACCGGAGGAAGGAGTAACCAGAAGAGATATTGAGGAATCAGAGACATCTTGAAGGAGGAAAGTTTCTGTTAAGCAGATTACGTCTGGTTTGTCAGAAGCAACCTGTATGGAGCGATCAATCAGGTTTGAGCGTAGGCCCCGGATCTTTGAGGTCCATACCGTTAAGGAAGAGGGAGGGGGAGCATCGGGTGCAGGACAGGGGAGGGGTATGGTAAGATGAAGGGTGAGAGGAGGAGGTAGGGAGAGCTGTTGATAGTGTGTCAGAGATTGCAGAAGAGTTAGGCGAAAGGGAAGGATGAGGAGTATAAATGTTTTAATGATGATGGGATGAGGCACAGTGAGGGGTTGTTTGAGGGGGGGTAGAGCAAGGTTGGAGGAGGTGGAGATATGAGATAGAAGGGAGACGAAGTCGGGAGGAGGCAGCTATGAGGAGGAGGGGGGGGGGGGAGAATTGGAGAAAGATGGTAGGGGGGGAGATTTGAAGGGGAGGGGTGAGAGGAGTTTTGAAGGGGAGGGGTGAGGGGAGATTTGAAGGGGTGAGAGGGAGTTTTGAAGGGGAGGGGTGAGGGGGGAGAATTGAAAGGGAGGGGTGAAGGGGGACTTTTGGATGGGAAAGGTGGGGGGGGAGGTTTGAAGGGGAGGGGCGAGGGGGGAGATTTGGAGGGGAGGGGCGAGGAGGGCGTTTCGGACGGGAGGGGCAAGGGGGGAGTTTCGAAAGTGGATGAAAATGAAAAACGAACATTTATTACAAACTGGGTTTGTTGTGATTTCAAGTCAGAGATCCATTTTAAAAACGATAGAGGAGGGGTGGAATGCACGTGAGTTTAGAGAATGTAGGGAGGGAGAACTGTAAGAGCTTGAATTTTTTTTGAAGTGGAATGAATTGAGAGGAAATTGAAAAAAGCCTTTGAAAATAGGAAGAAAAACAGCGTGTTGTAATAACCACTGAATAAAACACTGCAGGGGAAAGTTTAAACATATTTAAATAATATTTAAACAAAACCATGAAAAACAATCTGGGAAAAGTCCCTAAGTGAGGATGTGGATTTGAGAAAGAAGGAGAAAGGGTTGAATGAGTATGGAGGAAACTCGAGTTGGAAAGGCTGGAGAGGTGGAAGAAAAAGGAGACAAAGGGGGCGGTGCACAAGGTGAGACAAGGGGGTGAGAGAACAAGCACGTTTCCGTTAGGAGAGAAAGAATTAATAAAGGAATTTTGGGGGGGGTGGGGGGATTTAAAACGTTAGACAAAGGGTAAGATGTTCGTGGGAGGTAGGGGGAGAAAAGAAAATCAAAGAAACAATCAAATACAGCGAAGGAAATAACTATTAATAAAGGAATTTTTTTTGGGGGGGGGGGGGATTTAAAACGTTAGACAAAGGGTAAGATGTTCGTGGGAGGTAGGGGGAGAAAAGAAAATCAAAGAAACTGAAGGAGCTCGGGCTCCCACGTCGATCGGAAGAATGGACGCGACAAAAAGCTGGAATTCGTCCGAGTTGCTTTATTCAAACAAATCACTCAGGTACTCTGAAAAGCCCGTTTATCGGGCAGCAATATATATACACACATTATCCCGGAGCGTTTGCCCAGGAAAGGCGAGAGGGGGCGTGGCCGAGCGTCCTGGCTGCGGCCTGGCAAGTTGAGGGCGAGCCTGCCCGGGCATGCCCGGGCGTCCCGACCGAGGCCTGGCAAGTTGAGCGCGGGCCTGCCCGGGCGTCCTGGACGAGCCCGGCATGGTGATCGCTCCGCGTCCTTGATAGGTGCAAGGCGATTGTGAAAACCCAGCGGTAGCCGCTACACACGTCCCCCCAGAATCGACTTGCACCGGCAGGGTCAATTTGAGGGGGATCCTGATGACCCGGCCGAAGTGACCCCTGGTGGGTCGTGGGGGGGGGGGGGTCCGGTGTGGTGGTGGGCAGTCGAGTGGGGGGCACCGTGGACGGGGGGCGGCCTCGCCGCGGCGGAAGGGCCACCCGTGGTGGTTGGTCGACGTCCACGTGCGCCGGCTTTAGGCGGTCCACCGCAATCCGGTCCGACCTGCCGCCGATGTCGATGACGAACGACTTGTCGTCCCGACGCAGGACCTGGAAGGGCCCGTCGTACGGCGGCCGGAGTGGCCCCCGATGTGCGTCGTGACGCACAAAAACATACTCCGCTGTGCGAAGTGCTGGGGGGACGTAGGACTGGGGGTCACCGTGGTGGGATGTTGGCACGGGGGCAAACCGTCGGGCGGCCTCCTGGAGGTACGAGCGCTGGTGAGCTGCGGACCAGGGACTGGTAGCGTCGGGCACGAATTCGCCCGGGACGCGTAGCGCCTGGCCGTAGACAAGCACGGCGGTGGATGCCTGGAGGTCCTCCTTGGGGGCTGTGCGGAGGCCCAAAAGGACCCACGGCAGCCGGTCGGCCCAACCGCCGTCTTGAAGGCCGGCCATGAGCGCGGCCTTCATGGAGCGGTGGAATCGCTCGCACAACCCGTTTGCTTGGGGGTGGTAGGCCGTAGTACGGTGGAGCTTGACCCCCAGGTTGCGGGCGACCGCGCCCCACAACTCGGAGGTGAACTGTGGTCCGCGGTCTGACGAGATGTCCGCCGGTGCGCCGAAGCGGGCGACCCAGGTGGCGATGAAAGCCTGCGCCACGTCGGCGGTGGTGGTGGAGATGAGGGGAACGGCCTCCGGCCACCTGGTGGTCCTGTCCACCATGGTGAGCAGGTGTGTGAACCCCCGTGATGGGGGGAGGGGGCCCACCAGATCCACGTTGACGTGGTCGAAACGTCGTTCGGGCACGGTGAAAGGTGCCAGCGGGGCCTGGGTGTGTCGGTGGACCTTGGCCCGTTGGCAGGCTGTGCAGGTGCTGGTCCAATCGCGGACGTCCCGACGAAGGCCGTGCCAGACGAATCGCGCCGACACCAGCTTCTGGGAAACTTTACGGCCCGGGTGGGAAAGGCCGTGGAGGGAGGCGAAGATGCGGCGTTGCCAGGTGACGGGCACGATGGGGCGAGGCTGGCCTTGGGAGACGTCGCAGAGCAGGACAGTGCCCGCGAAGGGGATGTCGGCCAGGCGGGGCCCGTGTCCGCCGCCCGGAGGGCTTGCACCGTGGTGTCGGTGGTTTGGTCCGCCGCCATAAGCGCGAAGTCCACGCCCAGGTGGACCGCGTTCGCGCTGGCCCGGGAAAGACAGTCGGCCACGGCGGTGTTTTTTGCCGGCGACGTGCCGGATGTCCGTGGTAAACTCCGACACGGCGGAGAGGTGGCGCTGTTGGCGGGCCGACCACGGCTCCGTGACCTTGGCCATTGCGTAAACCAACGGCTTGTGGTCGACGAACGCCGTGAAAGGTCGGCCCTCCAGGAGGTGGCGGAAATGGCGGACGGCCAGGTGTAGACCAAGGAGCTCACGGTCAAACGTGCTGTATTTGAGCTCGTTCGGCCGGAGCTGCCAGCTGAAAAAAGCGAGTGGCTGCCAAACCCCGTTCACCCAATGCTCATGTATGGCGCCCACCGCGTAGTCGGAGGCATCCGTGGTGATGGCGATGGGAGCATTGAGCACCGGGTGAGCGAGCAGTGTTGCGTCGGCGAGGGCCCGCTTTGAGCTTTGGAAGGCCGCGTCCATTGCTGCGGACCAGGCGATGTCGTGCTTGGCCGGCTTGCCCCGGAGGGCTTCGTTGAGGGGCCGCATGAGTTGAGCAGCGCGGGGCACGAAGCGGTGATAAAAATTCACCATTCCCAGGAATTCCTGCAGGGCCTTTATGGTGCGGGGACGCGGGAACGTGGTGATGGCCTCGACCTTGGTTGGCAGCGGCACGGCCCCATTCTTGGTGATGTGGTGGCCCAAAAAATCAACGGCCGTCGTGCCGAAGTGGCATTTGGCCGGGTTGACGATGAGGCCGTGCTCGCTGAGGCGCCCGAACAGTGTTCGGAGGTGGAGGAGGTGCTCAGCCCGGGACGTGCTGGCGACGAGGATGTCGTCCAGGTAAACGAAAAGGAACGGCAGGTCACGCAGCATGCCGTCCATCAAGCGCTGGAACGCCTGAGCCGCGTTCTTGAGACCAAACGGCATCCGTAAGAATTCAAATAAGCCGAACGGCGTGATGACTGCCATTTTAGGGACGTCGGCCGCCCTGACAGGTACCTGGTGATATCCCCGTATGAGATCAATTTTCGAAAAAATGACCCGTCCCGCCAGACGGGCGGAGAAGTCTTGGATGTGCGGGATCGGATACCTGTCGGGGGTGGTAGCGTCGTTAAGGCGGCGGTAGTCGCCACATGGGTGCCAGCCGCCCCCTGGCTTTGGGACGATGTGTAGTGGCGAAGCCCACGCGCTATCGGAGCGCTGCACGATGCCGAGGTGTTCTAAAGCGTCGAACTCGGCTTTGGCCACGGCGAGCTTGGCTGGGTCGAGGTGGCGGGCTCTGGCGTAGACCGGCGGGCCCGTGGTTGGTATGTGGTGCTCGTTCCCATGCCGTACTGCGACGGCCGAAAACGTCGGCCGCGTGAGGGCCGGGAACTCCGTGAGCAGGCGAGCCAACTCGTTCGCCGCCGGGAGGGCGCATGCCAGCTCGGTCGGCGCGGAGCTGCTCAATGTGCATACCAGGGAGCTGAAGGTTTCGGCGTTCATTAAACGACGCCGTTGGACGTCCACCAGCAGTCCGTGTGCGCAGAGGAAGTCGGCGCCTAGCAGAGCCATGGGCACGTTTGCGGTTACAAACGTCCAAGCAAAGCGTTGGCCGCCGAAGCAGAGGGTGACGTTGCGCGGGCCGAAGGTGCGGATGGCCGATCCGTTGGCCGCAACCAAGGAGGGGCCGCAAACCGCGGACTGCCTGTCGTGGTCAGAGGCGGGTATGACGCTCAGTTGGGCACCGGTGTCGCACAGGAGCGCCCTCCGGACGCTTTATCCGTGATGAACAGTAAGTTGCCTGTGTGGCCGGCGCTCATGGCTGTTAATGAACGCCGGCCCGGCCGTTTCCCGGCCTGCCAAAGGTGCACGGGGGTCGGCATGTCCGGGCCTTCTGTCCGAACCTGGCATGATAGTAACACCACGCTTGGTCAGGTGGAGGCCCCGGTCGTCAAGCTGGAGGTGGTCGGCTCGGTGTAGCGGCCGCCAATTGCGTCGGCAGTTCGGTCGTCGACCGTGCCGGGTGCTCGGGCGCCATGGGTGTTGCGTCGGACGGCAGTGGGCCCCAGGTCGCTGCTGCGATGCGCTGGCCTGCGGCGGAGATCTTGTCGGCTTCCCTGGCAAGGGCACGGGGATCCGTGATCGTCGTGCTTGCCAGGGCGAGGCGTACCGGGCTAGGCAGCTGACGGAGGAACAGCTCCCGGAACAGGAATGCCGGAGAGTGCTCGCCGAGCAGCGAAAGCATGTAGTCCATTCGCTCGGAAGGGCGCGTGTCGCCGAGCTCGGGCAGGTCGAGCAGGCGCCGTGCGCGTTCCGCCGATGGGAGGGCGAAAGCGTCGAGGAGAAGCTTTTTAATCGCGCCGTATTTGTCAGCGGCTGGCGAGCTCTCGAGGAGGCTCAGGGCGCGGGCCGCGGTGGCTGAACCGAGCGCTGCTACCACATGGTGGAAGCGGGTGTCGTCGGCCATGATGCCTCGCAGGGCGAACAGGGAGTCTGCCTGTGCGAACCAAACCGCCGCGTGAGCCTCCCAGAAGGTAGGCAGTTTAAGGGCCACTGCCGTGTCCATGTCGGTAGGTCACCAATGAAGGAGCTCGGGCTCTCACGTCGATCGGAAGAATGGACGCGACAAAAAGCTGGAATTCGTCCGAGTTGCTTTATTCAAACAAAACACTCAGGTACTCTGAAAAGCCCGTTTATCGGGCAGCAATATATATACACACATTATCCCGGAGCGTTTGCCCAGGAAAGGCGAGAGGGGGGGTGGCCGAGCGTCCTGACTGCGGCCTGGCAAGTTGAGGGTGAGCCTGCCCGGGCATGCCCGGGCATCCCGACCGAGGCCTGGCAAGTTGAGCGCGGGCCTGCCCGGGCGTCCTGGACGAGCCCGGCATGGTGATCGCTCCGCGTCCTTGATAGGTGCAAGGCGATTGTGAAAACCCAGCGGTAGCCACTACAAAACAATCAAATACAGCGAAGGAAATAACTTATCTTCACAAAATACCGACGGGGGGAGGGAGCCTAGAGAGCAGGCCCCGCACGAGGTGCGAACAAAAAACGACTAATTACACACAAGTTTGCAATAATTACAAAACCAAAACTAACTAGAAACACACAAACACATTCGCAATGAAATAACCAGTGGAAATTTGACAAAGACACGAATGGGAAAATACTAAAACTTCGATGTCGTGGAGAGATCAAATTTAGCCTCCTCGCTAAATTGCAGTTCTCTGCAAGTCTTGCCCATTATGTAATATTTGCACAAAGCATCCGTTCACATCATCATGGCCTCCTTGTCTCATGGAGAGCATAATGAAGCTTTCTTGCTTCAGGAGACTTAAGACATGAAACTGTTCTTTAATACCCGCGCTTTTAAACTCTGTCCAGCAAATTATCTTTTTGAATCCAGACTTTCTGTACAAATATTTAACTCGATTTTGAGCAATATGACTGCTGTTCCACTTAATGCAGTTGCTAATGAACAGTACGATGTATCAGCATTCCTTGTTGAAATGACCTGCATTTATTGTATTCCCCTTTCAGTATGCATTCGGAATTCACTACGACAAGCTCACTGGAGCGATCACCAAAGCTCGATCCAGTATGCCGCTCACTCCGCCGCTGACATTCGGAATGTTGAGCGTTGTTCCACATCCTTTTAAAATCCATTTTTGGTTGGCTTCTGTCATGCCGAGATCATGAGGCTGGTGGAAGCATGTCACCCTTTTTCTTTTTTTCTCTCTTTGGATGTGTTTTTGAAGGCTGTTTCACCTGAATGGGCGTTTTCACACCGGTGTGCACTGGTTGATTTACTTTCCTTTATTTTTCCCTCCATTCTCAAACACGGGAGAGAAGGTTCAGATGCCATGTTGACAAAATGGTCCGTTGCCCTCTGGGTAGTTATACTAGTTGGTGGTGCCTTCGGTTTTAAATATGCATCTTTACAAAATTACAGCCAATTTCTTCTGAACTTAAAACTTTCCTTCATTTTCATCTTGCTCGCTCGCTGACATTTTGAGCTTGATATTTTGAGCCTGAGATTCACTCTCATGGTCAATTTGAGTGTTTTATTTGAAAGACATTTTTCGGTCTGTGCATTCCTTTAAAAAAAATTTTTTTATAGGAGCGAGGCTCATAAAAGAGAAACTTAATGTCTTTCCCACCTTTTGCTTTGGGCTCTACCACCATACCTGTTTGTTGTGATAAGATATTCAGACCTTATAGAGCAGCAAGCTTCTCAGGGATCTACTTTTTACAACTTGCGAAGCACACCTCCACAGAATGAAGATTATTTTGAAAAGGGGCATTTGGAGGAAAGGTATATTGTATCCTGGCCCCATATGATTACACAAATCCACTCGAACAAGAGCCAATCGGCATTTCCTGACAAAGGCTCTGGCGACTGAAGTTTTTGCAAAAATAAATATCATGCTATTGAATCCACATGGCTCTTAGTGAGGCTCTTTTTGATTTAAGAATTATATGTTAAGCAGCCAAAGGCAGGTGTAGGAAGAGGGGAGGAGGCGAAGAGGGACAGTGGGATGCAGGATTTGTAAGCAAGATAATTGTAAAAGGCTTTGATTGAAGTTCTTTGCTTTCAGGTACCTTCACAAGCTGGCGGATATGCACCTCGAATGTGAGAACTACACTGAAGCTGGATATACACTCCTCTTGCGGGCCCAACATCTCAAGGTGGGAATAGGTTTTAGAGTGTGTGTGTGTGTGTGTGTGTGTGTGTGTGTGTGTGTGTGTGTGTGTGTGTGTGTGTGTGTGTGTGTGTTGCATCATGGAGTAAGGTAAAACTCCATATGTAGGGATGGGACGGGGAATAAAATGGCCGCCCCATCAATTGTGTACAAAATTATGTGCTGTAAAGCTAATACAGAGTGAAGTATAAGCCTTTAAATGCAATACCTTTTATTCCCTAACATTTTCATAACAAACAAGAGTGAAAATAGATCAGAATACAACCAAATCGAGAGATCAGAAAATGGCAGAATCTACTATATAAGAGAGCCTGTTGGTCTGTCTGTCTGTGTGTCGCCATTTTTCTCAGAGATGGCTGAACGGATCTTCGTCAAATTTTCAGAGGTTCATCAGTGAGTGGCTGGGAGTGTTTTAGGCAAAAAAAAATCGGTTTCGTTTGCTTTTTGGGATTTATAAAAATCGCTTTATCGAGCCCAAGCCTTTTCCATTAATGACAGTTATGTACAAGTACAGATTCGCATAAATAAATACAAAACAATCACCAGACATTTGAACACAAATAAAAAAACATTTCTGAAAGCGGTCGAAGTTGGTGGAAGGCTTCTTCTTCTTCCTGGACGTCATCATACTTAAGTCAGAAACGTGATGAATGGTGCATTCAGCAGCAGATTTTCAACTAAAAGGTAAAATGATGATTTGACATTTGTGATGGATTCTGATTTGGATGTAATTGCTTTTCCATTATATTTGCCCTCATTTCAAATATGTTAATGTTTATTTTTCTCTTGAGCAATGCCGAGTACTCCAGATATAAACACTTATATACTTTACTCGGGGTACAAATACGAATGCAACTTTGTTTGTGGAGTATCATAGGCTATGTGGCTGCGGCCTCATTCGGGGGTGTGGGGGACCGGGAGAGGGGTGTAAATTCTCGATGTAAATGTATACCATGTAGCGCCACCTGGTGATGGTGGCAAAGGGTATTACAATTTCCTTTTTTACCTGTGCAACACTGAGGCTATGAAGCACTCTTTGCATGGGAAAATCTTTCCTCCTTCCCTTCACCCCCTCCCTCAAAACGGAGGGACCTGTCAAAGCCACCCCACCCCTAAAATATGTATATGCAGTATGTCTCTCCCCTCCCTCTCCCTTCACCTCCCCCTCCCCTCCCCCTTCCACTCCACCCACTCCCTTCCTCACCCCTCACTCTCCTGCCCCCCCTGCCCCCCCCACTTTTACACACTGGCAACGCCGGTTACTCCTGCTAGTTGTTGATAAATGTCATTCAGCCACCTCCTTATGTAAATATATGTGATCATGTGACCCCTTTACAAGACATATATTTATTACACATGCACCGGGAAGGGAAGAATAGGGAGGGAGGAAATTGGAAATGCCAACATTGAGAAATGGTGGTATCTCTTCAGTGTGTACATATAGGTAGGGTGTAAATTTAGGAAATTAAAAATGAGGAAAATAAGAGAATGTATGATAGTAGGAAAAGGAAAGGAGTTTAGTGGACTTTGGGAGAAAAGGGAAGGAATATTGGGAGTATATAGGAGTGTGGGGATGGAATAGAAGGGAATGAGCAGAGAAAGGAGAGAGAGGATAAAAAAAATATTCTGCTGTATTGGCGTACAGAATAAATAGATGGTTGCAAAAGTGAAGGACAACAGTGAGGCAGAATGTCCGAGTGGAGACAGAAGGGACGGGAATATTTGACGGGATATTAAGGGAACTAGCAAAGGGTCTTGGATG
Source organism: Myxine glutinosa (assembly GCF_964187855.1). Classification (NCBI taxonomy): domain Eukaryota; kingdom Metazoa; phylum Chordata; class Myxini; order Myxiniformes; family Myxinidae; genus Myxine; species Myxine glutinosa. Next base: position 13,012,148 of record NC_136263.1, read on the forward strand.
AGATATCCAGTTCTTTCAGAAAGTATTCACACCCCTTAACTTTTTCACATTTTTTGGTGTTACAGCCTGAATTTAAAATGTAGTTGAATTTATTATTTTTGTAACCGATCTACACAAAACACCTCATAATGACAAAATGAAAACATGTTTTTAGGATTTTTTACATATCTATTGAAAATGAAATACAGAAATATCTAATTTACATAAGTATTCAAGCCCCCGAGTCAATACTTCATAGAAGTAGGGAATGAGCAGTCTTTGGTAGTGATTACAACTTTGAGTCTTCTTGGGAATGTCTGTATCAGCTTTGCACATCTGGATTTGGGGAGTTTCTCCCATTTTTCCTTGCAGATTTGCTCAAGCGGTCAAGTTGGATGAGGAGTGTCGGTGAACAACAATCTTCAAGTCTTTTCACAGATTTTCAATGGGATTCAAGTCTGGGCTTTGGCTGGGCCTCTCAAGGACTTTACCGTTCTTGTTCTGAAACCATTCCAGTGTTGCTTTGGCTGCATGCTTGGGGTCATTGTCCTGGTGGAACGTAAATCTTCACTAAGGTTTTTTGCACTCTGAAGCAGGTTCTTCTCAAGAATTCACCTGTATTTGGCTCCATTCATTGTTCCCTCTATCCTAGCAAGTCTCCCAGTCCCTGCCACTGAAGATCATCGCCATAGCATGATGCTACCACCACCATGCTGCACTGTAGGGATGGTGTTAGATGGGTGATGAGCTGTGCTCGGTTTTCCGCCAGACATAGTGGTTTGCATTTAGGCCAATGAGTTCAATTTTCGTCTCATCAGACCACAGAATCTTTTGCCTCATGCTCTCTGAGTCTTTCACGTGTCTTTTGCAAACTCCAGGTGTGCTGTCATGTGGCTTTTTCTCAGGAGTGGCTTCCGTGTGGCCACTCTCCCATAAAGTCTAGATTTGTGAAGTGCTGCAGAGACTGTTGTCCTTCCGGCAGGTTCTCCCATCTCAGCCGAGGAACTATGTAGTTCTGTTAGAGAGGTCATTGGGTTCTTGGTCACCTCCCTGACCAAGGTCCTTCTTGCCCGTTTGCTCAATTTTACAGATGGCCAGCTCTAGTAAGAGTCTGTGTAGTTCCATATTCTTTCAATTTCCTAATGATGGAGCTTACTGTGCTCTTGGAAACCTTCAGTTCAATAGAGATTGTTTTCTACCTTTCCCCAGATCTATGCCTCCTCATAATTATATCTTGGAGTTATACGGGCAGTTCCCTGGACTTCCTCGTAGAGTGTTTCACCATGTAAACGCCTTTCAATATAAGTTGCTGGATAATAACGTTAAATGAGTTACGTATTGTTAATTAACAATATGTATTGTTAATGTCCGGCTTCCTTCTTGTAACTACAGTGCAGTAATTGGTCATTATTTTGATTAGAGAAAATTGAAAAAACAACCAAACAAGATAAGAAGGAATGACAAGGAATGGTAGGAACCTAACCCTTACCCCTAACTGCCACAGCCTGGAATGGCAGTATAATGGCAGGATGGTGAAACTTGACATTGGCCTAAATGAAATAAATTTCTTGCACGTTTCTTGCACGTTGCACGTTTCTCGCAATATTGCACGTTTCTTGTACGTTGCACGTTTCTCGCAATATTGCACGTTTCTTGCACGTTGCACGTTTCTCGCAATATTGCACGTTTCTTGCACGTTGCACGTTTCTTGCAATATTGTACGTTTCTTGCATGTTGCACGTTTCTTGCACGTTGCACGTTTCTTGCAATATTGCACGTTTCTTGCACGTTGCACGTTTCTCGCAATATTGCACGTTGCACGTTTCTTGCAATATTGCACGTTTCTTGCAATATTGCACGTTTCTTGCACGTTGCACGTTGCACGTTTCTCGCAATATTGCACGTTTCTTGCACGTTGCACGTTTCTTGCAATATTGTACGTTTCTTGCATGTTGCACGTTTCTTGCACGTTGCACGTTTCTTGCAATATTGCACGTTTCTTGCACGTTGCACGTTTCTCGCAATATTGCACGTTTCTTGCACGTTGCACGTTTCTTGCAATATTGCACGTTTCTTGCAATATTGCACGTTTCTTGCACGTTGCACGTTTCTTGCACGTTGCACGTTTCTCGCAATATTGCACGTTTCTTGTAGCATTGTGATGCGGTTGAGGGAAGGGGATGTGAAACTAGTGCACAATTGGGACATGTCGAGTTTTTGTGTCGCTGCAGAAGACCATGATTATGTGTATTGTATTAATTCTGGTTCAAGTTAATGCTTCGCGTGTTCCTTGTAGTGGTTGGACGAGCCATATACAGGGCCAGTTCTGCCTCATCATGTTGTGGAAGCGAACACGCACTGGGAACTAAAAGGAAAGCTATTTCAAGACGTGATCGGATACTTTGACAAAGGCAAGGTACGTGGTTGATATGTCAAAATGTAATTTTCTATCCATGGTATCCATACTCGAGAAATGGTCAATCCGAAAAGAAAGGTTCATATAATTTGTAGTGGGGAACAGGACTTTCCTGTATGTGGGAGTAATTGCTGCATTCAAAGTATATTTATCTGTCTTGAAAGGATGTGCAATCACCTCCTAAAAAGAGCAGAATAATTGCTTCTTCCCATTGTATGTTGTAGTCCTGTACGCTATTAAACGTGAACTTTGAGGTTTGGGTTGGCCCGTTTGTCATTCCATCCCATCTGAGTTTGTCGCTCATGATTTTGCATTCCCGGTTCAAGTACTGTAAATTATGCTCATTTATCTTGATTGTCAGGGAAATACTCACATGCACAAAGATGATGCATGAGCTTCAACCACTGTCGGTTTGTGTGTTTGTGAGACAGTGGGTGTGCGTGATTTTTTTCAGAAAATCATTAAAAAAAAATTCAGTTACCTTTTCACTCGAGCCTGGTGTTGACTGAGCGGTTTGGGTGCCGGCTTGGGATCCTAGGATCCTGGGTTCAAATCCCGGTTGATCGCTGAATTAACTCAGCCTGTCATAAAATTGCTTGACCCAGCCTGTCATCCTTCCGAGGTCGGCAAATTGAGTACCAGTTCACTGGTGATTCCCTGCATGTCGCAAGAGGCGACTAACAGCGTTGGCGGCAGAAAGGGCCTTCGGCCGTAAACCATTGCTTCAAAAAGGGGACCACGGTGCCCTTTTTTGTCCATGCAGGGAAAAATGGCCTCTAAAGGTGGTTGTTTTTTGTTTTGGTTACTTTTTCTTTCTTTTTTTTTCTTTTTTTTTCTTTTTTTTCTTTTTTTATTTCTTTTTTTTCTTTTTTTTGTATACAAGATCGAGGCTCGTGAAGGAGCTAACTTTAATCACACAAAAAGTCAAACCGACACATAAAACACAAAATAAGGGGAGCGGTAGACAAGATGGGGAGAGAGGGGAAAGGATACAAACACAACATTTGAGAGCAGGGACATCGAGAGAACTGTGGGAGGGAGAGGGCTTGGGGAGAGGTGGGAGAGGTATAAAACATATGAACACTGCAAGGACGTCCAGGAAAGAAGTTGGAATTAAACAAAAAAAAGCGTATTTTCACTCTCTGAATCAGTGTCTCCTTTAAGTTTTCCCCTTTTGTGTGCTTTCTGAGTTCTGCTTCCTCTCGTATGTTTTTCTTCCTCTCTTATTATGCCGTCTGAAAGACTGTATTACCGGATGTGTTTCTGAGGCTAGCAACTTCCTAACCCATTAACGCCCACTGCCATCTTTGAGGGTTTGTAATTTGTGTGACATCTCCATTCCCTCTTTGATCCCTCCACTCCCGTCATATTAGAAACGCTGTATTTTAGCTTTGCCACCACCCTTGATGGTATTGTTCTTCTCATTGTGCAATTAGTTTTGTGAACAAAATCACAATTGTTGTCTTCAAATGCGTCGATTTGTTTCTCGAATCACCAGGAAGTGCTCCATTTTCATTTGAGCACTCAGTTCATGAAGATGGAGAGAGTCTGCCCAACAAATTTAACAGGAAGTCATTTGATGGCTGATGCAAAGGTGATTCTATTAAGAGCAAGAGGTAGAGCTTTGATGGTGTGGGAGGATAGGTTGATTATGATGATGATGGTGGTGGCAGACTCATAACCCACAAAGGCTGCTAATAAACACCGACAACAGCTTAAGAAACAAAACCAACTGCCGCAATCATACAGATAGGTGTGCGTAAGTAGTCCAGAGGTTCATAAATGTAAGAGTCCAGTCACCCAATACCATTTCTGGCAATATAAGAAACTTGGACTTGAGTCGAGTGGGGCTTTGTTACATTTTTCCTTTTACAGGTCGATGATCGATTGATTGCCAAACATGGTCGATAGGTGGTCACATGGTTGGCCGACCTCCTGATATGGCCTGGGCATTCTTGTATATTACTGTAACATTGTGATACAGTTCCAATGATGTTGTGGGGAATGAGGTCATCTGCAAAGTAATGACATGTTGTGAAGTCAAAGGAAACAACATTGTGCATTCCTCCGAATAGCGATGAAAACTTTGATCCATCAGACTTTTGAAATGGTTTAAACCTTCCTGCGTGTGGATGAAGGAGCGATTCCTTCGATGCTACATCGCGGACCAGGACCTGTCTTCAGGTGAATCTTTGCCTCCCTACAAATGGATTGTATATGACTGAAAAGCATTTCGGTCGAAGCAAGCCAAACAGGTTTAGTTTCAAAGCTTGGTCATTGGTCAAACCATGTTTTGGTTATGTCATGAAAATGTCATGACACTTCACTACCTGTCTTGCAAATGCCATGGAAATGCCAGAGCAAACAGAATGATGAAAGATCGCAGCTTGGAAAGGGAAGCAATTATGGCTGTTGACCTCATTTCTGAATTCCCTTGACCCCTGCCACACGACATCACATTTGACAAGCTTTGCATTTGTGAGGCTATTGGGAGTCGGCCCTACATCAGCCCTCAGCATAGGACTTGCCAAAACTTGCGTCTTGCACATCAATAGTCCCAAACATATTCCACTTAACTACCATATGTATATGTGTATGTGTATTGTTACGTGGTCCCCTCGGTGAATACCTGGTCTCGGTGACCCCCGGACCGTGAGAGGAACTCCGCCAGCAAGCTGTATTATATATGCGCTTTCGCCACGCAATCCATATGAATTTCACCCAGGAGACAACTGATGTTCAAGGATATATTTCCAATGGTAATGATACCATACAATTTCAATGACACAACCACGGAGATTTTCCCCGAGCAATCAACAATACACAATCATCACCAATTCCCAATTCACAATCAATTCCCTACGATTAAGATGGCCATCTTATACATGTGTGTCCCGGTGAGTACTCACGACACCCTTTTGGTCTCGGTCCCGCACAATGTCTCTGGGCCCCTCCTGACCAAGATGATGGTCGCCGTCGCCGCACTCGGGCGGTTGAACGAACCTCGGGTGGACGTTTTTCCACCGGGCAGGTATCGTACCAGGCACCGTGGCTGCAGCCCCTCGTGGCCACGCGAAGCGGATACGGTAGAGCAAGCCAAACCCCACGCCGCTTGCCAGGCGCGTTAGGCCCCAACGTGTGACCCGCACGCGTCTGTTTGGACGGTGCCGCGAACGATGCCAGACGCGGGGTCGATTCACGGCCCCACGTCAACTTGACGTCTCCACCGGGCAGGTACACGTCCCGGTAATTCCTCTCGCCAGACAGGCTTCGGAACGCCGCTTTTCCACGCAGCGCAAGGTCGATCCCACCTTTTGTCGGAGCGGGGCGAGGAAGAATAATACTCGTCCTTTTTTCCTCGTGTCTTTTCCTCTTCCGTTTCCGGTCACTTCCGTTTCCGGCCACTCCCTCAGAAGGGCTCCTGACCCTCCAACCACAACAACTACACAACAACTTAATATACTACACACGGATAAGCAAAGACCTGAATGGTAATTCACATACATTCACATAAATATGTAACACTCCCCCCCTTCAAGAAAGAAAGTTTGAACCCAGCGAAAACTTTCTTTGCCGGCCAATTTGGAGAAACAAACCAGATAACTCAACCCCCCCCCACATTATCCGTTCCCCCCGGGCACAGTTATCACTTAAAAATAAAGCAACCAAAATTTCACCACAACCCCTCCAGATTACTCCCTCTGGACTAAGTACCAACAACGACATTGTCCCTGCCAAATCAAACTCCATCTCATGACCCTCTGACTTTGACCGTCAGTTTCTTGGGAATGAAGGTTAAGGGGTTGATCAAAGATCCAAAGTTAAGCAACTCGATAGCACTTTTTCCGGGAGGCCAAGCCGAGTATTCACTACATGGATGCCTTTAGGAACGCGGAGTTCACGGTTAGTCCGTGCAGGAAAGTTCTCTACATGGGCGCCTTGAGGAACGTGGAGTTCACGGTTAGTCCGTGCATGAAAGTTCACTACATGGACGCCTTTAGGAACGGCGTTCACGGTTAATTCGTGTAGGAATCTTGGCTCGGCGGCTCCGCCGCCTTCAGTGCTTCAACTTCTCAGAACTTCCCTAATAATTAGGGTGAGACCACTGGTCCCTGTAGTCCCATGAATAGCGGTCTCCTTCTCGGCCACTACCAAAACTACCGCCCAGTTGTCCTCTCCTGTAGACCTCTCGACGCCTACGAAATGCCTTCCCTACTGTTATGGTCCGACCCTCCAAATCCTTGCCATTCCAATTCTTCTCTGCCTCTCTGGCGTCTTTTGTGCTGGCAAACGTGACAAAGCCGAACCCTCTTGACTGTTGCGTTTCCCAGTCTCTTACCAACCGCACTTCCACCAGCGGCCCATATCTGTTGAAGACAGAGGTCAGAACTTATTCCTCTGTTTTGAAGTTCAGTCCCCCTACAAATAACTTGGCACTTTTGTCGCCATCCCGAGCTGGTGTGGTGTTATTTTCCCTGCTGGGCTCTTTACCAACCCTCAGGTTACCATAAACTTGACCCCCGGCCAAATCATTCCCGATAACCACAGATACACCCTCTACAGGAAGCGTGGCTTGTAAACCGACGGTGACCGGTCCTGACACCAAATCGGACTCCAACTGGATGACCTGAAGGGGAGAACTAACACCGCCCCCGATCCCCTGTAAACGAACACTATCCCCCGTTGCCGTCTCCTCGGACCATGGCAAAATGCCTTCAAGCATTAAAGATTGATGGGCCCCTGTGTCCCTCAATATCCTAACCGGTCTCCGGTTAGTCGAGGCTCCATCCAGTGACACAAACCCCTCTGAAATAAATGGTTGGTAACCCTTTTGATGGCGATTTCTTACGCTAGCCATCGCATTCGGAGTTGTAATAGTCGGACTCCGCTCTGGGTTGTCCCTTTTCATGAGGTAACAACTGGACATCAAGTGTCCAGGTTTCTTGCAAAACGCGCAAGTAGGCCCGGAGGAAAAACTCGGGGTCTGCCTCGGGCCCCCCGAACTATAAGTTTGTCTTGGGCCCGCATCCCTCTGATTTCGAACCGGTGGGGTATCATAGTTGTCCCCATAATCATCTCGAGGCCGCCGCCATGTATGGTCGTTCTCCGCACCTGCTGTTCCCCACCTCCCCTGCGGAGATCTAGGCGAGGAGTTAGGTTCGTGGACCCCTATTCGGTGGGTTAAGGCATAATCATCTGCCATGGTGGCTGCGTCCCACAACTTTGGTACCTTCTTTTCCTGCAGGTACACTTTGATGTCCTCGTGGACACACTGCTGGAATTCCTCCACCAGGATCAAGTCCCGCAATGTCTCGAAGTCTTTCCCGACTCCTTTTGACTCACACCACCGATCAAACATGTTTTCTTTCACTCTGGCAAACTCCACATGGGTCTCACTCTCCCTCTTCCTGGAATTCCTGAATTTTTGCCTGTAAGCTTCCGGAACCAACTCATAGGCCTTGAGGATGTGCTTCTTCAGTACCTCATAATCTGCACATTGGTCCATTGGTAGCGCCGAATAAATTTCCTGAGCTTTCCCCACCAGCACACTTTGCACGAGTATGGTCCAGGCCTCCTCCGGCCAGTTTAATTGTCGAGCCACTTTCTCAAAGTGTGGGAAAAATTTCGCGACTTCCTTTTCACTGAACGGTGGAACCAGCCTCACATGTCTGCCCACATCCCAGGTTTTCTGGTTAGGTGTCGACCCCGTCAGCAAGGGTGGTGCCTCTCCCCGTTCTCTCATTAACTCCAGCTCCTTGAATTTGATTTCTTGCTGAAGCTCCATGTCACGTTCCTTTAATTCCCTTTCCGCTTTTCTCTCCTCTGCTTCGAGGTCCCTTGCAGCTCTCCTCTCCTCTGCTTTTCTCCCTTCTAACCTTTCCTGGAGTTCTCTTTCCACTCTCCTTTCCTCTGCTTGTTTCTCTTCTCTCCTCGCTTCTGCTTTCCTTTCCTCTTCTTTTAACCTTTCCTGGAGTTCTCGTTCCCCTCTCCTTTCCTCTGCTTGTTTCTCTTCTCTCCTCTCTTCTGCTTTCCTTTCTTCTTCTGCTCTTTCTTTTTCTGCTTTCCTTTCTTCTTCTGCTCTTTCCTTTTCTGCTTTCCTTTCTTCTTCTGCTAACCTTTCCTGGAGTTCTCGTTCCACTCTCCTTTCTTGTGCTTGTTTCTCTTCTCTTCTCTCTTCTGCTTTCCTTTCTTCTTCTGCTCTTTCCTTTTCTGCTTTCCTTTCTTCTTCTTTTATCCGTTCCTGGCTCCGTAATTGCAACTCCAGTTTCCGGAGCTCAACGTCTTCTGGTTCTTCGGGTAGCCACTCCCAGGCTAACTCGTCCCATGTTCCTAATCCCACCATAGATTGTATCACCGTGGCCTGCAACTCTGCCTTCCTCAAATTAGTTCGGACCTCCAAGTTAAAATGTTTGGCCAATTTCAAGAGGTCCGACTTTAGCAACGCTCGGAACTGCGCCTCACTCGGGGTTACCCCAAAGTTCTGTGCCACAAACGCCATGGTGCCTATCGTTAACACCTGTTAACCTTCACCCAAGACTTTACCCCAATTTCTCAAAAATTTTTACCAATTAATAATTAATTAATAAATTTTAATTAATAAAAAATTATTATTTTATTATTTTATACAATTTTAAATCCCGGACGGGCCCCCAATTCTGTTACGTGGTCCCCTCGGTGAATACCTGGTCTCGGTGACCCCCGGACCGTGAGAGGAACTCCGCCAGCAAGCTGTATTATATATGCGCTTTCGCCACGCAATCCATATGAATTTCACCCAGGAGACAACTGATGTTCAAGGATATATTTCCAATGGTAATGATACCATACAATTTCAATGACACAACCACGGAGATTTTCCCCGAGCAATCAACAATACACAATCATCACCAATTCCCAATTCACAATCAATTCCCTACGATTAAGATGGCCATCTTATACATGTGTGTCCCGGTGAGTACTCACGACACCCTTTTGGTCTCGGTCCCGCACAATGTCTCTGGGCCCCTCCTGACCAAGATGATGGTCGCCGTCGCCGCACTCGGGTGGTTGAACGAACCTCGGGTGGACGTTTTTCCACCGGGCAGGTATCGTACCAGGCACCGTGGCTGCAGCCCCTCGTGGCCACGCGAAGCGGATACGGTAGAGCAAGCCAAACCCCACGCCGCTTGCCAGGCGCGTTAGGCCCCAACGTGTGACCCGCACGCGTCTGTTTGGACGGTGCCGCGAACGATGCCAGACGCGGGGTCGATTCACGGCCCCACGTCAACTTGACGTCTCCACCGGGCAGGTACACGTCCCGGTAATTCCTCTCACCAGACAGGCTTCGGAACGCCGCTTTTCCACGCAGCGCAAGGTCGATCCCACCTTTTGTCGGAGCGGGGCGAGGAAGAATAATACTCGTCCTTTTTTCCTCGTGTCTTTTCCTCTTCCGTTTCCGGTCACTTCCGTTTCCGGCCACTCCCTCAGAAGGGCTCCTGACCCTCCAACCACAACAACTACACAACAACTTAATATACTACACACGGATAAGCAAAGACCTGAATGGTAATTCACATACATTCACATAAATATGTAACAGTATATATATATATATATATCAGGTAATGAACGGCGGTTGGGAATTATATCCAATATGTCCATTTTACAGTTCTCCAACCTTTAGTTTTGTCTTAAAAACTCAACGTTTCGGCCAGCAACCCGGCCTGCACTGGGCCTCCACTAGCCTTTATCAAGAGTAATTCCTTTGTTTACCTCCTCCCAGATATACCTGGGGGGAGGGGGTGGGCCTATTCTGTTAACCAATCACAAAGCTGTGTTGCGATACCTCGTGACCATTAACCCATGATAAGCTTGTGTTGCACGTGTTTTGTGTGTGTCTGAGCGGTGTATTGTGTTTTGTTATTCTTGTCGCCTGTGTCGGTTATGTCCCACTTTGTCCTTGTCCTCCTCCCAGCATCGGTGTCTCTCTGGTGTATTTATGAATGATTGGGTAGGATTTTGAGACCGGTCAGGGTGAGGGTTAACTATCAACCGATATACACCTTGAGATGTGCACTGACCAAGGTCAAAGACAAAAGAATGACTGCACAGGTGTGGTATACACCATTCCATGTGACTGTGGTGGAGAATACAAAGGCGAGACCGGAAGAACCTTAGGCCAGCGCATTAATGAACACCAGAAGGCCTTTGAGTATATTCACTCGGAAAGATCTGCTATCACCAAGAATGGAATAAGGGCGGGCCATGTTCCCCTATGGGAAACCCTTGGAAAACCCATGTTCCCCTTGGAAAAACTGAAAAACTTTGCACCTCTTTATTCCCGAAACCAATCCATGGAAAAAATTGAAAGGTGGCTCATTGAAAAGTAGTCACCATGGGGAATAACGTATGTTAATGATGATGTCATAGGTCCCTTAATGAAGACGTCATAAATCGACAAGTCGAACGCTTGATTCAATGAGTATGAAATTTCTTGAGCGTGATCGAGGGATACATTGGTCAAGGAAAAAAAATTTGATGACGTCATTGGTCATGTGGTTAGGCAGCCATTTTTTTTTTTACGACATTGTCTTGTAGGACAATGCCATCTGGAACAGCGTTTGTCTTTCCGTTCTGTGTATTTATATATGCACCTCACAATCGTCCACCCAATCAGAACTGAGGATCTGATCACATGACAGCCAGCGGTACAGCAGATCCAAGCCTGGCTACACGGGTGTTAGGCTGTCAGTCTTGTTTGAGGACAACAAGTAGGTTACTTGAAGTGTGTACATCCTGCAAGGTCTTGGGAGTGAATCAGGACTTTAGCACAGAATGGAGCAATACCTGAATAGATTGGATAGAATACAGAGAGGCCACCAACCTGTCTGTGATGCGGGAGCAGCACATCTTGTGTTTCTACCTATTTGTGAGAGATGCCAATGATTTGAAGAAGTTTGGATTCTACAGCATCTGGGGAAGTGAAAAAACATCTGAGGAAGGGAAGGAATTTTCAAAGGAGTGAAACATGGGCACCTCACTACATGAGAAAACAGTACTGCATTGAGCTACAGACAAATGCTTTCTAGGTTAAGATAAGTTCAGGTTTGCCAAGGAAGTTCTTGGCATGTTGGAGGATACCTATTCTGCAGCTGGTTTTGGGGGGTAGCTTTGCAATTATGGTCTTCACAGGAGAGGTTGTGGCCAGTGGCGTATCGAGGAAAAATGGTGCTCGGGGCTAGATCTCAAATTCGCCTTTCTAAATGGTCCTTCGTATCTAAGCGTGCAGTTGTTGGTGTGACTGTGTGGTTCACCTCTTCCTAGCCTTCAGTGATGCAAACTCATCCATCACAGCTTGGTAGTTAATTGACTCGGCTAGTACACGCCTGATGGATTGGGTGGCTAGATTGCTGAGCCGAGAGCGGTTCATTGTGGATGTGAGGTGGGTCTCGATCAGTTTCTGTTTGGAGAAGCTCCTGTCACATTCTACAATGCTCACACACATGGTAAGAAATGTCCTCGGTACGATGGAAGGTGAGGAAAACATTCCTCGAATCCCCACTTCACTACATATTTACAGTCACGTGAAAAAGTAAGTACACCCCATGCAAAGTTTTGACTTTTTCAACATATTTCAACATACAGCTATTTGATCTTCATTTCAACAATATTGATCGATAAAGGTGATATAATATAACAAATATCATAAAACATTTACATTTTGTAGTCCAATGTATAATTTAAATAAAGATAAATGCAAATTTCGCATGTGGAAAAAGGAAGTACACCCTTGGCCCTAACAGGTGGTATTTCCCCCTTTGGCAGAAACAACCTCAAGTAGGCGTTTCTTATAACTGCCTACCAGTCTCTGACATCGACTGGGAGAAATTTTTGCCCACTCCTCCATGCAGAATTCTTTCAGCTGTGCGATGTTTGAGGGGTTTCTTCCATGCACAGCTCGTTTCAAATCCCCCCACAACATGTCGATGGGATTTAGATCCGGGCTTTGACTTGGCCATTCCAGAACCCTCCATTTCTTTCTTTTCAGCCATTCCTTGGTGGATTTACTGGTATGTTTAGGGTCATTGTCATGTTGCAAGGTCCACCTTCGGTTGAGCTTCAACTTTTCGACAGATGGCCTGACATTTTCCTCAAGCACCCTCTGGTACAATGAAGAATTAATAGTGGATTATATGATGGTGAACTGCCCAGGCCCTGCTGCAGCAAAGCTGCCCCAAACCATAATATTTCCACCACCATGCTTTACAGTTGGTATCAGGTTCTTGTGGTCAAATGCTGTCTTGGGTTTTTGCCAAACATGTCTTCTGGTACTGTGGCCAAATAGCTCTACCTTTGACTCTGTCCAGAGCACATTGTTCCAGAAGTGCTGGTCTTTGCCTCGGTGTTCATTGGTAAACTCATTCTTGCCCTGATGTTCTTTCTGGACAGCAAAGGTTTCCTCCTGGCACACCTCCCATGTCGATCAAATTTGTGCAGCCTCTTTCTAATGGTAGACTCGTGCACTTTGACATCAACAGTGGCGAGAGGTACCTGTAGGTCCCGTGATGACATTCTGGGGTTCTTAGAGACTCCTTTCAGCATCTTGCGGGTCTTCTCTCGGGCTGAACTTGCTGGGGCGACCTGGCCTGAACATGTTGGCAGTTGTTTGGAATCTTCTCCACTTGTAGATGATCTTCCGGACAGTCGAATGATTGATTTCAAATTGTTTGGAGATCTTTTAAAATCCCTTCCCAGACTCGTAGGCATCTATAACCTTCTTTCTGAAGGCCTCAGAGAGTTCTTTTGATCTAGGCATGGTGACGCCGCACACTTCAACAACAAAGAGCAAACCAAACTAAATGTCTGAGGTTTAAATAAAGACAGGTTCCCCCAAGATCCTCTCTAACGATGTTCTAATCATTTGCACCTGAGCTGGTGCACCTGATTCTAATTTTAGGTATTTGAAGTAGTGTTAAATGTAGGGGTGTACTTACTTTTTCCACATGTGAAAATCAAATAGCTGTATGTTGAAATATGTTGAAAAAGTCAAAACTTTGCATGGGGTGGACTTACTTTTTCACGTGACTGTAAGTATTCCATGTGCCTTCCAGTCCACCGTTTCCTTCCCAGTGGTGTCTTCATTCATTTTGATGTGTCGACGAAGATGAAGAATCTCTCCGTAGCTCGCCGGTGGTGATATTGTCGTATGTCTGTGTGAGATGATGGTGGATTTCCACGGTGTGTCGGTTCATCCCTCGTGTAGCCAATCCAAGATTTAATTCTGCTTCCGTTTGATGTGAAAACTGTGTTCATGGTTTCTTGCCCTGGAATTCTCTTCTTCCTCCTAAATCCACTGCTCAGGGGAGATTCCCATTTGTTGGCAAAAATGGGTGGCCTTGATTTTTGGCTCGTCTAAGATGTTATCCCGCTCATTTAGAACAAAACAAAAAAACAGGCCCCCAACTGGGCAACAAAGGTGCATAGATTTACAGTATTGAACATCTTACAAATGGTTAATCTGAAAGGAAGTAGATTGTTACATTTGCCATCAAATCCTTCCAGAGACAGAAAATGAAATGTTCATGGATTGTACGGCATGTTCCATGTTAGGCCAGCATTTATCCTTTCCATGTCAGCAAAGGGAAGCTGCTGCTGCTGTTGGCCTGTTTTTGGGATGAGTGTACCTCACTGCATAATGTGGAGTCACCTGTAAAAGGGAAAAACTTTTCTGATGACATTATAAGTATCATTTATGGTTTAAGATGTTGCTTTTGAGGCAATCTAATTTCCACTGGGAGATGAGATAAAACTATATTGTTGAAGGCCGTGTGCTCAACTTTGAATGGAAGAAGTTGATGAGCAATTGAGTGATGTAGTTGGCCTTGGATGCCCTCGGCAAAGTTTAGCAACTAGAGTCGTATGCCAGTCTATGTCAAATGTCTGTGATATGTTCAGAAAACACATCCCTTATCTCTTTTTTATAATTTCGGTTCCCAATCCATTGCTAAGAATTAAAGAAGTTCAGGGAATAAAATCCAAATTGATGATTAGAGATTAGGCCATTTGAGAAGAAGGAAAGAATTGATTTCTGTTGCAATAACGTATTCCGTGACTTTGCTTATATATGGAAGTATGCTTTCTAGCCTGGGGTTAGTTGTGTCTGTTTTTACATCATTTTTGTGTATGGGAGTAACTTTGGTCGACTTTGAGGCAAGTTGACGGCAGCCTAAGGTGAAGGACAAGTTGAAGAGTGCAGACGGAGGAGAAGAAAGAGCCAGGAGAGCAGAATTTAAGAGAATGGGCACTGATACCAATTGGGCTGATCTCCAAGGCAGAGTGGAGGTTGGTCAGAACTTCCACTACCTTCTCAGATGGCAAGGTCAGTGTCCAGGATGTCCATTGGGTACAAGGGTGTAGGGCGGGATCAGAAAGGATGATTGGGTATCTGAGCTTTGGAGGCAAACACCGAGTTAAGACATTTTTGTTTTCTTTGAAGCAATTTGTTGTGGGGAAAAGTATGAACAGAGAGGGAAATTACTATTATGCACTAGCTGAAGTGCCTGGTGTTGCTGGGGGAAATTCAATGAAATACTCAAATAATTACATTTTGTTGTTGACAACAAATCATTACAACCTCTGAACCTTAAGACCCCTGAGACCCCTAAGACTCCTCATGACCCTGAAGACCCAAAATACCCCAAAATCCTTTTAATATCTCGAAGACCCTCAAGACCCCAAAGACCCAAAATACCCTTTAAACCCCAAAGACCGTTGAAGACACCTTTTACCTTTAAGATCCTTTCAACACTTTAGACACCTTTATATCTCTTCACCCTGTAAACCTTTTATTTCCTTTAGACCCCTAGAACCCAGCCTGGTGTTGGCTTAGCGGTTGGCCTGTTTTTGGGATGAGTGTACCTCACTGCATAATGTGGAGTTACCTGTAAAAGGGGGGAAAAAAAAGAAAGAAAAAAAAGGGTTTAGGCTTGGGATCCCATGATCCTGGGTTTGAATCCCAGTCGATCGCTGAATTAACGCCAGGGGGGTTGACTCAGCCTGTCATCCTTCCGAGGTCGGCACATTGAGAACCAGTTCACTGGTAATTCCCTGTGTGTCGCAAGAGGTGACTAACAGGGTTGGCGGGAGGAAGGGCATCCGGCCATAAAACATTGCTTCAAAAAAGGGGACCCATGGTGCCCATAAAAGGCCAACCCCTACTCTGTGGGGAAAAATGGCCTCTAAAGATGGTTTTTCTAAACCCCTAGAACCCCCAGGCCTTTGCAGCCCTTAAGTCACTTTAAAATCCCTTTAACCTCAACACCATTTAAACCCCTTACACTCTTCAGACAGATTAGCCAGCTTGGACCCTTGACCATTTAGAGCTTTAGATCACTTGGACCTTAGGAGACCCTTTTTACATGCTTGAGAGATTAGACCCTTTCAACCCCTTAGACGCTAACTACTATTGGAACGTAGCCTTTAGACCAGTGGTTCTTAACATTTCGACCTTTTTATCAACAGGGACCAGCAAATGTCAGTGATAAATGACCACAGACCACCAATTGGGATCTTCACAATGAATAGTCTTTACTGTCTACACTTCAGCACGTCATACATCTCCCAAAACTTTTTTCAATAATTTTTTTTTATCATTACCTAGTTTAGTAAACAACCTCATTTAAGAAATTGCTTAGTTTAGCTGCTTTTGGAAATCGCCTAGTTTAGCTGCTTTTGGAAATCGCCGAGTTTAGCTGCTTTTGGAAATCCCCTAGTTTAGCTGCTTTTGGAAATCGCCTCGTTTACCTGCTTTTGGAAATCGCCTAGTTTAGCTGCTTTTGGAAATCCCCTAGTTTAGCTGCTTTTGGAAATCGCCTAGTTTAGCTGCCTTTCGAAATCCCCTAGTTTACCTGCTTTTGGCAATCGCCTGGTTTAGCTGCTTTTGGAAATCGCCTCGTTTACCTGCTTTTGGCAATCGCCTGGTTTAGCTGCTTTTGGCAATCGCCTCGTTTACCTGCTTTTGGCAATCGCCTGGTTTAGCTGCCTTTCGAAATCGCCTAGTTTAGCTGCTTTTGGAAATCACCTAGTTTAGCTGCTTTTGGAAATCGCCTGGTTTAGCTGCCTTTCGAAATCGCCTAGTTTAGCTGCTTTTGGAAATCGCCTCGTTTACCTGCTTTTGGCAATCGCCTGGTTTAGCTGCTTTTGGCAATCGCCTGGTTTAGCTGCTTTTGGAAATCGCCTCGTTTACCTGCTTTTGGCAATCGCCTGGTTTAGCTGCTTTTGGCAATCGCCTCGTTTACCTGCTTTTGGCAATCGCCTGGTTTAGCTGCTTTTGTAAATCGCCTAGTTTAGCTGCTTTTGGAAATCGCCTAGTTTAGCTGCTTTTGGCAATCGCCTGGTTTAGCTGCCTTTCGAAATCGCCTAGTTTAGCTGCTTTTGGAAATCACCTAGTTTAGCTGCTTTTGGAAATCGCCTAGTTTAGCTGCTTTTGGCAATCGCCTGGTTTAGCTGCCTTTCGAAATCGCCTAGTTTAGCTGCTTTTGGAAATCGCCTAGTTTACCTGCTTTTGGAAATCGCCTGGTTTAGCTGCCTTTCGAAATCGCCTAGTTTAGCTGCTTTTGGAAATCACCTAGTTTAGCTGCTTTTGGCAATCGCCTGGTTTAGCTGCCTTTCGAAATCGCCTAGTTTAGCTGCTTTTGGAAATCGCCTAGTTTACCTGCTTTTGGAAATCGCCTGGTTTAGCTGCCTTTCGAAATCGCCTAGTTTAGCTGCTTTTGGAAATCACCTAGTTTAGCTGCTTTTGGAAATCGCCTAGTTTAGCTGCTTTTGGAAATCGCCTAGTTTACCTGCTTTTGGAAATCGCCTAGTTTAGCTGCTTTTGGAAATCGCCTAGTTTAGCTGCTTTTGGAAATCACCTAGTTTAGCTGCTTTTGGAAATCACCCAGTTTAGCTGCTTTTGGAAATCACCGAGTTTAGCTGCTTTTGGAAATCGCCTAGTTTAGCTGCTTTTGGAAATCGCCTGGTTTAGCTGCTTTTGGAAATCGCCTCGTTTAGCTGCTTTTGGAAATCACCTAGTTTAGCTGCTTTTGGAAATCGCCTAGTTTAGCTGCTTTTGGAAATCACCGAGTTTAGCTGCTTTTGGAAATCGCCTAGTTTAGCTGCTTTTGGAAATCGCCTGGTTTAGCTGCTTTTGGAAATCGCCTAGTTTAGCTGCTTTTGGAAATCACCGAGTTTAGCTGCTTTTGGAAATCGCCTAGTTTAGCTGCTTTTGGAAATCGCCTAGTTTAGCTGCTTTTGGAAATCACCGAGTTTAGCTGCTTTTGGAAATCACCTGGTTTAGCTGCTTTTGGAAATCGCCTAGTTTAGCTGCTTTTGGAAATCGCCTAGTTTAGCTGCTTTTGGAAATCGCCTAGTTTAGCTGCTTTTGGAAATCGCCTAGTTTAGCTGCTTTTGGAAATCACCGAGTTTAGCTGCTTTTGGAAATCACCTAGTTTAGCTGCTTTTGGAAATCGCCTCGTTTACCTGCTTTTGGCAATCGCCTGGTTTAGCTGCTTTTGGAAATCGCCTCGTTTACCTGCTTTTGGCAATCGCCTGGTTTAGCTGCTTTTGGAAATCGCCTAGTTTAGCTGCTTTTGGAAATCGCCTAGTTTAGCTGCCTTTCGAAATCGCCTAGTTTAGCTGCTTTTGGAAATCACCTAGTTTAGCTGCTTTTGGAAATCGCCTAGTTTAGCTGCTTTTGGAAATCGCCTAGTTTAGCTGCTTTTGGAAATCGCCTAGTTTACCTGCTTTTGGAAATCACCTAGTTTAGCTGCTTTTGGAAATCACCTAGTTTAGCTGCTTTTGGAAATCGCCTAGTTTAGCTGCTTTTGGAAATCACCGAGTTTAGCTGCTTTTGGAAATCGCCTAGTTTAGCTGCTTTTGGAAATCGCCTAGTTTAGCTGCTTTTGGAAATCGCCTAGTTTAGCTGCTTTTGGAAATCACCGAGTTTAGCTGCTTTTGGAAATCACCTAGTTTAGCTGCTTTTGGAAATCGCCTAGTTTAGCTGCTTTTGGAAATCGCCTAGTTTAGCTGCTTTTGGAAATCGCCTAGTTTAGCTGCGTTTGGAAATCACCGAGTTTAGCTGCTTTTGGAAATCACCTAGTTTAGCTGCTTTTGGAAATCGCCTAGTTTAGCTGCTTTTGGAAATCACCGAGTTTAGCTGCTTTTGGAAATCACCTAGTTTAGCTGCTTTTGGAATTCGCCTAGTTTAGCTGCTTTTGGAAATCACCGAGTTTAGCTGCTTTTGGAAATCACCTAGTTTAGCTGCTTTTGGAAATCGCCTAGTTTAGCTGCTTTTGGAAATCGCCTAGTTTAGCTGCTTTTGGAAATCGCCTAGTTTAGCTGCTTTTGGAAATCACCGAGTTTAGCTGCTTTTGGAAATCACCTAGTTTAGCTGCTTTTGGAAATCGCCTAGTTTAGCTGCTTTTGGAAATCACCGAGTTTAGCTGCTTTTGGAAATCACCTAGTTTAGCTGCTTTTGGAATTCGCCTAGTTTAGCTGCCTTTCGAAATCGCCGAGTTTAGCTGCTTTGGAAATCGCCTAGTTTAGCTGCTTTTGGAAATCACCTAGTTTAGCTGCTTTTGGAAATCACCTAGTTTAGCTGCTTTTGGAAATCGCCTAGTTTAGCTGCTTTTGGAAATCGCCTAGTTTAGCTGCTTTTGGAAATCACCGAGTTTAGCTGCTTTTGGAAATCGCCTAGTTTAGCTGCTTTAGGAAATCGCCGAGTTTAGCTGCTTTTGGAAATCACCTAGTTTAGCTGCTTTTGGAAATCACCTAGTTTAGCTGCTTTTTGGAAATCACCTAGTTTAGCTGCTTTTGGAAATCGCCTAGTTTAGCTGCTTTTGGAAATCGCCTAGTTTAGCTGCTTTTGGAAATCGCCGAGTTTAGCTGCTTTTGGAAATCACCTAGTTTAGCTGCTTTTGGAAATCGCCTAGTTTAGCTGCTTTTGGAAATCGCCTAGTTTAGCTGCTTTTGGAAATCGCCTAGTTTAGCTGCTTTTGGAAATCACCGAGTTTAGCTGCTTTTGGAAATCACCTAGTTTAGCTGCTTTTGGAAATCGCCTAGTTTAGCTGCTTTTGGAAATCGCCTAGTTTAGCTGCTTTTGGAAATCGCCTAGTTTAGCTGCTTTTGGAAATCGCCTAGTTTACCTGCTTTTGGAAATCGCCTAGTTTAGCTGCTTTTGGAAATCACCTAGTTTAGCTGCTTTTGGAAATCACCGAGTTTAGCTGCTTTTGGAAATCGCCTAGTTTAGCTGCTTTTGGAAATCGCCTAGTTTAGCTGCTTTTGGAAATCACCGAGTTTAGCTGCTTTTGGAAATCACCTAGTTTAGCTGCTTTTGGAAATCGCCTAGTTTAGCTGCTTTTGGAAATCGCCTAGTTTACCTGCTTTTGGAAATCGCCTAGTTTAGCTGCTTTTGGAAATCGCCTAGTTTAGCTGCTTTTGGAAATCGCCTAGTTTAGCTGCTTTTGGAAATCACCGAGTTTAGCTGCTTTTGGAAATCACCTAGTTTAGCTGCTTTTGGAAATCGCCTAGTTTAGCTGCTTTTGGAAATCACCGAGTTTAGCTGCTTTTGGAAATCGCCAAGTGTAGCTGCTTTTGGAAATCACCTAGTTTAGCTGCCTTTGGAAATCGCTTAGTTTAGCTGCTTTTGGAAATCGCCTAGTTTAGCTGCTTTTGGAAATCGCCTAGTTTAGCTGCCTTTCGAAATCGCCTAGTTTAGCTGCTTTTGGAAATCACCTAGTTTACCTGCTTTTGGAAATCACCTCGTTTAGCTGCTTTTGGAAATCACCTAGTTTAGCTGCTTTTGGAAATCGCCTAGTTTAGCTGCTTTTGGAAATCGCCTAGTTTAGCTGCTTTTGGAAATCGCCTAGTTTAGCTGCTTTTGGAAATCCCCTAGTTTAGCTGCTTTTGGAAATCGCCTAGTTTAGCTGCCTTTCGAAATCGCCTAGTTTAGCTGCTTTTGGAAATCACCGAGTTTAGCTGCTTTTGGAAATCACCTAGTTTAGCTGCTTTTGGAAATCGCCGAGTTTAGCTGCTTTTGGAAATCGCCTAGTTTAGCTGCTTTTGGAAATCGCCTAGTTTACCTGCTTTTGGAAATCACCTAGTTTAGCTGCTTTTGGAAATCGCCTAGTTTAGCTGCTTTTGGAAATCGCCTAGTTTAGCTGCTTTTGGAAATCGCCTCGTTTAGCTGCTTTTGGAAATCGCCTAGTTTAGCTGCTTTTGGGAATCACCGAGTTTAGCTGCTTTTGGAAATCACCTAGTTTAGCTGCTTTTGGAAATCGCCTAGTTTAGCTGCTTTTGGAAATCACCGAGTTTAGCTGCTTTTGGAAATCGCCTAGTTTAGCTGCTTTAGGAAATCGCCGAGTTTAACTGGTTTTGGAAATCACCTAGTTTAGCTGCTTTTGTAAATCGCCGAGTTTAGCTGCTTTTGGAAATCACCTAGTTTAGCTGCTTTTGGAAATCGCCGAGTGTAGCTGCTTTTGGAAATCACCTAGTTTAGCTGCTTTTGGAAATCACCTAGTTTAGCTGCTTTTGGAATTCGCCTAGTTTAGCTGCCTTTCAAAATCGCCGAGTTTAGCTGCTTTGGAAATCGCCTAGTTTAGCTGCTTTTGGAAATCACCTAGTTTAGCTGCTTTTGGAAATCGCCGAGTTTAGCTGCTTTTGGAAATCGCCTAGTTGAGCTGCTTTTGTAAATCGCCTAGTTTAGCTGCTTTTGTAAATCGCCTAGTTTAGCTGCTTTTGGAAATCACCTAGTTTAGCTGCTTTTGGAAATCGCCGAGTTTAACTGCTTTTGGAAATCGCCTAGTTTAGCTGCTTTTGTAAATCGCCTAGTTTAGCTGCTTTTGTAAATCGCCGAGTTTAGCTGCTTTTGGAAATCACCTAGTTTAGCTGCTTTTGGAAATCGCCTAGTTTACCTGCTTTTGGAAATCCCCTAGTTTAGCTGCTTTTGGAAATCGCCTAGTTTAGCTGCTTTTGGAAATCGCCTAGTTTAGCTGCTTTTGGAAATCGCCTAGTTTAGCTGCTTTTGTAAATCGCCTAGTTTAGCTGCTTTTGTAAATCGCCGAGTTTAGCTGCTTTTGGAAATCACCTAGTTTAGCTGCTTTTGGAAATCGCCTAGTTTAGCTGCTTTTGGAAATCGCCTAGTTTAGCTGCTTTTGGAAATCGCCTAGTTTAGCTGCTTTTGTAAATCGCCTAGTTTAGCTGCTTTTGTAAATCGCCGAGTTTAGCTGCTTTTGGAAATCACCTAGCTTAGCTGCTTTTGGAAATCACCTAGTTTAGCTGCTTTTGGAAATCGCCTAGTTTAACTGCTTTTGGAAATCGCCTAGTTTAGCTGCTTTTGTAAATCGCCTAGTTTAGCTGCTTTTGGAAATCGCCGAGTTTAGCTGCTTTGGAAATCGCCTAGTTTAGCTGCTTTTGGAAATCACCTAGTTTAGCTGCTTTTGTAAATCGCCTAGTTTAGCTGCTTTTGGAAATCACCTCGTTTAGCTGCTTTTGGAAATCGCCTAGTTTAGCTGCTTTTGTAAATCGCAGAGTTTAGATGCTTTTGGAAATCACCTAGTTTAGCTGCTTTTGGAAATCGCCTAGTTTAGCTGCTTTTGGAAATCACCTAGTTTAGCTGCTTTTGGAAATCACCTAGTTTAGCTGCTTTTGTAAATCGCCGAGTTTAGCTGCTTTTGGAAATCGCCTAGTTTAGCTGCTTTTGGAAATCGCCTAGTTTAGCTGCTTTTGGAAATCATCTGGTTTAGCTGCTTTTGGAAATCACCTAGTTTAGCTGCTTTTGGAAATCATCTGGTTTAGCTGCTTTTGGAAATCGCCTAGTTTAGCTGCTTTTGGAAATCGCCTAGTTTAGCTGCTTTTGGAAATCATCTGGTTTAGCTGCTTTTGGAAATCGCCTAGTTTAGCTGCTTTTGGAAATCGCCTAGTTTAGCTGCTTTTGGAAATCATCTGGTTTAGCTGCTTTTGGAAATCGCCTAGTTTAGCTGCTTTTGGAAATCGCCGAGTTTAGCTGCTTTTGGCAATCGCCTGGTTTAGCTGCTTTTGGAAATCGCCTAGTTTAGCTGCTTTTGGAAATCGCCTAGTTTAGCTGCCTTTCGAAATCGCCTAGTTTAGCTGCTTTTGGAAATCACCTAGTTTAGCTGCTTTTGGAAATCGCCTAGTTTAGCTGCTTTTGGAAATCGCCTAGTTTAGCTGCTTTTGGAAATCGCCTAGTTTACCTGCTTTTGGAAATCACCTAGTTTAGCTGCTTTTGGAAATCACCTAGTTTAGCTGCTTTTGGAAATCGCCTAGTTTAGCTGCTTTTGGAAATCACCGAGTTTAGCTGCTTTTGGAAATCGCCTAGTTTAGCTGCTTTTGGAAATCGCCTAGTTTAGCTGCTTTTGGAAATCGCCTAGTTTAGCTGCTTTTGGAAATCACCGAGTTTAGCTGCTTTTGGAAATCACCTAGTTTAGCTGCTTTTGGAAATCGCCTAGTTTAGCTGCTTTTGGAAATCGCCTAGTTTAGCTGCTTTTGGAAATCGCCTAGTTTAGCTGCTTTTGGAAATCACCGAGTTTAGCTGCTTTGGAAATCACCTAGTTTAGCTGCTTTTGGAAATCGCCTAGTTTAGCTGCTTTTGGAAATCACCGAGTTTAGCTGCTTTTGGAAATCACCTAGTTTAGCTGCTTTTGGAATTCGCCTAGTTTAGCTGCCTTTCGAAATCGCCGAGTTTAGCTGCTTTGGAAATCGCCTAGTTTAGCTGCTTTTGGAAATCACCTAGTTTAGCTGCTTTTGGAAATCACCTAGTTTAGCTGCTTTTGGAAATCGCCTAGTTTAGCTGCTTTTGGAAATCGCCTAGTTTAGCTGCTTTTGGAAATCACCTAGTTTAGCTGCTTTTGGAAATCACCTAGTTTAGCTGCTTTTTGGAAATCACCTAGTTTAGCTGCTTTTGGAAATCGCCTAGTTTAGCTGCTTTTGGAAATCTCCTAGTTTAGCTGCTTTTGGAAATCGCCGAGTTTAGCTGCTTTTGGAAATCACCTAGTTTAGCTGCTTTTGGAAATCGCCTAGTTTAGCTGCTTTTGGAAATCGCCTAGTTTAGCTGCTTTTGGAAATCTCCTAGTTTAGCTGCTTTTGGAAATCACCGAGTTTAGCTGCTTTTGGAAATCACCTGGTTTAGCTGCTTTTGGAAATCGCCTAGTTTAGCTGCTTTTGGAAATCGCCTAGTTTAGCTGCTTTTGGAAATCGCCTAGTTTAGCTGCTTTTGGAAATCGCCTAGTTTACCTGCTTTTGGAAATCGCCTAGTTTAGCTGCTTTTGGAAATCACCTAGTTTAGCTGCTTTTGGAAATCACCGAGTTTAGCTGCTTTTGGAAATCGCCTAGTTTAGCTGCTTTTGGAAATCGCCTAGTTTAGCTGCTTTTGGAAATCACCGAGTTTAGCTGCTTTTGGAAATCACCTAGTTTAGCTGCTTTTGGAAATCGCCTAGTTTAGCTGCTTTTGGAAATCGCCTAGTTTACCTGCTTTTGGAAATCGCCTAGTTTAGCTGCTTTTGGAAATCGCCTAGTTTAGCTGCTTTTGGAAATCGCCTAGTTTAGCTGCTTTTGGAAATCACCGAGTTTAGCTGCTTTTGGAAATCACCTAGTTTAGCTGCTTTTGGAAATCGCCTAGTTTAGCTGCTTTTGGAAATCACCGAGTTTAGCTGCTTTTGGAAATCGCCGAGTGTAGCTGCTTTTGGAAATCACCTAGTTTAGCTGCTTTTGGAAATCACCTAGTTTAGCTGCCTTTGGAAATCGCTTAGTTTAGCTGCTTTTGGAAATCGCCTAGTTTAGCTGCTTTTGGAAATCGCCTAGTTTAGCTGCCTTTCGAAATCGCCTAGTTTAGCTGCTTTTGGAAATCACCTAGTTTACCTGCTTTTGGAAATCACCTAGTTTAGCTGCTTTTGGAAATCACCTAGTTTAGCTGCTTTTGGAAATCGCCTAGTTTAGCTGCTTTTGGAAATCGCCTAGTTTAGCTGCTTTTGGAAATCGCCTAGTTTAGCTGCTTTTGGAAATCCCCTAGTTTAGCTGCTTTTGGAAATCGCCTAGTTTAGCTGCCTTTCGAAATCGCCTAGTTTAGCTGCTTTTGGAAATCACCGAGTTTAGCTGCTTTTGGAAATCACCTAGTTTAGCTGCTTTTGGAAATCGCCGAGTTTAGCTGCTTTTGGAAATCGCCTAGTTTAGCTGCTTTTGGAAATCGCCTAGTTTACCTGCTTTTGGAAATCACCTAGTTTAGCTGCTTTTGGAAATCGCCTAGTTTAGCTGCTTTTGGAAATCGCCTAGTTTAGCTGCTTTTGGAAATCGCCTCGTTTAGCTGCTTTTGGAAATCGCCTAGTTTAGCTGCTTTTGGGAATCACCGAGTTTAGCTGCTTTTGGAAATCACCTAGTTTAGCTGCTTTTGGAAATCGCCTAGTTTAGCTGCTTTTGGAAATCACCGAGTTTAGCTGCTTTTGGAAATCGCCTAGTTTAGCTGCTTTAGGAAATCGCCGAGTTTAGCTGGTTTTGGAAATCACCTAGTTTAGCTGCTTTTGTAAATCGCCGAGTTTAGCTGCTTTTGGAAATCACCTAGTTTAGCTGCTTTTGGAAATCGCCGAGTGTAGCTGCTTTTGGAAATCACCTAGTTTAGCTGCTTTTGAAAATCACCTAGTTTAGCTGCTTTTGGAATTCGCCTAGTTTAGCTGCCTTTCGAAATCGCCGAGTTTAGCTGCTTTGGAAATCGCCTAGTTTAGCTGCTTTTGGAAATCACCTAGTTTAGCTGCTTTTGGAAATCGCCTAGTTTAGCTGCTTTTGTAAATCGCCTAGTTTAGCTGCTTTTGTAAATCGCCTAGTTTAGCTGCTTTTGGAAATCACCTAGTTTAGCTGCTTTTGGAAATCGCCGAGTTTAGCTGCTTTTGGAAATCGCCTAGTTTAGCTGCTTTTGTAAATCGCCTAGTTTAGCTGCTTTTGTAAATCGCCGAGTTTAGCTGCTTTTGGAAATCACCTAGTTTAGCTGCTTTTGGAAATCGCCTAGTTTACCTGCTTTTGGAAATCCCCTAGTTTAGCTGCTTTTGGAAATCGCCTAGTTTAGCTGCTTTTGGAAATCGCCTAGTTTAGCTGCTTTTGGAAATCGCCTAGTTTAGCTGCTTTTGTAAATCGCCTAGTTTAGCTGCTTTTGTAAATCGCCGAGTTTAGCTGCTTTTGGAAATCACCTAGTTTAGCTGCTTTTGGAAATCGCCTAGTTTAGCTGCTTTTGGAAATCGCCTAGTTTAGCTGCTTTTGGAAATCGCCTAGTTTAGCTGCTTTTGTAAATCGCCTAGTTTAGCTGCTTTTGTAAATCGCCGAGTTTAGCTGCTTTTGGAAATCACCTAGCTTAGCTGCTTTTGGAAATCACCTAGTTTAGCTGCTTTTGGAAATCGCCTAGTTTAACTGCTTTTGGAAATCGCCTAGTTTAGCTGCTTTTGTAAATCGCCTAGTTTAGCTGCTTTTGGAAATCGCCGAGTTTAGCTGCTTTGGAAATCGCCTAGTTTAGCTGCTTTTGGAAATCACCTAATTTAGCTGCTTTTGTAAATCGCCTAGTTTAGCTGCTTTTGGAAATCACCTAGTTTAGCTGCTTTTGGAAATCGCCTAGTTTAGCTGCTTTTGTAAATCGCAGAGTTTAGCTGCTTTTGGAAATCACCTAGTTTAGCTGCTTTTGGAAATCGCCTAGTTTAGCTGCTTTTGGAAATCACCTAGTTTAGCTGCTTTTGGAAATCACCTAGTTTAGCTGCTTTTGTAAATCGCCGAGTTTAGCTGCTTTTGGAAATCGCCGAGTTTAGCTGCTTTTGGAAATCACCTAGTTTAGCTGCTTTTGGAAATCACCTAGTTTAGCTGCTTTTGGAAATCGCCAAGTTTAGCTGCTTTTGGAAATCACCTAGTTTAGCTGCTTTTGGAAATCGCCAAGTTTAGCTGCCTTTCGAAATCGCCAAGTTTAGCTGCTTTTGGAAATCGCCTAGTTTAGCTGCTTTTGGAAATCGCCTAGTTTAGCTGCTTTTGGAAATCACATAGTTTAGCTGCTTTTGGAAATCACCTAGTTTAGCTGCTTTTGGAAATCACCTAGTTTAGCTGCTTTTGGAAATCGCCTAGTTTAGCTGCTTTTGGAAATCACCTAGTTTAGCTGCTTTTGGAAATCGCCTGGTTTAGCTGCCTTTGGAAATCGCCTAGTTTATCTGCTTTTGGAAATCATCTGGTTTCGCTGCCTTTGGAAATCGCCTAGTTTAGCTGCCTTTGGAAATCATCTGGTTTAGCTGCCTTTGGAAATCGCCTAGTTTATCTGCCTTTGGAAATCATCTGGTTTCGCTGCCTTTGGAAATCGCCTAGTTTAGCTGCCTTTGGAAATCATCTGGTTTAGCTGCTTTTGGAAATCACCTAGTTTAGCTGCTTTTGGAAATCATCTGGTTTTGCTGCTTTTGGAAATCGCCTAGTTTAGCTGCTTTTGGAAATCATCTGGTTTAGCTGCTTTTGGAAATCATCTGGTTTAGCTGCTTTTGGAAATCACCTAGTTTAGCTGCTTTTGGAAATCATCTGGTTTAGCTGCTTTTGGAAATCATCTGGTTTAGCTGCTTTTGGAAATCATCTAGTTTAGCTGCTTTTGGAAATCATCTGGTTTAGCTGCTTTTGGAAATCATCTGGTTTAGCTGCTTTTGGAAATCATCTGGTTTAGCTGCTTTTGGAAATCATCTGGTTTAGCTGCTTTTGGAAATCACCTAGTTTAGCTGCTTTTGGAAATCATCTGGTTTAGCTGCTTTTGGAAATCGCCTAGTTTAGCTGCTTTTGGAAATCGCCTAGTTTAGCTGCTTTTGGAAATCATCTGGTTTAGCTGCCTTTGGAAATCGCCTAGTTTAGCTGCTTTTGGAAATCGCCTAGTTTAGCTGCTTTTGGAAATCATCTGGTTTAGCTGCTTTTGGAAATCGCCTAGTTTAGCTGCCTTTGGAAATCATCTGGTTTAGCTGCCTTTGGAAATCGCATAGTTTAGCTGCTTTTGGAAATCATCTGGTTTAGCTGCTTTTGGAAATCATCTGGTTTAGCTGCTTTTGGAAATCGCCTAGTTTAGCTGCCTTTGGAAATCATCTGGTTTAGCTGCCTTTGGAAATCATCTGGTTTAGCTTCTTTTTTTTTCTTTTTTTTGTATACAAGATCGAGGCTCGTGAAAGAGCGAACATTAATCACACAGAAAGACAAACAGACACACAAAACAAATAACATCGGGAGCGGTAGACAAGATGGGGAGAGAGGGGGAAGGACACAAACACAACATTTGAGAGCAGGGACCGAGAGACATGGAGACATCGAGAGAACTGTGGGAGGGAGAGGGCTTTTGGGGGAGGCATGGGAAGGGGGGGGGGGGGTGGGAGAGGTATAAAACATATGGACACTGCCAAGTTGGAATTTCAAACAAGGTGAGTAGTGTAATAATGTTGCTTCTGGGACACCTCCGTTTAACATGGGAAATCCCTATCTAATGTCATTTACCCCCTTGTCTTTTTCAAAAATCATAAACACCTCTATTTCTCCCACCCTCATCTTTATGAACCTTTTGTCTGTAGTACCTATCCTTAATGTTGTTCATTAGACCACTCAAACACTACAAATATTTGTTTTCTCTTATAGACCTATCATCCTTCTTCTACATATCATCTGGCAGATTAATCTTTGACCCACTCAAACATTGACCCATTCACTTCCATATTAATTCTTTCCCTCCCTCATTGCCCCTAAACACCTATATTTCTCTCACCCTGTTCTTTACGAACCTTCTAACCTTTTGACATGTTATCCTTATTCATTAGACCACTTAAACACCTGTGATCCTTCTGACCTCATGGACCTTTTAACCTTTTACTCTTAATATCATCTGGTGAATATAACCCACTCAAACAACGACCCTACAAATATTTGTTTATGCGTGGGAAATAATTTAATTCTCCTACAACTCTCTTCACCATCTAATATATTAACAAAAAATATGTTTGAGTTTGGTTCTTTATTAAGATATTTTAACTGAGCTAAGATAAAATGGTAAACCTCCCTCAATGTTCTTGTTTGAGCGCCTCCAGTGCCACATACCATTTTTTTGGTAAGCTCCGCCCACTTTTTGGTAAACCACGCCCATTTTTTACTAAGCCCGCCCACTTTTTGTTAAGCCACGCCCACTTTTTACTAAGCCCCGCCCACTTTTGCTAAGCTCCTCCCACTTTTGCTAAGTCCCACCCACTTTATAAACCCTTCAGCATTGTATCATTTCCAGGTAATACATTACATCATTTTCAGGGAATTTCCATCACATCATTTCCAGTTAAGACACGCCCAGGGAATTTCCACAGGAAGACACACCCAGTCCTTATAAAAGGCACCGACCACACAGGCTTTTTCAAACACGCTTTCTGCTTCACTTGAGAATGGACTACTATGCCGAAATGGAATGGGATAACTTTGCTATTCCATGGAGTCCTACTACCTGTGTAGAACTCAACCTTCAGATTGATGAACTGGACTCGAACCTCTTATCAATGGAGGTAAGTTTGTTTATTTATTTATTTATTTATTTAATTTAATTTTTTTTTTTTTTTTTTTTTTTTTTTTTAAGATGAGACTCGTGTAAGAGTTAACAAAGTTTATTTTAATATTCATAGAGCTTGATTTATACAAATAAAAAATATTGTATTAAATTAATACATTGTTATTTTCTTTCACAGGAAATTGTATCTGAGATACGAAATGAAAATTCTGCTTTTAACACAACTTGGGATGAAGTTATTTTTTTGTTTGAAGACATTTTGAACAACCAAGACCCCCAGAACGAGTTCTACCTTGATGACCCAGCCAAAGAGTTATACCTTGGAGATCCACAAAATCCTGAAAAAGAGTTTTACCATGATGATACTTGTTGTGAGTTATCAAAACAAAACCCACTGAACAAGTTCTACCTTGATGAGCCAGAATACAAGTCATACATTGGAGACCCACAAATTTCTGAAAATTGGGAAAGGAGAGTTCTCCCTGATGGTCCGCAGTTATACTATGTGAGACACATCATAGAAACCCTAAAAAATTGGGCAAGGAGAGTTCTCCCTGATGGTCCGCAGTTATACTATGTGAGACACATCATAGAAACCCTAAAAAATTGGGCAAGGAGAGTTCTCCCTGATGGTCCGCAGTTATACTATGTGAGACACATCATAGAAACCCAAAAAAATTGGGCAAGGAGAGTTCTCCCTGATGGTCCGCAGTTATACTATGTGAGACACATCATAGAAACCCTAAAAAATTGGACAAGGAGAGTTCTCCCTGATGGTCCGCAGTTATACTATGTGAGACACATCATAGAAACCCTAAAAAATTGTGAAATGGGAATTCTCCCTGATGGTCCGCAGTTATACTATGTGAGACACATCATAGAAACCCTAAAAAATTGGGAAAGGGAAGTTTTCCCTGATGGTCCGCAGTTATACTATGTGAGACTTATCACGGAAACCCCCAATATTTCTGAAAATTGTGGTTTTACCTTGGGGACTTGGAAAGATGGTTATATTTTTGGAGACTCGGAATGGGGGTTTTGTTTTGATGACTCGGAATGTGATACCTATCTTGGAGGCTCAACAGGAATGTGGTTATACCTTGGGAACTTGGAAAGTTGGTTTTATTTTGGAGACTCTACCTGTGGGGTTCCTCTTGGAGACTCTTTGGATTCTAAAGCAATGAACAATGTTCTTTATTTAATGACGCTTGATTTAAGCAATATCAAGAAAGTTCGAGGAAGAAAATGCTGGAAAATTCTTTCTTCCCATTTCTACTTCTTCAAACTTAAAAGCCTTGAAAGACAGAATTGGAGGAAGAGGAAAAAAAAAAAAGAAATACGTATTTAAAAAAGAAGAAAAGAAAGATTATGTTAGGGTTTGGGTGGGATTTTGAATGTGAGGGTTAGGGATGGGGTTGGGTTAGGGTTGGGATTTTGAATGTGAGGGTTAGGGTTGGGGTTGGGTTAGGGATGGGGTTGGGTTAGGGATGGGGTTGGGTTAGGGATGGGTTGGGTTAGGGTTGGGATTTTGAATGTGAGGGTTAGGGTTGGGGTTGGGTTAGGGATGGGATTGGGTTAGGGTTGGGATTTTGAATGTGAGGGTTAGGGATGGGTTGGGTTAGGGATGGGGTTGGGTTAGGGATGGGGTTGGGTTAGGGTTGGGGTTGGGTTAGGGATGGGGTTGGGTTAGGGATGGGGTTGGGTTAGGGATGGGGTTGGGTTAGGGATGGGGTTGGGGTTGGGTTAGGGATGGGGTTGGGTTAGGGATGGGTTGGGTTAGGGATGGGTTTGGGTTAGGGATGGGGTTGGGTTAGGGCTTGGGTTGGGTTAGGGTTTGTATATTATTATGACTCACTCGCACATACACACACACACAAAAGTTAAGCCCCAACTAAAAAGTTGTGGGATTCTGTGTTTGGGGTTCACAGATTTAAAAACGTATCCCCATTATACACACACAAAAGTTAAGCCCCAACTAAAAAGTTGTGGGATTCTGTGTTTGGGGTTCACAGATTTAAAAACGTATCCCCATTATACACACACAAAAGTTAAGCCCCAACTAAAAAGTTGTGGGATTCTGTGTTTGGGGTTCACAGATTTAAAAACGTATCCCCATTATACACACACAAAAGTTAAGCCCCAACTAAAAAGTTGTGGGATTCTGTGTTTGGGGTTCACAGATTTAAAAACGTATCCCCATTATACACACACAAAAGTTAAGCCACAACTAAAAAGTTGTGGGATTCTGTGTTTGGGGTTCACAGATTTAAAAACGTATCCCCATTATACACACACAAAAGTTAAGCCCCAACTAAAAAGTTGTGGGATTCTGTGTTTGGGGTTCACAGATTTAAAAACGTATCCCCATTATACACACACAAAAGTTAAGCCCCAACTAAAAAGTTGTGGGATTCTGTGTTTGGGGTTCACAGATTTAAAAACGTATCCCCATTACATTTTATTTATTTATTTATTATTTTCAAGGGTATTAGCTGCTTACTTGTGTTTTTTGTAATTCTTGTGAGTAAAATGAACCCAAGATTTCTTCTCCATTTAAATCATATAATTTGTAGGTCCAAGGGACTGTATCCATTACATCAATGATTTTAAATAATTCACGAGTCCATTTTTGTGTATAACCTTTCTCAAAATGACTTTTCCATTTGTATATTCTTACAATATCACCAACTTTAAACTTGGGCTTTCTCAAATTAATCTCCTTTTCATATTCTAATTTTGTAAATGTTTCTGATGGTTTTGATTGTGTTGATGAATGAACTGTATTATTGTAATTATCTACAATATCCTGAATTAAATACACCCATTTTTGAGAACCGAGTTGTGTGAATTTTTTATATAATTTCTCTTTTAAAGTACGATTAAAACGCTCAATAACAACTGCCTTTCCTTCATTAAAGGTGCTGTATAATTTAATACCCTTCCCCTTAAGAAATTTCATGAATATTTTGTTATAGAACTCTGTTCCCTCATCAGTCCATAACTTCTTTGGTTTCCTTTTATCCCGATCAAATATTAGCTTAAAGGCTAACATTAAAGTATCACCCCTTTTATTTTTTAAAGGGACAACCCAGGCAAATCTACTCCTCAAATCAATAACGGTTAAAGCATACCTGTATCCCCTGTCATTATTCAATTCAATTAAATCAGCGGACCATATGTGGTCAGTGTATTTAGAATAAACCTTCCTTCTTTTAAACTTTGTGATTATAGGTTTGTGTAATTCTTCAGCCAAAAGCTCCTCAGTCTTGATGGCATCATTAGAGCCTAATAGTTTTTTGAGGAATAACCAAGACCAAGTTTCAATTTAGCATTTATCAAATTTCTCACAATAAACCTATCAACTTTCTCTCTCAACGTTGGATTTTGTATCAAAGACAAATTATACAACATTTCGCTGTCGGCTTTATGTTTTTCAGTCAACGTAGTGGTTTTCCCATAAGCAATATCATGCTTCATACACACTTCGTCAACCCTATTTGTAGGTTTAGACCAAGGTTTAGGATTGTCAGCCTCATCTAATCTTTTATCCAAGTTTGTTCCTGGACCACAGAAAGAATACCCTGGAAGGTGTAATTCCCCTGGAATTCCAGTTGTTGTAAATTTACTTCCTGACAGAAACTTTTGTATGTCTCCTCCTCTTTTAGGAGAGATGAATTGGCACTTTTTAGAGCCACATACTTGACATATTCCTTTTTGATAAACTCTATTATTTTTAGCTTTAACATAAGAGATATTTTTAGATTTAGTTTTCTTTTTACATTTGAGACAATAACTCATATTTATTTATCAGAAAAATTCCGACAGAGTATCAAAACCTTTTTGGTTTTCAACATATACATTTCAATCTTTATTTTTAAAACATAAAGAATCCTTAGGAATGCCTTCACTCTCTCCTCCATTTATTTACAAATAAAAACTAACTAAAGTCAATGACACCAACATCATCAATCACATAATCTTTTCCTTCTTCTTCTTCTTCTTCTTCTTCTTCACCACTTTCTCGTTTAAATCTCCTCCCTGAAATTGAAGACATTGACGTTCTTATTTTTGAAACCATTATCTTCATAAGAGTTGTTAATTCTTTAATTTCCTCTTCGGTGCGTTGAGATTGATTTATTTGCTTTAATACACTCAATCTTTTATGAATCTCAGTGATTTCCATCTTTTTATATTTTTCCTCCCTCTCTCTTTGCTCCCTCTCCTCCTCCTCCATTTTCTCCCTCTCCTCCTTCTCCTTTTTCTCCCTTTTCTCCCTTTCCTCCTTCTCCCTTTTCTCCCTTTCCTCCTTCTCCTTTTTCTCCCTCTCCTCCTTCTCCTCCTTTTTCTCCCTCTCCTCCTTCTCCTCCCTCTCCCTTTCCTCCTTCTCCTTTTTCTCTCTTTCCTCCTTCTCTTCTTCAACTCCTTCCTCATCCCTTGCTACCCTTGAGTTTGAACCCCAAAGAATATTATACATATACTCATCTGGATTTTGAGATATTCTTGTATCTATAATTATTTTTCTCATAATAGGATACCAATAAGATTTGTTGACGATTTCTAAAAGAGTTTTATATTTCATAACTTTGAGAAGTTCATTTTTATTTAATATTTTAAACAAGTCTCTATTTGTGGGTTTAACAATATCAGTATAAGGCCAGTTTTTTATGACAAAATTCCCATGTATATGCTCCAAATCATAAGGTATGTAATACCGAGCACCCTTTTCTTGTAGGTATCCTTGAATACAAAAATTATAATTCTCTTGTAGTCTTCTTCCTGCCATTTATGTATCAGAAATATATGTGAGATTAATATTATGACAGGTAATACCACCCCATCTTCCCACTACCAAATCGGTTTGTATTCCTCGGCTTTCTATCCTTATCTCATTACCTTCCTTCTTTGTCATGCGAACCATCGCTATACTATCATATATTTTTATTTTCTTAAAATCACGTATTTGTTGTTTACTAATTGTACTTCCACATAAATCCTTATCTTCACCAAGTGGATAATATTCTTCTTTACGAGACTGATTTAAATCATGTAGGTCTTCTATGTTTATTGAAAAAGACCAATTATACCCTAAATCAGGCATATCATACCCCCATTTATTAATTCGCATATTAACTAAATGTCCTTCTTTATAAAATTTAATTGTAAGCAGGTAGTTAAATTCAATGAGGAAAGGTGTATGGTCAGTATAACCAGGTGTTGTGGTTGTAAATTTTACTTGTTTCACAAAACGTGCTGTTTTCTTTAAAGATATATATTGTGATAAATCACTGAATCTAATCAAGTCATTCGCATCTGTAGGGTTTGGATAATTGATTAATTTATAAGTATTCTTCATATTAATATTTTTACTTACACTATATTTTTGTCGTTCAGCCTGTGCCTTTGTATAATAATTTGATAAATCAATATCCTGAGAGGATTTTCCAAAGATAGAACCATCTTTTCCAACATAGGTCATTTATATTAGATAAAAAATGATATCATAAAAATTTTCATTATTGTTGAGTTGAAATAATACATATAAACATAATTGGCCACAACATTTAGAATTAATTTCTTGAACTTGGAATGTTTGATAAACACCATTCTGTAAGAATTGTATTACTTCAACAGGTGGTGGCATACCATAACTATCAAAATAATATTTATCCTGACTATTATGAATACAAACCCAATGAGAACCATTCTGTGTGTCTAAATTCATAATAATATTCTTTGTATTCTTATTTATATGTGTTAATTCATCTCTCATACAAATAACCACATTATCAATTTTTAGTGTTTTACAATACTTAGCTAGTTCTATATTTGACGTTGTATTCTTTCCAAATTGTTTAAACCATTTATCCATTTATTTATGAGAAAGATACAATCCATTACCCCGTTTAGTTAGTTTAACACCCGCTTGAGCGATAGAGGAAAGCATATCTCCAACCAACAATCTAGCTTTATCAGGTAGACTTTCAAGTTTTTGAGCAAAATCTACAATTACACCACTTCCACTAATTTGTTTCTCCAACTCCTTGTTATGTCTTTCCAATTCTTTTTGAGCTTTTAGTTGTGCCTTCCTTTCGTTAGCAGTTTTTACCGCTGCTGAAATACCACCAGTCAATGCTCCCGCCGCACTTAAACCAGCAAATAAAGGAATTAGAAACGGGAGAAATCCTCCTCTTGACTCGTCTATTGAATATTTCTTTAACATAGGTTTCGTCATTTTAATTTTAAGTGATCCAACATCATTTAGTGTTTTTACTTGTGTGTGTGTGAGTAAAACATCAATTCTTACAGCTCCTTTTCTTTGAATTGTATTAACATTAATAATACAAGGCTTTTGATTTTGAATACAAGATGTTAATTTATTAAGATTGATTTGATTAACATATACCCCAACCATTTATTTATGAGAAAAAACCTATGTGATATTAATCATAACACCATTATCTGTATTAATCTGTAATTCTGTTTCCTCCAAAAGCAAACAATATGCATTAACCTCTTCACTCTCCCCTCTTTCAATGTATAGAGAAGTATCCACTCGATTAGACTTTATAGTTTCCTTTTGAGAACTCAGGTCAATTGCGTAGATTGTATAAAGTTTTTGAAACGCAACCATATCCAAAATAGGATCATTATTACCATTACTTTCACACACCTTTTGGTAGGACTTGTAGGCTTCCGCATAATCATTTTTTTCCCAATCAATTTCCAATCTATCTCGCGGATAAAATGTGCCATCAAGAGAAACCCGAAGTTGTTTCACCTTTGCATTATCACTCAGGGCATTATTCTTATTAGTACCGTCCTCTCCATCTGGTTTTTTTAAAATGAGCCAGAGGTATCGTGGCTTTCCTTGAAGAACACCTAAATTCCAAGTGTAGGTAGTGTGTTCCAGTTTAACGTGTTGACATCTTCTTTTAAGGTATGATACATTTAGCGGTTTCTTTGAGTTAAGTCTTCTATTTAACATCTCTTCCGTTTTAAGATTAGGAGTATATTCACTGATATACCAACACAAATCATTAATAACAAATTTATTATTTTCTCCAAAAGCATTTTCATCCCCAAAAAGCAATCTATTTACATTATCATTCCTTTGTAGTTGAAATCTAATTTTAAGCCCATACAAAACTTTATCATAATCACAAAATCCAAATATACCTTTCAGAGGTACTGCTACGGTAAAACTATTCTCAGCTTTTGCGTCATCATTATACATTGACTTCCTTTGACTATAACCAGGGTCTGCGTTTGTACCCGTTGACATATCAGGAATAAAACCCTCAACAGCTCCCTTACCCATTCTATCACTAAACGAATATAGTGTAAATTTCATCATTTCAGATGTAGCAGAGACATAATCAACCGCTTCAACCTCTTGTGTTCCAATATACAGGCGGACACTGTCAAACATTTTCCAGAAGAAATCATTTACGAGTGTAGCATTAGTATTATTCGCAGCCTTAGTGAATTTAAATTTACACAGCAAGAAACTATCAGCTATATTCAAGTAAGTTTGTTGATTATTTATTTCAAAACTTTTTGTTCCGTTTGAATTCCAGTCTGTTCCTGTTATAGCATTTACCTTAAAATAGTCTTCCTTTTTAGTGGAGTTTGAAATGATAATCGTATCATCCAAATCATAGATACTATCAATCGCTTCCATACTTGTATTTATATAGCATTAAAATTGTTGAAACCCTGACCCAAGTATTTTAATGATTTTTTGTCGTTCTTGTGAAGATAGTTGAGTTTTACCTTTTTTTATTTCTTTGATTGCTTGTAATTTATGAGACTCCTTTTGAGCATCTTTTATACTCTTTATAGCACCCGCAACGGAGCCCACGGCAGAAGCAGTTGAACCAATTAGGTCTTTATGTTTAAGGATGGTTGAACCAATACCCATTAGAGTATCAATTATCCCATCTCCTTTATTTCGAAATTGATGACCTACACCTCGTTGTCTCTTAGGTTTATAGTATCCTCTACCCACATACCTTGTATAGTCTGGTGAAAGGAACATGCCCTCCCCTGTAATTATTTTATATTTTCCCAACTCGTGTTTTCTCACAATAACCATTATTTATTTATTGAAAAACTTCACGTAGGTGAATTCTGATGGATATAATTTCATCATTAAAGGATATCATACGATTATCTTGGTCGGTTATCCTAAAATTTACTCTGTATATGGTTTTTCCTGACACAGGTAAATAGACAAGATTTTTTGGTTCCATATTAAATTTATAACCAATCGGGGTTGAGTATGCACTGAATGAAAATATTGTATTTGTTCTTATTCCATCGTTATAAGCACCATCAATCAAATCACAATGAATTAATACTGAATTTATACCGGAGGATATTTGGATAACATTATCACTGTAAAACGTCCCGTTATTTTCAATCTTTTTTGAAGAGAAACCCAATAGCTCTCTAAACGAATTTTCAATCGTGAAATCAACTTTATAATTATTTTTAAGTTTAATAGTTGATTTTGAAGTGTGTTTTTGAATATCTATTACAATATTTTTTGGTTCATCACCTTTTTCTTTCATTAGGCGAGAGACTTCTGAAGATATTTGAGAAATCTCGTAAGCTCCAGGTGAAACGGTTATAGTTTTATATCCACTTCCTGGATTATAACTAAACTTGTTGTTTTTCTCTGTGATATTAAAAAGGGTATTGTAAGTTTCCATTGACAACAAAGATGCCTCATATGAGGTAAGGGGGTCAAGTTGTAGTGGGTAAGGGAATGAAGCTGTGTAATCGCTCGTTGTGAAATTAAAACTAAGAATTGTGCTTCTCATCTTATTTAATATCTAATAAAATATCTTTGTATTGACATTTATTAATTATTTTCATGTTCATCAACTGATCTAAAATGGCTGAGGATTCATTAAAACAATTGTTGTTTCCAGCCTTCTTACTACCTAACAACAATAATAGCCTATTAACTAATTGTGATGGGTCATTTGGAAGAAAACTAACACCCGAACCAAGCTTACTTAAAGCATCAATAATATGTTTCTCCTTCTCATTCTTCTTACTTTTACCAGCAACAGAAACTCCATAATCAAGTGCATTTAGCAACTCAATATATACCCTATCTTCCTCTCTTTCCATATCAAGTGGTTCCTCAAAATATTTTGAACCGCTGAATCCGGGGTTTGTTAGAAGAAACATTAATCTTGGAGTTAATTTAACATTTGGTTGAGTAGAACTCAAGAACATCAATTCATCATTAAATATCAATACCTTTTCTTCCACAAGATGAAACACTGCTGGTTCTTCTGTTGGAATGAGACCTGCTCTGGTTTTTGAACCCGCCGAATATTCATTGTTTTGAAGAGCTTCCACAACATAATTAGGGGGTTGATTTACCTCCTCAAGTTTCCGAAATAATCCCTCGTCATCATATTCTAATTCACCAAGTTCTTGTTTTGTTATCTGACTAAAATCTTTGAGCATTTGAAGTTTTTTCGGAGTAAATTCTACCGTGGGAACTGTAGGGTGTTGAGTTTTCAAAAGTGGTTTAAAGAATTTCTCTTGTTTTCTTTCAAAGGCTTCTTCACCAGTTAGTTTCTGTCTCCGTTTCTTCTTTATCTCTTCCTGTTGTTTAACAACTTTTGAAACTAATTGTTGATGTTCCTTAAACTTTCTTTCTCTTTCTTCAGTATTCATTTTCTGTATTTATTTATTGAAAAATATCATTTAGTATCTCATCTTGTTTCACAACAATATATTTATATTTTCCAATCGTGTGTTTCATATAATTTTCAAATTCTTTTTTACTACATAACGTAGAGCAATTATCTCTCCAAAAATTATTTACATCTATTGAATTTAACTTAAATAAAATAAAAGTATTGGCATTGTTTCTTATTGAGCGTCGAGGGAGTTGAAAATATGATTGACTAAGATATATACAATTACAAGAAGAATGTCTCCCTCTTGTGTAGTAGCTATCCATTACTGTTTGGT
The DNA here is from genome assembly GCF_964187855.1 of Myxine glutinosa. Lineage (NCBI taxonomy): Eukaryota > Metazoa > Chordata > Myxini > Myxiniformes > Myxinidae > Myxine > Myxine glutinosa. Next base: position 13,051,093 of record NC_136263.1, read on the forward strand.
TTCTCTCATTAACACAATCATCAAAGATGACAAGGTTCTTTTTTGATTTATCTAAATCTTGAGGTGAAGGTATATCATCCGTATTATCACTGAGAATACAAGTTATGGGTTTCGATTTTGATTTCTGTGTATCACAAAATAATTGTATTATATCATCAATATTATAATCATTTAGTTTGTTTTGAAGTTTAAATAAACCGATAATGTCTTCCTTTTTAAGACCCGCATTAAAACCCTGTGAGAGTAGTTGATACTCGGGTTGAAAACTTGACTTTGTAAAAATTATTAAATTATCATAATCTAAAAAATTAGAACCAAGGAGCATCTTTAAAAGTAAACAGGTTTTTCCACATCCGCTTGAACCAACTATTAGACATCTCAATGAATTTGGAATGTTTTTATGGTTATTAAATTTTATCTTATTTTCCCAAACGGGTAAAAAATCATTCATTTATATATTTGGAAAACAAGTTATCCAACTTTTTTTGAGCTATTTGAGAAACTCTATATTTTATCCTGAGTTCGGGTTTAATTTCAAAATAATCCATTATTTTATTTATATAGTATCTTGTATTAACATTTCCATTAAAATTATTTTGAATAATAAATATCATTAAACCCTTATACATTTCCTCAATACAATTAGTCTCTTCCCTTGAAAGAAATGGTGTATTATCATCACAATACTTAACATTCATCTCTCTTATTAATCTTGTAAAGTAATTCATTTTTGGTTCTAATTTAAAAGAGTTATATATTTTTTTATATTTCTTATTATCATTAATTAAAATTAAATCACAGAAAATACATTGTTTATATGAATCCTCATCATTAAGCCCCACTCTATCACAAGCCGGACAATTCTCTAATTTATCATATGGAGAGTCTGGAAATTCTAAATATCCTTCAGAACTTATCATATTTATGTGGTAAATTTTTACTTAAACTAAACGCAAGTTTATTCATTAATAAATACAATGTTTCAAAGCACAAAAGACAAATTTCAATCAATCTCTACTTCGGTGGAAGATATAGAAAAATATGTCAAAGATGTTAAATTGAACAAAGATAAATATGGAAATTTTTGGGTAAAACCAGTTATGGAAAATAACATGAGCCCCTCTATTTCATTTAAAGGAAGAGCTCTAACTATACCTGGAAAGACATCCATTAAAGTAAATCTAACAAAAGTTTCTCCTCTACTCCTGGCAATTTATTCAAAGCTTGAAAAAGTGATTGACCACGATACTTTGAAAAAGAATGATAAGACCATTAATAATTCTAGAGGAGACATTTGTATTTTCTTTAATAATCCAAAGGGTGTAGATCTAAGTAAAATGAATGATGTTAATATTTCTGGTGAAATGTCATTTCGTTCTATGATAGTTAGAGATTATTTAAAGATAACTTTTGATATAAAAATTGTAGAGATTGAATCTGTTAATGAAAGAAAGTATATAGATATTGATGGGAATATTTTTCTTGCTAATTAAATATGAGTCAATACAGCAGTGAAGATTTTACTATTTCATTGAACTCAGACGATAGTGATGATAGTATTTCAATGAACTTGGACGATGGTGATGATAGTATTTCATTGAACACAGATGATAGTTATGATACTAATAGTTTGTGCTCAAATGATAGTTATGAGAGTAGCTTTATTGATGACTCTGAGTATGATTCTGAGTATTCATGTGATAGTTATGACTTAGATGATTCTGAGTGAAAAAGTGTTTTAGTTTAAGCACAGCGATATATATAAAACGGAGCTGTAAAGCTCAAAAGTGTTTTATTTTAAGCACAGTGATATATATAAAACACCACGTTTTCTCACGCTATAAATATGGTTTATTGTGATACTTGCGAGAAGGAAGTAAAATATTATAAACAACATATTCTCACCGCAAAACATACATACAACATTTTAAACAAACTTTCCCCTCTTCCACCTGAAACAAAACACTGTTCTACATGTAATAAAAATATCCTCAAGAAAGGCTTCAAAATACATCTTAAAACAAATCTACATTTATCAAATTTTATCACAACTAAAAACTCTGATGGAGCATTCAAAGGACATATTAAAATAAGAGTCTTTAACTTCAAACCTCCTGAACCAGAGTCTATAGTTGATGCTGTAGAAATAGTTAAACCTGCTGTTCAAACGTTGATTGAAAAAACACTAAAGGAAATGAAACCACTTAAATTTTATATGGGAGTAAAATTAGAAATGACAAAGGATGAAGGAGTTATAGATGCACCATACATGAGAACTGAGCCACACTTTATATCTTCATATCAAGATTTTAAAACATCAGGAGTCTATGATGAACTTATTAAACAAGAGCAAGATGTGGATAATTCAATCGTAGGAAGTGGATTCAATATAGGAAAAATTATTTACATAGACATTCATATTCTTAAATCAGATCCTCTAAAAGCTTCTTCTTACATTGATTTACCCAGTGTTATCAAAAATAGAAAAGCAGTTATCAATATCAAAAATAAAGACAATAAATGTTTTCTCTGGTCTATTTTAGCACACTTACATCCTCCACATTTTCATGATGAAAGAGTATCTCATTATAAAAAATATGAGAATACATTAAATACGAAAGATCTAAAGTTTCCGATGACTTTAAATGATATTCCTAAATTTGAAAAGATGAATAATTTATCAGTTAATGTTTATGGTCTAACAGAAACAAACAACATTCAGGTTTTAAAGCTTTCTGACAATTGTAAACAAACTCATATTAATCTTCTATATTTTAATTCAGACGAAAATTCACATTATACATACATCAAAGATATTGCTAAATTAATAAAACCACAAGTCTGTAAGAGAACAAATAAAATATATATTTGTTTGCGTTGTCTTAACTTCTTCAATTCACAAGAAAGATTAGATAAACATTCAAATTATTGTGGCGAACATAAATCAACGGTAATCAATATGCCTAAAGAAGGCTCAAAGATCACATTCAAAGATGAAAATAAAAAGATCAAACATCCATTTGTTATATATGCTGATTTTGAAAGTATTTTAGAAAAAATTGATACTGCTTCTCAAGATCCAAAAGAATCATACACAAATAAATATCAAAAACATACTCCTTGTGGTTTTTGTTATTATATCAAATCATCCGTTGGTGATAAATATAACAAGTTAGAGATGTATAGAGGCTCAAATACCCCAGAGGAGTTTGTGAAACGACTAGAAAAAGACTGTGTTCGATTAACCAAGATAATGAGAGAAACCAATAAACCAATGTCCTTAACAAGTAAAGAAAAAAGGGAATTTATAAAAAACAATGTCTGTCATATTTGTGAGGAGAAAATTGGTAAAGGTCTAAAGGTTAGAGACCATTGTCATCTCACTGGTAAATATAGAGGTCCGGCTCATCAAAGTTGTAATATTAATTATCAACTCCCCTCTTTCATTCCTGTCTTTCTTCATAACAACGCTCATTATGATACACATCTATTTATCAAGGAACTCTCAAAGACTTCTGGAAGTATCTCAGCAATTCCAAACACGGATCAGAAATACATTTCATTCACAAAAACAATTCACACATCTCCTATTACTCATATCAGATTTCTTGATACATTTAAATTCATGGCAAGTCCATTGTTTAACTTGGTTCAAAATCTAAAAGAGTTTCCATGTCTTTCAGAGTATTTTTTAGATAAAGATTTTCTAACACAAAAGGGAATTTACCCCTATGACTATATGGACTCATTTGAGAGATTCAATGAAACACAACTTCCTTCAAAAGAAAATTTCTATAACAAATTAAATAATAGTCATATATCTGATAAAGATTATGTACACGCACAAAATGTTTGGGAAAAATATAACATCAAGAATCTTGGCGAGTATCACGATTTGTATCTCAAAACTGATGTGCTTTTATTGGCCGATGTATTTGAAGCCTTTAGATCTGTTTGTCGCACTGGATATGGATTGGATCCTGCTCACTACTACACAGCACCTGGATTGGCCTGGAGTGCGATGTTGAAAATGACAAAACAAGATTTGGATTTGATAACCGATGTTGATATGCTTTTGATGATTGAAAAGGCAAAAAGAGGTGGAATTTCACAAGTCTGCTCGAGTAGATACGCAAAAGCAAATAACAAATATCTTCCAAATTATGATCCAACGAAAGAGAGTTCTTACTTGATGTACTATGACGCGAACAACCTGTATGGCTGGGCAATGTCTCAGGCTCTTCCTTATGGAAAACTTAGATGGGTAAAGGAAAAAGACTACAAAAACGTTTTACAAGATGTATGTATCTCTACACAAAAAGAATTGGATGAAGAAAAAGTTGGTTATTATTTTGAAATTGATTTAAAATATCCAGAGGAACTCCATAACCTACACAAAGATCTCCCATTTGCTTGTGAGAAAGCAAGTCCAAAGAAAGAATGGTTGAGTGATTATCAACGATCGTTTGATATAGGTGAATCAACAGAAAAATTACTTACTACATTATATAACAAGAAAAATTATGTTCTACACCAAAGAAATTTGCGACAATATTTATCAAAAGGTCTAAGAGTAGAGAAGATCCATAGGGTTCTAAAGTTCAATCAAAGTCATTGGTTAAAGGGGTACATTGATTTTAATACACAAAGAAGAACAGAGTCAAAAACAGATTTTGAGAAAGACTTTTATAAATTGATGAATAATGCGGTCTTTGGTAAGACTATGGAGAATGTGAGGAAAAGACAAAATATCAGACTATCAACATCTTGGGAACAAGCATCAAAATTAATTAATAGACCGAGTTTTACTCGAGCTGAGGTCTTTACTGAGAACTTTTGTGCGATCCATTTGATTAAAGAGAGTATTGAAATGAACAAACCTATTTATATTGGAACAACAATTCTTGATTTATCAAAGTCATTAATGTATGATTACTTTTATAATAACTTGAGGAAGAAATATCAAAATGATGTTAATCTACTTTATATGGATACAGATAGTTTTATTTTGAAAATTAATACCAACGATGTTTATTCAGACATGAAAAGAGACATTAATATCTATGACACGAGTAATTACAGTCCAGAGAGTGAGTTGTTCTCTTCTAAAAATAAAAAGGTGATTGGAAAGTTCAAGGATGAATTAGGAGGAAATGTTATGAGTGAATTTGTGGGATTGAGGTCAAAGGCTTATGCTTATAAATACATTGTGAATAACGTTGAAAAGACTGATAAGAAGTTAAAAGGTGTAAAGAAAAATGTTATTAAAGAAACAATAAACTTTAAGGATTATTATAACTGTTTAACAACAAAGAAAGAAGAGTTTAGAAAGATTAATGGAATAAGAAGTTATAAACATCAATTATATTCAGAAGAGATAAATAAGAAAGCATTGGGGGCTTTTGATGATAAGCGGTTTATTTTAGAAAATGGAATTGATAGTCTCCCTTATGGTTATATAAGTATATAAGTGATAAGATATATATATAAGTGATAAGATATATATAAGTGATAAGATATACATAAGTGATAAGATATATATAAGTGATAAGATATATATAAGTGATAAGTTAAAAAGGGGGGGGGGGTTGGGGATTTTAACGGGCTACCGCCGCCTTTTTTACTATTATATAAATGATAGAACCAAGTATCAACCAGACTAAAGAGTGGAGGTGTAATCAACCTTGGTATATAAATGGAAAACATAATGAATGTGAAAAATATCAAATAGGTATAATTGAAAAGGCAACTGGTAAAAAAGTTCACAAAACAAATAAGAGAATTAATTTAAATACCGGTGAATTGGGTAAAAAAGATGGAAATATTTTTGAGTGGACGGAAAACTTTGATGGTTGTCAGGAAAATATATACTTTAATTTAAAAATGGTATGTGGCACTGGAGGCGCTCAAGCAAGAACATTGAGGGAGGTTTACCATTTTATCTTAGCTCAGTTAAAATATCTTAATAAAGAACCAAACTCAAACATATTTTTTGTTAATATATTAGATGGTGAAGAGAGTTGTAGGAGAATTAAATTATTTCCCACGCATAAACAAATATTTGTAGGGTCGTTGTTTGAGTGGGTTATATTCACCAGATGATATTAAGAGTAAAAGGTTAAAAGGTCCATGAGGTCAGAAGGATCACAGGTGTTTAAGTGGTCTAATGAATAAGGATAACATGTCAAAAGGTTAGAAGGTTCGTAAAGAACAGGGTGAGAGAAATATAGGTGTTTAGGGGCAATGAGGGAGGGAAAGAATTAATATGGAAGTGAATGGGTCAATGTTTGAGTGGGTCAAAGATTAATCTGCCAGATGATATGTAGAAGAAGGATGATAGGTCTATAAGAGAAAACAAATATTTGTAGTGTTTGAGTGGTCTAATGAACAACATTAAGGATAGGTACTACAGACAAAAGGTTCATAAAGATGAGGGTGGGAGAAATAGAGGTGTTTATGATTTTTGAAAAAGACAAGGGGGTAAATGACATTAGATAGGGATTTCCCATGTTAAACGGAGGTGTCCCAGAAGCAACATTATTACACTACTAAGGTGGATCTGGGGTGAATTAGTGGGGGTAGAAAAGATCAAGGTTTTGGATGGGGGAGGATAAGAGATGGTGGTGAACAGCTGTTTTGAAGACCTGGAGGGAGGAGTGGGATTGAAGGGAGTGGGGGAGTTTGTTCCAGAGGCGGGAGAAAAGGGGAATGAAAGAGTGAAGGTGAGCAGAGAGCCTAGACTTTGGCAGTTTAACCATCAGAGGGTGGCTGGCAGATCTTGTGCGACCTGTAGGAATATTTGGGGGACAGAGCACAGAGAGAGCTGGGGGAGCAAGGCCGGAGAGGAGTCGGTAGAAGACAGAAAGACCACCTACCTGCCTGCGGTGAGTGAGTGAAAGGCCGTCAGAGATAGCTTCATCGCGGGAGATTTTTTTTTATTTTTTTTTTATTTTTTTGTATACAAGATCGAGGCTCGTGAAAGAGCTAACATTAATCACACAAAAAGACAAACCGACACACAAAACACAAAAAACAAGGGGAGCGGTAGACAAGATGGGGAGAGAGGGGGAAGGACACAAAAGAGAGGGGGAAGGACACAAACACAACATTTGAGAGCAGGGACATCGGGAGGACTTGGGGGGAGGTGGGAGAGGATTAAAACATATGAACACTGCAAGGACTCTGGGGTGAATTACCGGGGGTAGAAAAGATCAAGGTTTTCGATGGGGGAAGATAAGAGATGGTGGTGAACAGCTGTTTTAAAGACCTGGAGGGAGGAGTGGGATTGAAGGGAGTGGGGGAGTTTGTTCCAGAGGCGGGAGAAAAGGGGAATGAAAGAGTGAAGGTGAGCAGAGAGCCTAGACTTTGGCAGTTTAACCAGAAGAGGGTTGCAGGCAGATCTTGTGCGACCTGAAGGAATATTGGGGGGACAGAGCACAGAGAGAGCTGGGGGAGCAAGGCCGGAGAGGAGTCGGTAGAAGACAGAAAGACCACCAACCTGCCTGCGGTGAGTGAGTGAAAGGCCCTCGGCGTTGACTACATCGCAGGAGATTCCAATGATTCTGAAAGCTTTGGCCTCAACAGCGTGAAGCCGAGCAAGGTGTGAGGCAGGAGCACCAGCCCAGAGGGGGGAACAGTATTCCATTGAGCTGCGGATGAAAGCCTTGTATGTGGTGAGGAGCTCAGGTGTGCCAAGGAAGGACTTCGCACGACGGAGGATGCCCAGTCGGCGACTGGCTTTGGAGGCCAGCTTGGAAATGTTGTTTTCCCAAGAAAGATCATGGCAGATAGTGAGACCCAAAAGCTTGAGCGACAGAACTTCTTGGAGAGGATTGTTGAGAAAGTAGATGGGAGGGTTGTCCAGTCGGTCCTTTCGGAGAGACATTGTAAGAGTGTGAGATTTGTCAGGATTGAAAGACATGTTCCACTTGTTTGACCAGTCTGTGATTTTGTCCAGGTCTGCAGAGAGTGAGGAGGCTGCAGACTGCCGGTCTGAGGGATGAGGAATGGAGCGACAGAGAGTAGAGTCGTCAGCAAAGAGATAGAGAGGATTTTCAAGAGAGTCAGAGAGATCATTGATGAAGACCAGAAAAAGCACAGGGCCCAGCACACTACCTTGGGGAACTCCAGCCTGAACAGGAAGAGGAGATGAGAGAAACCCATTCAGGGCCACACGTTGACTACGACCAGAGAGGAAGTCCGCCAGCCATGCGTGGAGATTTCCATGGATACCAAAGGAGGAGAGTTTGGAGAGCAGAGCAGGGTGCCAGACCGTATCGAAGGCACGTGAAATGTCAAGGGAGACAGCTCTAATTTCCTGTTTGGCGTTGAGGACCTCCATCCATTGTTGAGAAAGCTGCCTTTGGAAATCGCCTAGTTTAGCTGCCTTTGGAAATCGCCTAGTTTAGCTGCCTTTGGAAATCACCGAGTTTAGCTGCTTTTGGAAATCGCTTTGTTTGGCTGCTTCTGATCTCATCGACCTTCGAGTACACTTGAAGTGCCTGATGGAATGACTTGTCAACTCATTGTTGTATTCATTGCCGGTATATATATATATATATAACTGTAAGAAATAGTAGAAACTCCAAAGTACGAGCAGGGCGTCTCATTTGTATTGAATATATAATCGTTAGATTAAATAAGACGCGGACGTAGCTTCAGGACGTCGATCTTTAATTGTCGACAAGCTTTCGACCAACAAAGGTCTTCCTCTGAGTCTACAAAAACAGCAGGCATGTATATCAGTCAAGCGTGTATGGTGATATGTGTGTGAGATGTGTGACGTGTGTAGAAAATGCATACAGAAGGAAGAGCCACGCCAAAGCTCACTCACCAGCCCCAAGTTCAACGGAAGTGACCGTTTGCGTTACGGTCACTTCTGTTAGGGTGCACATGCATATATAAATATAGAGATATACATACATAAACACACAAGCATATATTCATATCCCATTTATATTCATATAATATATTTATATATTTATATAAATGACATATAAAGGTAGAATGAATGAATGAATGAATGAATGATGAATGAATGAATGAATGAATGGGTTACGGTTAACAATTTGATTGGGTTGATGTGGGAACATGCTTTAGTCATCAAAATTTATGCCATGAGGGACTTTTGTCCGAAGTTTGTGTATCCAAAAGGACTCACGTTTCAGAATCGTGGTGTGTGATCGATTTGTGATTGATTCAATGGCAGAGATTTGAATGTCATTTATAGAGTGATCCGGTTGATTAAAGTGTATCGTGTAAGGTAGAGATTTGCCCTGACTGGTGTGGAAGTTATTGATTTCTGACCGGGTGTTATTAAAGCGTGTGTACAGTGTATTTTCAGTTTTTCCAACATATTGTTTGGTGCACTTTTGGCAAGTGATTAGGTATATGACCCATGTAGATTTGCAGTTCATATAGGAGGTGATGGGGAATTTTTGTCCAGTGCTAGAACTACAGAATTTGTTTCCTTCTAGTAAATGTTTGTGAATAATGCATTTGTTTGCTGTGCATTTATAGAAGCCAGGGATCCTAGTTTCTTTGTTGTGGGGCTGTGGGTGCTTTGCTTTTACCAAGAGGTCCCTGAGTGTCCGACCACGTCGAAATGATGTTAGTGGAGGTTGAGGAAATGTGGTGCCGAGTGTTTCTGATTGATGGAGGAGAGGAAGGGCCTTATTCAGAATACTTGGCAATTGGGATGAGGTAGCAGAGTAGGTGGTTACCAGTGGGACACGGTTAGTTGCAGGTTTGGGTTTGTAAGTCAGAAGGTCTGCTCTCGGTATGTGTTTTGCTCGGGTTATTGCTTCTTGCACAGAGTGAGGGTCATAGTTTCTTGCAATGAAGTGTGTTTCTAATTGGCAGAGAGAAGTTTCTTCTGCCATTTTTGTTGAGCAAATGCGTCTTACTCTGAGTGCTTGACTGTATGGTATGCTTGCAATTGTATTGTTACAGACGCGGCTTAGATGTTATTTACCGAGCGGTTTGGTATGACCACGTCTGCACAGGTTACCCGATTATACCCGAACGTTGACTAATCGCGCTACGCTAGGTCAATGAAGGACAAGACACACGGCTGGGATTAAAATGACACGACACCAGGGATACGGTTCTCAAGACCTCCGGAGGAGGTTATATTCGTTCGGAAGGTTAGATTACAACTACAAGAGGGACAGCAAAGGAAGATAGGCACTTAGACACAATCTTATATTATTCCCGACAGACCACAGAGAAACAGGACAAAAACTGACTCACACGGGGATTGATGGCAAGGAAAGCGGGTATTGATGGCTCAAGGTGCACTCTTGGCTCAAGGACAGGGTACTGTACGGTCCAGTAGATGCAAGGAGGTCACAGCGCTCGGAGGTCACGACTGGTACTTCCTCTTCAAGCTCGGGGCGCATCTCCCTCACATCCGGTCAGTCGCTGCGTATATCCGGCGGGGAGTGACACGCCCTCGGCTCGTTAGCTCCGCCTCGTGGAATCGGCACGTTGCTTCTCATTGGGTGCGTGCGGGGGGTTTACCAGGCTCCGCCCTTGACGAGGAGCTGACAGCCAGCCCCTTCGTGGTAACCCCGTGGAGCGCATGGTCATGGCGGCTAACCGAGCTGGTGGGAGGACGCACACTCCCCCCGCGCGCCGTGGTTGTAGTTGTTGTTGTAGCTGTAGTTGTTGTTGTTGTTGTTGTTTGGGGAAGAAGATGGAAGGAGGTATGGGAAGGTCCTAAACTCACTACTGGTGCCATATAATCACATTCTGGTGCAACGAAGAGTCAGAATTAATGGAAAGGAGTCCTTAACTGACATAGACTAAGAATAACTAGCAAGATGTCCGAAAGTTGTCTACGTGAGATGCGGTGGACCTGGGCACGACATTTAATGGGGGAAAAAGGGGAAGGTCGGTTCTACAGAGTGTTGTTTACAGACAATGGGACTAGGGAATGGGGGATTGGGGATAGTTGGGGAGTATTGGGGAAATAGGGGAATATTTACAAGCGGATATGGAGGCCAAATTCCATATTCGCAACATTGCACCCTTCTCTACCCTCGGGGCGTCCCGACCCGATAAATTTTTACCTACTTTAGTGTGGCACGCAATGTAGTTCCCTCTACTATTAACTCTACCCTGAGTGCGACAGTTTTACAGATATTCACAAATGAGTAAATATGTCCCCCTGCGACGTTGCACCCTTCTCCTCTCAGAAACACACCCACAGGATAACCGAATCCGGAAAGAATCCTCAAACTAAACATACAGCCGGTAGGGAGCATTATTTACAAGACTACGCTGATATTTACACTACGATCCAGGACCTGTTTTTGGAGGGACACATGCAGATGTTATGCATAGAGAGAGCACGCATGCCAGCATCGATACACCAACCCACGAGTGCTCTGTGGCCTACGGCCTTTAATAACGTGCAGAGCACCCTTTCCCAGCACCAAAAGCACCACCCCAACACCAATCGGTGCAGTCACCATTGTTCATTAAAATAAAAACAACAACCCCTAACCCTGCAGGTGTCTCTTGCTCTTCGTGTGGTGCACTTGGCCTTCTTACTTCCTTCAAAAAAAATAAAGAAAGGCGCCAACCGCGTCCATTTCCTTATTGTGGCCGTCAGGGGGCCAACTATTACTGGTTCACCTGTTTGGCATAGGTGCCACGTTGACCCAGAGGTCCATCAATGGGTGGTGCTTGGCCGCAAAAGAACTGCGGTCCATGGTGGGTGGCCACAAACATTGCGGTCCATATGGTGTATCGATCCAGGCAGCAAACAGCGAAAGTGCAGGCCCACAACTGCGAAGCCAGCACCTCTCTCTCCTCTCTCTCTACCCCAAAGCCAGATCCTCGGAGGTGGGAGACAAAAGAAACAGACAAGTGAGTAAGGTGGTAAGGGCGCAAAAGTGCACGCAATACAAGGTGATGCACACTGGGGGCACATGGGAACCAGGTGAGACAGGTACGTTCCTATCGTACGCCCCCCCCACCAGGTAACCTACATGGCCCCTCCCTTACCCCTTACTGTATCCACAAAACACAACACTACCCATAAACATCTACTTTACAAATCAACAAACATCCCTACTGTCTTCCCCGTTCCTCCCATAAACCAAATTCGTCTTCTCTCCCTCCTAACCAATCAAATTTGCCATTTTCAACTCAACATCATAATTTGCCATCTCCAACTCAACATCATAATTTGCCATTACCAATTCATCATCAGTCCCTCCTAGGGAGGGAGAGATGGAATCACCCCAATGTCTCATCCACATCGTGATGCGTCTCACAAATCCTCACAATCTCATTTCCTGCAACAAAACAAAGAAAACACAGGTGTGGAGTCATCATCATCACCACAGGTAAGTGGCTGCGTATGGTGCGACAGGTTCATCAATCCTAACTATTTCCTAAATGACTTTAACAACTTTACACTACCCGGGGTCTTTCTCCGGCCAAACCATTGGCCCTCTTACACTATGGGTTCTAAAAACCAATTCCCATTGGCCAAACTGTGGTGCTTTTCAATTTGGGGTCTCACTCCCCCGATTCATCTCCCGGTGCCCTCGCACAATTTCTGGGCTGTGGCGTGTACCTCTCCCAGCGGGTCTACCCACCTGCACACCCCCACCACTGCAGTTGCCTCCGAGCTTACCTGCTCCTTACCCTAACCTAACTACCTGGGGAAGGCCCTCTGGCGCTCTCCCCACTCGGTGCCCTCTCTGGCACTGGGCTGCCCGATCCACACCCGGGATCCTCAGGCACCCACTCACAACTACCGGCTCCCAGAGCCCACCTGCGGCCTCACCTGGCCGACATCCTCACAGTGGTGGAGTGCCCAACCAACTACACACACTAACAGGCTACACGCCCAGCCATTTCCACAACACTAATGCACCCATCCACAACACCATTCTGCAACCGCACCACAAATGCCAATATCCAACCACAATTTACCTGTACCCTCTACCTAACACTTACACTACCCGCCCCGGGTACTCGTGAAAGGGGTCCACTCTTCCCCCATCCACACCTTCGTACCATGCACACCACTCCGTACCACTTACTCCAACTCTCTCCACACACCTGTACTTGCACACCTGTGCTCTCGCACCTGGTGCCACCTGCACCCTTCTCTCCCCAAGCGCATTCGCGCTGATCCACACACTCAATACTCACACACTGTTCCACACACCTGTCCAGTTGCACACCTGTGCAATCACACCTGTTCAATTCTCACACACACACGGCATCATCTCAGCTAACTACTCCCTTCTGAAACTTGCGCTTCCCAGTCGTCCCTTTAAACTATTGCGCTCCCTCGTCATTATCATCCATACTAATCTACCTGCGTCCCCACTACAGGTATCAGTCACTAACGAACCTTATCGTCACCTAATGTCATCTTCGCTAGATCCCTATCACCATATCCTAACCCACCCGGGCTAGTTTTCACTGCCATACACCCCATAATCTATTGCTCCTTTGCCCCCACATGGGAAGGGTGGCAGGGATGCCAGCCTTACCCACCGGGCCCATCGCTCACTACCAATTTTGCACATCAAATTTCAACAAATTAAAAATTTGCCAATCACTACCCATCATCTGCCAATCACTACTGCCAATCCCTTGCCAATCATCAAATTTTGTTTTTCTCTAATTTTGGGGCCAAAACACTAACCTCATCACCCAGTCTACTCACCTCTTTTATCCCGTTGTCTAACCCCTCAAAATTATTGTCTAACTTCTCACTGGTACCCCTCGCTTCGTCCCTCATTACCCCCATTTCGTTTCCCAACCGCTCACTATCAGCCCTCATTCCCATCATTATTCTGCTTTCCATTTCTTCATTATTCTTGTCCATAAGGGCCTTCATTTGCATAAAAAACAAGTTCAAATCCACCGGGGGCGCTGCCACGGTCGCGGGCGCGGTGACCAGCGAGGCGCCATTTTGTGCGTTTGCTACCCTCGCTGCTTCGCTCTCCTCGCGTCCCTCAATTTGGTCCTGGACCGACCCTGCCTCACTCTCCCCTACCGGACCCCAGCTGTCTTGGTCTGCCATAGCGCGACTTTCAAAATTCGGGTTTTTATTTCCGTATAACAAAATCAAATTTCGCCGTTATAATTTCGCGCGGGAAACGCGCTCCGAACCGATTCTACTACAAATTTGGGCCTAATAAATTTAGTCCCGGGTTCGAATTCCACTCCTCGACACCAATTGTTACAGACGCGGCTTAGATGTTATTTACCGAGCGGTTTGGTATGACCACGTCTGCACAGGTTACCCGATTATACCCGAACGTTGACTAATCGCGCTACGCTAGGTCAATGAAGGACAAGACACACGGCTGGGATTAAAATGACACGACACCAGGGATACGGTTCTCAAGACCTCCGGAGGAGGTTATATTCGTTCGGAAGGTTAGATTACAACTACAAGAGGGACAGCAAAGGAAGATAGGCACTTAGACACAATCTTATATTATTCCCGACAGACCACAGAGAAACAGGACAAAAACTGACTCACACGGGGATTGATGGCAAGGAAAGCGGGTATTGATGGCTCAAGGTGCACTCTTGGCTCAAGGACAGGGTACTGTACGGTCCAGTAGATGCAAGGAGGTCACAGCGCTCGGAGGTCACGACTGGTACTTCCTCTTCAAGCTCGGGGCGCATCTCCCTCACATCCGGTCAGTCGCTGCGTATATCCGGCGGGGAGTGACACGCCCTCGGCTCGTTAGCTCCGCCTCGTGGAATCGGCACGTTGCTTCTCATTGGGTGCGTGCGGGGGGTTTACCAGGCTCCACCCTTGACGAGGAGCTGACAGCCAGCCCCTTCGTGGTAACCCCGTGGAGCGCATGGTCATGGCGGCTAACCGAGCTGGTGGGAGGACGCACACTCCCCCCGCGCGCCGTGGTTGTAGTTGTTGTTGTAGCTGTAGTTGTTGTTGTTGTTGTTGTTTGGGGAAGAAGATGGAAGGAGGTATGGGAAGGTCCTAAACTCACTACTGGTGCCATATAATCACATTCTGGTGCAACGAAGAGTCAGAATTAATGGAAAGGAGTCCTTAACTGACATAGACTAAGAATAACTAGCAAGATGTCCGAAAGTTGTCTACGTGAGATGCGGTGGACCTGGGCACGACATTTAATGGGGGAAAAAGGGGAAGGTCGGTTCTACAGAGTGTTGTTTACAGACAATGGGACTAGGGAATGGGGGATTGGGGATAGTTGGGGAGTATTGGGGAAATAGGGGAATATTTACAAGCGGATATGGAGGCCAAATTCCATATTCGCAACAGTATGTTTAGGATGAGATGAAGAAGGGAGAAGGTAAGAGTGTGTCTGTTGGTTTGGTGTATCGTTCTGTTTCGAGTCTGTTATTTTGAAGCGTGAGTGATGTGTCTAGAAAGTGAACTTCGGACTGTGAGCTGTCGAATGTGAACTTGATGGTCGGATGAATCAAATTTAATTCATTTTGGAATTGGGTGAGACTACGGGGGGATTTTGACCAGATGAACTGGATGTCATCAATATAACGTACCCAGGATTTTTCCAAGATTCCGTGATGAGGTTGTGCATTGATCTTGGCCTCTATCATTCCCATGAAGATGTTAGCGTACGATGGTGCAACAGGGGTACCCATAGCGGTACCTTGAGTTTGAATGTAATGTCGTCCGTTGAATTGGAAATTATTCAGTTTGAGTGTCAGTTCTAATAGGCGCATAAGGTCTTGAGTAGGTGGCATTGGGACTTGTCGTGTATCGAGGGCTTTGCGGCATGCAGACAGGCCTTCTGAATGTGGAATATTAGTGTAGAGGGATGTAACATCTGCTGTGACCAAAATGGTTTGGGAGTTGAAAGGTGAGTATATTCTGTTCAATCCTTGGATGTGGGTCAGAAAACTGGTTGTGTCCTTGAGGTATGAGGAGAGCTTCAACACGAGAAGACGTAAATGACAGTCAACAAATTTTGATATGAGAACAGTTGGACATGTGCAGCCAGATACGATTGGTCTACCTGGATTGTTTACCTTGTGTATTTTAGGAAGAAAATAAAGGTTAGGGCAATGAGGATCTTTCGGAACCAAGCGAGATTTGATGGTTTTATCCACCCGAATAGAATCTACTACCTTTTTAACCTCTTCAAGATGTAAAAGGGTAGGGTCGGATGGGAGCTCTTTGTAAGTATCACTATGTAGTTGACGATTACCTTCTGCAACGTAATCGGTAGTCGACATAATGACAATGCCAGTACCTTTATCTGCTGGCTTTATGACTATCTTTTCATTGTTTTGGAGATTGTGAAGTGCTCGTCGCTCTGCCTTTGTAAGATTGTCCTTATGTCTGGAACAATTATATTTTTGTGCCACCTTTTCAATTTCATTGCTCACTTGTTCCATATAGACATGTAGATATGGATTGTCAACACGTGGTGTCCAGGTGCTTTTTGGTTTAGGTAAAGTGAGTTGTGGTGTATTAGTATCGGTGTATGTGATTGTATGCATGGTTGTTGGTGTTTGTTGTGGCGTTGATGGTGCTGGGTGTACTTTAGCAAAGTGTTAATTAAATTCGCTCGTATACATGACATATATATATATATATATATATATATATATATATATATATATATATGTATATACTGTATATGTATATATATGTATATATATATATATATATATATATATATATATATATGTATATATATATATATGTATATATATATATATGTATATATATATATATGTATATATATATATATGTATATATATATGTATGTGTATATATATATATATATGTATATATATATGTATGTGTATATATATATATATATATATATGTATATATATATATGTATGTGTATATATATATATATATATATATATATATATATATATATATATATATATATGTATATATATATGTATGTGTATATATATATATATATATATATATATATATATATATATATATATATATATATATATATATATATATATATATATATATATATGTATATATATATGTATGTGTATATATGTATATATATATATATATATATATATATATATATATATATATATGTATATATAACTGTAAGAAATAGTAGAAACTCCAAAGTACGAGCAGGGCGTCTCATTTGTATTGAATATATAATCGTTAGATTAAATAAGACGCGGACGTAGCTTCAGGACGTCGATCTTTAATTGTCGACCAAGCTTTCGACCAACAAAGGTCTTCTTCTGAGTCAGCCCCAGGTTATATATATGCACTTCCGTTGAACCTGGGGCTGACTCAGAAGAAGACCTTTGTTGGTCGAAAGCTTGGTCGACAATTAAAGATCGACGTCCTGAAGCTACGTCCGCGTCTTATTTAATCTAACGATTATATATGTATATATATATATATGTATATATATATATATGTATATATATGTGTGTATATATATATATATATATATATATATATATATATATATATATATATACATATACATACATGGAAAGTGTAACTCTCGAACCGTTTGACTTATATTCATGAACATACGTGGTTGAGAATCTGAGCTTTAGACCATCTCGAGCCTTTAAACGCATACCACACAAACATATATATATATATATATATATATATATATATATATATATATATATATATATATATATATATATATATATATATATATATATATATATAGTCTTCTTACAAAACACAGACTATACCCATTTTCAGCAAGCAATACGCAAACTCGACCCACCGAGATGGTGGGTACTCTGCTATCTAATATGCAGTATAAAGAAGAAAGTTTGGTTGTTTATTTATTTGTTCATTTATCTATTCGAACCCTGCAGGGACCAGTGCGACCAAACTTTGCATTGCCTCTTCTTTCATCCAATCGAAGGTCGAGGGCTATGTTTGGAAAAAAGAATGACTCCAGTTAAACCAGATAATTGGCCTTCAGGCTCGATCGGGTATTGTGCTTATACACTGCCTGCAATTTTTTTCCCAGGAGTGACCAAATAATATGTTCCGATGTATTGTGTAGATCGTATGTTGAAGTTGTAGTGATTTGTTGTCAACAACACAAATTAAATTACTATATAGTTTACAAGTGTGCCTGTTGTTAAAAAAGATTGCTTTACACAGGTTTATTATCACACCTACTTGTTAAGGCCTCGAGTGAGTTTGTGCTTATACACTGCCTGGGTTTTTCCCGAGTGTGATATCGAGTAATTTCTTTTTTCATTGTCATGCAGGAAACATGCAAATACATATTTTATTGAATTTCCCTGGGCAATGCTGGGTACTTCAGCTAGTATTTCATATAAATACGATACTTTTTCAGTAAGTAATGCTTAAACTCCACTCACATGGAAGGCGTACTGACAGGCGTACTGATCTGCTGGCAAGATCGAAAATATTGAGTAGGTATAAATCTTAGCACCTGGGCTACCACAAGTATTTATGCACATCATACCTTTTTGGGGTTGTGAAGAAAACCTCATTTTTGGAAATAGAAAACCCAACAGCCTGGAATAGTGTGCTGATTTCCCTACGATGGAAACTTTCATCAATACAAATGTAGCATAATTGAAAGATTTGTTTTTTTTCAGCATTAACGAGTGAAGGAAATCAGAGCTTTGCTCGTTCAAATGATCATGCCTCTCGGCTTAGGCTGCTGATTAAAGCATTAGGCAGGATCGTGAAAAATTAATGTACGCACAATGATATGCATGGAAGGTTGGTTGTAAGGACCCAGAAGGAGGCCATTCGCCACATATAGTGCGTGCAGCGCTTTATCTGCAGGTCATTGGAATCTATTCGTTTACTTGTTATCAACCATTGGCCCAATTATTTTTATTAGCATACGGCTCTTGTAGATTTTGTTTGTCAGATTTTTATATGTTCCTTGGAATTAATGTAAAGTACCTGTATTTGGCACCTGTCAAATGCCTTGAATGAATGAATGAATGATCGTTTTAAGGCCATTTTCCCCGCTAGAGCGGGGGTTAGCCTTGCGGGCCCCATGACAATCATGGTTCCCTGTTTGAGGCAATGTTTTTATGGCCGGATGCCCTTCCTGACGCCAACCCTTGGTCACCTCTTACGATGCGCAGGGATACGGTGTACCTATTCTAAATCGGGGTACACACTGGGATCATTCATCCCAGCAAGCTGGTACTCAATTTGCCGACCTAGGAAGGATGACAGGCTGAGTCAACCCCCCTGGCATTAATTCAGCGATCGACCGAGATTCTAACCCAGGATCCTTGGATCCCAAGCCGGCACCCTAACCGCTAAGCCAACACCAGGCTGTCAAATGCATTGGAATGAATGAATTCCGCACAAGAGAGTAGATGCTGCCGAAGTTGTTTCATGAAACTTGAGGTGTTTGACATTGTCATCTCGAGGCAGGAATTTGGAATTTGACCAAGTTATTGGGACAAAATCACCGACTCCTTTATAATAGATATGAACCACCTTTAGAGGCCATTTTTCCCCGCAGAGCAGGGGTTGGCCTTTTTCGGGCACCTTGGTCCCCTTTTTAAAGCAATGTTTTAAGGCCAGATGCCCTTCCTGCCATCAACCCTGTTAGTCACCTCTTGCGACACACAGGGAATTACCAGTGAACTGGTACTCCATTTGCCGACCTCAGAAGGAAGACAGGCTGAGTCAACACACCTGGCGTTAATTCAGCGATCAACCGGGATTCAAACCCAGGATCCGAGGATCCCAAGCCGGAACCCTAACCGCTAAGCCAACATCAGGCTGCCTTTATAATAGATACGGGATCTTTATTTGCCTATATATTTTCTGGCCTTTCTTATTGAAGAAGGCTCTTGATATGAAACGTGTGAACAACCTGGTCAAACTGTTTATGTTGCATAAACCACACTCTCAGATAGCAAGCAGCGTAACCCAGTGTTTAAAGAGCTTCCAGTGAATACAACCCACCACTTTCACCTGACAGTCCATGCAGGAATTTGTCACTTGGTCAGGGTGATGGCAATGACTCTTCTACTCTTCTCGAAGCACACTTTGTGATCTTCAAGGTCGACCCACTAATGCTAACAGATGGGACAGTCAGTTTTATCCTACATCCGAGGGACAGCGCACTCAATGATGTCTTGCCCTGTTTGCAAAACATTAGCTTCATGGTTTATGGCTCGGCAGAGATATAACCCAGACTAGACAGCTGAGAAGCAGGTATGCACACCTCCAGGCGATTCTGCCAGGCCTTAACTGGAGTACTAAAGTGAGTGCAAGCGTTTTGGTGCGTGGGCGTAGCACATCCCACGTTTTCTGGTTTGCAGGTCATAATTAAGATTCAGTTGTCTTTCGACAGATAGTAGGAGAGAGATCTCGGGCACCCTGAACAAATTCTAAAATCCTGCCCTAATGCGCATGGGCCCTGCATCGGTGGCACAACCGCGTACCCAAGAAGCACGGAACGCTAAGAAGGGACAACGGTGATCAAAACTAATTGACAATTGATGACTTCTGTCATTAACAGGCCTTCATGCATGTAAGCACATGATGCATGTAAGGCAAGAGAGTAAATGAAATGACTGGTTTTGAACTTTGACTTTTGAGTCCAAAGCATCTTCAATAAAAATTCATAAACATCAAATGTTTGCACGGCTCATTAAATGTTTCTCATTAATATAGTCTCAAAGGCCAGGATCTGCACACACTTCTCGTTTGATCAATAATGTTTATTTTGAACAACGAATAATGATGCTGATGCGATCAATTCCACTCCCGGAGAGAGGGCAAATGAGTGTTGGCCTGACTGTGCTGACCTGGACTATTTATCACAGCTTTTGTGATTGTTAGCAAACTAGCTAAACACTTTTTGGGAAGTGTTTCATCATGATTATACCCTGGAACTTGTTACACGTTTTATTATTTAACTAGCCGAAACCCGTGGAACATCCACGGAAGGGAGGACGTGGTGTATGGATAGAGTGTACCATTATGGATGGCATCGGGGATTTCCTTGTCCGAGTAAGAGTTAGGAAGAAAGATGAGAATGAAGAGTGCGCATATGAACAACGTATTTATTGCAATCTACTTAAATGACAACGCTACGATATACTTTTGAAAATATCACGTACCGTCTCGAAGTCAATGCCATCCTTTTATCTCTTCGTATACAACTCACTGATTTCTACCTTATCGTGAACAGGGTAAAGCCTGCTTTGATAGTCATGAACGGTGGCAAATGCAGGAGTTGGTGAAACAAAAGAGGGGGGGGGGGGGGCTGATCATGACCTACCCTACGCCACATGGCCTACCCCATTTGTTGAGATCATGGCCACAACGGAAACACAACATCTGGATAGGTCGGGCCTAGGCCTACGCCTACTTTTCGTCACCCGGCGAAGTACACTTTGTTTTAAGCTTTCAGAAGCTGAAGCCTTGGTATTTATTGCTTTATATGATATTGATGGGCTGCTGATGGGTTTCACTTCGTTGTAATCACAGTATATGGAAGAAATTATGGTAAACCCACCTGATGAGGTTAGCGTACACCGCGATCGACGACACCGGCACAAATGCATGCTCTGGATTGTCCACTCAGTGGACGGCTTGCTGTCGCCTTCGACTGTCCAATCAGCGGACGGCTTGCTTCGCCTTCACCCAGCAGATGCCAATAAGATGGCGTCATATCGGCCGTTAATGGGATGCTTTTGGGCCCCAACGTCGGCTAATTCAGATTTTTCGAGTATGGCTGTACGTGATAAACAAAGAGCGCGGTTCGTAGATCGTAAATCCATTCGTGCCGTGGGCATCGGGTCACTGGGTGCGGCGTAAAAGGGATAACAAAGTCGAGTCCTTACGCTATTATTATATAGATTGTATAGTCTGTATCTGTTGTAAACAAGTCAACCAGATTGATTCATGAAGGTCACTGTGTCTTTGTACTGTTCATTGGGTAAAGCCTTGTTGCGTTGCTCTCACTGGTGTGGGTTCCATTCCAGGCATGGAAAATTCCCTGAAACTGATGGAGTGGCAACCTGTCCAGGATTGACCCTTAACCACAGAAACATCCTCATCTCTGCAACAAGTCAGGAGCACCTGGCGCTCTTATCGCTGTAGTTACCTTTCCTACCTTTGTGCTTCAAACATAGAATCGGTAGCCATGTTGAAGGAAAATCTGCCAATCTCTCTGTCCCTCTGGCAAACTGTCACAGTGCCTCTGATGCAGCATAAAAAGATGGACCAATATCAGGACGTTCACTTAGAAACCATCCTTTAATTCAGTGACATAACTGAGGGGCAGATTCACAGATCACAACTCAAAATGGCAACAGTGTCCATTCGTCGTGACGTCATAAAAAGGTCGGGTCACCAACCAGTCTTAAACACCTGTCTGTGGCCTACGTCTTGTGAACAAGGAAGTGAACGGTTTTCTTCTTCCTCTTCTTTATATTTTGTCCTACCCATCATGCATTGGGGATGGTATTAGGAACCACCTTTCGAGGCCATTTTCCCAGCAGAGCAGGGGGTTGGTCTTTTTTGGGCACCGTGGTCCCCTTTTTTGAAGCAATGTTTTATGGCCGGATGCCCTTCCTGCCGCCAACCCTGTTAGTCGTCTCTTGCAACACACAGGGAATTACCAGTGAACGGTACTCAATTTGCGGACTTCGGAAGGATGACAGGCTGAGTCAACCCACCTGGCGTTAATTCAGCGATCGACCGGGTAGTCAGGTTCACTATGTTAACAAATATAATTTCGTTCAAAATTTTTGGAGATTAGCAAAACTATATATTTTTGGAATATTCAAAGCATGAGGAATCTAAAAATTAATGTTTACATTTGCGTAGACACCTTTGCGAAAATGACACTCAGGACAGTGATGAAGATAGTCAGGTTCACTATGTTAACAAATACAATTTCGTTCAAAATTTTGGGATTAGCAAACCTGTACATTTTTGGAATCATCAGATCATGGTGAATCCGAAAATCAATGTTGGCATTTGCACAGGCACCTGAATGGCCGCCATTTTGTATTTTCAAAATGGCCACCATAAAATACATATTTTGCGCTCTCTCGGCTTCTCGTCAACCTAGAAACTTAATTGAATATGCTAATCCTATGTTTTCTGTGTCAAGGAATCCAATAAAAGCCTCAAAATGGTGCTCAGGATTATAGAAAAGCAACAAACAAAGGTAATTGAAAACCATTGTCTTTATATTTGTGATATAACTGTATTACATAATACATGATATTGCAAGTCCTTTGAAGTTATAGGTTTGGGTTTATAAAGCAAGAAAGCAGCCTTGTTAGTATCAGATTGAACTATAAGTCCTATACACAGGATCTACAAGGTCTATACCGTTCAGGAATATGCTTTCACAGATCTTCATCACTGTCCTGAGGGTCATTTTCGCAAAGGTATCTACGCAAATGCCAACATTAATTTTTGGATTCCTCATGCTCTGAATATTCCAAAAATGTATAGTTTTGCTAATCTCCAAAAAATTTGAACGAAAAAACATCGTGAACCTGACTAGGGATTCGAACCCAGGATCCTCGGATCCCAAGCCGACACCCTAACCGCTAAGCCAACACCAGGCTGTGGGATGGTATTAGGAATGGTCGAAAATTTGTGGCGGGTCCAATGTTGTCCCATACTTATTCTAGTATATAGGATACATGTTGACATAATTGAGATTAGTCAGCTGACCTATTGTCTCCATGAAGGACAGAGCACCTTGCACAGCACCGAGCACCTTGCAAATCAAGGTTTGCCGTCTGTTGACTTTTTTATGTTAATGAACCCCAGAGGAGAACTCGTGGCTTTTATTCATGGCCGTTCCATCGAGTGAAGAAACAATTATTGCAGCATAGGCCTGAGGAACCCTAAGTATCCTTGGCATTTTTATTTCGCTTTATCCTAGCCACTTCCAAGATGTACCGCAACTGTCGTCCGCCTTATCCTGGCCGCTTAACATTGTGTAACACTATAGCGTGATGTGGTCTCAAGGGCATAACTACTTTTTATTGGGTAGTTGGAGTGAGTGGTGGGGGGCAGCATCATCGATGGGACACAGAGTACACATATTTGTTACTTGTGAAAGTCAATGTAGATGTGAGTGTACACAAGTGAATTTGTAATAGCGTCTTCAGCCATGGATGAGGGTAGTTGTGATGGCGAGCCCGTGCACTTCCCTCCTCCTGCCCCCCTCCCCTCCACTTCCCTCCTCCTGCCCCCCTCCCCTCCACTTCCCTCCTCCTGCCCCCCTCCCCTCCACTTCCCTCCTCCTGCCCCCCTCCCCTCCACTCTCCCCTCCACTCTCCTTAATTGCACCCCTGTGTGTTTTCGACTCAATGTTGCGTTGAAGTGAGGTTGTGAACTAAATGATGACATAAACAAGCTTCGTCCCCGAATCGTGTTTTAATCGAGGGCGTTGAGGACGTGGTTTTGCTGTTTGGGCAAAGCGCTGCTTACGTTCATTACATGGAGACCTGCAACCAACCCCTGAGAATTTGGGGATCTCTCAGCACAATTTTCTGGTGGCTTAGCATTAGAATAAAGTGTTACCACTGGACCCTTGTACCAGTTGCTATGCAACCATGAAATGTTGGCCATAAAAAGAGCCACTGTGACAAATGTTACGCTAAGATGGAAATTATTTAAAAAGAGAGACTTGCAGGAGTAGACAAGATCACAAAAATGCACGAAGCTGCAGTAAAATAATATATTATAAAGTGCCTTCAGAAAGTATTCACACCCCTTGTGTTTTTTCCACATTTTGTTTTTATAGCCTGAATTAAAAATTGATTAAATTGAGATTTTTTTTTTTGTCACTGATCCACACATAATACCCCAAAATGTCAAAGTGGATTATTATTTTTTACAAACTAATTAAAAATGAAAAGCTGAAATGTCTTGAGTCAATAAGTATTCAAGCCTTCCTTCCGTGTAAGTGTTGCTTCATCAGGATGATTAATGCACTGAGATTCTTGGCATGGTTCAGCCAAGGTGACCTTTTTGCTATGACACTCCAAATTGAGCTCAAGTGCATCCAATTTCCTTTGATAATCCTTGAGATGTCTCGACAACTTGATTGGGGTCCACCTGTGGCCAATTCAATAGATTGGACATGATTTAGAAAGAAAAACACCTTTATATATGAGGTCCAACAGTTGACAGTGCACGTGAGAGCAGAAACTCCACCACAAATTCCAAGGAACTCTCTGTAGAACCTCAAGGTAGAATTATGAGGAGGCATAAATCTGGGAAGGGTATTAAACAATTTCTAGAGTGTTGAAAGTTCACAAGAGCCCAGTGACCTCCATCATTAGGAAATGGAAAGAATATGGAACTACCCAGACTCTTTCTAGAGCTGGCTGTCTGACCAAACTGCGCAACAGGGCAACAAGGACCTTGGTCAGGGAGGTACACAAGAACCCAATTACCATTCTTGCAGAACTACAGAGTTCCTTGGCTGAGATGGGAGAATCTGCCAGAAGAACAACAGCCTCCACAGCACTTCACAAATATAGGCTTTATGGGAGATTGGCCAGACGGAAGCCTCTCCGGAGAAAAAGGCACATGACAGCATGCCTGAAGTTTGCAAAAAGATGTGTGAAAGTCTCTGAGGCCATGACGCAAAATATTATGTGGTCCGATAAGACGAAAATTCAAGTCTTTCGCCTGTTTGCAAAGTGCTACGTCTGGCAGAAACCGAGCACATCTAACACCATCCCTTCCGTGAGGCATCGTGGTGGCATCATGCTATGGGGATGCTTTTCAACAGCAGTGTCTGGTAGACATGTAAAGATAGAGGCACTGTATATGTATACACTAGTGGGGTGTGCTTACATGTTGTGTAAGCAATAATGAGCCGTGCTTCTTACGTAGGAATATAATAAATGGAATTTTTATGATTATTGGCAAGCATCAACGACCTCCTGCTAGATATCGGTTTTTTTTAATGGACACTTCCTGACGTTTCATTTTCATTTACGGACGATTTCTGATGTTTCTGTGATTTTTCCTGGTGTACCGGCTTTGATGTCCATCGGCACACCAAATTTCAACTTTCTACACCATCCCGAAGGTACCGAACATTAATATCAGTTAGTCAGTCAGTGGTTAGAAATATATATATATATATATATATATATATATATATATATATATATATATATATATATATATATATATATATATATATATATATATAATATATATATATATATATATATATATATATATATATATATATATATATATATATATATATATATATATATATATATATATATATAATACATTTATTTTATATAGCGCTTTGATATATACAAAGACGGTGTGTACCGTCTTTGTATATATCCCTGCCTACCCGGTGTGTACCCTGGATAAGAATAGGTACACCGTATCCCTGCGTGTCGTAAAAGACGACTAAGAGGGTTGGCGTCAGGAAGGGCATCCGGCCATAAAAAAAACATTGCCTCAAAAAGGGAACCATGACAATTGCAACTACATGTGGGCAGGGTACAGCCCGAAGTGGAGATCGGTTTCTGAGGTTTGGGACATGGAATGTAGGGACAATGACAGGGAGATCAGGAGAAGTGGTGGAAGTATTGGTCAGAAGAAGAGTGGACATATGTTGTGTGCAAGAGACGAGATTGAAGGGAAGTGGTGTGAGAATGGTGAAGGGTAGGCAGGGACAGAAACACAAGTTTGTGTGGCAAGGGTGCCTGGATGGCGAGAATGGTGTTGGTGTCCTGTTTTCTGAGGAGTTTGTAGACAGTGTGGTGAGTGTGACGAGAGTGAGTGATAGGTTGATGATGGTGAAAATGATGATTGGAAAGCTCTTGGTGAA
Source organism: Myxine glutinosa (assembly GCF_964187855.1). Classification (NCBI taxonomy): domain Eukaryota; kingdom Metazoa; phylum Chordata; class Myxini; order Myxiniformes; family Myxinidae; genus Myxine; species Myxine glutinosa. The sequence continues at coordinate 13,077,927 of NC_136263.1, forward strand.
CGTCATCTCGGGATATGCTCCGCAGGTTGGTCGAAGCGATGAAGAAAAGGACAAGTTCTGGTGTGCGATAGAGAAGCTGATGGAAAACGTGAACGATGAGGAAGTTGTTGTGGTAGGAGGAGACCTAAATGGACATGTGGGAAGGAGTATGGATGGTTTTGACGGAGTTCATGGGGGTTACGGATATGGTGTGAGAAATGGAGAAGGTGAAAGGATTTTGGAGTTTGCTGATGGAGCTGATTTGTTGATTTGTAATACTCAGTTCCAGAAAGAGGATAATAAGCTTGTTACATACACGTCAGGTGGGTCGACGACAACCGTTGACTACCTGATGGTGCGTAGGCGAGATAGGGGGCACCTCCGGGACACAAAGGTGATCCTGGGGGAGGAGGCTGTTTCACAGCACCACTTGGTTGTCTGCGACGTAAGGGTGAAAGGTGCGAGGAGAGCTCGGCGGGTGAAGTACCAACCGAGAATGAAGGTGTGGAGGTTGAAAGAGGTGACAGTAAGGGAGGCATTAAAAGAGAGGCTGAGTAGGGTCGAGGATGATGTGGTTGAGCTTGAAAGTGGTTGGATGTCGATGAAAGCTAGTCTGTTGGGAGCCGTTGGTGAGGTATGTGGATGGACAAAAGGACCACCGAGGCACTCGGAAACATGGTGGTGGGATGATGAAGTTCGAAAGAGGATTGACGGGAAGAGGAAGAAGTTCAAGGAGTGGCAGAAGGCGAAGGGTACGGGAGCAGAAACAGCAGAGCATGAAAGTTATAAGGCAGCCAGGAAGGCTGCAAAGAAAGAGGTAGCAAAGGCGCAGGAGGCATGTAGGAAAATGTTCGGAGAACGCTTGGATTCGGAAGAGGGTCAGAAAGCAGTATTCAGGATTGCAAAGCAGATAGCGAAAGAGAGGTGTGATGTGATGGGGGTGAGTTGCTTGAAGGATGAAGTGGGACAAATCGTTGTCGACCCAGATGGAATTAAAGGAAGATGGAAAAGATATATGGAAATGCTGTTGAATACAGAGAATGAATGGGATGGCAACATAGAGAGTAACCCAGTTTTAGGACCGGCAGAGAAGATAACTGAGAAGGAAGTTGAGGAAGCGATAAAAGCAATGAAGGGTAGAAAAGCGGGAGGGCCGACGGGAGTTGTGGGAGATATGTTGAAGGCAGCAGGAAGTTGGGGTGTGAAGAGAATGACAGAGATCTGTAATCTGGTGGTGAAAGAAGGCCGCATTCCAGTGGATTGGGAACTGAGTACCCTCGTGCCTCTATACAAGGGGAAAGGTGACCCTCTGGAGTGTGGCTCGTACCGAGCGATAAAGTTATTGGAGCATGGAATGAAGGTATTGGAAAGGGTGTTGGAGAGGAGGATAAGGAAGAAAGTGAAGATCGACGAAATGCAGTTTGGATTTATGCCAGGAAGAGGAACGACAGATGCGCTTTTCATTGTGAGGCAGTTGCAGGAGAAGTAGGGGAAGGTGGGGCAAAATGGCACACTTAAGCTTTCTTTGAAATTTTATCCAAAATGATGCAGTATATCTGAAATCAGACAGTGTCTTTACAATCATTATTCCATTATAAATACACAAATTACTTGGTATTAGAATCAAATCAACCATTCACTGGTGAGAACCAAAGACCAAAAATGTGCTAAGTGGGCCATTTTGTACACCACGTTGGGCAAAATGGCCCCCACATATGGGGCAATATGGGCACCCCGTGGGGTAATATGGTCACCCCATTGAAAAACATAATAATTACCCTCAGAGTCACCAATCAAAACACTTTGAACCTGAAATAATATTTATTGTGAAAAATTACAGACTACAAGGTGAGATTATGCACATAATTAGGCACAAAAGTCACAGATGAAATTCACATCTTCTTCATCCACACCTGCACAACCATCATGGGCCCAAAGACGACAGACTGTGCACTTTATCCATCCTTCTCCTATCACACTATAACTTTCCCGGCAGAATAAGCACATTGTTCCATCATCATCCTCAGACTCGCTAGATTCTTCTGGTGCCGTAAATATAGCCCGTTTACCCTTCACTATCTTCTTTTTTGGCTTTTCTGCAACTTTCTTTTGCTTCTGAGGTTTTTTTTCAGCTCTCTGCTTTGCCTTCTCTGCCTTCTGTGCTTCCTGTCTTTTCTTTTCTTCAGCTGCATCAGCAAGTCGTTTCTTGTATGGGCTTGATGTTAAATGCTCTGACATTGACCTTTTTGATTGACGTGTTGTAGGCCTACCCTTAGCAGGAGTAGCCTTAGGTGGGGGACTGATTTGAAAGGGTGAAATGAACTCCCTACTGGTGCTTGCAACAGCAGGTCTTGGAACAGCAGCATGTCTTTGAGTGTTACCAATGGGTCTCACAGCATTTTCGGGGCCTCTTGCAGCATTACCATTAGGTGCAGGACCATCAACAGGTCTCACAGCATTTCCAGGGCCTCTCGCAGCGAGTGTGAGAGTAAGGTCCAATGTTTCTATCTTACTTCCACAGAAAATCAAAATTCAAACAGTGACCATTTTGATGACCCATAATCCCTTATTCCTAACCCTCATTACCCGACTTGGTGAGAACAGCACTAACTAAAGCAGACAACAATCATGAAGCACCCTGCCCAATAGATGAACTTATATTTCAGTGCATAAAATGACATGGTATAAGTAGATATGTATAAGTTACATGCATGCATGCAGCCAGCCAGCCAGCCAGCATGCAAGCATGCATACATACAGACATACATACATACATACATATAGGGTAGGCCTACATGTATACATAGGCCTACATATTTGTAACAAAAATAAGAAACATGTATGGGGTAAAATGGCCCACTAAAGGGTAAAATGGTACCCCACGGGCCATTTTACCCCAGGGAAATGGACCGTTTTGCCCCATGAACGACCTCCATGAAAACCTGACATCATTGGAAACCACATGTACTGGGCAGAATGTTTCAAAGGTCAATTTTAGTGACTGACTTATACTCTAAAAGCATGCAGTAACACTAGGAAATATGAGTCACTCTGTCACCACAAACACAATTTTCTCACATACCTACCGATAGATCCTAGTAGGTGTCAAAATGTTGGATGGTTCAGCTCGAGTTCAAGACTGGATAGGGATGGCCACCATGTTGTTACTTTCTGCTAATCCACAAAGGAATGTTTTAACATGAACAGCCACAAGATGGCAGCAGCTGCTGGTGTAATATACCAAGGGGTCCATATGACCCAAGGGGTCCATTTTGTACCACTTTCCCCGACATGGAGAAGAGGAAGAAGTTGTTTCTTGGGTTTGTTGATCTGGAGAAAGCATTCGATAGGGTACCACGCAAAGTATTGACATGGGCATTGAGGAAGTTAGGAGTGGAGGAATGGTTGATCAGAGTAGTGATGGCAATGTACAAAAGAGCGCGCACAGCTGTAAGGACGAAGGACGGGAACAGTGGTGAGTTTGAGGTGAAGGTGGGAGTGCATTAGGGGTCGGTACTAAGTCCACTACTATTTGTAGCTGTGATGGAGGTGCTGGCTCAGAACGTAAAGGAGGGTTTACCATGGGAGTTGTTGTATGCAGATGATCTGGTGTTGATTGCGGAAAGTATGGATGGACTGAAGGAAAAGATGAACACGTGGAAGGAATGTATGGAGACAAAAGGTCTGAAGGTGAATATCGGAAAGACGAAGGTGATGGCAAGTGGTAAAGCATGTGGTGAGGTGGAAAGAACTGGGAAGTGGCCCTGTGCTGTGTGTAGGAAGGGTGTCGGAGTGAACTCCATTCAGTGTACAATGTGCGCTGAGTGGGTTCATCAAAAATGTAGTGGTCTGAGAGGGTCATTAACCAGTGTGGCAGCTACATTCAAATGTAAGGTGTGCACAGAGGGAGCTGCAGATGGAGGAAATGTTGAGTTGGATCTTGGAGACGGCATGAAGCTGGCAGGTGTGAAAACATTTTGCTACCTCGGAGACATGCTGAATGGAGAAGGTGGATCAGACTCGGCAACGGTTGCTCGAGTGAGATGTGCATGGAAGAAGTTTCGGGAACTGAGTGGCGTACTGATTATGAGGGGAGTGTCGTTGAAGCTGAAGGGAAAGGTGTATGCTGCATGTGTGAGAAGTGTTATGATTTATGGGAGCGAGACATGGGTAATGAACGTAGAGCAGCAACGAAGGTTGGAAATGGTGGAAATGCGAATGGTTCGACGGATGTGCGGTGTATCGTTGAGAGAGAGGAAGACAAATGATGAATTGCGAAAGATGATCGGAATAGAGCCTGTGATTGATGCTGTGAAGAGGAACAGGTTGAGATGGTTTGGTCATGTGTTGAGGAAGGATGAAATTGACTGGTTGAGAAGAGTGATGGAACTGAATGTAGAAGGAAGCAGAGGACGGGGAAGACCGAGAAAGACTTGCCTAAAGATGGTGGAAGAAGAAATGCGGGCAAGGGGGTTAACAAGGAGAGATGCAGAAAATAGGGCAAAATGGAGAAGATTGTCATGGGGACCGCAAGGCTAACCCCCACTCTACCAGGGAAAATGGCCTTTAAAATGCATGTTGTTGTTGTTGTTGTTGATATATACAGACTTGGCATTTAATATGGAATTATTTTTTTTCTTGACGGGTTTACTTTCTTAACTCAGTATATCAATCTGGTGAGTTTCTTTTACACTTTGGTGATTTATTTGTTAAAAGAACCATGTCACTGATTGTCTGTCGCAGCAAGAAGTCAACAACAGGATAATATCACAGGTGGCGTGGCAAAATGTACGGACAGGTGCATTTGATGATTGGCTTCACAGTCGGGTATACAAGGGTTGTTGCGTTCTGTATTAGTGGAAAACAACTGCTGCGCGTCTCCCAAAGTTATTGCCGCTTCCTCTGGAGATGGTCCGTCAACTCGACAATGCTGTTTGTCATGGAGTGGTTGCTTTATGAAATTACGGCATGAAACAGCGTGCTATTGCTCGGCAATATGGCATCACTCAAGGTCAGGTGTCAAAGATCCTGAAACGAAATGCTCAGAGGGGTGTCCCTACTCCAATACCGAGGCCAGGACGTCCCCGCAGAACCACAAGGAGGGATGATCGCCAGCTGCACCGGTTAGTCCGCAATGGCCGTACCAAGTCAGCTAATCGGCTTGGGGCTGAGTGGCAGCAACTGACAAATGTGCCTGTATCCAGAAGGCTATTCAACCAATGACTGGTTCAAGCAGGCTATCGTGCCAGGCGTCCACTGAGAAAGCCACGCCTGACCAGACAACACCGCCAGCGCCGATTGCAGTGGTCCAGAGAGCACCGTCAATGGCAGCCAGGACAATGGAATCACGTGATCTTCAGTGACGAGTCTAGATTTCTGGTCTATCGTCAAGATGGCCACATCCGAGTGCGCAGACAAGTGCATGAAGCCTACAACAAAGATTGTATCATGCCAAGAGTCCAAGCTGGAGGTGGTGGGGTGACCGTTTGGGCTGCTTTGCATGCAGGGGGCAAAACTGACCTGGTTGTTCTGAATGGAAACCTGAACCAGTTCAAGTACGCGGCCATTCTGGAAGAAACATTGCTTCCATTTGCACGTGCAGCCTTTCGAGGAAACTTTGTCTTCCAAGATGACAATGCACGGCCTCATCGTGCTCGCATGATCCAACACTTTCTTGCTGACCGTGGTGTAGAGCATATGGAGTGGCCTGCCATGTCCCCGGATATGAATCTGATAGAGAACTTGTGGGCAGAATTAACGCGTCAAATCGACCACTTGGACCAGCAGCCGACCTCTGTGCGTGAATTGCAGCAGGCTATTGTCACTGCATGGCAAGGGATTCCTGTCCAAACCTTGGCAAATCTCGTGAACAGCATGCCTCAACGTGTACGTGCTCTCCTGAATGCTCGTGGGGGTTACACGAAGTACTGAACTGTAATTTTACTCTCCGTAATCCCAGTCGTAATTTAACTTTGGTTTTGTTAAAAAAAATTTTTGCTAATGTGCAAAATAAAGAGATACTTCTGGAAAACGTACAGAAGTTTAACACAGTACTGTCCATGAATTGAGTTCGATATCAGTTTCCATCACTTTCAAGGATCAATTTATTTGTTTCGAAATGTCAAATGTGGTTTTTGTTTCTTTTAAAGGTCACATTAACAAAATCTAGAATATTTTCAACATAATTCCAATGAACTTTTGGTTCTAAGACATCTTGAAAAGTAAGTTCACCCCCACAAAAAAAATATTCCATATTAAATGCCAAGTCTGTATATATATTGTTACGGACACGGTTTTTGGATGTTATTTTACCGAGCGGTGGTGTATTTAACCGCGTCCGAACAGTTACTCCCCGATTAGAACCCGATTCCAACCGAACGTTGACTAATCGCGCTACAGATATTCAATTGGGAAACCTCTAAAGCGACCGAAAGAGAAGAAGAGAGAAGAAAGACAGAGTTTGGAGGAAGAACAGATTTATTATACACACACAAGCAATATTTTAGAGCGACCAATATTATTTACAGCAATAGATGGAAAAGAGCAGTCACACAGTGCATTGTTAACTTATTCTATTTCATTTACTTAATCCCCAAGACAACGAGTAGGACAGGACGTTCACACTCACACGGTGGATACTGCAGGCAGGTAATGGCTCGAGGTTGATTGCTTGAGAGGAAGGCAAGGTCGGAGGCAGCAGCTTTCAACCCCTCGCGGTTTTGGCGGGAAAACCTCCGTCGCGTATCGCGGCCGTCACGCGCTGGCTCGGCACACCTGCTCCTCTTCCTGGGGTGGAGCCGTCCCCCTCCGTTCAGCGCGTCTCTCCAACGACAGGGGATATTGCAGGCAGGTAGGTAGGGCTTGCGGTGGATTGCGCTCCTCTTCCAGGTCATCCCCCAGCGTATCTCTCAAGGCCTCTCCGTAAAGCAGTTCCTTACATTCGCTTTTATCACCTCCGGCCGAATTAAGCCGCCGGCTCCGAGGGCACGCCTACCGGGTCACTCACCGCGGTGTTGATTGGCTGTTAGGGCCGGTTCACTCCTGCCCTCTTCTGACGAGGTGGAGCCACGCCTTTCTTCTCCAACCTTACCTCGTGGCCAATGGTGGTTGAAGAGAAAAACCGACCAAAATGCGGAAGGCAAATGGAAGGGAGGTTTTGGGGAAATTGGAAGGGCCTACGCTTATTTTGTTTGATACAATGCAAAGTCAATCTAGTGGAAAACACATACTTAGCCTACATGGAATAAGGAAATACACTATTTAAAAGATATATCGTGACCTGCGTGTATGTTCTATGAAATTAATTAGGAGGACGGCTGCGACCATTATTTACATTACCAGGATGTTACCATACCAAAACCATACTCTTCACATCCGTTACCCTTCCTCCAAAATTGTTACACTCCTCAAAACCCGTTACACTTCTCAAAACCCGTTACACTTCTCAAAATCGTTACACTGCACCCTCCTTTCTTCAGGCACGTCCTCGGGCCTACTAGACTTAACTGAGTGTGACATGTAGGTGTAATTCCCTCTACAATTAACCTGACCCTGAGTGTGACAATTTTAAAACAAAATAAGTATGTCCCCCTATTGCATTGCATCCTGTCTAACAGACTCAAGCCCACAGCTAACCGAATTACGGAATTATTCTGAAACTATACATTTACGGTGGGGAGCATTATTTACAATGACGTGATTTCTTATTTACAACGCAACCCAGGACCTGTGTGTTTTTTTCTTTTCTTTTTAGGGAACAAGAGAAAGAAATTCCTGTTGGGAGGGAGGAGACAGCACGCATTGCATCGATGCACCAGTACCAATACCACCAAAGCACCCAAAAGCACCCAAAAGCACCACAAAGCACCACTCGGTGCGCAGTCACCATGGTTCATAATAAACACAACAAAACAACTGGTGGTGGTCTTCTCCTTGTCTGCTGGGCCGATGTTCTTCCTGACGTCTTCTGGCTTCATGCGGCCTATTTGGACATAATAAAAAGCACAACTTGTGTTCGTTTTTTATTATTATTTAGGGCCTCAGGGGCCAACTAAGGGTGGTCCACCTGTTTGGCATAGGTGCCACCTTACCGAGGTCCGCAAGCAAGATTCCCTGGCCACTATGGCCGGTCTCCAACAGAGGTGCTCTGCCCCAGAACCTGGGGTCCATCAAGTGGTACTTGGCCGCCGAACAGCGGTCCATAAAGTGGTACATCAACGCAATGCGTGCTGGTTCTGGGAATCTCGGGCGCACAATGGCCACCTCACGCACGCTCCCCTCGGCACCCAATGGCGCACAGGTCATGTGGGAGACAAAAGAAAGACAATTGAGCGAGGGGTAAGGTCGCAAGGGTACACGTCAAACAAGGCAATGCAAGGTGAAATGCGTACGGAGGGCGAAGTGAGAAAGCTCGTCCCTACCGTACGTCACCCCCCTGTCACCTACACTACCCTTGCTCTTACCCCATATTTACAAAATCTACCCATTTACAAATTCGTCACTACTGTCACGTCTTCCCCATATTTCCCTTATACCAAATTCGTCCCCACAATCCCTTTACTTCAAAATTTGCCATCACCAAATTCATCATCAATCCTCATAAGGAGGCAGAGATGGAACATCAAAGCACAATGTCACACCCACGTCATGATGCGTCTCACAATCCAAACATTTGCATCATAAAAAATAATCAAAACATGGCATGGTGTGGAGTACCTGTCACCTCAGGTGAGTGGATGCAGATGGTGTGAGGAGATCCTTCATCCTAACTATCCTCTAAATGACTTTAACACACTTTACACTACCCGGGGTCTTTCTCCGGCCAAACCATTGGCCCTCTTACACTATGGGTTCTAAAAACCAATTCCCATTGGCCAAACTGTGGTGCTCTTCAATTTGGGGTCTCACTCCCCCGATTCATCTCCCGGTGCCCTCGCACAATTTCTGGGCTGTGGCGTGTACCTCTCCCAGTGGGTCTACCCACCTGCACACCTCCACCACTGCAGTTGCCTCCGAGCTTACCTGCTCCTTACCCTAACCTAACTACCTGGGGAAGACCCCTCTTGGATCTGTCACCCCACTGGTGCCCTCTGGCACTGGGCTACCCGGGTCCGTCCTCCGGATCCTCGGGCCCCATCCACAACAACTACTACCGGCTCCCAGAGCCCACCTGCGGCCTCACCTGGCCGACATCCTTACAGTGGTGGAGTGCCCAAACCAACTACACACACTAACAGGCTACACGCCCAGCCATTTCCACAACACGAATGCACCCATCCAAACATCATTCTTCCAACCGCACCACAGATGCCAATATCCAACCACAATTTACCTGTGCCCTCTACCTAACACTTACACTACCCGCCTCGGGTATCCGTGATGGGGGTCCACTCTTCCCCCATTCACACCTTCGCACCATCCACTCCACTCCACAATTTCCACCATACTCACTCCACGACCATCCATTCCAATACTCCAGATATTCCACACTACCATTTATTCCACACAGCCACATACACCTGCTCTTCATTCACCTGTCGTTGCACACCTGTGCAATCATACCTGGTGCCACCTGCACCCTCCTTTCTTCCTGGACCATTTGGTCAACACAACACGCAATCACCACTACTCCCTCATACACTGCTCCACACACCTGTTCAGTTGCACACCTGTGCAATCACACCTGTTCCATTCTCACCTGTCGTTGCACACCTGTGCAATCTCACCTGGTGCCACCTGCACCCTCCTTTCTTCCTGGACCATTTGGTCAACACAACACGCAATCACCACTACTCCCTCATACACTGCTCCACACACCTGTTCAGTTGCACACCTGTGCAATCACACCTGTTCAATCACTCCCACACACGGCATCATCTCAGCTAACTCCTCCCCTCTGAAACTTGCGCTTCCCAGTCGTCCCTTTAAACTATTGCGCTCCCACGTCATTATCAACCACACTAACCTACCTGCGTCCCCACTACAGGTATCAGTCACTAACTAACCTTATCGTTACCTAAGGTCATCTTCGCTAGATCCCTACACACCATATCCTAACCCACCCGGGCTAGTTTTCACTGCCATACACCCCATAATCTAGTGCTCCTTTGCCCCCACCTTGTGAGGGATGACAGAGTTGCCATCCCCCCCACAGCGGGGCATCTCCTACTACCAATTTCGCTCGTCCAAATCCAACAATTCAAAAATTTTCCATTTACTGCCAATTCTATTCACTTTTCTAAATTTCGTTTTAAATCACTATCACTATCACCATCACCCGTCTACTTATTACATCCTCTCGGTGCGCCAATTCACATCTACAGCCCGGCTTCGTACAGCCGAGCACTGAACGCGGATTCTTTTGTGCTGGCGGCTGGATGCGTCCCGCATTCGGGGCAGGGGCGGGGGCTTACCCGGGCCGAGATCCCACGCATCACCTCGGCGTGGAGCCATCCAATGTCCCGATCTCGACCTGCCGGCACGTCTCAACAAAACGTGGTCGCCATAGCGACCCTTCCTATCCAGCCGCCCGCTCCGCCTAGTGGAGCCCGGCCGCGGCCGTTCAAAGCGAGGCCCAGCGTGGATCGCGCACGGCGGTTCTTTCGAAACCGCCGTGGTTCGGATCCCCGCTGGTCCTCGCGGCACGCGAAGCTGCCCGACGCGCACCGAGGGCCCGAGTCGGCTATAAGTCGTTCTAACCTTTAACCCAGTTATCGTCGACGCTTCACCTGGATTCCTACAAGCATACGCTACCCCTTTCTTGCTCATACATGCAGCTGTTCCCATTCTCCTCGTACCTTTCCTGACACACCTCGGTACACCCATTCCACTCACAGCCTTGGTCACACACCTGACCACCGAACACTTTGGCACACATTCGTTGCTCGCACACCTCACCAATACACCGCTTCGCGCCCCCTCCTCGGTCACCTCCTCTGTGACAATCACAGGTGTGCCCTCATTCGCACACCCAACCACGTGCCTCACCACCAACTCCAGCGTGCATTCCCACTCACGCTCTACCATTCCAGGTGTGCATCCTTCCATCCCAGGTGTACATCCTCGCTCACCTGTCACAACCAGCTCACTCTCCTTGTCACTCTCACTACTCTCACCTCCACTCTCGGTCGCGCACTCACCCTTACTTTCGACGGCACACTCTTTCCTCATGCACCCGTCCGTTACACACCTTTCTCGCGCACACTCTCCCGTTACACCCTCTGTAACACTCACCACAGACGTACACTTCCTCGTTACATCCTCTGTAACACTCACCACAGGTGTACACTCTCTCGTTACTTCCTCCGTAACACTCACCACAGGTGTACACTCTCTCGTTACTTCCTCCGTAACACTCACCACAGGTGTACACTCTCTCGTTACTTCCTCCGTAACACTCACCACAGACGTACACTTCCTCGTTACATCCTCTGTAACACTCACCACAGGTGTACACTCTCTCGTTACTTCCTCCGTAACACTCACCACAGGTGTACACTCTCTCGTTACTTCCTCCGTAACACTCACCACAGGTGTACACTCTCTCGTTACTTCCTCCGTAACACTCACCACAGGTGTACACTCTTTCGTTACTTCCTCCGTAACACTCACCACACCGCGCTTCCATGTACCCCCTCGCACACGCGCTCCGACCGGCTCACTCCTGACGGCACACTCACTCCTCGGCGTGCACTTTTTCCTCACACACCCCATGGTCGGACATTCTCGCACACCTCTTTTTTCGCACACCTGACCTGTCACACACTTCACCACCGGCCTTTCACGAACACCCGGATCCAAACCAATCCCCAAGCCGACTGAATCTCCCCTCACATCATGTACATTGCCACTCACCTCCGTACCTTGTCTCCGCACCTCCTTTGCCACCTGCAAACTTTTTATTTGGTTAGTGAGCACCGCATCATGATTTGAACACAGACCTTGTACATATTCCATGACTTCCTCCTTTATCTCCCTCTTAGTTTCCCTCCGTCTCTTCTTAATTTCACTCACCCCTTCTTCCACCTCCTCTAATTTTTCCTTTACCTCTTTCAGCTCCCGGTGCGCCCCCTCGATTTCTTCCTCCATTGCTACTTTAACCGTTTCTATGTGCGTCCTTACCTCCCGGTCCTTCGTCTCCATTACTTCTGTCACCTCTTCCAACCTCTTCGTCAATCCCTCATGTACCATTTGACATTCCTTTTGTGTCGCTATTAATTCATTTTTAATGTCCTTTTGTGTTGCTTTTAAACCCCCGATGATTGCAGTGTTCTTTTCCACTTGGTCCGCTAGTTCTTTTTGTCCCACCGTCAGCTGTTCTACTCCTTTCGTCAGATCTTCTATTCCCCCCTGTAACTTTACCGTATTATTTCTCACCTCTTTCTCGATACGCTTTTCGCCTCGCTTTACCTCCTCGCGTAGCCCCGAGACCTCCTCACTCATCCCTCTTCGTATTTCCTCCATCTGGTTCCCCATCTGTTCGATTTCCCGGGCGGATTGTTCCCCCATTTCCCGCAATTTGTCCTCCATCCTATTTTCTAACCCCATTAACCCATTTTTCACCCCCTCTAACTGATTCTCTTGAGCGGCCATTCTGTTTTCTACCCCCATTAACCCATTTTTCACCCCTTCTATCCCATTGTCTAATCCCTCAAATTTCTTGTCTAACTCCTTAAAATTATTGTCTAACCCCTCACCGGTACCCCTCGCTTCGTCCCTCATTACCCCCATTTGGTTTCCCATTACCCCCATTTGGCCCTCTAATCGCTCACTATTAGCCCTCGCTTCGTCCCTCATTTTGTCCATAAGGGCCCCGATTTGTAGCAACAAAAGGTTTGAATCCACCAGGGGCGCTACCACGGTCGCGGGCGTGGCAAAATTTGGTGCCGCTACACCCACGTGCGCGAGGACGCCATTTTGCGCGTCTGACACCCCCTCAACCGCCTCCTCATTGCTCTCCTCCTCCCTTTCTTCCACATACATTTCCCCTGGTTCCTGGGTTACCCCTAACCCGTCTATCTCCCCCACCGACATCCGATCGCCTTGATTGTCCATGGCGCGATCTCAAAATTCGGGTTTTATAAAACAACACAATTTCGTCCGCTTTATAATTTTGAGCGCGTGCAGCGCGCTCCGGGTCGATCTCACTCCCCGACACCAATTGTTACGGACACGGTTTTTGGATGTTATTTTACCGAGCGGTGGTGTATTTAACCGCGTCCGAACAGTTACTCCCCGATTAGAACCCGATTCCAACCGAACGTTGACTAATCGCGCTACAGATATTCAATTGGGAAACCTCTAAAGCGACCGAAAGAGAAGAAGAGAGAAGAAAGACAGAGTTTGGAGGAAGAACAGATTTATTATACACACACAAGCAATATTTTAGAGCGACCAATATTATTTACAGCAATAGATGGAAAAGAGCAGTCACACAGTGCATTGTTAACTTATTCTATTTCATTTACTTAATCCCCAAGACAACGAGTAGGACAGGACGTTCACACTCACACGGTGGATACTGCAGGCAGGTAATGGCTCGAGGTTGATTGCTTGAGAGGAAGGCAAGGTCGGAGGCAGCAGCTTTCAACCCCTCGCGGTTTTGGCGGGAAAACCTCCGTCGCGTATCGCGGCCGTCACGCGCTGGCTCGGCACACCTGCTCCTCTTCCTGGGGTGGAGCCGTCCCCCTCCGTTCAGCGCGTCTCTCCAACGACAGGGGATATTGCAGGCAGGTAGGTAGGGCTTGCGGTGGATTGCGCTCCTCTTCCAGGTCATCCCCCAGCGTATCTCTCAAGGCCTCTCCGTAAAGCAGTTCCTTACATTCGCTTTTATCACCTCCGGCCGAATTAAGCCGCCGGCTCCGAGGGCACGCCTACCGGGTCACTCACCGCGGTGTTGATTGGCTGTTAGGGCCGGTTCACTCCTGCCCTCTTCTGACGAGGTGGAGCCACGCCTTTCTTCTCCAACCTTACCTCGTGGCCAATGGTGGTTGAAGAGAAAAACCGACCAAAATGCGGAAGGCAAATGGAAGGGAGGTTTTGGGGAAATTGGAAGGGCCTACGCTTATTTTGTTTGATACAATGCAAAGTCAATCTAGTGGAAAACACATACTTAGCCTACATGGAATAAGGAAATACACTATTTAAAAGATATATCGTGACCTGCGTGTATGTTCTATGAAATTAATTAGGAGGACGGCTGCGACCATTATTTACATTACCAGGATGTTACCATACCAAAACCATACTCTTCACATCCGTTACCCTTCCTCCAAAATTGTTACACTCCTCAAAACCCGTTACACTTCTCAAAACCCGTTACACTTCTCAAAATCGTTACAATATATTGTTGCGGAAACGGAGTACGGCTCTTCCCCTTAGCAAGAGGGGGGTTAATCCCCCTTTTATTTTCACTGGCCGTCTCCACTCCTGAAGCCGCCCCGCTCCCTCCACGAGGCAGGTGGGTAACCTCGTTCGAGACCACGAGCAAGATGTTATTTTGCCGAGCGGATTAGCAGCCCGCGGCTCGAACCATTAGCAATACTAAACCCGATCCTAAACGTTGGCCAAATCGTGCCACAGGTGTTCAATGATGGAAAACTCTAAAACGAACGGATGTGAAGAAAAGAAGTCAGAGTAAGGAAGAACAGGAATTTATTACAAACTATTGTACAAAACCAAAGAAACCAAGGAGAAGGAAAGAAACGAAAATAATTTACAGAACAGCAAGACACAGTGCAATTCTACTTATCTATACAGTCTTTTTTTTTCTTTCTTTTTTGTATACTGAATCGAGGCTCGTGAAAGAGCTGACATTTATTTCACAAACAAATCAACCAGACAAACAAAATATATAAAAAGAGGGAGCGGAAGACAAGAGAAGGGGAAGCACACAAACACTTGAGAGCACACAACATTTAAGAGCAGGTAGATGTGTGGGAGGGAGAGGGCTTGGGGGGGGGGGGGGGGGGTGGCAGAAGTATCAAACACAAGGACACCAAGGACTTCCAGGACAGAAGTTGGTATTTCAAAAAAGTGGAATTTGGGTGAAATTAGCGGGGATAGAAAAGATCAATGTTTTGGATGGGGGAAGATAAGAGATGGTGGTGAACAGCTGTTTTAAAGACCTGGAGGGTGGAGTGGGATTGAAGAGAGTGAGGGAGTTTGTTCCAGAGGCGGGAGAAAAGGGGAATGAAGGAGTGAAGGTGAGCAGAGAGTCTTGATTTTGGCAGTTTAACCATAAGAGGGTTGCAGGCAGATCTTGTGCGACCTGTAGGAGTATTGCTGGACAGAGCCCAGAGAGAGCTGGGGGGGGGGGGGGGCAAGGCCAGAGAGGAGTCGGTAGAAGACGGAAAGACCACCAACCTGCCTGCGGTGAGTGAGTGAGAGGCCCTAGGAGTTAGCTTCATCGCGGGAGATTCCAATGATTCTGAATGCTTTGGTTTCAACAGCGTGAAGACGAGCTAGGTGTGAGGCAGGTGCACCAGCCCAGAGGGGAGAGCAGTATTCCATTGAGCTGCGGATGAAAGCCTTGTATGTGGTGAGGGGCTCAGGTGTGCCAAGGAAGGACTTCGCACGACGGAGGATGCCCAGTCAGCGACTGGCTTTGGAGGCCAGATTTGAAATGTGGTTTTCCCAGGAAAGATCATGGCAGATAGTGAGACCCAAAAGCTTGAGTGACAGACCTTCTTGGAGAGGATTATTCAGAAAGTGGATGGGAGGGTTGTCCAGTCGGTCTTTTCGGAGAGACATCGTAAGAGTGTGAGATTTGTCAGGATTGAAAGACATGTTCCACTTGTATGCCCAGTCTGTGATTTTGTCCAGGTCTGCATAGAGTGAGGAGGCTGCAGACTGCCGATCTGAGGGATGAAGAATGGAGCGACAGAGAGTAGAGTCATCAGCAAAGAGATAGAGAGGATTTTCAAGAGAGTCAGAGAGATCATTGATGGAGACCAGAAAAAGCACAGGGCCCAGAACACTGCCTTGGGGAACTCCAGCCTGAACAGGAAGAGGAGATGAGAGAAACCCATTCAGGGCAACACGTTGACTACGACTAGAGAGGAAGTCCGCCAGCCATGCGTGGAGATTTCCATGGATACCAAAAGAGGAGAATTTGGTGAGCAGAGCGGGGTGCCAGACCGTATCGAAGGCATGTGATATGTCAAGGGAGACTGCTCTAATTTCCTGTTTGGCATTGAGGACCTCCATCCATTGTTGAGAAAGCAGAAGCAGCATGTCCAGAGTAGAGTGACCAGGTCTGAAACCAAATTGATGATCAGAGATCAAGCCATTGGAGAAGAGGAAAGTTTTCATATCTGAAGCAATGATGGATTGCATGACTTTGCTGATAATTGGGAGAAGGCTGATTGGTCTGTCGTTGCTGGGATCTGTTTTTGCACCTTTTTGTGCAAAGCGGTGATGTTGGCAGATTTCCAAGCAGATGGCAGATGACCTTGAGCAAAAGAGAGGGTGAAGAGAACAGAGAGAGGGAGTGAAAGAGCGGAAGAAGAGGATTTTAGGACCCATGGGCTGATGCCGTCAGGTCCAGTTGCAGAATCAGAGTCGAGGGTTGACAGAAACTTTTCCACCTTGTCAGGAGGAAAGGACACAGAGTCCAGGAGCAGCTGGGTACGACTGGGTACGGTGGGTACAGAGAGGGATGGGTTTGGGACACAAGATTTAGAGGCAAACACAGAGTTGAGGCATTCAGCTTTTTCACGTGTGGAAACAGCCGTGTGGCCGTTTGAGGTGAGGGAGGGGATGGAGGGGGAACAAACACCAGAAACAGATTTGACCAGACGCCACCAGGATTTGGAAGAGGGAGACAGATAAGAGAGTTCTGTCCTGAGAACGGAGAGATATTGTTTCCTGGCTCTCCTGAGGGTGGACACACACTTGTTTCGGGCTTTGTGAAAGGAAATGAGATTTCCTTCCGTTGGATTTGCTTTCCAGGAGACGAAAGAGATTTCTTTCGTCAACAACCCTCCCATCCAGACGTGACGTCTTACTTATTCCCAGGGACAACACGGACAAACAGACGACAGTCAGACTTACACGGGGATGATGACAGGAATGGCAGGAGGTGGATGGCTGGACGGATGAGGAGGTGGGGCCACAGGGCTGGAAGGGTGCGGGTCCGTCTCGTGTCAACGGCAAGGCTCGAGGTGAGCAGCCGCCGACCCTCCTCAATCTTGTTCGTACGTCGGCGTTGCTTCACGGCCGTGGGTCGACCTGCCGTTAAAGCTCAACTCAGCTGCGGTGGACTCAGCTGCGGTGGACTCAGCTGCGGTGGATTCAGCTGCGGTGGATTCAGCTGCGGTGGATTCAGCTGCGGTGGACTCCTCACTCATCTGGACTGAGGTGGGGGCTCCGCGTGATGGGTTATATAACCACGCCCTAGAATCTTCTTGAACCTCTCTCTCTCCGCCCTCTCAGGCCAAACCCCTCATGCTTGGTTGGTTGATCGGGGCTGGCTCACTCCTCCTTCTCATGACGAGGTGGAGACACGCCTTTCTTCTCCGAGCTGACCTCGCCGTAATGGCGGCAAATGTAGTTGGCAATGCGATTGGCAATGACGCAGTTGTAAATGGAGGTTTTGGGGGAATTTGAACAAGGGGATCTATCTTCTTCGATTCGGTGCAATGCAGGGTCAATTAATGGGCAGCAGGGCCTTAAACTGGAACACATAATAAGGAAATAACTATTTAGAAGGGTATATGATTTTCTACGTGCATGCGATGGACTAATTAAGGGGACGACCTTTGACCTTTACAATTAACGGAGGTATTTACAAGGAATCATTACTAGGTCATATTTACAAACAGGATTCTCAAATCCGCAACAATATATATATATATATATATATATATATATATATATATATATATATATATATATATATATATATATATACATATATATATTATAAACAGGAATCGAATTCCTGCGAGGGACTGAGTGTGAAAAAATTCTGACTCAATGCAGGGCTCGAACCACGGACGTCCGAACTTTTTCACGTGACTATATATATATATATATATTTATATATATATGCACACACACACACAGATATCATGTCAAAAGTGAAAGTGATGGATGAAAATGAAATCGCACAGGTGTGATTTAAAGGAAGATTAATTGGCATATTCGTTTAAAAAAAAAAATAGTGTATGCACCCACAAAACCATCATTTGTTCGCCAATTTACGTTCAAACAATGTCTTTCAGTCTCTCAGCCGTCTATGCATTGCCTTCTCCTGGGAAGAAATACTGAGGACTCAGCTTTGAGATGCAAGTCTCAGGGTAGAAAGGAGCTATTTTGATTCGCTTGTCATAACAGTGGGAACAAAATCGGTGCAACCTTTGACAACCCCTCTGATTATGTTGATTGTGTCTCCTCTTTGACAGATGTGGGAAGAAGCTATTGTATTGTGTAAAGAGCTGGCTGAACAGTATGAAATGGAAGTCTTTGATTACGAACAACTCAGCACAGTGCTGGTGAGACATTCACTCCTTATTCCTTACACTGTATTCCATCCAGGTTTTGCATCCATACCCTATTTGCTGCTAATGTTTTTTTTATCTAATCATACTGCACCATATTATCTTTGTGATGAACTATCAGCTTATTGGGGAAAAAAATTCAAAGGCACTCATCAGTTTTTAAATATTCATGGAATATCTATCATCAAGATGTTTACATCTCACCAAAAAAAGAAAACCAAGTTTGTCTGAAAAGGAAAATAACTGTCTACTGCAGTATTTGAGTCGTTCACATAATAAGTGTGTAAAAATAAGGAAATTATTGACCTCCCCACTCCCCTGCCTTTTTTTAGCCGCGTTGCAAGACGCTGGTCATAGAGTGCCCTCTGCTGTTGTTGTTGTTGTTCTTCTTCTTCTTCTTGTTCTTCTTGTCCTTGCAGAGAAGACAAAACCTCAAAGCTCCACCCATTCTGGGAACCATAGCTCCACCCATTGTGGGAGAGGCTTCATATAAACAAATATCCACCATTTTATTAACTCGCATAGCTTTGAGGCCTGTTTTGTAGGCCCGTGGTGTCTTCCTCTCTCACACAGTTTTATTTCAAATCAAATTCGATATATCATTTCATTTTTCACAGTCGCTAACATAGTTTTAGACTCGGTTGAAAAAAAACGGGAAGAAAATCCGATGAAAGTTGCCCTTTATAGAACGAAATGAATTCTCAAAGGCCTGTAACTTCAAGTCCATTGAGATATTTTTTTTTTAAATCGCGGCATGATCAGTCATACACCGCCCGAAATAACAGACGGGAAAATGCCGAGATATATTAAAAATTCGTCCATTTGATGACAATCGTCACGATGAAATATTTAATTTATACGTCATCACAATAATGTGGAGAGAGGAGCATAGCTTCGTTCACGTGTCGCCACATACGGGAAATTGCCGAGATATATATATATTTTTTAATTGCGGCATGGTCAGTCATACACCGCCTGAAATAACAGACGGGAAAATGCCGAGATATATAAAAAATTCGTCCATTTGATGACAATCGTCACGATGAAATATTTAATTTATACGTCGTCACAATAATGTGGAGAGAGGAGCATAGCTTCGTTCACGTGTCGCCACATACGGGAAATTGCCGAGATATATATATTTTTTTTTAATCGCGGCATGGTCAGTCATACACCGCCTGAAATAACAGATGGGAAAATGCCGAGATATATTAAAAATTCGTCCATTTGATGACAATCGTCACGATGAAATATTTAATTTATACGTCGTCACAATAATGTGGAGAGAGGAGCATAGCTTCGTTCACGTGTCGCCACACACGGGAAATTGCCGAGATATATATTTTTTTAATCGCGGCATGATCAGTCATACACCGCCTGAAATAACAGACGGGAAAATGCCGAGATATATTAAAAATTCGTCGCCACACACGGGAAATTGCCGAGATATATTTTCACTTTGCACAAAAATAACATCAAGTAATCGAATCAATAGGAATGTCCTGTGCCTATAACATCGACGTTATAGGCACAGCTGCATCTAGGCATTGTGTAACATCGACGCGGCTTTTGTTTTAATTAAAACTTTTTGTACTTGTTTATTTTAAACATTCCCTTATTTACTCTTTTTTGGTAACCTTGTAAACCTCCTCGGTTTAGATCCTTGACCGTATGGAGCAAATAAAAACCTCCTTAACCCAACTTTCAGTTGCACCTCAATTTTCCTTTTCTTAAGAAAAATTGTTTTTCTTTGGCCATTATTTTACTGTACATCTGGAGCTCATCAGCAGGATATATCAAAAAGTGATGAACTGACTTCCGTTTCCGGTCTTGCTGGCGAGAGTTCGTTTTTTCGCAGCTCCACACGCTCTCCATCGAAATCGAAGTTAAGTAATTGTTCCCATTTTGTATTTTCGTTAAAACTGTATTTCTTTTATGGTGTATGTACGTATATTGTCCCGACAAAGATTTTCGGTGCAAATCTTTCATACCTGTATTGAAAATCGTGTTAATTCGTGTCGTCTTGAGGCCTTGTACAGTGTACACTGTACAACCTTGAGGCTTTGTTTTTCTCTCAGCGGTCTGTCGTTTGTGATCCAATAACTTTCGTTCTCTGTTTTTGCAGTCTTTCCACCCCATAGCCTACTTCCTTATGTAAATCTCAACTCAAAAAAACAAAAAAAAAAGACATTACCTTCTCTGTGCTCATTCGTTTATTCATTCTTATTCGTTCGTTCGTTCTTCGCCCACGTGTTTCTCCCCCATTTCCCCAGATAGATTGTCAAATTTCAACTCGTTATTTTATCGTCCATGCGATATTGTTTGATTATAGTTAGTTTTGGTTTGAATTTCCTGTAACTCGTAATTAATTAATCGTGTTCTGCTCCTCGTGTGTGGCCTTGTAGTTGTACCCCCGTCGGTGTTTGTTAACTTAAGCGTGTTTTGCTTGGCTCTTGGTTTTTTCCCTTCTACCCCGAACATAATACTCTGTCTAACGTTCTAAATCCCCACCCCCCCCCCCCCCAAAAAAAACAAAAAAAACAAAAACATTTATTTTATTTTCTCCACGTGTACTGTTGTCTCATCCTGTATTTTCTGTCCAGGTGTGCTGTTCGCCCCGCCCCCATTATCTCCTTGCCATCCACCATTTGCCCTGTTCACGTGACTCGTGGTGGTCCCTCTCGGCTCTCCCCCCATTGGTATTTTTGTGCATATAAGATTGTTCACAGTTCTGTTTGAATATTATTTAAATATGTTTAACCTTTCCCCTTCTGTGTTTTATTCAGTGGTATATTACAACACGCTGTTTTTCTTCCTATTTAAAAGGCTTTTCTCAATTTCCTCTCCAACTCATTCCACTTCAAAAAAAAGAAATTCAATCTCTTATACGTCTCCCTCACTACATGGTCTAAATTCACATTCATTCCATCCCTCCTCCATCGTTCTGAATCGGATTGCTAACTTGAAAATCACAACAAACCCAATTTGTTATCAATGTTCGTCTTTCATTAATCATCCACTTTCTAAACTCCCCTCTTGCCCCTCCCATCCAAATCCCCCCCCTTGCACCTACACTCCTAAACTACCCCCTTGCACCTCCACTCTTAAACTCCCCCCTTGCCCCTCCACTCCTGAACTCCCCCCTTGCCCTTCCCCTCCTAAACTCCCCCTTTGCCCCTCCCCTCCTAATCCCCCCCCTTGCCCCTCATCTCCCCCCTTGCCCTTCCCCTCCTAAACTCCCCCCTTGCCCGTCCCCTCCAAATCCCCCCCCTTGCCCCTACACTCCTAAACTACCCCCTTGCCCCTCCACTTCTAAACTTCCCCCTTACCCCTTCCCTCCAAAACTCCCCCCTTGCCCCTCCCCTCCTAAACTCCCCCCTCACTCCTCCCCTTCAAAACTCCCCCCCAATCCCTCCCATTCAATTCTCCCCCCATACCATTCCTCTCCAATTCTCCCTCCTCCCCCCTCCTCCTCCAAGCTGCCTCCTCCCCACTTCGTCTCCCTTCTATCTCATACCTCCACCCCCCCAAACCTTCTACTTTCCTCTGCCCCCCCTCAAACAACCCCTCACTGTGCCTCATCCCTTCACCATCAAACCTTTCATCCTCCTCATCCTTCCCTTTCTTGGAACTCTTCTGCAACATCTGACACACTATCAACTGCTCTACCTACCTCCCCCTCTCATCCTTCATCTTACCCTACTCCTCCCCTCCCCTGTCCTGTACCCGATGCTCCCCCTCTCTCTTCATTAACGGTATGGACCTCAAACATCCGGGGCCTTCGCTCAAACCTGACTGATCTCTCCATACAGGTTGCTTCTGACAATCCAGACTTGATCTGCTTAACAGAGACTTTCCTCCTTCAAGATGTCTCTGATTCCTTAATATCTCTTCCTGGTTACTCCCTCCTCCGGTATGATAGACCTGAGCCTCGGCCTGGTGGTGGGGTGGCTATCTTTGTCAAAAACTCTCTTCCTCACTCTCCTTGCACTGCCCTCTTTCCTCCTCACCCGCAGGAGTACCTCTGGTTACGGCTTCCTCTCCGCTCCCACCTTTTGTTCATATGTGTTCTGTACCGTCCCCCAAACAGTGATGACTCCATCTACATTTCACTGTCTGACAACATGGACCAACTTCTATCCACTCATCCCAACTCTCTCTTCCTCATATGTGGTGACTTCAACTGTCATCATGCCACCTGTTTGGGTGTGGGTTCCTCTCTCACCAGTCATGGCACCTCAGCAAAGGACTCCTGTGACTCACTGGGATTGACACAATCTGTCAATTTCCCGACCCGGATCTCAGCCAATGGAGTATCTTCTCTTCTAGACTTGGTTATGACAAACTTCCCTGCTAATGTCTGCTGCTCTTCTTCTGCTCCAATCGGTTCTTCTGATCATGTGCTTGTCAAAGTGGACATCTCTCTGGCCATTCTCAGAGAGCCTCCTCAGCAACGACGAGTCTGGCATTTCACTCAGGCCGACTGGGACGGTCTTCAAGCAGCCATCAATCGTCTGGATTGGTCTCCCATCTCCACTGCCTCTGACATCAATTCTTCCTGGGAATTCTTCCAAAGCAAACTGATCTCTCTCATGCACAGATTTATCCCATCTCGCCTTCAATTGTCTTACCCTTCCTCCCGTCCATGGTACACTGAATCTTGTGGTGAGGCAGTTGCCCTGAAACAACTTGCCTTTGCCTCTTGGAAGGCTAATCCAACTGAAGGCAATCTCAGTTCCTTCCACCAAGCTCGGAACAAGTGTGTGTCTACCCTCAGGAGTGCCAGGAAGCACTATCTCTCCTCACTCAAGAATGAACTCTCAAACCTGTCTCCTTCCTCCAAATCCTGGTGGCGTCTGGTCAAATCCGTTTCTGGTGTTTGTTCCCCCTCCATCCCCTCCCTTACCTCAAATGGCCACACAGTTGACATCGCACGTGACAAAGCCGAATGCCACAACTCTGTGTTCGCCTCAAAATCCTTAGTCCCAAACCCATCTCTCTCTGTTCCCACCTTTCCCAGTCGAACCCAACTGCTCCTGGACTCTGTGTCCTTCTCTCCTGACAAGGTGGAGGAGTTTTTGTCAAACCTCGACTCTGATTCTGCAACTGGACCAGACGGCATCAGCCCACGGGTCCTAAAATCCTGCTCTGCCGCTCTATCTCACCCTCTCTCTGTTCTTTTCACCCTATCTTTTGCTCAAGGTCATCTGCCAGCATCCTGGAAATCAGCTAACATTACCGCTTTACACAAAAAAGGTGCAAAAACAGATCCTTGCAACTACAGACCAATCAGCCTGTTCCCAATTATCAGCAAAGTCATGGAATCCATCATTGCTTCGGATATGAAATCTTTCCTCTTCTCCAATGGCTTGATCTCTGATCATCAATTTGGTTTCAGACCAGGTCACTCTACTCTGGACATGCTGCATCTGCTGTCTCAACAATGGATGGAGGTCCTCAATGCCAAACAGGAAATCAGAGCTGTCTCCCTTGACATATCACGGGCCTTTGATACGGTCTGGCACCCAGCTCTGCTCACCAAACTCTCCTCCTATGGTATCCATGGAAATCTCCATGCATGGCTTGCGGACTTCCTCTCTGGTCGTAGTCAACGTGTGGCCCTGAATGGATTTCTCTCATCTCCCCTTCCTGTTCAGGCTGGAGTTCCCCAAGGAAGTGTGCTGGGCCCTGTGCTTTTTCTGGTCTTTATCAATGATCTCTCTGACTCTCTGGAAAATCCTCTCTATCTCTTTGCTGATGACTCCACTCTCTGCCGCTCCATTCCTCTTCCCTCAGATCGGCAGTCTGCAGCCTCCTCACTCTGAAGACCTGGACAAAATCACAGACTGGTCAAACAAGTGGAACATGTCTTTCAATCCTGACAAATCTCACTCTCTTACTATGTCTCTCCGAAAAGATCGACTGGACAACCCTCCCATCTACTTTCTCAACAATCCTCTCCAAGAAGTTCTGTCGCTCAAGCTTTTGGGTCTCACTGTCTGCCATGATCTTTCTTGGGAAAACCACATTTCCAAGCTGGCCTCCAAAGCCAGTCGCCGACTGGGCATCCTCCGTCGTGCGAAGTCCTTCCTCGGCACACCTGAGCTCCTCACCACATACAACTCTTTCATCCGCAGCTCAATGGAATACTGTTCTCCCCTATGGGCTGGTGCTCCTGCCTCACACCTGGCTCGGCTTCACGCTGTTGAATCCAAAGCTTTCAAAATCATTGGAATCTCCCGCGATGAAGCTATCTCTGAGGGCCTTTCACTCACTCACCGCAGGCAGGTAGGTGGTCTTTCTGTCTTCTACCGACTCCTCTCCGGCCTTGCTCCCCCAGCTCTCTCTGTGCTCTGTCCCCCAAATATTCCTGCAGGTCGCACAAGATCTGCCAGCAACCCTCGGATGGTTAAACTGCCGAAATCTCGGCTCTCTGCTCACCTTCACTCTTTAATTCCTCTTTTCTCCCGCCTGTGGAACAAACTCCCACACTCCCTTCAATCCCTCTCCTCCCTCCAGGTCTTTAAAACAGCTGTTCACCACCATCTCTTATCTTCCCCCATCCATAACCTTGATCTTTTCTACCCCCACTAATTCACCCCAGATCCACCTTGTTTGAAATTCCAACTTCTTTCCTGGAAATCCTGGCAGTGTCCATATGTTTATACCTCTCCCACCCCCCCCCCCCCTTCCCCCCTTCACATGCCTCCCCCCCAAAGCCCTCTCCCTCCCACAGATCTCTCGATGTCTCCATGTCTCTCGGTCCCTGCTCTCAAATGTTGTGTTTGTGTCCTTCCCCCTCTCTCCCCATCTTGTCTACCGCTCCCGATGTTATTTGTTTTATGTGTCTGTTTGTCTTTCTGTGTGATTAATGTTCGCTCTTTCACGAGCCTCGATCTTGTATACAAAAAAAATTTGCAAAATTTCTGATAGTAATGGTGTTTGAAAATATTTCGTGTGAATGTATATTTTTGTATGCATTAGTCACAAAGATGGAAAGAGAGAGTGTTTTTTTTAATTTCCTTCCCCATTGCCTGTGGCCCTTTTTAAAATTTGCAACATTGCTCTGAGGTACCGTCCTAGCTTGTATTCCTACTCCTAGCCCATAGCTGAAGTGATTCTTCACCAAATTTGTATACAAAAAAAAAAAAAAAAAAAATGGGTTCAGACAAAATTTGGTGGGCAGGTTGGGTGTGTGACGAGGATGAATTGATGAGATTTTGGCGAAGATCTGGATCCGGAAATGAAATCTTTTAAAAGGACGGACTCTTTACCATTGAGTAATAGTGCCAAAAACTAAATATAGCATGATATCTCTAAAAGTTGTGCAGGGATTCGGACTACACTTGGTGGAAAGGCTGGTTGTGTGACCGGGATGAATTGCTTCCATTTCGGCGAAATTTTGGATACGTTTAATCTCCTAATTCCGGATCTGAGAATTTTAAAAGTGATTCTTCACCATTGAGTGATAGAGACAAAAACGACATGTAACACGATATCTTGAAAAGTTATGGACGGATTCGCACAAAACTTGGTGAATGAATTGGTATTGTGACAAGAACAGGCAGATTTGATTTTGGTTGTGATTCAGATGCGGCCTATCAATGGATACAAAACCTCAACTGTTCAGCCTGGCAAAGGTATGCTCTCCACCGAGTGCCTTTCTCGTTGTTTGATGCATTTTAGTAATATACAAAATTTCAGTCCTTATTTTGCTGTTGCAAATCCAGGGCCTTTAGCTGGTTTGGATGCAGGTGAGTGATAAATAATTTAGGCTTTTTAATGGGTTTCAATACATTGATGTGCATTCTTCTTTTAGCGCAAGGAGGCAACTTTGTACGAAAGCATGGTTCAACAACCACGGCCCTGGCCTGACTATGTCGCTATCGGTTGCTATGGAAATGGCTTCCCAACTTTTCTTCGGGTAAGGCACCATGTATTTTTGTTTATTCTAAATAACTCCAATCATTATTATTGTGACTAAATATTTCAGATGAACTGTTGGAAATTGGAGTCCTTTGATTATTTGTTGATTTTAATTTAATGGAAAACATCCTTTTCTGATAGTAATGGTGTTTGAAAATATTTCGTGTGAATGTATATTTTTGTATGCATTAGTCACAAAGATGGAAAGAGAGAGTGTTTTTTTTAATTTCCTTCCCCATTGCCTGTGGCCCTTTTTGAAATTTGCAACATTGCTCTGAGGTACCGTCCTAGCTTGTATTCCTACTCCTAGCCCATAACTTTTTAGAGGTACCGTCCCAGCTTGTATTCCTACTCCTAGCCCCTAGCCTTTTGGAGGTACCGTCCCAGCTTGTATTCCTATTCCTAGTTCCTTGTCTTTTGGAGGTACCGTCCCAGCTTGTATTCCTATTCCTAGCTCCTTGCCTTTTGGAGGTACCGTCCGAGCTTGTATTCCTACTCCTAGCCCCTAGCCTTTTGGAGGTACCGTCCCAGCTTGTATTCCTACTACTAGCCCCTAGCTTTTTCGAGGTACCGTCCGAGCTTGTATTCCTACTCCTAGCCCCTAGCCTTTTGGAGGTACCGTCCCAGCTTGTATTCCTACTCCTAGCCCCTAGCTTTTTCGAGGTACCGTCCTAGCTTGTATTCCTACTCCTAGCCCCTAGCCTTTTGGAGGTACCGTCCCAGCTTGTATTGCTACTCCTAGCCCCTAGCTTTTTGGAGGTACGTTCCTAGCTTGTATTCCTTGTCCTCGCCCCGAGCTTTTTGGAGGTACCGTCCCAGCTTGTATTCCTACTCCTAGCCCCTAGCTTTTTGGAGGTACGTTCCTAGCTTGTATTCCTTCTCCTAGCCCCTAGCTTTTTGGAGGTACCTTCCTAGCTTGTATTCCTACTCCTAGCCCATAGCTTTTTGGAGGTACCGTCCCAGCTTGTATTCCTACTCCTAGCTCCTACCCTTTTCGAGGTACCATCCTAGCTTGTATGCGAGTTGTTGGTAAAGGAATGCAAGGAACAAATGTGGCTGATTTAGCTGTTTCTGAGCCACTTAGGATATCTGATGGCGCTAAACATTGGCGTTTATGGCACAGACTCTCTTCAATCTGTCCTTTAATGCTGCAGCGCTAACAGACACAACCAAGGACCACAGTATGTGTGGAAGTCTATATACAACTCCGTATTGATGGCAACAATGTGTTATGATTACAGCCCAAAAATAAGGTGAAAATGGATCTCATCAGAGTTGTTATATGCTAATGATATCCTCAGCTTGCTCATACAGAAGCAGATCTACAGCGCTGTATTACCGACCACTTTGCTGATTCTGCAAATGTTTTCGGCCTGGTTTTCAGCCGAGCTAAGATGGAAGTGCCGTTCCAGTTGGCTCCAGGTAGAGCATGACCCACCGAAGATTATTGATGCACGACATTTAATTGACGGTGGTACAGTAAATTGTTGCAATTGCAGTCTCGACTACCAAATAGTCCATTGCGCCAAAAAGGACTTGCTGTGATTTTGACAGATTACATGATTGAATCTGGAAATATTGGTCTACCAACCACTCGGCCATAGTCTTTAACACATTATTGTATGGGGCAGCGATCTTGTTCCTGTTTTACAAGCAAATTGCATGGCTTGATGGGTTCCATGTGTACCTTCTGCAAAATTCTTCACATCTGAGGGCAGGACAAATTGCTAAACACCAAGGTATGGGCTAGTGCAAACATGACTGCGACTGAAGCAAAGTTCATCAAAGTTAGGCTAAGACAGACAAAACATGTGTCCAGGGGTCTGACGATCAAATTCTGAAGAATAATTTACACTGTCAACTAAATGAAGGCAGGTATTTGCCTGGCAGTCAACCTTTGTGGTTCAGACAAGTGGAAAAGCAATTTGAAAGCTTGACATCTTGACTGTGATATTTGGGAAGATGTGGCCACCGACAGAAAAGGGTGGTATCACTTGGTCAACGGTATTACAAGGTCCTGCTGTAAAGTCCTGGAAAAAGTCCTGCTGTTTGTTTGTTTTTTTGTATGTAGCCTGTGGCTGCTTGGCTGCATCATATTCTGGGGGCACTGCTTTGCCGCTGATGCAATGCCCCTGTTACCAGTAAGCTGGTACCCATTTTGCCGACCTCAGAAGGATGACAGGCTGAGTCGACCCACCTGGTGTTAATTCAACAGCACAACAGGGGGCTTAAGCTCTAGACCCAATGATCTTAAGCCAGCCGCCTTAACCGTTAAGCTAACACCAGGCTTTCTGTTGTATTTTATCTTTCACTTGCAAGCATTAACAATGAAACTGTAAGCATGTGCATTCGTTTTCATAATAAATAAATAAAAATCCCTTTGGAATCGTGAACCGCCAGGAACCTATCCCGCTTTTTTCCATTTAAATAATCCCCTGATATTCGCGGATTCGACATTCATGGAATTTTCCAGGAGCGCATCCCCTGCGAATGTCAGTGTCCTGCTGTACCTAGACATGTAGAATATCGGTGGTCTACAAGACTGCTTCAGTCAGGCTAAACCTCCGGAATTTGCTTCAACGATATTTAACCCTTGGATGCAGGGATTGGGCCTCGGAGGCCCACAACGTTTGTTTTTTTCCCAAAAACTATGTTGTTCAAAAAAAAAATTGGATTGAGCCTCATTTTCTCCGTCTTTCATGTTGTTAGACAACATTCAGTGACATTAATAATAATAAAATCATTCAGGCTCGTGGGAAATCTTCATTCTAAACTTATAACAAGAAAATCCGACACGAATGCAGGCCTGGGGCCTTTGAGGCCCTGCATAAATGTTGTTGTACTACTATGTTATATCATTATTTTCTTGATATGAGCCCCATTATATGCTCCTATAACTTGGTTACAAATAATTCAGTGACAAAAATATGAAAATTTAATTCAGGTTAGTGGGAAAATCTTCATTTTTTACTCATAACACGAATGCAGGCCAGCGGCTTAGAGACCAGGCATAAATGTTTTTGTACTACTATGTTATATCATTATTTTCTTGATATGAGCCTCATTATATGCTCCGATAACCTGGTTACAAATACTCTATCAGTATTTATTAAAAGAAATCTATAAAAAATAAAATATATAAAAACTTTACACGAATACAATCGTGGGGCCTCCGAGGTCCTATGGCTGCATTGGTGTCGGATATTTGACAGTTGTGGTCAGGATCAGTGAATCATATTTTTGAGCAAATACTCCTCCATGAGCCTCAACTTTTTAGAGAAAAAAAAAGTTGAAAAACCAAGAACAAAAAACAATTGCAAAAAAAAAAAGAAAAAGATTCATTACTTGTATGGGATTCTTCCAAATAATAGGATCAATGATTCACATTTTCTGAGCAAATACACATCCATGAGCATCGACTTGGATTGAAAAAGGATATGAAAGAAAAAAAATCTATAAAAAATAAAAAAACAACTACACGAATACATCCGTGTTGGGCCTCCGAGGCCCAATGGCTGCGTTTATGTAGGATTTTTGACGCCTGCATCTAAGGGTTAAAATCAACATTCTACTTAAATTGAAGTATATGCTTGAATACTGCGTGGGTAACGTGTTCCATTAACTCTCTAGTTGTCTTAGGTCATTGCATGCCTTTTCGCTACTTGTATGTATTCTAACTCATTGTGGACCAATACGCGCAAGTCGTATCACATTTTACATTCAATCATCAACAAGAATGGCTGCCTCTTCCCATATTACTGGGAAATTCACAAACTTTTCATTACTTGATTGTGCATTTTGTCTTTCTAACGCAGTAGAGCAGAAACTTCTACATTTTGTAATCATATTGTTGAATTTTGTTTTGTGTTTCACGTTCAGTCCAAAATAACTGTCACAAACGATCCTCATGGTGCAATGCTAATACAAACTCCATATGGGCAATTCGCAAGTCGCTCGAGCCATGTTATATTCCTCATTTGATTCCTCCATTCCCATGAAAAGAAATTTTCGATACACTTTTGTAATTAAAAGGTGGCAATCAATCCTACAAAGCCACAAAATCCATTTCACCATTGAATTGCCTTTAAAAAGCTCCTTAGTGATGACGTCATTAAGCTTCCTGTTTACTATATTCTTCCTGAATTGATTCCAATATCAAAAGTGTTCAATCCCCTATACAAAATAAATTTAGAAATCCAGACAAAGATCACATAAAGTCATTTCTCATCTCCTTTTTATTTAAATAACTACCCTTGCACTGTACTTGACACATTTTATATTCGAATAATCAACATTTATAAGGTGTAGCATTTCTGGAGGCACTCGATATCTTCAGTGAATGATAATGAGAAAGCAAAAACATTGGCCTCATGGACAGTTCCAAGCAAAACAGGACATAACCCACAAAATTTAAAATTGATCAAATCATAACAAATTTAGAATAACGAAGCTCGTGTCAAATCAAATATAAAAGTTTCATATGCATGTTCATGATATGCATGGATTTAGATAATTCCATATCATTTGGTTATTAAAATTTGCATATTTAATTTGCATGTTTTTAATCCCTTAATTAATGCATATAATTGTGATAAAGTTCAAGGAAAAGAAAAATACACAATAAATTGAAAAAAACAAAACAAGATGAAACACATGGGATGTAAAGGTAAAACATTAGAAAAACAATTCCAGCATTTAATTTTGTTTAGCTTATTTTATTGCGTTTCAGTGACCTCAAGCATTTCACCTCTATAACTCGCCACTCCGTAACGGAAAAAATGCATATTTTTGAATTGTTTCTTAAAAAGAGAGGCTATATCCACTGAAACTTTATTTGCAAATAAAGTTCATCAATGCCGGTGTGTGCCCCGGTTTAGAATAGGTACACCGTATCCCTGCCTGTCGTAAGAGGCGACTAAAGGGTTGGCGTCAGGAAGGGCATCCGGCCATAAAAACATTGCCTCAAAAAGGAAACCATGATGATTGTCATGGGGCCCGCAAGGCTAACCCCTGCTCCAGCAGGGAAAATGGCCTTTAAAAAAAGGGGGGGGGGAAAAGCCTACTAAATTAATGTACTTTTTGAATACAACAACAACAACAGGCATTTTCAGGCCATTTTCCCTGCAAGAGCGGGGGTTAGCCTTGCTCCCCTTGCTCTTGCTTGCTTGCCCTTGCTTGCTCCCCATGACAATCTTCTCCATTTTGCCCTATTTTCTGCATATCCCCTTGTTAACCCCCTTGCCCGCATTTCTTCTTCGACCATCTTTAGCCAAGTCTTTCTCGGTCTTCCCCGTCCTCGACTTCCTTCCACATTCATTTCCATCACTCTTCTCAACCAGTCAATTTCATCCTTCCTCAACACATGACCAAACCATCTCAAACTGTTTCTCTTCACAACATCAATCACAGGCTCTATTCCCATCATCTTTCGCAATTCATCATTTGTCTACCTCTCTCTCAACGATACTCCGCACTTCCACCGAACCATTCGCCTTTCCACCCTTTCCAGCCTTCGTTACTGCTCTACGTTCATTACCCATGTCTCGCTCCCATTAATCATAACACTTCTCACACATGCAGCATACACCTTTCCCTTCAGCTTCAACGACACTCCCCTCCTCGTCAGCACTTTTTGAATGAGGCTTAAATATCCTAATGAATTGTGATTAATTAAATTATGTCACTCTGTAACAGTTATTGTTACTGAGTGACGTTATGGAGTGACATTCCACTGAATTACACACATATTTCAGTGCTTTCAGATCTTTTTTTTTTGTTTGTTTTTTCTTTTTCTTTGTTTTTTTCTATTTTTGTATACAGAATTGAGGCTTGTGAAAGAGCTAACATTTATCACACAAAAAAAATCAAACAGACACACAAAGTATATAATAAGGGGAGCGGTAGACAATATGGGGAGAAAAGGGGAAGCACACAAACACAACATTTGAGAGAAGGGACATCGGGAGATCTGTGGGAGGGAGAGGGTTTGGCGAGAGGAGGCGTGGGAAGGGGGGGGGGGGGGGTTGGAGAAGTATAAAACACAAGGACACTGACTGCAAGGACTTCCAGG
Source organism: Myxine glutinosa (assembly GCF_964187855.1). NCBI lineage: Eukaryota > Metazoa > Chordata > Myxini > Myxiniformes > Myxinidae > Myxine > Myxine glutinosa. The sequence continues at coordinate 13,110,402 of NC_136263.1, forward strand.
AAAGAAGTTGGTATTTCAAAAAAGTGGATCTGGGGTGAAATTAGTGGGGGTAGAAAACATCAAGGTTTTGGCTGGGGGAAGATAAGAGATGGTGGTGAACAGGTGTTTTAAAGACCTGGAGGGAGGAGTGGGATTGAAGAGAGTGAGGGATGAGGGAGTTTGTTCCAGAGGCAGGAGGAAAGAGGAATGAAGGAGTGAAGATTAGCAGAGAGTCTTGATTTTGGCAGTTTAACCATAAGAGGGTTTGGTCCAAGAGCTAGGGTACCTTTTGTGCAGCGTCTGAGGCCAAAAGGTTTGATCAACTTTTCTAAACCAAAATGTAATGCAGATTCCAAAAATCCATTTTTCATGTGCCGCAAATGTTGGGGTTTGGGTGAAAATGCGTTTTTTTTGTTGTTATTTTTCTATATTTTGGCGAAATCTGAAAATTATGCTTTAATTCTAGATATCAATTTTCCTCTCTGGTATATGGTCATGTGAGGTATCAAAATAAAGCTACTGACCTGGAGATCACTCAAGAACACAAATAATATGAAATTAAAATATACTTGCCATGGTAACAGCCATTTGAGTGGCTCTGAAGTCCAAAAATATCAATTTCACGCTGTAATACATTGTACATTTTAATGTGGAATCAGAGGCCAAATGGTTTTTAAATCATTTCTAAATCATAATTTTATGTAGAATATGAATATCAATGTCTTACAAGCTAGACATGAAGCCTTTTGGGTGAAAATCACATTTTTGTTGGTTATGCATATTACACAGAAAACTCTGAAATTGGGTGTTAATTCTAAATACCATTTTATCATCATTTTATATTCGCATGTGAGGTATCAACATGAAAGTATTTACCTACAGTGTATATACATGTATTTTTCAAGGATAACAGTATTTTTAGAGTGAAGTATAGTTGCTATGGTAAACAACACTAATCCTCAGCTGATTGCTTTAAAAGGTTGACGACTAGCACCTACTAATGAGACTATCATCATATATATCGACCACCCTAGAAACCATTAATATGTTGTTATGAAATATATTGCATGTGATTGGTTGCCATGGTAATGGGATTCATTATTAACAAAGTGCAGATCATTACACAAGAAATAATAGTAAGCTTCCATCGACATATTTTTCATTAGACCTCTCTGACAACTGTTCTCATAATGACATCCTCCTCAATCAGATGCATAAAAAAGGTAAAGTAATACAACAATAATTATTGATGTAGTTATCCCATCACCAATTGTATCTGGTCTATTTGTCTATAATACCTGTCACCCTCTAATATCTACTGTTCATATAATTATTTACTCTATCAGCTACAATATGCTAAGTTATGCTTATTACTACCACTCTCACCAAACCACAAAATACTAACAGTAGTGTCATAAATATACTACATATGTAAACATTAACTAAAAGTCTGAAACACCTTGTCTTAAATGCATCTTTTTTTTTTTCTTTTTTTCTTTTTTTTTGTATACAAGATCGAGGCTCGTGAAAGAGCGAACATTAATCACACAGAAAGACAAACAGACACATAAAACAAATAACATCGGGAGCGGTAGACAAGATGGGGAGAGAGGGGGAAGGACACAAACATAACATTTGAGAGCAGGGACCGAGAGACATGGAGACATCGAGAGATCTGTGGGAGGGAGAGGGCTTTGGGGGGGAGGCATGTGAAGGGGGGCGGGGTGTGGGAGAGGTATAAACATATGGACACTGCCAGGACTTCCAGGAAAGAAGTTGGAATTTCAAACAAAGTGGATCTGGGGTGAATTAGTGGGGGTAGAAAAGATCAAGGTTTTGGATGGGGGAAGATAAGAGATGGTGGTGAACAGCTGTTTTGAAGACCTGGAGGGAGGAGTGGGATTGAAGGGAGTGTGGGAGTTTGTTCCAGAGGCGGGAGAAAAGAGGAATGAAAGAGTGAAGGTGAGCAGAGAGCCGAGATTTCGGCAGTTTAACCATCAGAGGGTTGCTGGCAGATCTTGTGCGACCTGTAGGAATATTTGGGGGACAGAGCACAGAGAGAGCTGGGGGAGCAAGGCCGGAGAGGAGTCGGTAGAAGACAGAAAGACCACCTACCTGCCTGCGGTGAGTAAGTGAAAGGCCCTCAGAGATAGCTTCATCGCGGGAGATTCCAATGATTTTGAAAGCTTTGGATTCAACAGCGTGAAGCCGAGCCAGGTGTGAGGCAGGAGCACCAGCCCATAGGGGAGAACAGTATTCCATTGAGCTGCGGATGAAAGCCTTGTATGTGGTGAGGAGCTCAGGTGTGCCGAGGAAAGACTTCGCACGACGGAGGATGCCCAGTCGGCGACTGGCTTTGGAGGCCAGCTTGGAAATGTGGTTTTCCCAAGAAAGATCGTGGCAGATCATGGCAGATCTGACACCAAATAAGAGTGCAAGATATGCACAACATAAACAAAAATCTTCCAGAAACCTTCAACCTTAACTAGATTCTAACATGAATGTCTTAATAAGTTGAGATAACATATGTGGGCAACAGAGGCAATTCTTCTGTCTCTGAACTGAGTACATTTACACAAACAGTTTTACTCCACTAATAAATTATGCACTGATAAGGAATACATCTCAGTTGCCAATTGTTTCTATCACACCCAGAATACTACATGTATGATGTGAGTATTGCCTACTCCAATTCACTGTCTGACTCATCAGAAGAAGAACAGTAATCTTCTATGTTATTAGTCTCCTCCCGGTGTACACCGGTTTGCACGCCGTCCCTCCGTCCGTCAGTCTGTCACGCAAAGAACAGTTTTCCGGACGTTTTTTCTGAACGCTTAATGCTAATGATTTCAAACTTGGTACATGGTTTCCCCATGATAAGTTACAGATGAATTTCGAACTTCACGACGTTTCGATCATTTTTGACAAAGTTATGGCACTTTGAACTTTGGTAATTCGGATATTTCTGATGATCCTTGATTCAGTGCCATTTAAAGTTTTAATTTCCTTTAAAAAAGATTTTCTCTGCAATAATAGGACCGATTGAGATCAAATTTTCACCGTAGGGGGGACTCGGTCTGTAGAATATTTTAATGGTAATTATGACGTCACAGGTCACGTGGTTCGGCCGCCATATTGATTTTCGTGAAAACACAAAAACCCCTTTTTCTCTGCAACGGCTGAACAGATCGAGGCCAAACTTTGCAGGCAGAATCGCATACCCATGACGAACAAAAAAGTCAGCGAGAATGACGTCATTTGTCACATGGTTTCAGAGTTATGACATTTTTAAGCATGAACATTAAAAACCTAGCTCCTCCCTCATTTTTGATCCAATCAAGGGGAAACTTCACAGATCTGTTCAGCATGTCAGTCTACTAAAATGTCCTTTTGGAATTTGCGATAGGGCACGTGGTTTGGCAGATATCGTTAATTAAACGAAAAAAAAAATTTTTAAATGGATATCTTGTTTATTCTCGAGTTCTCCTCAAGCCGCACCGCGCGCCCTCAGCCTCGTCTGCGAACATCAAAAGCGCGACACAGCGCGCGCTTTCGGGAGGGGCGGAGCCAAACCGTGCAACATATGTATACACATCGATCATTGATCGTGAACCGGAAAATATAATAAATTACTGATATTTAGCGACTCTAAAGGTTCTTTATCAACAACTTATTTTCTCGTGCTTCTGCTGACCTGTCTGCAAGGTGTATAAATCGAAGTCCCGAGTGCGAATCATAGGTGAGCCCGTCCTGAGGTAATTAGTGATTGGGAATGATTCAGAACCTCTGGATAAATAACCTTGGTAATTTCCCCAATGGTTTTCCGGATGACAGACTGCCAGTAGGGGACATGTATTGGAGCGCAATACTCAGAATGCTTGTTCATTTCATCATCTGGTGAATCATTATCCATGTGTTGGCAAATGTCATCAGGCACCTGTTGTCCTTCAAACCACTTCATAGAATATTTTCCATTTTCCATGACCCAATCACTGTCCTCTGGATTCCATTCATATAATTCATATAATTCAAAGTGATTCATCATTTCTATTACTTTTCTGCTCCCAGTCATGCTCTTTAGTCCCAATCCTAGGCATAGGTGCTTAGCTGGTTTCACTTGACCCCTAGTAGTTGCAAATATAGCATCTTGAGAAGCAGACTGTACATAGCGTTCCACACTTGATGTTGTGGCAATATTTTCAGAACCAGTATACAGTACCCTGTAAAATTGTAGCAATGCGTCAGGAACATTTACCTGCCCTTCAGCTGGGGCTTCTGGTGTTAGTGGACTTGGCAAATCTTTGCATTGTTCTTGAATCTTAAAAATGGAGGTTCTGAGATGTAGTGCTGCCTCAATCACTTTCCACTCTAAAGAGCTGGCATACTGCAAGGCACGTGCCATAGCTTGATCCTTGTCCATCGTACTGCGATATAGGACATTTCCCTGTTTTTTTGGCAGATTGTCGTAACAACAACCTAGGGTCAAAATGTTGAATCAACTTAACTGCAAGTTGATTGGCTCTGTCATTTGCACTATCACCTCCAAATTCATCCACAATTGACTTATATCGACCATGAACTGAAACAATGAGTTCTGCCCTATTGTTGCCAATAACATTTTCTTCAATATAATCAGAAATAATTTCAAATGCCCTGACATGAATATCCCTTGAAACACGATATTGGGTTGGTTCAGGTTTTGGGAGTGACCTATTTGCTCTGTTAATGTACATTTTTCGACATGAATGGTGATACTTAACCTCCTTTGCCGCAAAATGTATGTGTCCAATCTTCGCCAGAAAACTGGTGTCCTGCAGGAGCATGGCTGCATTTTTGACTGCATCCTCAGCATCCGTAGTTTCACAACTTCCTAATCTTTCTTACTTTCGATTGACATATTTTCGGTCCCGATTACAAATTATACAGGTAGCCTCAAATACTCCTGACGTTGTGGTTTCAGGATGGTTCACTTGGGATCGCAGTGTTACATGGGATAAGGTTATCTCTTCTGTTGCTTTGGATTGGACTGCACTTTCTTTATATTTGGGGATTGCAGTGAAGTTTTTATAACAAGAACTGTGGTACCCCAAGTTGTCGGAAAAATCAGCTGGTAGTTGAACACAGATTGTTGAATATTTGGAGCTACAAGTTGGCATTGCCATTCTTGATTCTTTGGCAGACATCACCTTTTGCCAAGTGTTTGTGTCAAAAGGTTTGATGACATCCTTAGTAGGCCGTCCAACATGCAGAATGCACATCACAGACACTGCTGTAGATATGGTTGCTCTAGTTGCCATTTTGTCTTCAGTTGATGGCTGCTATCTTAGGAAGTTATATCTGAAACAGACAATGAAAGAAATATTGTTAAACCTGTAACAAGATTGTGTCACTCAAGATCTAGTAAAATAATGAACATATTTGTCAAAAATGTGGATTATCTAATATGAGGATACCAGTACCACAGTTTACAAAACATATTTTAGATCTCTTATAAATCAAATAATGGTTACCACAGCAATATTTTTCTCAATATAAAATTAATGTTATCTTTGGGTGGCCTGCAGATAAATACTTTCATGTTGATACCTCACATGCGAATATAAATGATGATAAAATGGTATTTAGAATTAACACCCAATTTCAGTTTTCTGTGTAATACGCATAACCAACAAAAATGTGATTTTCACCCAAAAGGCTTCATGTCTAGCTTGTAAGACATTGATATTCAGATTCTACATAAAATTATGATTTAGAAATGATTTAAAAACCATTTGGCCTCTGATTCCACATTAAAATGTACAATGTATTACAGTGTGAAATTGATATTTTTGGACTTCAGAGCCACTCAAATGGCTGTTACCATGGCAACTATATTTTAATTTCAAATTATTTGTGTTCTTGAGTGCTCTCCAGGTCAGTAGCTTTATTTTTATACCTCACATGACCATATACCAGAGAGTAAAATTGATATCTAGAATTAAAGCATAATTTTCAGATTTCGCCAAAATATAGAAAAATAACAAAAAAACGCATTTTTCACCCAAACGGAAACATTTGCGGCATATGAGAAATTGATTTTTGGAATCTGCATTAAATTTTGGTTTAGAAAAGTTGATCAAACCTTTTCGCCTGAGACGCTGCACAAAAGGTACCCTAGCTCTTGGACCAGTTGCAAGCAGATCTTGTGCGACCTGTAGGAATATTTGGGGGACACAGCCCAGAGAGAGCTGGGGGAGCAAGGCCGGAGAGGAGTCGGTAGAAGACAGAAAGACCACAAAGTGTTCTTAAATATGTTGGGTGTTTTACAAATTGCTATTGAATGAGTCAAGTGGGTGAAATGGGAGGTGAGAGATAGGTCTTACATGAGTAGGGAGATAATGGGGCTTCCAGGACACCCATGTATTTAGATGGGACTTTTTCCCAAACTGCCCATTTTTCCCCTGATTACCACGACACCCCTTTCTCCTTTTACATGTAAGTGAATGGGGGAGTCCTTACTTAACCTCCAAGGACCACGCGACATTCAAAATTCCTCATTGATCCTATGAATATTTGCTCATTTTCTAATTTTTTAAACAACTCCATTCTCTTATGGAACTCATCCCCATCTAGGATATTGATAAACTTTGCATGAAGTACCTTTCTCTGTGCGTTTATAAAATGATATGTTTCACGGAGGGACCTGGTCTGTCCTCCTCCCGATCCACATACCATTTTAAAATTATAATATTTATTATCCGGTTGATAACCATCAAAGTTCTCACTCCACTCTAATATATTTTTCTTCCCGCCCTCCATTACCCCACTTAACAAATGAATACATTTATCCGTCTTGAGGACCTTCTGACCCTCTCAACCTCTCGGATCTGGTATTTCTCACACTCATTATGTTTACCATTTATATACCAAGGTTGATTACACCTCCACTCTTTATCCATTTATATATAACCAAAAGGTACACACATAACACCACCATCTAAAATATATCGTTTATCATCATATGCCCCCAGTGCTAGTTTATTTATCTCTTCTGAATATAATTCATGCCTATAACTCCTAATCCCTTTTACCTTTCTATACTGTTCCTCCCCACTCATCAAACATTGATAATAATGACCAAAATTGATACTTTCTTTAATTACATTTTTCTTAATCCCTTTGAGCTTCTGATCACACTTCTCCACATTCCCAACTCTATATTTATACGCATAGGCCTTTGCTCTCAATGCTATGAACTCACTCAGAATATTTCCACCAAGCTCATCCTTGAACATTCCAATCACCTTTTTATTTTGATTCGAGAACAATTCACTCTTTTGATCATAGTTGCTTGTATCATAAATTACAGAATCAGCTTTCATATCATCATAGACGTCATCTGTCTTGATACTCAGAATGAAGCTGTCCGTATCCATATACATCAACATGACGTTATCATCATACTTTGTTTTCAAATTCTCATAATAATATTCATACATCAGTAGTTTTGATAGATCGAGAACAGTAGTACCAATATAAATCGGTTTATCCATCTCAATTTCTTCTTTCATCATATGAACAGCACAAAAGTTTTCTGTAAAGATTTCAACACGCTCAAAGCTCGGTCTGTTGATTAGTTTGGAAGTTTGTTCCCAGGAAGTTGTCAACTTGATATTTTGTCTCTTTCTAACATTTTCCATAGTCTTCCCAAACACTGCGTTATTCATCAACTTATAAAAATCTTTCTCAAAGTCAGTCTTTCCAAGCGTTCTCTTTCGAGTGTTAAAATCAATATATTTCATTAACCAATAACTCTGTTTGAATTTCAGGACCCGATGAACTTTCTCAACAATTAGACCATGTTTCACAAATTGTAAAAGATTTCTCTGATGTAGTACATAGTTCTTCTTATCAAAGAATGTTGTTAAAAGTTTTTCTGTTCTTGATTCCTTATCAAATGATTTCTGATATTCACTCAACCACTCTGGGTTTGTTAATTCTTTCTCACACCCGAAAGGAAGATCTTTATGTTTCTCAAAGAGTTCTTTTGGATACTTTAGATCAACCTCCAGGAAATACCCTTCTTTCCTTTCATCCAACTCTTTTTGTGTTGAACTCAAAATCTTTTCTAGAACACCCTCATGATCACTCTCCCATTTCAATCCTCCATAAGGTTGTGCTTGGGACATTGCCCACCCATAGAGGTTGTTGGCGTCATAATACATGAGATAGGAACTATCTTTCTTTGGATCATAATCTGGAAGATATTTGTTATTTGCTTTTGAATATCTTGATGAGCAGACTTGTGAAATTCCCCCTCTCTTTGCTCTCTCTATCATCAGGAGCATATCAACATCAGTTATCAAATCCAAATCTTGTTTAGTCATTTTTAGCATAGCACTCCAAGCAAGACCCGGTGCTGTGAAATAATGAGCAGGGTCCAAGCCATATCCAGAAAGACACACAGATCTAAATGCTTCGAATACATCTGCTAGAAGAAGGACATCAGTCTTGAGATAGAGATCATGATAATCACCCATATTATTGATATTATATTTTTTCCAAACATTTTGAGCATGTACATAATCATCATCTGAAACATTGCTATTATTTAGAATATTATAAAAATCTTCTTTTGAAGGAAGTTTCTTTTCACCAAATCTTTTAAATGAATCCATATAGTCGTACGGGTAAATTCCCTTTTGTGTTAGGAGTTCCGTATCCTCATAATTACTCTCCAAACATGGAAATTTTTTCAAATTTTTAACTAGGTTAGCAAGAGGACTAGCCATGAATTTATATGTATCCAAGAATCGAATTCTTGTAGTTGGTCTTGTTGGAATGATTTTTGCAAAGGAGATGTATTTTTGATCTGTACTTGGAATAGCACTGATACTCCCAGGAGTCTTTGACAACTCTTTAATAAACAAGTGTGTATCATAATGAGCGTTGTTATGAAGAAAGACAGGAATGAACGAGGGGAGTTTATAATTAATATTACAACTTTGATGAGCCGGACCTCTATATTTACCAGTGAGATGCCAATGATCTCTAACCTTTAGGCTTTCACCAATTTTCTCCTCACAAATATGACAGACATTGTTTTTTCTAAATTCTCTTTTTTCTTTACTTGTTAAGGACATTGGTTTATTGGTTTCTCTCATTATCGTGGTTAATCGAACACAGTCTTTTTCTAGTCGTTTCACAAACTCCTCTGGGGCATTTGAGCCTCTATACTCCTCTAACTTGTAATATTCATCACCAACGGATGATTTGATATAATAACAAAATCCGCAAGGAGTATGTTTTTGATACTTATTTGTGTATGATTCTTTTGGATCTGGAGCCGCTGTTGCTATTTTCTCCAAGATACTCTCAAAATCAGCATATATCACAAAAGGATGTTTAATTGTTTTATTTTGATCTTTGAATGAAATTTTAGAACCAGGCTTTGGAAGTGTAATGACTGTTGCTTTCTCATTTGAACAATATTGTTTATGAGTATCCAATCTCTCCTGTGAATGAAATGTATTCAAACACCGACGACATGGATAAACTTTACATTTTCTAGAATAGACTTGTGATTTAATTAATCTTGAAAAGTTCTTGATATAAGCATAATGTTCAATTTCACCAGATCGGAAATACAAGAGATCAACATGTTTTTCTTTCTCATCATCTGAGATTTGTAAAATCTGCACTTTATTCTTTTCAGTCAACCCATAGACATTTATAGAAATATTATTTAACTTTCCAAACTTTGGAATATTATTAAGAGTCATCGGAAATTTCAAATTTTTCATATTCAATTCATTTTCATATTTCATATAATTGCTTACTCTTTCAGCATGTTCTTTTGCTGGATGTAGATATGCCAGTACAGACCACAAGAAACACTTGTTATCAGTATTCTGAATATTTACTATAGCATTTTTATCTTTGATGATTTTAGGAAGTTGAATATATGATCTTGCTTGTAGTGGATCAGATTTAAAAATGTGAACATCAACAAACAGAACCTTTTCAACAGTGAGACCGCTTCCGACAATAAGATCATCAATATTATATTCACTATATTTAAGCTCATTAAAGACCTGTTCTTTATTTCTATTATAATCATTTTTATTAAGTACCATGTAAGTTGTTGTATGTAGGTAAAAGTTAAATGGTGGATCTTCCTTTTTACGAAGAACCAATTTAGTCCCCAAATAATATTTACAACTTCCCATTTCAGATATAGTCTTATCAATCTGATCATCTATTCCTTACTTTGTAAGATCAAGAGCAGCTCCCAGAGAACGGGGGACTGGATCTTTGAAACGGAACAATCTAATTTTAATATTTCCTTTGAAAGCACCATCTAAATTTTCAATCTCATAATATGGAACTTGGTGTTTCTTTGTCTTCTCATGACGCTTCCAATCCTTCTTGAGGATGTAGTGTTGACAGCGCTCACAATAGACCTTTGGAAGAACCTTTGGTTTGAGATTCTTCAAATGTTTTTGAGTATCTAAGTGTTGATCATACCCACTTCTCAGAACCCATGTCTTACAAATCTTACAATACTTATTATCTTTACTCTTTAAATGTTTTTGTGTTCTATAATGTTTTTTGATATGTTTGTAGTTCTGCTCACAACTCTCACAGTAAGTAGAATTCGTCATATTTATATAGTAAAAAACTTCACTATTTACTAGTTATCTTTTACTTAAAATAAAACATGAAAAAATTGAAAACAAGAGTCAGGAAACTCAATTAAATTTGGGGCAACTTATTCATATGATTCTTGGTTAGGATGTGATATCTATAACTAGTCTTCTTCATATCCTTATCACAAAGATCACAATGTTTCATCTCTTCTTCTTTATAACCGTTAAGAACATTATCTAAATGGTGCTTTGTTTGTTTATGTTTCCTTTTATCAAGTACTCTAATTAGCTTATTACAAGGTTCACATCTTATCATATTTTTACTCTTATCAGATGTATTGATAGCATGTTTAATGGTCCTGATATGAATATCATATCGATTGTACTGTTTATCACAGGCGGAACAATAACCAGATTTCATGTTATTTATATAGTGAGAAACTTCATATTTCTTCATCACTAAACTCTATATAGTAATCGGAATCATCAATAAAACTACTCTCATAACTATCATTTGAGCACAAACTATTAGCATCATAACTATCATCTGAGTTCAATGAAATACTATCATCACTATCGTCCGAGTTCAATGAAATAGTAAAATCTTCACTGCTGTAATGACTCATATTTAATTAGCAGAAAAAACCTTTCCATCTATACCAATATACTTTCTTTCATTAACGGATTCAATCTCTACATTTTTAATATCAAAAGTTATCTTTAAATAATCTCTAACTATCATAGAACGAAATGACATTTCACCAGAAATATTAACATCATTCATTTTACTTAGATCTACACCCTTTGGATTATTAAAGTAAATACAAATTTCTCCACGAGTATTGTTGATGGTCTTATCATTCTTTTTCAAAGTATCGTGGTCAATCACTTTTTCAAGCTTTGAATAAATTGCCAGGAGTAGAGGAGAAACTTTTGTTAGATTTACTTTAATGGATGTCTTTCCAGGTATAGTTAGAGCTCTTCCTTTAAATGAAATAGAGGGGCTCATGTTATTTTCCATAACTGGTTTTACCCAAAAATTTCCATATTTATCTTTGTTCAATTTAACATCTTTGACATATTTTTCTATATCTTTCACCGAAGTAGAGATTGATTGAAATTTGTCTTTTGTGCTTTGAAACATTGTATTTATTAATGAATAAACTTGCGTTTAGTTTAAGTAAAAATTTACCATATAAATATGATAAGTTCTGAAGGATATTTAGAATTTCCAGACTCTCCATATGATAAATTAGAGAATTGTCTGGCTTGTGATAGAATAGGGCTTAATAATGAGGGTTCATATAAACAATGTATTTTCTGTGATTTAATTTTAATTAATGATAATAAATATATATATATATATATAACTCTTTTAAATTAGAACCAAAAATGAATTACTTTACAAGATTAATAAGAGAGATGAATGTTAAGTATTGTGATGATAATACACCATTTCTTTCAAGGGAAGAGACTATTTGTATTGAGGAAATGTATAAGGGTTTAATGATATTTATTATTCAAAATAATTTTAATGGAAATGTTAATACAAGATACTATATAAATAAAATAATGAATTATTTTGAAATTAAACCCGAACTCAGGATAAAATATAGAGTTTCTAAAATAGCTCAAAAAAAGTTAGATGACTTGTTTTCCAAATATATAAATGAATGATTTTTTACCCGTTTGGGAAAATAAGATAAAATTTAATAACCATAAAAACATTCCAAATTCATTGAGATGTCTAATAGTTGGTTCAAGCGGATGTGGAAAAACCTGTTTACTTTTAAAGATGCTCCTTGGTCCAAATTTTTTAGATTATGATAATTTAATATTTTTTACAAAGTCTAGTTTTCAACCCGAGTATCAACTACTCTCACAGGGTTTTAATGCAGGTCTTAAAAAGGAAGACATTATCGGTTTATTTAAACTTCAAAACAAACTAAATGATTATAATATTGAAGATATAATACAATTATTTTGTGATACACAGAAATCAAAATCGAAACCAAAACCCATAACTTGTATTCTCAGTGATAATACGGATGATATACCTTCACCTCAAGATTTAGATAAATCAAAAAAGAACCTCGTCATCTTTGATGATTGTGTTAATGAGAGAAACCAAACAGTAATGGATAGCTACTATACAAGAGGGAGACATTCTTCTTGTAATTGTATTTATCTTAGTCAGTCATATTTTCAACTCCCTCGATGCTCAATAAGAAAGAATGCTAATACTTTTATTTTATTTAAGTTAAATTCAATAGATGTAAATAATTTTTGGAGAGATAATTGCTCTACGTTATGTAGTAAAAAAGAATTTGAAAATTATATGAAACACACGATTGGAAAATATAAATATATTGTTGTGAAACAAGATGAGATATTAAAGGATGTATTTTTATTTTAAACATAATTACATATATAAATGACAACAATTATTATTAATCTTGTGGGTAAATCTGCTTCAGGAAAGAACTTTCATAAATCTAAACTCTTGAATAGTAAAAATGAAAAGATTGTAAGTTTTTTTTTTTAAACACCCTATGATTCGTTTTGTGAGTACTACAACCAGAGCAAAGCGACCTGGAGAAGTAGAAGGGAAAGATTATTACTACATTTCAATGGAGGAACATATGCGATTGAGGAACGAAGGTCAAATATTTGAGGAGGTCTCTCTTGGTTCTACAAAATATTCACATTGTAAGAGTGAGTTAAATAAAGTAAAATCTAATGGTCTTGGGATTTTAGAAACTAATCCTGAAGGAATGAGACAAATTATTAAACAATTGTGTGGTGATGGAGTTAAGATTTTATCATTCGGTTTTGATATCGATGAGGAGACTCAACGCAAACGTATGAAAAGCAGAGATACAAGTATTAGTGAAGAAGAAATAACAACTCGTATTAATACCAATAAAGAATTTGATGAAATATTTAAAGAAAAGGATTTATTTCAACACATTTACTATAATGACAAAGAAAAGGAAAATTTTCCCATTGACCTTTACAATTCATTAAATGATATTTTTCAATAAATAAATACAGAAAATGAATACCGAAGAAAGAGCAAGAAAGTTTAAAGAACATCAAGAGTTGGTTTCAAAAGTTGTAAAGCAACAGGAAGAGATAAAGAAGAAACGGAGACAGAAACTAACTGGTGAAGAAGCCTTTGAAAGAAAACAAGAGAAATTTTTTAAACCGCTTTTAAAAACTCAACACCCTACAGTTCCCACGGTAGAATTTACTCCAAAAAAACTTCAAATGCTCAAAGATTTTAGTCAGATAACAAAACAAGAACTTGGAAAATTAGAATATAATGATGAAGAATTATTTCAGAAACTTGAGGAGGTAAATCAACCCCCTAATTATGTAGTGGAAGCTCTTCAAAACAATGAATATTCGGTGGGTTCAAAAACCAGAGCAGGTCTCATTCCAACAGAAGAACCAGCAGTGTTTCATCTTGTGGAAGAAAAGGTATTGATATTTAATGACGAATTGATGTTCTTGAGTTCTACTCAACCAAATGTTAAATTAACTCCAAGATTAATGTTTCTTCTAACAAACCCCGGATTCAGCGGTTCAAAATATTTTGAGGAACCACTTGATATGGAAAGAGAGGAAGATAGGGTATATATTGAGTTGCTAAATGCACTTGATTATGGAGTTTCTGTTGCTGGTAAAAGTAAGAAGAATGAGAAGGAGAAACATATTATTGATGCTTTAAGTAAGCTTGGTTCAGGTGTTAGTTTTCTTCCAAATGACCCATCACAATTAGTTAATAGGCTATTATTGTTGTTAGGTAGTAAGAAGGCTGGAAACAACAATTGTTTTAATGAATCCTCAGCCATTTTAGATCAGTTGATGAATATGAAAATAATTAATAAATGTCAATACAAAGATATTTTATTAGATATTAAATAAGATGAGAAGCACAATTCTTAGTTTTAATTTCACAACGAGCGATTACACAGCTTCATTCCCTTACCCACTACAACTTGACCCCCTTACCTCATATGAGGCATCTTTATTGTCGATGGAAACTTATAATACCTTGTTTAATATCACAGAGAAAAACAACAAGTTTAGTTATAATCCAGGAAGTGGATATAAAACTATAACCGTTTCACCTGGAGCTTACGAGATTTCTCAAATATCTTCAGAAGTCTCTCGCCTTATGAAAGAAAAAGGTGATGAACCAAAAAATATTGTAATAGATATTCAAAAACACACTTCAAAATCAACTATTAAACTTAAAAATAATTATAAAGTTGATTTCACGATTGAAAATTCGTTTAGAGAGCTATTGGGTTTCTCTTCAAAAAAGATTGAAAATAACGGGACGTTTTACAGTGATAATGTTATCCAAATATCCTCCGGTATAAATTCAGTATTAATTCATTGTGATTTGATTGATGGTGCTTATAACGATGGAATAAGAACAAATACAATATTTTCATTCAGTGCATACTCAACCCCGATTGGTTATAAATTTAATATGGAACCAAAAAATCTTGTCTATTTACCTGTGTCAGGAAAAACCATATACAGAGTAAATTTTAGGATAACCGACCAAGATAATCGTATGATATCCTTTAATGATGAAATTATATCCATCAGAATTCACCTACGTGAAGTTTTTCAATAAATAAATAATGGTTATTGTGAGAAAACACGAGTTGGGAAAATATAAAATAATTACAGGGGAGGGCATGTACCTTTCACCATACTATACAAGGTATGTGGGTAGAGGATACTATAAACCTAAGAGACAACGAGGTGTAGGTCATCAATTTCGAAATAAAGGAGATGGGATAATTGATACTCTAATGGGTATTGGTTCAACCATCCTTAAACATAAAGACCTAATTGGTTCAACTGCTTCTGCCGTGGGCTCCGTTGCGGGTGCTATAAAGAGTATAAAAGATGCTCAAAAGGAGTCTCATAAATTACAAGCAATCAAAGAAATAAAAAAGGGTAAAACTCAACTATCTTCACAAGAACGACAAAAAATCATTAAAATACTTGGGTCAGGGTTTCAACGATTTTAATACTATACTAGGGCATGCCCGTACTATATATATAGGACGTGCCCGTAAGTGCGTGATGTTACCGTACAATGAATGTATCGTCCCGACGCCGCAGCTCGGATGGCGCTGCAGTTAATCGGGCCCCCAAATTCCTCATCGACGATAACTAAACAATATATTATATGAATCGCACCGTACATACCTCCTTCTAGATCTTGTTCTTGTCTTGATATACTCACTCAGGCTCACTCTATCACGACTGAGTCCTCCCAGCTCCTCCAAATGGCGCCCGCTAGCCGCTACGTAAGTCCGGAAGTGACGTCCTCATTTGACTGTCCGGAAGGTCGCAAATCGCAGTTACGATGAATCGCAAATTAGTTTTAATTAGTTTTAAAACATAGTTTAACGGCAACATAGTTTGCCGACGGGAAATAAATGAATACGCTCTCAAATGTGCCATCCGAGGCAGAGTCTGTTCGCCACGTTCGGCACACGTGATAGCTCGCTGCTCTCTGATTGGTTGAATCGTTTTTTGGACATAGCTCGGTAACTACTTCTGCGATTAATTTAAAACCTTGAAAAGGCACATCCTCGGGTCCCCAGCAATATACCTGGCAAGTTTCAAGTATATCGGACCGGTAGTTGTCGAGAAACAGCGGTCACAGACAAACATACAAACAAACATACACACAGAGATTAGTGGAATTATAGATAGATAAATACAAGTATGGAAGCGATTGATAGTATCTATGATTTGGATGATACAATTATCATTTCAAACTCCATGAAAAAGGAAGACTATTTTAAGGTAAATGCTATAACAGGAACAGACTGGAATTCAAACGGAACAAAAAGTTTTGAAATAAATAATCAACAAACTTACTTGAATATAGCTGATAGTTTCTTGCTGTGTAAATTTAAATTCACTAAGGCTGCGAATAATACTAATGCTACACTCGTAAATGATTTCTTCTGGAAAATGTTTGATAGTGTTCGCCTGTATATTGGAACACAAGAGGTTGAAGCGGTTGATTATGTCTCTGCTACATCTGAAATGATGAAATTTACACTATATTCGTTTGGTGATAGAATGGGTAAGGGAGCTGTTGAAGGTTTTATTCCTGATATGTCAACGGGAACAAATGCTGACCCCAGTTATAGTCAAAGGAAGTCAATGTATAATGATGAAACAAAAGCAGAGAATAGTTTTACCGTAGCAGTACCTCTGAAAGGTATATTTGGATTTTGTGATTATGATAAAGTTTTGTATGGGCTTAAAATTAGATTTCAACTACAAAGGAATGATAATATAAATAGGTTGCTTTTTGGGGTTGAAAATGCTTTTGGAGACAACAATAAATTTGTTATTAATGATTTGTGTTGGTATATTAGTGAATATACTCCTAATCTTAAAACGGAAGAGATGTTAAATAGAAGACTTAACTCAAAGAAACCACTAAATGTATCATACCTTAAAAGAAGATGTCAACACGTTAAACTGGAACACACTACCTACACTTGGAATTTAGGTGTTCTTCAAGGAAAGCCACGATACCTATGGCTCATTTTTAAGAAACCAGATGGAGATGAAGGTACTAATAAGAATAATGCGCTGAGTGATAATGCTAAGGTGAAACAACTTCGGGTTTCTCTTGATGGCACATTTTATCCGCGAGATAGATTGGAAATTGATTGGGGAAAAAATGATTATGCGGAAGCCTACAAGTCCTACCAAAAGGTGTGTGAAAGCAACGGTAATAATGATCCTATTTTGGATATGGTTGCGTTTCAAAAACTTTATACAATCTATGCAATTGACCTGAGTTCTCAAAAGGAAACTATAAAGTCTAATCGAGTGGATACTTCTCTATACATTGAAAGAGGGGAGAGTGAAGAGGTTAATGCATATTGTTTGCTTTTGGAGGAAACAGAATTACAGATTAATACAGATAATGGTGTTATGATTAATATCACATAGGTTTTTTCTCATAAATAAATGGTTGGGGTATATGTTAATCAAATCAATCTTAATAAATTAACATCTTGTATTCAAAATCAAAAGCCTTGTATTATTAATGTTAATACAATTCAAAGAAAAGGAGCTGTAAGAATTGATGTTTTACTCACACACACACACAAGTAAAAACACTAAATGATGTTGGATCACTTAAAATTAAAATGACGAAACCTATGTTAAAGAAATATTCAATAGACGAGTCAAGAGGAGGATTTCTGCCGTTTCTAATTCCTTTATTTGCTGGTTTAAGTGCGGCGGGAGCATTGACTGGTGGTATTTCAGCAGCGGTAAAAACTGCTAACGAAAGGAAGGTACAACTAAAAGCTCAAAAAGAATTGGAAAGACATAACAAGGAGTTGGAGAAACAAATTAGTGGAAGTGGTGTAATTGTAGATTTTGCTCAAAAACTTGAAAGTCTACCTGATAAAGCTAGATTGTTGGTTGGAGATATGCTTTCCTCTATCGCTCAAGCGGGTGTTAAACTAACTAAACGGGGTAATGGATTGTATCTTTCTCATAAATAAATGGATAAATGGTTTAAACAATTTGGAAAGAATACAACGTCAAATATAGAACTAGCTAAGTATTGTAAAACACTAAAAATTGATAATGTGGTTATTTGTATGAGAGATGAATTAATACATATAAATAAGAATACAAAGAATATTATTATGAATTTAGACACACAGAATGGTTCTCATTGGGTTTGTATTCATAATAGTCAGGATAAATATTATTTTGATAGTTATGGTATGCCACCACCTGTTGAAGTAATACAATTCTTACAGAATGGTGTTTATCAAACATTTCAAGTTCAAGAAATTAATTCTAAATGTTGTGGTCAATTATGTTTATATGTATTATTTCAACTCAACAATAATGAAAATTTTTATGATATCATTTTTAATCTAATATAAATGACTTATGTTGGAAAAGATGGTTCTATCTTTGGAAAATCCTCTCAGGATATTGATTTATCAAATTATTATACAAAGGCACAGGCTGAACGACAAAAATATAGTATAAGTAAAAATATTAATATGAAGAATACTTATAAATTAATCAATTATCCAAACCCTACAGATGCGAATGACTTAATTAGATTAAGTGATTTATTACAATATATATTTTTAAAGAAAACAGCACGTTTTGTTAAACAAGTAAAATTTACAACCACAACACCTGGTTATACTGACCATACACCTTTCCTCATTGAATTTAACTACCTGCTTACAATTGAATTTTATAAAGAAGGACATATAGTTAATATGCGAATTAATAAATGGGGGTACGATATGCCTGATTTAGGGTATAATTGGTCTTTTTCAATAAACATAGAAGACCTACATGATTTTAATCAGTCTCGTAAAGAAGAATATTATCCACTTGGTGAGGATAAGGATTTATGTGGAAGTACAATTAATAAACAACAAATACATGGTTTTAAGAAAAGAAAAATATATGATAGTATAGCGATGATTAGCATGACAAAGAAGGAAGGTCATGAGATAAGGATAGAAAGCCAAGGAATACAAACCAATTTGGTAGTGGGAAGATGGGGTGGTATTACCTGTCATAATATTAATCTCACATATATTTCTGATACATAAATGGCAGGAAGAAGACTACAAGAGAATTATAATTTTTGTATTCAAGGATACCTACAAGAAAAGGGTGCTCGGTATTACATACCTTATGATTTGGAGCATATACATGGGAATTTTGTCATAAAAAACTGGCCTTATACTGATATTGTTAAACCCACAAATAGAGACTTGTTTAAAGTATTAAATAAAAATGAACTTCTCAAAGTTATGAAATATAAAACTCTTTTAGAAATCGTCAACAAATCTTATTGGTATCCTATTATGAGAAAAATAATTATAGATACAAGAATATCTCAAAATCCAGATGAGTATATGTATAATATTCTTTGGGGCTCAAACTCAAGGGTAGCAAGGGATGAGGAAGGAGTTGAAGAAGAGAAGGAGAAAAGAGAGAAAAGAGAGAAGGAGGAGAGGGAACAAAGAGAGAGGGAGGAGAGGGAGATGGAAATCAGAGCGATTAAAAAAAGAGTGGATGTATTACAGCAAGAAGATCAATCTCAACTCACCGAAGAGGAAAATAAAGAAAGAATGAATGCTGTGAAAATATTGATATCAAAAATTGCTAAGATAAATGAGGAAGGAGTTAAAGAAGAGAAGGAGGAAAGAGAGAAAAAGGAGAAGGAGGAAAGGGAGAAAAAGGAGGAGGAGAGGGAGAAAAAGGAGAAGGAGGAGAGGGAGGAAAGGGAGCAAAGAGAGAGGGAGGAAAAATATAAAAAGATGGAAATCAGAGAGATTCGTAAAAGATTGAGTGTATTACAGCAAATAAATCAATCTCAACGCACCGAAGAGGAAATTAAAGAATTAACAACTCTTATGAAGATAATGGTTTCAAAAATAACAACGTCAATGTCTTCAATTTCAGGGAGGAGATTTAAACGAGAAAGTGGTGAAGAAGAAGAAGAAGAAGGAAAAGATTATGTGATTGATGATGTTGGTGTCATTGACTTTAGTTAGTTTTTATTTGTAAATAAATGGAGGAGAGAGTGAAGGCATTCCTTAGGATTCTTTATGTTTTAAAAATAAAGATTGAAATGTATATGTTGAAAACCAAAAAGGTTTTGATACTCTGTCGGAATTTTTCTGATAAATAAATATGAGTTATTGTCTCAAATGTAAAAAGAAAACAAAATATAAAAATATCTCTTATGTTAAAGCTAAAAATAATAGAGTTTATCAAAAAGGAATATGTCAAGTGTGTGGCTCTAAAAAGTGCCAATTCATCTCACCTAAAAGAGGAGGAGACATACAAAAGTTTCTGTCAGGAAGTAAATTTACAACAACTGGAATTCCAGGGGAATTACACCTTCCAGGGTATTCTTTCTGTGGTCCAGGAACAAACTTGGATAAAAGATTAGATGAGGCTGACAATCCTAAACTTTGGTCTAAACCTATAAATAGGGTTGATGAAGTGTGTATGAAGCATAATATTGCTTATGGGAATACCACTACATTGGATGAAAAACATGAAGCAGACAGAGAAATGTTATATAATTTGTCTTTGATACAAAATCCTACATTGAGAGAGAAAGTTGATCGGTTTATTGTTAAAAAAATGATAAGTGTCAAATTGAAACTTGGTCTTGGTTATTCACCCTCAAAAAACTATTAGACTCCAATGATATCATCAAGGCTGAGGAGCTTTTGGCTAATGAATTACACAAACCTATAATCACAAAGTTTAAAAGAAGGAAAGTTTATTCTAAATACACCGACCACATATGGTCCACTGATTTAATTGAATTGAATAATGACAGGGGATACAGGTATGCGTTAACCGTTATTGATTTGAGGAGTAGATTTGCCTGGGTTGTTCCGTTGAAAAACAAGAGAGGTAATACTTTAATGTTAGCCTTTAAGCTAATATTTGATAGGGATAAAAGGAAACCAAAGAAGTTATGGACTGATGAGGGAACAGAGTTCTATAACAAAATATTTATGAAATTTCTTAAGGGGGAGGATATTAAATTATACAGCACCTTTAATGAAGGAAAGGCAGTTGTTATTGAGCGTTTTAATCGTACTTTAAAAGAAAAATTATATAAAAAATTCACACAACTCGGTTCTCAACAATGGGTGTATTTAATCCAGAATATTGTTGATAATTACAATAATACAGTTCATTCATCAACAAAATCAAAACCATCAGAAACATTTACAAAATTAAAATATGAAATGGGGATTAATTTGAAAAAACCCAAGTTCAAAGTTGGTGATATGGTAAGAATATACAAATGGAAAAGCCATTTTGAAAAAGGTTATACACAAAAATGGACTCGTGAATTATTTTAAATCATTGATGTAATGGATACAGTCCCTTGGACTTACAAATTATATGATATGAATGGGGAAGAAATCTTGGGTTCATTTTACTCACAAGAATTACAAAAAACAAAACTGATAAGCCATTAAACAACAACCATCCATATATTAGTGATAAGATAATAGGGTTAGGGATTTTAAGGGCTACCGCCGCCTTTTTTATAAATAAATAAATGATAGAACCAAGTATTAACCAGACTAAAGGGTGGAGGTGTAATCAACCTTGGTATATAAATGGAAAACATAATGAGTGTGAGAAATACCAGATCCGAGAGGTTGAGAGGGTCAGAAGGTCCTCAAGACGGATAAACGTATTCATTTGTTAAGTGGGGTAATGGAGGGCGGGAAGAAAAATATATTAGAGTGGAGTGAGAACTTTGATGGTTATCAACCGGATAATAAATATTATAATTTTAAAATGGTATGTGGATCGGGAGGAGGACAGACCAGGTCCCTCCGTGAAACATATCATTTTATAAACGCACAGAGAAAGGTACTTCATGCAAAGTTTATCAATATCCTAGATGGGGATGAGTTCCATAAGAGAATGGAGTTGTTTAAAAAATTAGAAAATGAGCAAATATTCATAGGATCAATGAGGAATTTTGAATGTCGCGTGGTCCTTGGAGGTTAAGTAAGGACTCCCCCATTCACTTACATGTAAAAGGAGAAAGGGGTGTCGCGGTAATCAGGGGAAAAATGGGCAGTTTGGGAAAAAGTCCCATCTAAATACATGGGTGTCCTGGAAGCCCCATTATCTCCCTACTTACATGCCTTGAATTATTATGCGAATGAGCTCTCAAGTATAACAGCTTGGATTTGTGCAATGTAATTAATGTAATTACAAGACTGGAATATCAGCACTGCTTATTGATACATTAGTATAGGCCTCTAGGTATAGGCCATTAGTATAGGTATAGGGTAGGGGAATGGCCTCTAAAGGTGGTTTTATTGATACATTCATGGACATGTTTCCACATCCAGTGCATACTTGTGTATTTGATGAAAATGCTTAGGCAATCTAGGCCAAATTGTTTCAAATCCATTTATCAATTTCATACCAAAAAGTCTTAAAGCATACAAGCTGAATTTTTTTTTTAATCCAGGCATACACATAACCAGTGTTTATTAGACTTGCTGCTTGTACTGTACATGTAGGTCTTAAATTACTAAATTAGTTTGTATGTTTTCAAATTGTTATGGTTACTGCATATGAATTATGCACTAAAGGCACAGTTTTTCTGGAGTTTTTTTGATATGTGAATACATCTAACACAAAGTCTGTCATTCGTAAACTATTTCATGAACCCTGTGCGATGTCTTGATAAACTTGATTAAAATCAGAGAACACCGTATCTGGGCACTGATTTATGAATGTGATCAAATTATATAAATGTTTCACATTGACATCTTCATATCTACGTGTATCACTTGCTATTTGTACTTGCATAATGTACCATTATACATCTACAAGGAATCATTTTATGTGTAATAGTGGCCTAATAAGGATTTTCTGGGGTGGGGACAATATTTGATGAAAATGCACAAAAATTAGAAAAAAATGTTGAAAAGGCTAAAAAATCAATGCGGCCAGCAGAATCCCCAAGGGTCGGTGGTTGGGGGAGGGGAGGCAAGATGGCTCACTGGGTGGTATCTTCTCCCTTGCCCCCAACTTGTTAGACCATTGATGTGTAATATAACTACTTTTATGCATGTTTAAACCATAATTCACAATTTGTGGTTGATAAATTGCCATTTTGTCCATAACCATAACAGTCAGTCCGTAACAGTCACTCCGTAACGCTTTATTGATTTACAATTTTTCTCATGTTTTACATATATTTTTGACCAATTTTCAAGTGAAAGGTAGCATATCAAAGCTAAAGGAATACAGAAAGCAATGAGTATGTTTAAAAAATATGATGGCTGTTGGAAATTCACAGTTTGAGTGATTTACATATGTGACCAAAACTCATGTCCATTTTGCGTCACTCCGTAACGACAATTATGAAAATTCATATTTCATAAATATGATGAATCAAGGTTGGAAATTTAAGTGTTATAGAAAGTGAGTAGCAGTAGTTGTCATAATGTACCATTTGTTTGTTGATAAATATTAAAGTGTTTATAAAAAAAAATTGAAACATGAAAATGGCTTGTGTTTGTCACTCCGTAACACTTGGAACTGTCCTAATCACATGTGTCATTTTCCCATTCTATTGTGTATTCAACCAAACCTGGACAGACAGGATTGCTTAGAGTTGTGCACACTCACCTCTGAGCCATCTAGCCTGGATTTGAATCTCGGCCCAGCTATAAACTGTCATCCTGGTGTCTTGCAGGCCGGACCAGTGTGTGTGAATGTTAAACTGGGCGTCCCATCTTCGGGTATCAGTTGGCGGGCGTTAAAGATCTGCAGTGTCCTTCATGAAGAGTAGGCCTGGAATAACAGCCCTACCATGAAGAGTAGGCTAACCTGGTGAATAACTAAGCTCATGAAGAGTAGGCTAACGCTAACCCGAACTAACAGTCCAGCACTCAGAACAAATTCAAAATCTCTGTCCTAACCTACAGATGGTGTTGCATCAGCAGCACAGCCATGCCCTCAGACAATGATGATATTCGCTGTCATGTGTTGCATACGAATGAAGACGAAGAATAACCAACCTAATACACAACATACATTTATTTGTACTTTTTTTGCTAAACGCCCCATGAATCTCTACTTTTCTAATACATCAGGTGTAATCATTCCATCGGTAAAATTCCTTTGTCATCCTCACATTCCAGGATTCCCATCTATTGCTGTTAGTGCAAATAAAACAGCTAACCCCAATTTTGTTTTAGATACCAGCACACAATGGCCTACTTTTTAAAGGAGTACTGTGGCACAGGGCCGGCTTTACAATGGTTCCAATGGCGCCTCGGTGCCAGGCCTACAATCAGAAGGGGCCCATAATGACCAAGATAGATTTTTTTTAAGTGTAGGGAGAGCGGGGCACCTTGAACATAGGGGCACCTTGAGACCACAGACCTCAATTCCCTTAGTATAACTCCTTTCATATAGATGTCTCTAGTGTATGATCACCTCGTACCAAGTCGATAAACTACTGTAGTCATTATCACTTGCTTTTTGGGTTTGCAAGGTTACACTTATTTTTTCGATTTAAGACGGCCGAAGTATATTTCATAGGGTAAGTTCTTCTTTATCTAATACTATAGATGCAGCAGAAAACTTGGGTCTGTCAATTTAAACTGACAGTGTAAGAAGTCAAGCTAATTATAAAGTCATTAATTCTTGATCGTCTCTGGACATATAAACTGGGCATCCATTTTTTATAATGGTGTTGCATGGGGCACCTTGAACATGGAAAGGTGGGGCAGGTCGAACCATGGTTCAAAGTGCCCCACCAAATTTTATATATACAGTAATACCCCGGCCTACGTCATTAATTGGTTCCATAAGCCGTGACGTAACTCGGTTTTTGACGTAAACCGGGCGTAATGCCTTTTAGCTCTTTCACGAGCCTCGATCTTGTATACAACAAAAAAAAAATGCCTTAAAAAAAGCCTTAAAATGAAGACAAACACCGTAAAACTAGAGTAAATAACTCGCGAAAGTATATAACTATCGCTAAACCTTAAACAACACTACAAACACATTTTAGTCATATTTTTTAATGAGTAATGAACACAATTAATAAATGAATTTGTAAAGAATAATAAATAAAATTAATAAGATTATGTTATTCACCTTAAACATGGCATCTCTTCTGAACACAAACACACATTTTAGTAGTCTTATCCGGCGGCGCTTTTTCAGTGACGTATGCGAGAATACGTTCCCTCTCATGAATGATGGTCGATACCGTCGACCGTGGCAGCCCTAAGGCATAGACCTTATCGCGAATCGGTAAATATCAACAGAGGGTGCTCCACCGCAAAGCATGATGGGATCAAAAAGGGGGCAAAGGTAAACACGAACCCAGAAGAGGAAGCGTCTGTCTACGATTGACGCTGTATTTACGGAAAGGAAGATGGCTAATGTGAAAGAAATTCAGCGTTTTTTGGCATTAAAATCCAGCGATTTAAAGAAATATTTGAGGGAAAGGGGGGTTCACATTGGAGAAGAGAAACAACCTGCTTATGCAAGAACAGTTCCTGAATGTTGAAACCTCGATCGGCCATACAAATATCGCCGGGCTGGAACTTGTCTGCAATTTTCGTCATCTTTACAATTTTTTTGTCCAATGTGTTTCCTCCTGTAGGTTTGGAAATGTATGAAATTGTTCCACTAGGTGTAATACCAACAAGGCACTTGAGAGTAGGTCTTGACTTATATTGGCTGTTCACTTGCGAACAAAACTTGGGAGACTGTGCTTTGTCCTAATCCAAAGCGAAATGCGAGGTCCTCGTCGCGAAGATTAAGCCGAAGCTTCATGAGTGTCATGAGTAGTTGATCCTCTAAAGATTGAGATCGCTTAACTCCGAGTTTTGTAGTATATTGTTTATTTGCCAGGTCTTGTCTTCCATTGATAATTTCCCCTTATAATAATGAAGGTTCTGTGCATGAGGGGATACTTCTGCTAATAACCACTTAAACAGGTCATAACTAGGTAAACCTGTATAAAGTTTCACAAGTTCATCACAGTTTGCTATGTCCGAAACAGTAAGCTTCTTGTTACATACTGCAATGGCGACTTTCAGTTTTGCGACGGTGTCCTTGGCTTGCAAATACTGGCTCATGAGCTGATCACAGTTCACAGTTAATTTGTCACAGTAAAAAAGTCCTAAAAGTAGTTTAAAGTGGTAAGGATCACGTAGTGTGTCAATGGAAACAAGCAGTCTGTCAAAGTGACAGCGACCGCCGGCAGCGCTATTGCCCCATTCCGATCCCATGACGCATTGCAGTTCCGATTCGCGATAAGGTCTATGCACTATCACCGACACTTTTTCACCTTTTTCATACCTTTTAATCAGATTTAACTTATCTTCCATCCTAACCACATTACGCTTGGAAACACTAGCACTATCCTTCTTAGGACCCATGGCTAACACAGATACAGTAAAGGAATACTGTACGTCGCCTCTGTTTTGAATGAGAACCAGCAGTTGTGCGTACGTACAGTATACTGTACGTACATTTTAATATATTTTTAATGTGCTTTTTATTGTATTTTAAATTGTTTTTTAGCTTCTTTTATTGTTAATTTATGTACTATTTTATTTATTTTAAATATATTTTTAAGGAATTTTTTTTTTTCACGTCCGTAGGAGTGACGTAAAGTCGCACATAATGACGTTCGCTGAACTGAAATTTACTCTAGAAGAGTGGCGTAAAGTCGGATTTGACGTAGGTCGTAATGGCGTAAAACGGGGTATGACTATATATATTTCTTACCATCTTTGTAAGAGGCGACCAAGGGTTGGCGTCAGGAAGGGCATCCGGCCATAAAAACATTGCCTCAAACAGGGAACCATGATTGTCATGGGGTCCGCAAGGCTAACCCCCGCTCTAGCGGGGAAAATGGCCTTAAAACGATCATTCATTCATTCATTCATTTATATTTCTTACCATGAAGAGTTTTTTTTTTTTTGCAATAGTTCCCTAAATGGGGGCCCACAAATGTTTGGCGCCTGTCCTCCAAAATGTTAATCCGGCCATGCTATGGCATCTACCGTAAACACCATGAATGCAGATGGGACAGCCGGATTTACATCTGTTCGATGGTCTTACCCCACTGTTGCTTGATGTTTTGGCAGCAATGAAGGGCAGTATTAGACGAACCCCTCAACCAGAAACTCGGCAACATGCTTTGTTGAGCAGTCCGTGTGCAATGATGCTATCAGTGGAATGATGGCTGACTGCCTCCAAGCCAGAAATCCTGGTGACACAGGATGTTTTGGGTCTACCTGTCATATCACTTAGTTATATGGCTTTTGGCCAAAAAGGGTAAAGGTTCGTAAAGTCTCTTGTTCATAGCATAATCAAAATGCACTTGGTGGCTTATAAATCAGAGCACATTTGAACAAAGCAATTACTTACTTCATTTAATTACTTGATTTAATTAATTAATAGGTAATGAATTACTAATTATTTTTAATTAATGAATTATTAATTTAATTACTTACATTACTTCATTGTAATAAGCCTGGTGTTGGCTTAACGATTAAGGTGTGTGGTTTAATATCATACGGTCGAGAGTTTGAGCCCCTGTCGTGCCGTTAAGTAACACCAGGTGGGTTGACTCAGCCTGCCATCCTTCTGAGGTCGGAAAAATGAGTACCAGTTTACTGGTAACAGGGGGAACAGGTGCTCACAGCTGCTCACAGCTGCTCTCCCAGCAATGATGCAACCAGCAGCCTCAAGTTGCATGTGAAATGATGATTTCTTTATTGGAAAGGACTTTGTACAGATGAACCTGGACAAGACGTGCTCTGAAGGATACAGTGCCCCCGCGCCACCCCTTATCGGTATTGTACCAGAAAATCCGTTTTTTGTCTGATATCGTTGACACTTCAAGGGCTTTGAACCCAGAACGAGACCGTTAACATGTAAGCATGTTACCAACTGAGGCACCCTACTGTATTCTCCCACCGATTTACTCTGGAAGATTCATCTCTTGTGACATCGTACTGAAGCAAGTCAAAAATACACAATGGGATATTTGAAGTACACATGGTTGCAGCTGCACGATTCTCTCCAAAAGACAGCATTCTGTACGATGCGACACCCTGTGGGTGGTCCATCTTTGATTTTTCTCAGTTTTGATTCTGCCAATAATACAGCTCTGAAGTGAGAACACTGCCAACTGATCAAGTACGGTATATACAACAACAACAACAACAACAACAACAACAACAGGCATTTTAAGGCCATTATCCCTGCAAAAGCGGGGGTTAGCCTTGCGGTCCCCATGACAATGTTCTCCAAATTGTCATGGTTCTCTTTTTGAGGCAATGTTTTTATGGCCGGATGCCCTTCCTGATGCCAACCCTTTCAGTCGCCTCTTACGACACGCAGGGATAC
Organism: Myxine glutinosa; assembly: GCF_964187855.1. Taxonomy (NCBI): domain Eukaryota; kingdom Metazoa; phylum Chordata; class Myxini; order Myxiniformes; family Myxinidae; genus Myxine; species Myxine glutinosa. The sequence continues at coordinate 13,139,018 of NC_136263.1, forward strand.
GACACGCAGGGATACGGTGTACCTATTCTAAACCGGGGTACACACCGGTGCTTATACCTATTTCTACACCCTAGTTAAAATAATATTTGGCAATTGTGTCAAATAAAAGATTAATGCAATACCCTATATCATGTGGGACAAGGACATTGGAAGATGAAATTGTACTTCTTCGGGAATTTCATGTACATTAGCAGACGATCGATACATAAACACATGGTATTTGGGATTGGAACCGGTGGTTTGCAACCTGATGAATCGAGTGTTGCGATGGGAATGTCAGGTAGGCCCAACAGGTATTCTGTTGCATTCTGGAACAAAATTCCATTGATTGTTGTTTCTCAATCAGAACAAAGTGTTCATCCACCGGGGTCGAGTGTACGAGCGACGGGAAGAGCTTGAGGAACGCCTCTCTGCGATCTTCCCCCATGCCGAGAATATGAAGAGCAGTGGTGATCCTGGTGAAGAGATCCGCAACTCTCCTGGAAAACGTATCTTTCTAAGAGGCGGTGTATGTTGGGGGGGGGGGGCGAGGAGGACGGGGGGGGGGGGAGGGGAGGTGGAGAGGATGTAAGGTTCTGGGGTGTAGACAGAGTTTAAATTGGTTATAATATCTATGTTTAAGGGGTGGCCTACACTGTGCATACACAATGCGCATTTCAATTGCCTTTGCACCATTTTCCATGCACCATGAGCCTCATGCAGAGCCTGACAATCATATGTTGAGATATTACGATGTCATGGGCTGTGAACAGAACGCCTCATATTTATAACAACTGAACTTACATTCTGTGACAGTCAATTACTGGGCTTTTTATTGTTGAAAGGTAAAGGAGTTGATGCTTCGTTTCCATTTCCATAATAGGTATTGATATATATATATATACATACACACAGTGCATTCAGAAAGTATTCAGACCCCTTCACTTTTTTCACATGTTGTTATGTTGCAGCCTTATGCTGAAATCGTTTAAATTCATTTTTTCCCTCATCAATCTACACCCAATACCCCATAATGACAAAAAGAAAACAGGATTTTAGAAAGTTTTGCAAATTTATTAAAAAGAAAAAACTGAAATATCACATTTACATAAGTATTCAGACCCTTTGCTATGACACTTGAAATTCAGCTCAGGTGCCTCCCATTTCTCTTGATCATCTTTGAGATGTTTCTACACATTGATTGTAGTCCACCTGTGCTAAATTCAATTGATTGGACATGATGTGGAAAGGCACACACCTGTCTATATAAGGTCTCACAGCTGACAATGCATATCAGAGCAAAAACCAAGCCATGAGGTCGAAGGAACTGCCTGCAGAGCTCAGAGACAGGATTGTGTCGAGGCACAGATCTGGGGAAGCCTACAAAAAAATCTCTGCTGCATTGAAGGTTCCCAAGAGCACAGTGGCCTCCATAATTCTTAAATGCAAGAAGTTTGGAACAACCAGGTCCCTTCCTCGAGCTGGCCGCCCGGCCAAACTGAGCAATCGGGGGAGAAGGGCCTTGGTAAGAGAGGTGACCAAGAACCTGATGGTCATTCTGGCTGAGCTCCAGAGATCCTGTGTGGAGATGGGAGAAACTTCCAGAAGGACAACCATCACTGCAACACTCCACTGATCTGGGCTTTATGGCAGAGTGGCAAGTGGACTCCAATCAAGGTGTAAAAACATCTCAAAGATGATCAATAGAAATGGGAGGCACCTGACCTAAATTTCAAGAGTCATTACAAAGGGTATGAATACTTATGTCAATGTGATATTTCACTTTTTTCTTTTTAATAAATTTGCAAAACTTTTTAAAATCCTGTTTTCTCTTTGTCATTATGGGGTATTGGGTGTAGATTGATGAGGGAAAAAATGAATTTAAACGATTTCAGCATAAGGCTGCAACATAACAAAATGTGAAAAAATTGAAGGGGTCTGAATACTTTCTGAATGCACTGTATATATTAGGCCTGGGCGATAATGGAAAAACCTATATCGCTATAATGGACTTCATTATCACGATTATCGCGATAATATCATGATAATATAAACAAGACCAAAAGTCTAAAAGCAGCGTATCTGTGCATGTAAAATATTGTAAACCACAAACACATATTATTAGCTTTTTAAACAGTCGCTAATGCTGCTTATAAAATTAAACAAAGAAATTTGGAGGAATCCCGACATCCAAGAGGTAATTTTTACTTACATAAGTGAGCGAAGATCTGCTGTAATATATATACCCCACAAGGGTTGGAGGTGAGCTCATTTACCAAGCAGCTAGCTAGCGCTTGCCAAGCCAGCCGTTCCGTAACGGTTTTGAATGGAGTGCTTGTTCGAATGCTTAAACCACTTGGTGATCTCTCCACAAGAAACTTGGTAAATGAACACACACCCAATGTTCTTGAGACCCGATCATAGAGAGACTAATCTATATACCCCAAAGAGGAATGAATTTTCCTGCCGCTCTCAATGTGAGCGGGTGTTTATGCTGTAATGACATCATATACGTGATGACGTAGAATGATGGCTGGACACAAAACTGCCGCTACTTTAATATATATATATATATACAGTATAAGATATATATTTAACCTCCAGTACGTTTGCAGTCACTACAAAGAGATTAGTGTTACGATTAGATTTACTATAATAATGTTACATTATTATTACGAAAATTATATTATTATTTTTTAAACCAGGTGAATTCCTTACTTCTGCTTTTACACTGCTTCAATCCATCAACTTTCCATTCATGACTTTGGGATTAAAGTGTTGTGGTTATATTTACTATAATATTATTATTACTACGAAAACGATACTACTGAAACGATACCACTGTATTAAGAAACCTGGGTTTAATTTGTCCGAAGCGGACGGTGAGTCATAATGCCTTAGGCCTATACGTACCGTTTTGTTGGAAGATCCGTAACGCTGATGCTTTCGATATTTGATGATCATTTTAACAATCGGTTTGTTTGTGTTTCACACTGAATGAAAAACGTGAAGGTAGAGCACGGCGATTGTGATATATGGCAGGTTCGATGATATGGTCGGCATGAACGGCATATAAATCAAAATGGCGGTGTGTGGAGGGTCAGCTGCAGCACCGCCGTAGTGAGGATCAGACGGAATCACATCACCCTGTCATGTGACCAGATTCTCAGCTCTGATTGGTATACCTTTGAGGGGACATACATACATACATACATACATACATGTCTACAGATGGACAAACGCTGTTCTAGACAGCTCTGCCCGATGGGCTACGCCGTAAAAATAAGAAAAAGACAAAAAATGTCATAGCCCCCGCCGTGTTTTTTAGTAATTTTGCTGTATGGAGTTTATTATCTTGCCAAAACGAAGTTTTTGCAAGATGTATTAGTCAGCTTGTATGTTTGTTATCTTGCCAAAACGAAGTTTTTGCAAGATGTATCAGTCAGCTTGTATGTTTGTTTGTTTGTTTTTTTGTTTTTTTGTTTTTTTGTTTGTGGTTAATCATTTTTTTTTCACGTTTAGATCACTCTGTAGACCACAGTTATTATTGGAAACTCCTGTAACTTCGCATATCAGAGTCCTATAGAGATACCCTTCAGCACACAAAATTTTGAAGGTCAAGGTCAAAGGTCAAGGTCACTTTGCGGTCAATCATGGAGGTCAACGAAACCCTTATTTTTTGAGTAACTTTGATCGGATCGTCTCCAAACTTCATGGGAATCTAGTATATGGTCCGGCGCTCAGCTGATTAGTTTTTGGTGGCGATCGGCCTTGACCTTCATGGTTAGCGCTGGAGGTCGAAAATTATTGACCCCAAGGTCAAATTACGAAACCCTTATTTTTTGAGTAACTTTGATCTTATGATCTCCAAACTTGGTGGGTATATAGGGTGTGGTATGGCGCTCAGTTGATTAGTTTTTGGTGTCGATCGGCCTTGACCTTCAAGGTCATTTTGAAGGTCATTCAATTTTGACCAAAAGGTAAAATTTTCAAGTTTCAGTTACCATATCGAGTAGTACCTCAAATTGAAGCCCTTGTTGAGTGCTTTCCAAACATATAACTAGTTTGACAATGTGACGTCATTTGACGGCGTTATGACGAAAAAACTGCACTTTTCATGTATATTGTATTGCTTTAGTTCGCATTGTTTAGGTCACTCTGTAGAGCACAGTTCCCTTTGGAAACTCTTGTAAGTTCGCATATCAGAGTCTTTTAGAGATACCCTTTAGCACACAAAATTATGAAGGTCAAGGTCAAAGGTCAAGGTCACTTTGCGGCCAATCATGGAGGTCAACTAAACCCTTGTGTTTGGAGTATTGTTAGTCGAATCAGCTCGAAACTTTACAATATTGTAGTATATGGTCTAGTGCACAGCTGATCAGTTTTTGGTGGCGATCGGCCTTGACCTTCATGGTTAGCGCTGGAGGTCGAAAATTATTGACCCCAAGGTCAAATTTTGAAATCGTAGGTACCATATCGAGTAATACCTCATATGAATGCCCTTGATGAGTGCTTCCCAGATCTGTAAACAGTTTGACGCTATGACGTCATTTGATGACGTCATGACGAAAAAACGGAATTTTCACATTTTGGCAAGATACGGTTCACCCTGTGGGTGACATATGTTTATTTTTTTGTTTTTTTGTTTTTTTGTTTGTGGTTAATCATTTTTTTTTCACGTTTAGATCACTCTGTAGACCACAGTTATTATTGGAAACTCCTGTAACTTCGCATATCAGAGTCCTATAGAGATACCCTTCAGCACACAAAATTTTGAAGGTCAAGGTCAAAGGTCAAGGTCACTTTGCGGTCAATCATGGAGGTCAACGAAACCCTTATTTTTTGAGTAACTTTGATCTTATGATCTCCAAACTTGGTGGGTATATAGGGTGTGGTATGGCGCTCAGCTGATTAGTTTTTGGTGTCGATCGGCCTTGACCTTCAAGGTCATTTTGAAGGTCATTCAATTTTGACCAAAAGGTAAAATTTTCAAGTTTCAGTTACCATATCGAGTAGTACCTCAAATTGAAGCCCTTGTTGAGTGCTTTCCAAACATATAACTAGTTTGACAATGTGACGTCATTTGACGGCGTTATGACGAAAAAACTGCACTTTTCATGTATATTGTATTGCTTTAGTTCGCATTGTTTAGGTCACTCTGTAGAGCACAGTTCCCTTTGGAAAGTCTTGTAAGTTCGCATATCAGAGTCTTTTAGAGATACCCTTTAGCACACAAAATTTTGAAGGTCAAGGTCAAGGTCACTTTGTGGTCAATCATGGAGGTCGACGAAACACTAATTTTTTGAGTAACTTTGATCGGATCGTCTCCAAACTTCATGGGAATCTAGTATATGGTCCGGCGCTCAGCTGATTAGTTTTTGGTGGCGATCGGCCTTGACCTTCATGGTTAGCGCTGGAGGTCGAAAATTATTGACCCCAAGGTCAAATTTTGAAATCGTAGGTACCATATCGAGTAATACCTCATATGAATGCCCTTGATGAGTGCTTCCCAGATCTGTAAACAGTTTGACGCTATGACGTCATTTGATGACGTCATGACGAAAAAACGGAATTTTCACATTTTGGCAAGATACGGTTCACCCTGTGGGTGACATATGTTTTATTTTATTTTTAATGGCCATCATTCTACCATCTTTGGTCAGATGACAAAACAAAATCTTCTGCATATGTATGCTCATTATTGTCTTTGTGCCGAGTTTGAAGAAAATCAGGCCATGCATGACGAGTAATTGTTGGAGACACGTTTAAGTAACAAAATTAGCTGCTAGTCGGCCATCTTGGATATGATCTCGAAAAAAATGACATACATATGTAAGCCATCATTTATATCTGTGTGCCAAGTTTGAACAACATCGGCAAATACATGTCCGAGAAATGGTTGAGGACATGTTGAGGACATTAAATGGTTGGCCACCAGTGGGCCACCTTTGATCGCATCGTGAAACTCGAATGGCACTCAGTAGAGAGCATTCCTCCACTTGATTGGCCATATCAGTCAATGGTGAAGAATTACTTTAAAATTCTACTGGCTGGATTCTGATCTTCACCAAAATCGAATCGTCCTTGTCAGACACCCAACCGGTCCACCAAGTTTCGTCAAAATCCGTCCACAACTTTTTGAGATATCCTGCTATGTATCGTTTTTGGCCCCATTTCCCAATGGTGAAGAATCACTTCAAAAATTCGAGTAGCCGGATCCGAATCCGGATCTTCACCAAAATCGAATCATTTCGTCCTTGTCACATATGCTACATCTCTGCCAAATTTCGTCCGAATCCGTCCAGAACCTTTTGAGATATTTTGTTCACAAACGGACAAACAGACAGGGAGACAGACAGACAGATCGGGGTGAAGACATAACCTCCATCCACCTTTGGTGCCGGAGGTAACAAAATGATGTGCATATGTGTACCATCATGTATTGTCTTTGTGCCATGTATGAACAAATTCGGTCCATACATCTCTGAGATATGGTTGCAGACACACCAAGTCAAGTCAAACGGGGCTAATAATGTAATTAATGCCTTGAGAACCATATAACATACAATAACAATCCACATAAAAACAAACTGAATAGCCATAGAGTTACATGTGTTCGTACTCTTTATTTCATAATTATATTGCAATTTGTTTAAAGTCAAACCGCATTTTATCTGAACAAGCGGTTTGCCAACGGCTTGCCATCAGCTTGCCAACAACAAGAGCAAGCGGCTTGCCAACAGAACACACAGAGCAAGCGGCTTGCCAACAGAACACACAGAGCAAGCGGCTCGCTAACGGAACACACATAACAAGCGGCTCGCTAACGGAACACACATAACAAGCGGCTCGCTAACGGAACACACATAACAAGCGGCTCGTTAACGGAACACACAAAGCAAGCGGCTCGCTAACGGAACACAAAGAACAAGTGGCTTGCTAACAGAACACACATAACAAGCGGCTTGCTAACGGAACACACAGAGCAAGTGGCTCGCTAACGGAAAACAACAGAACAAGCTGCTCGCTAATGGAACACACAGAGCAAGCAGCTCGCTAACGGAACACACAGAGCGAGCGGCTCGCGAACGGAACACACAGAGCAAGTGGCTCGCGAACGGAAAACAACAGAACAAGCTGCTCGCTAATGGAACACACAGAGCAAGCGGCTCACGAACGGAACACACAGAGCTCGCGGCTCGCTAATGGAACACAAATAACAAGTGCCTTGCTAACAGAACACACATAACAAGCAGCTCGCAAACGGAACACCCAGAACAAGTGGCTGGCTAACGGAACACACCGAGCAAGCTGCTCGCTAATGGAACACACAGAGCAAGCGGCTCGCTAACGGAACACACAGAGCAAGCGGCTCGCTAACGGAACACACAGAGCAAGCGGCTCGCTAACGGAACACACAGAGCAAGGGGCTCGCTAACGGAACACACAGAGCAAGCGGCTTGCTAACAGAACACACAGAGCAAGCTGCTCGCTAACGGAACACACAGAGCAAGCGGCTCGCTAACGGAACACACAGAGCAAGCGGCTCGCCAACGGAACACAAAGAACAAGCGGCTTGCCAACAGAACACACATAACAAGCGGCTCGCTAACGGAACACAAAGAAGAAGTGACTCGCAAACGGAACACACAGAGCAAGTGGCTCGCTAACGGAACACACAGAGCAAGTGGCTCGCTAACGGAACACAAAGAACAAGTGGCTCGCAAACGGAACACACAGATCAAGTGGCTCGCTAACGGAACACACAGAGCAAGCGGCTCGCTGACGAAACACACAGAGCAAGCGGCTCGCTAACGGAACACACAGAGCAAGCGGCTCGCTAAGGGAACACCAAGAACAAGTGGCTCGCAAACGGAACACACAGAGCAAGTGGCTCGCTAACGGAAAACAACAGAACAAGCTGCTCGCTAATGGAACACACAGAGCAAGCGGCTCGCTAACGGAACACACAGAGCGAGCAGCTCGCTAATGGAACACAAATAACAAGTGGCTTGCTAACAGAACACACATAACAAGCGGCTCGCAAACGGAACACACAGAACAAGTGGCTCGCTAACGGAACACAGAGAGCAAGCTGCTCGCTAACGGAAAACAACAGAACAAGCTGCTCGCTAACGGAACACACAGAGCAAGCGGCTCGCTAACGGAACACACAGAGCAAGCAGCTCGCTAACGGAACACAAAGAACAAGTGGCTTGATAACCGAACAGCAAGAACAAGTGGCTCGCAAACGGAACACACAGAGCAAGTGGCTCGCTAACGGAACACACAGAGCAAGCGGCTCGCTTACGGAAAACAACAGAACAAGCTGCTCAATAATGGAACACACAGAGCAAGCGGCTTGCCAACAGAACACACAGAGCAAGCGGCTTGCCAACAGAACACACAGAGCAAGCGGCTTGCCAACAGAACACACAGAGCAAGCGGCTTACCAATGGAACACACAGCAAGCGGCTCACTAACGGAACACACAGAGCAAGTGGCTCGCAAAAGGAACACACAGAGCAAGCTGCTCGTGAACGGAACACACAGAGCAAGCGGCTCGCTAACGGAACACAAAGAACAAGTGGCTTGCTAACAGACCACACATAACAAGCGGCTCGCAAACGGAACACACAGAACAAGTGGCTCGCTAATGGAACACACAGAGCAAGCGGCTCGCTGACGGAACATACAGAGCAAGCGGCTCACTAACAGAACACAAAGAACAAGTGGCTCGCAAACGGAACACACAGAGCAAGTGGCTCGCTAACGGAAAACAACAGAACAAGCTGCTTGCTAATGGAATAAATAGAGCAAGCGGCTCGCTAACGGAACACACAGAGCCAGCGGCTCGCTAATGGAACACAAATTACAAGTGACTTGCTAACAGAACACACATAACAAGCGGCTCGCAAACGGAACACACAGAACATGTGGCTCCCGAACGGAACACACAGAGCAAGCGGCTCGCGAACGGAACACAAAGAACAAGTGGCTTGCTAACAGAACACACATAACAAGCGGTTCGCTGACGGAACACAAAGAGCAAGCGGCTCGCTACCGGAACACACAGAGCAAGCGGCTCGCTAAGGGACCACCAAGAACAAGTGGCTCACAAACGGAACACACAGAGCAAGTGGCTCCCTAACGGAAAACAACAGAACAAGCTGCTCGCTAATGGAACACACAGAGCAAGCGGCTCGCTAACGGAATACACAGAGCTCGCAGCTCGCTAATGGAACACAAATAACAAGCGGCTCGCAAACAGAACACACAGAACAAGTGGCTTGCAAACAGAACACACAGAACAAGTGGCTCGCTAACGGAACACAGAGAGCAAGCTGCTCGCTAACGGAAAACAACAGAACATGCTGCTCGCTAACGGAACACACAGAGCAAGCGGCTTGCTAACGGAACACACAGAGCAAGCGGCTCGCTAACGGAACACAAAGAACAAGTGGCTTGATAACGGAACACCAAGAACAAGTGGCTCGCAAACGGAACACACAGAGCAAGTGGCTCGCTAACGGAACACACAGAGCTAGCGGCTCGCTAACGGAAAACAGCAGAACAAGCTGCTCGATAATGGAACACACAGAGCAAGCGGCTTGCCAATAGAACACAGAGCAAGCGGCTTGCCAACAGAACACACAGAGCAAGTGGCTTGCTAACAGACCACACATAACAAGCGGCTCGCAAACGGAACGCACAGAACAAGTGGCTCGCTAATGGAACACACAGAGCAAGCGGCTTGCCAATAGAACACAGAGCAAGCGGCTTGCCAACAGAACACAAAGAACAAGTGGCTTGCTAACAGACCACACATAACAAGCGGCTCGCAAACGGAACACACAGAACAAGTGGCTCGCTAATGGAACACACAGAGCAAGCGGCTCGCTGACGGAACACACAGAGCAAGCGGCTCGCTAACGGAACACAAAGAACAAGTGGCTCGCAAACGGAACACACAGAGCAAGTGGCTCGCTAACGGAAAACAACAGAACAAGCTGCTCGCTAATGGAATACACAGAGCAAGCGGCTCCCTAACGGAACACACAGAGCATGCTGCTCGCTAACGGAACACACAGAGCAAGTGGCTCGATAACGGAACACAGAGCAAGCGGCTTGCTAACGGAAAACAACAGAACAAGCTGCTCGCTAATGGAATACACAGAGCAAGCGGCTCCCTAACGGAACACACAGAGCATGCTGCTCGCTAACGGAACACACAGAGCAAGTGGCTCGATAACGGAACACAGAGCAAGCGGCTCGCTAACGGAAAACAACAGAACAAGCTGCTCGCTAATGGAACACACCATTTGTGAATAAAGTCATATTTGACTATATTCACTCTTCAGGAATTTAAAATTACGCCTTTGATGTTGAACTCCGCGAGCTGACAGGATGTCCTAGACCTGGAGGTACGAAAACTCGCCTCTCAGCTGTCTAGCCTGAGTTTGAATCCCGACCCAGCTATAAACTGTCAGTTTGTTGTTTCACAGGCAGGGTGGTTCATCAATGTGTGTGCCATCCCTCCGATGGACGTTAAACTGGGGTCCCGTCTGCCAGCATGGGTTGGTGGACGTTAAAGATCCCTTGGTGTCCTTCACAAAGAGTAGGCCAGTATGCCGGCACCATGGCTAGGCGAAGTAACGAGAGGAATGAAGGAGTGAAGGTGAGCAGAGAGTCTTGATTTTGGCAGTTTAACCATAAGAGGGTTGCTGGCAGATCTTGTGCGACCTGTAAGAATATTTGGGGGACAGAGCCCAGAGAGAGCTGGGGGGGCAAGGCCGGAGAGGAGTCGATAGAAGACAGAAAGACCACCAACCTGCCTGCGGTGAATAAGTGAAAGGCCCTCGGAGTTAGCTTCATCGCAGGAGATTCCAATGATTCTGAAAGCTTTGGTTTCAACAGCGTGAAGCCGAGCGAGGCGTGAGGAAGGAGCACCGGCCCAGAGGGGTTAACAGTATTCCATAGAGCTGCGGATGAAAGCCTTGTATGTGGTGAGGAGCTCAGGTGTGCCACGGACGGACTTTGCACGACGGAGGATGCCCAGTCGGCGACTGGCTTTGGAGGCCAGATTGGAAATGTGGTTTCCCAGGAAAGATCATGGCAGATAGTGAGACCCAAAAGCTTGAGTGACAGAACGTCTTGGAGAGGATTGTTGAGAAAGTAGATGGGAGGGTTGTCCTGTCGGTCTTTTCGGAGAGACATAGTAAGTTAAGATTTATTGATTAATCAATTATTAATCGATTAGTTATTTGATTAATTCCTTCATTAATTAATTTTTTACAGTTACAGATTCGGACGAAACGGTGGTGATTGAGGTATTCTATTAGCCAATTGATTAATTACTTAATTATTTTATGATTATTATTTATTTATTTTCATTATTACTCATTTATTTATTTTCTTTCTCATCTGGACAATATCTCAGGCACCTTTTGAGCTAGGAAGCTGATATTTGGACACAATGACGAAGTGATGTGGCTATAAAGGATACCTTTGATGTATTGATTAATCAATTAAAGGATTAATTATTTATTCATCAATCAATGAAAAAAATTTTTTTGACTTATTTAATTAATTTTCAAAAAGTTACAGCTTCTGATGAAACAGTGGTGGTTTAGGTATGCTATTAGCCAATTGATTAATTATTTAATTATTTTACGATTACTATTTATTTATTTTCATTATTAATCATTTATTTATTTTCTTTCTCATCTGGGCAATATCTCAGGCACCTTTTGAGCTCGGAAGCTAATATTTGTACATGACAGTGACCAAGTGATGGGGTTATAAAGGATATTTTGGATTTATTAATTCATCGATTAATTATTTATTGATTAATCAAGTAATTATTTCATTATTCGAGTAATGACTTGTTTAAAAAAAGAATTTAAGTTACAGATTCAGATGAAACGGTGGTGGTTTAGGTATTCTATTAGCCAATTGATTAATCATTTAATTATTTTATGACTATTATTTATTTATTTATTTTCTCATCTGGGCAATATCCAAGGCACCTTTTGAGTTTAAAAAAAACCACCTTTAGAGGCCATTTTTCCCCGCAAGCGGGGGTTGGCCTTTTTCGGGAACTGTGGTTGTTGTTGTTTTTCGGTCCCCTTTGTTTAGCTTTGTTTAGGTTTGATTTAGGTTTAGGTTAGGATTAGGTTAGGTTAGGATTAGGTTAGGATTTAGGTTAGGATTAGGTTTAGGTTAGGTTTAGGTTTAGGTTTAGGTTTGTTAGGTTGTTGTTTAGGTTTGAGTTAGGAAGCTGATATTTGGACACGACATTGACCAAGTGATGTGGCTATAAAGGATATTTCGGATTTATTGATTAATCGATTCATCAATCAATTCTTTATTGATTAGTCAATTAATTAATTATTTTTTTCAAGTAATGGCTCATTTAATTAATTTTCAAAAAGTTACAGCTTCGGATGAAGCACTGGTGGTTTAGTTGTGATATTATCCAATTGATTTAAAAAATATTTTATGATGATTATTTATTGATTTTAATTATTCAATTAATCAATCAATTATTGTACACGTCTCCCACCCAATGCAGTCTCTATGAGCTGCACTGGGGTATTGCCTGCAATGCCGCGCTGGAGGATATTTAATTATTTGGCATGGGGGCGGGTGTACTTTGAATGTATCTGTACTTGTTTCATTTTTTTTTTTACTTGGACATCCTTAACACAGTTCCAGACCTGCAATGCCTTCCAGTTCAACCTATTATGGAGGACTTGCGGCTATTCAAAGGAAAGGCTGTTCCTGAAATCTTGCTCAGGTGAGGCAAACGTGCAGGCTCATGCTTTACCCTTTTAAAATGCCGAGCATCAAGAAAGGAAGTGGCACGTACCAATTTTATTCTTTGATACGACTCAGCCGGGGTTCAAACCGATATCTTCCTAGGCTCAAAGCAAACACTCTAACCTTTATACCACCGAGTTTGGTTTGTTTTGTTATTTTTACGTACAATGCAATTGAGGATCGTCAAGGAGGCAAAACTACTTGGTTGCCCTTGCGTGGCCATTGTGCAACAAACGTTTTTTTTTTGGACCTTACAGTAGTTGCAGAAAGCCACAAGCTCGCAAGAGCATTCTTCCTTTGTTTATAACTTTCATAATGGTCCCATGGAGGGCAAATCTCTATTGAGAGATCACATGTGTTGTTTTAGCTTATTACGCATTTCGATAACCATCACTCGATAAAAATTATTATCGAAAGATAAAGTACAAAAGTTCCACTGCGAAACCAGTCTTTCAAATGCATCATTAGCTCAGAGGCACTGCCTCAATCAGCACTGTAGTCCGGTTCACTATGTTAACAAATATAATTTCGTTCAAAATTTTGGTAGATTAGCAAAACTATACATTTTTGGAATATTCAGAGCATGAGGAATCCCAAAATTAATGTTTACATTTGCGTAGACACCTTTGCGAAAATGACACCCAGGACAGTGATGAAGATAGTCAGGTTCACTATGTTAACAAATATAATTTCTTTGAAAATTTTGGGATTAGCAAACCTGTACATTTTTGGAATCTTCAGAGCATGGAGAATCTGAAAATCAATGTTGGCATTTGCACAGACACCTACATGGCCGCCATTTTGGATTTTGAAAATGGCCGCCATAAAATACATATTTTGCGCGATCTCGGCTTCTAGTCATCCTAGAGACTTAATTAAATATGCTAATCCTATGTTTTCTGGGTCAAGGAATCCAATAAAGGCCTCAAAATAGTGCTCAGGATTATAGAAAAGCAACAAACAAAGGTAATTGAAAACCATTGTCTTTATATTTGTGATATAACTGTATTACATAATACATGATATTGCAAGTCCTTTGAAGTTATAGGTTGTTATAGGAAGTTATAGGTAGTATCAGATTGAACTATAAGTCCTATACACAGGATCTACGAGGTCTACACCGTTCAGGAATATGCTTTTACAGATCTTCATCACTGTCCTGAGTGTCATTTTCGCAAAGGTGTCTACGCAAATGTAAACATTAATTTTTGGATTCCTCATGCCCTGAATATTCCAAAAATGTATAGTTTTGCTAATCTACCAAAATTTTGAACGAAAAAACATAGCGAACCTGACTACTTCTTCTTTGCTTTAACTTTTAAAGGATAAGCAGAAGGCTTTGGAAGTGAATAAAATAAAACTTGTAGTTTATGTTCACAAGGTTGCCCTCAGGCTCTTGACAAGTTACCTGGCAACACAAAACAAAGGTTTTGTTTGACCCATTCAACTTCATCCTCTGCTGGAAGTGATGGTAGCCAACGGTAACTACAACGGCACACGGTAGAGCACACACCTCCACCAGGCCGAACACTTTATGTTTTCTATCCCACTGATAGGCCGGATCTGGATTCAAACCTGAACCAAAATCTAATCGGCTTGTTCTTGTCACCAAACTAACTCATCCACGAAGTTTTGTCAGAACTCGTCCTCAACTTTTTGAAATATTGTGCTACATATCGGTTTTGGCCCTGGTTTTATCCCTGGTGTTGGGCTAGCGGTTAGGGTGCCGGCTTAGGATCCTAGGATCCTGGGTTCGAATCCCGGTCAATCGCTGAATTAACGCCAGGGGGGTTGACTCAGCCTGTCATCCTTCCGAGGTCGGCTAATTGAGCACCAGTTCACTGGTAATTCCCTGTTTGTCGTTGAAGGCGGCAAAAAGGGTTGGCGTCAGGAAGGGCATCCGGCCGTAAAACATTGCTTCAAAAAGGGGACCGAAAAACAACAACAACCACGGTTCCCGAAAAAGGCCAACCCCCGCTTGCGGGGAAAAATGGCCTCTAAAGGTGGTTTTTATATCGGTTTTGGCCCCATCTCTCAATGGTGAGGAATCACTTTAAAATTTAAATAATTCTCGTATCCGAATCCATCTTCAGATATTCACCAAAATCGAATCGATTAGTCCTTGTCGCACACCCAACCGGTTGACCAAGTTTCATCCAAATCCTTCCATAACTTTTTGAGGTATCTTGTTCACAGTCAGACAAACAGACAGACAGGAGTGTAAACATAACCTCCATCCACCTTCGGTGGTGAAGGTAATGAACCGAAACGTATTGTAAAGCACTGTTACACCCTGACAATGGTGAGTTGTTTCGTTTAACCTTCCGGTTGTCTTATTATCACAAAACACAAAAGACTAATAGGGAATGGAAATGATTTTGTGTTATGCACATCACGGTGATTAATTTTGACTATAATAGTCGGTATATTGATGCATTATTCAGCACTTGCAATATGAATACAGTAATAACGCACAAAGGTTGTGCAGGTTGATCCACAATCATTATAAAGCTCTGATTGATTGTTTGCTGCAACATCATGCAAAAGGTTGCATGCAACATCGATTTTAACCTTTGGTTGTATCCTTGCAGCTATTACAAGGCCAATGCGGTGCAGAAATTCACGTACTCACGTCCCTTCCGCAGAGGAGAGAAAGACCCAGACAATGAATTTGCAGTAGGAATTTTTTTAATTCTTTTGCAAAATATACAAATACAACCTGTCGGAGGATGTCTCCTGTACACATCTCTGTTAGTTAAAGTGCTTTACTTCTGATTATTGGTGCTTTGTTAATGCGAGACTTTGCTTATTACTTCCCTCATCCTTCTCCTTCTCTGCCTTTGATTGATGTATTTCCATCAATCCCCTATTCCCCTTCCTTTTATATATACACAAAGAATTAAGTTAAGCACCCCCCCCGTTTTTTTAGAACCTCGCACATTACAAGTTTGTTGTCGTCAAAACAGTGTAATATACCCATGATATTGCTATATTTTCTGGAGAAGTGATATTATGGTCACATAAAAACATAACAATCATGCCGTTTTCAATATTTTATTCTGAATAATTTAAGGTGAAATTTTTTGGGAATTTTAGGCATATTTTCACCTCAATTTAAGTATGGAGCTATAGGTCCATCACGGACAGTGTGGATGACGTTTATGTTTTCTAACGTACAGTCATTGTTCTGAGAAGACCTCTAGCGATCTTTGCGTCAATAACGTGTGTAGGACCCACGTGATCGGATCACTGACTCAACCAATCACTTTTTTTCACTTTGATCACTCAATTTCATCAATGGATAATTGCTAATGTCATACCAATCATTATTTGATCTCACATACCTTAGAATATATGCCAATGTATACATATACACAAAGAATATATATTAGGGGGTGCTTACCTTAATTCGTTGTGTAGGGGTGCTTAACTTAATTCTTTGTGTATATGTATATATAGATAACAGGGTTATGACGTTTGCATTGTTGTGTATCTTTAATATTTTAAAAACCATCAACTGTTTTTTTTCTTTTCTTTTTTCTTTTTCAGACGATGTGGATTGAGCAAACCACTTATATTACCGCCTTTCGTCTCCCCAACATGATCCACTGGAGTGAAGTGAAATCCACAAGTGTGGTATGATATGGTTTTGTTGAAACGCCTTGTCTGTGTCTACACCATTTGATCCACTGACTCATATGGCGGTTCAACCTTGCTGGATTATTCAGAGAATAATATTGCCTTGATGTGAACACCTTACAACACATATATACATATATCAATATGTACATATATCAATATATACATATATACATATGTGACTGGCTCTGGCAAAAGCAGACACTTGGGGGGCATTTCTCTTAGCGAGAAAAAGCCGAAGAGAATAAAAATATGACCACAGGGATCAAATTGAGATTTTTATATGGATAGAAAGAGTAACTTCTCTAGTTTATTACGCACCAAAACATTTTTCCAAGAAACAAAAGAAAAGTTGTGAAATTCAATGAAGAATCTAAAATGTCATTCTCAAAATGTGCTCAGAAAGTCACGATTCCTCGGTCAAAAAGATACGAAGATCGCGAAATTTCGATGTTTTACTACGAGCCATACATCGTAATTCGAAGGAGATCCCTGACATAATTGTTTAGTATGAATGAAAAGCTCTATGTGTGCACATTC
Source organism: Myxine glutinosa (assembly GCF_964187855.1). Classification (NCBI taxonomy): domain Eukaryota; kingdom Metazoa; phylum Chordata; class Myxini; order Myxiniformes; family Myxinidae; genus Myxine; species Myxine glutinosa. The sequence continues at coordinate 13,155,998 of NC_136263.1, forward strand.
TTTGTGCGTGTGAACTGTATTGTGAACTTTGAGCCTCATTATCTCCATTGTTTAAACGAAAATATAATTGTAAATAAAATACCATAACTTCGTTATTTTTCATCCAATTAACATAATGTAAATATCAAATGAAAGAGAAAAGCATGGGGAATCAGATGATATCAAAATCTCAATTTAGATTTTTGCCCCGAAGTGTCTGCTTTTTCCAAAGCCAGTCACATATACATATGAATCAAGGCACCCCCTATCTTTAATGGTGAGCACCAGCCACGGATTATGTCTCGCACGGTAAAAACCGCATAACCCGCAAGGGACCAACAGCCTGTCTGCCACACAGACCATCGTTCCCGCCAGTGCAAACCAAAACCAGGGGGTGCGGTGCGATCGGCGGAGATAACAATCCACGACATAACAGCGTGTCAAGCACTGTCCCGATCTCCTGTGGACCAAAGTCCGAGACCAAAGTGTCACCTCCGTCCCTGAGGCCTCAGCCCCGCCACTCTGTCGACACATCACTTAATAGACGACATCTATTACTTAATAGACGTGTTTCGTCCTCATTGGTTAGATTTTTTTGCAGTATGCCGTCCTGATGAGGGCAAAATAAGCCCGAAATCTGGATTGGCGGCTCTGCTTGATGTTTAGCCAATGGGGACCAAAGAATGAAATCTCTGTCGACAGAGTGGTCGACAAACCTATGTCGACAAACCTATGTCGACAAACCTAGGTCGACTAACCCTACTTATAAATGTGTAGGTTGGTTGTGTGGTTTTTTGGGGGGGGGGTTTTGTTACTATTATTATTTCTTATTTTGTGTATATGAGTGAGTGGGTGAGGGTGTGTTTTTTGCATGAATTAATTTTTGCATGAGTGTGTTTTTGTATGTTGAGTGGTGTATGTTGTAAGGGTAGGTGGTTGGTTGGTTGGTGTTGTGTGTGTGTGGGTGTGTGTGTGTGTGTGTATGGGTGTGTATGGGTGTGTATGTGTGTGTATGAATGATCTGGTGTGTTTTGTTGGTGAGTGGTGAAGGGTATAAAGGTGGGTGTATGAGTGTTCCACCGTGTTTGTTTGGTGCTGTGGAGTCTGGATTTGGAGGTGTTGTTGTTGTTGTAGTCTGCGTTCGCACTGGCTGGGAATGGGGGTATGTACACATCCCGGTGTAGTTGCTGCATGTGGATGTGTATGTGCCCCTGCTGGCCCACCTTAGCTGACCGTATCGAGGTTGAAGGGCCGAAACGGGATGATGCTGAGGACCTCGACTGAGGACCCGGTCAGTGCGGCACACTTGTGACCAGGTGTGTTTTGAACTTATATATATATATATATATATATATATATATATATATATATATATATATATATATATATATATATATATATATATATTTCATTTTAAGGAATAAGGGCAAGGGTGCTTCCAACCAGCTCAGTTCAGGTTCAGGCTGAGACTGGATCTGCTCTTGCTTACTTGTCAAATTAGTGCAGTAAATCTAGTTTTGCTTTCTGGGTTGAAGCACCCTTCTTTCTTTAAAAATATATCATACCAACTGTGCCTATCTTTTACCATATCTATCTATATACTCGTACATATATATATATATATGTGTGTGTGTGTATATATATATATATACTGAAACACAAAAGAAACTTACCACCTTTGAAACCTTTAAATATAAACAATAACACTGCGTGTAGTAAATGTGTGAACTTATTTGTGGACAATAGTGTCCTCGCTGTCAGACAAAACGGTCACGGATGGTCACTTGAACCTTCAATGGTCACTTCATAGCACAGCTGTTGAACAGCCGTTTTGACTGTCAGTGATTAGCCAAGGGGTACGGGATGATTTTAATGAGCTGCACGTGATGTCTTGATATTGGCTTTAAAAAGGCCAGTGCAAAATGGGCATTTTGACCGAAAACTTTGACCATTTTTACCATTTTGACCAACTTCAAAAAGACCGAAAACGCAAAAGAAATTTACCACTTGTTTGAAATGTAATAAAATTGTAACAGTTCAAAATAAAACAAACCAACAATTGCTAATTGAAACATTGGCATTTTATTGATGACATGTCAAGTTTTTGACCAAGATACACCATCTCATCAGTTTGTTCCACAGTACAGAACAGCACAGGGTGCAATGTCAGTCCCCTTTCAATAGCGTGTATGGCCACCATTGTTTTGGATACAGGCAGTGCATCGTCGGCGTATACTGCCTACCAGTCTTTGGATGGATTGCTGCTGGATTCTGTCCCACTCAGTCCTCAATGTCTGAAGCAGCTCTGCCCGTGTCCTGGCCCTGCCAATTACGCGTCTCCCAAGCTCATCCCACAGGTGCTCTATGGGATTCAGGTCAGGGGAGAGCGCAGGCCACTGCATGGTGTTGATGTTCTCGCCTTGGAGAAATGCAGTGGTAAAGCGAGCAGCATGGGGACGAGCGTTGTCATGCTGAAAGGTTCTCAGTTCTGGGTGGTCTAGCAGGAATGGCAGCAGATGAGGTCGCAGGATGTTATCCACATACCGCTGGGCGTTAAGATTCCCATCCACAACCACCAGTGGCGTCCTGTACCGGCCTGATATGGCTGCCCACACCATCACACTTGGGCCACCCCACCTGTTGGCTTGACGCACGCAACAATTGGCATATCGCTCGCCAGTTCTTCTCCAGACACACTCACGCCCATCAGGACTGTCCACACAGAACCTTGACTCATCGCTGAAAGCGACCTCGTTCCACTGCGCCAAGGTCCACCGCTGATGCTGCTGGCACCATCTCTGACGGTTGCGGCGATGGGCAACCGTCATCACGGGGCCTCTGTATGGTTTTCTGGCAGTCAGACCATAGTCATGCAGTCGTCTTCGTGCAGTATCATTGGAGATCCGTGGGTTTGCACGCCCCGGAGTTTCTGCCGCAGTGCGGGATGCTGGACGGAATCGATCCCGCAGGTGACTTCGGACCATCTGCCTGTCCTGCCTTGCAGTGGTGACTCTTGGCCTCCCTGATCGAGGTCTGTCATCTGCAGAGTTGTGGAGGGTGTCTCTGTCCACCAGGGCCGATATCGTCTGGTGTGAACAGCCAAGGCGACGTGCCACCTCACGGTAGCTCAGTCCACCTTGCAGCATGCCCAGGGCACGCTGCCGTTGATCCCTTGACAATCGTGGCATGTTGATTGAAATGCCCATTTTGCACTGGCCTTTTTAAAGCCAATATCAAGACATCACGTGCAGCTCATTAAAATCATCCCGTACCCCTTGGCTAATCACTGACAGTCAAAACGGCTGTTCAACAGCTGTGCTATGAAGTGACCATTGAAGGTTCAAGTGACCATCCATGACCGTTTTTTCTGACAGTGAGGACACTATTGTCCACAAATAAGTTCACACATTTACTATACGCAGTGTTATTGTTGATATTTAAAGGTTTCAAAGGTGGTAAGTTTCTTTTGTGTTTTCAGTCTTTTTGAAGTTGGTCAAAATGGTCAAATTTTTCGGTCAAAATGCCCATTTTGCACTGGCCTTTTTAAAGCCAATATCAAGACATCACGTGCAGCTCATTAAAATCATCCCGTACCTCTTGGCTAATCACTGACAGTCAAAACGGCTGTTCAACAGCTGTGCTATGAAGTGACTATTGAAGGTTCAAGTGACCATCCATGACCGTTTTGTCTGACAGTGAGGACACTATTGTCCACAAATAAGTTCACACATTTACTACACGCAGTGTTATTGTTGATATTTAAAGGTTTCAAAGGTGGTAAGTTTCTTTTGCGTTTCAGTATATATATATATATATATATATATATATATATATATATATATATATATATATATATATATATATATATATATATATATATATATATATATATATATATATATATGTATATATATATATATATATGTATATATATATATATATATATATATGTATATATATATATATATATATATGTATGTATATATATATATATATATATATATGTATATATATATATATATATATATATATATATATATGTATATATATATATATATGTATATATATATATATATATATATGTATATATATATATATATGTATATATATATATATATATATATATGTATATATATATATATATATATATATATATATATATATATATATATACTCGTATATATATATATCGGCCTTCGATACGGTCTGGCACCCTGCTCTGCTCACCAAACTCTCCTCCTTTGGTATCCATGGAAATCTCCATGCATGGCTGGCGGACTTCCTCTCTGGTCGTAGTCAACGTGTGGCCCTGAATGGGTTTCTCTCATCTCCTCTTCCTGTTCAGGCTGGAGTTCCCCAAGGTAGTGTTCTGGGCCCTGTGCTTTTTCTGGTCTTCATCAATGATCTCTCTGACTCTCTTGAAAATCCTCTCTATCTCTTTGCTGACGACTCTACTCTCTGTCGCTCCATTCCTCATACCTCAGATCGGCAGTCTGCAGCCTCCTCACTCTCTGCAGACCTGGACAAAATCACAGACTGGGCAAACAAATGGAACATGTCTTTCAATCCTGATAAATCTCACACTCTTACGATGTCTCTCCGAAAAGACCGACTGGAAAACCCTCCCATCCACTTTCTGAATAATCCTCTCCAAGAAGTTCTGTCACTCAAGCTTTTGGGTCTCACTATTTGCCATGATCTTTCCTGGGAAAACCACATTTCAAATCTGGCCTCCAAAGCCAGTCGCCGACTGGGCATCCTCCGTCATGCAAAGTCCTTCCTTGGCACACCTGAGCTCCTCACCACATACAAGGCTTTCATCCGCAGCTCTATGGAATACTGCTCTCCCCCTCTGGTCTGGTGCTCCTGCCTCACACCTAGCCCGTCTTCACGCTGTTGAAACCAAAGCGTTCAGAATCATTGGAATCTCCCGCGATGAAGCTAACTCCAAGGGCCTTTCACTCACTCACCGCAGGCAGGTTGGTGGTCTTTCCATCTTCTACCGACTCCTCTCTGGCCTTGCCCCCCCCCCAGCCCTCTCTGGGCTCTGTCCCCCAAATATTCCTACAGGTCGCACAAGATCTGCCTGCAACCCTCTTATGGTTAAACTGCCAAAATCAAGACTTTCTGCTCACCTTCACTCCTTCATTCCTCTTTTCTCCCGCCTCTGGAACAAACTCCCTCACTCTCTTCAATCCCACACCACCCTCCAGGTCTTTAAAACAGCTGTTCACCACCATCTCTTATCCTCCCCCATCCAAAACCTTGATCTTTTCTACCCCCGCTAATTTCGGTCCCCTTGTGTTTTATACCTCTCCCCCCCCCCTCCCCTCCCCCTTCCACGCCTCCTGCCCCCAAGCCCTCTCCCTCCCACACTTCTCCCTGCTCTCAAATGTTGTGGTTGTGTGCTTCCCCTTCTCTCCCCATCTTGTCTTCCGCTCCCTCTTTTTGTATATTTTGTTTGTCTGGTTGATTTGTTTGTGAAATAAATGTTAGCTCTTTCACGAGCCTCGATTCAGTATACGAAAAAAAAAAAAAAAAAAAAAAAAAAATATGTGTGTGTATATATATATATATATATATATATATATATCTATATACTCGTATATAAAAAATGTGTGTGTGTGTGTATATATATATATATATATATATATATATATATATATATATATATATATATATATATATATATATATATATATTATATATATATATATATATATATATATATGTGCAGCGTCTGTCCTGTGTTGTGTTGTCTTGTGTTGTCCTGTGTTGTCACTGAACTACTTTCTCAAACTTTTGTGAAATCGTACCAAACTTCTGGTATGCACATATCTCTCCCGTCGGTATGTCCTAAGGGTATTGTTTTTGAAAGATTTTCCAATTTTTTTTTTTTTTGAATTTTTTGGGGAATTTTTTATTTTCAACTTCAATTCTTTATAAAATGTGATATCACGTATATTACAAATACATTTGTGCAAATTAATTGTTTGAATTATGATTGGTTTTAACCATGACAAAACGGCAACTCGGGTACAGTCATTTATCTATATATCTACAGTCTACACATCTGGGCAGTGTCTCTGTTGTCACTTAACGACTCCCTCAAACTTTTGTTTCCGTGGTTGTGAAGTGTTTTTAATAACGTTGTGGTGGTTTTGAATCACGTGGTGGTGAGGTATTTTGAATTATGTGGTGGTGAGGTGTTTTTAAATGACGTGGTGGTGAGGTGTTTTTAAATCACATGGTGGTGAGGTGTTTTTAAATCACATGGTGGTGAGGTGTTTTGATTTACGTGGTGGTAAGGTATTTATAATGACGTGGTGGTGAGGTGTTTTTAATTATGTGGTGGTGAGGTGTTTTTAATTATGTGGTGGGGAGGTGTTTTGAATTAGTTGGTGATGAGGTATTTTGAATTAAGTGGTGGTGAGGTGTTTTGAATTACTTGGTGGTGAGGTGATTTAAATGACGTGGTGGTGAGGTGTTTTTAATTATGTGGTGGGGAGGTGTTTTGAATTAGTTGGTGATGAGGTATTTTGAATTAAGTGGTGGGGAGGTGTTTTGAATTAGTTGGTGATGAGGTATTTTGAATTAAGTGGTGGTGAGGTGTTTTTAATTTTGTGGCTGTGAGGTGTTTTATTTATGTGTTTTATGGCTGTGAGGTGTTTTTAATTTTGTGGTGGTGAGGTGTTTTTATTACGTGTTTTATGGCTGTGAGGTGTTTTAAATTACGTGGTGGTGAGGTGTTTTGAATTACGTGGTGGTGAGGTGTAATCGTCCCAAACTTCCAGTCTGCACCTACCCCTCCCCGTTGTATGTGCTGAGGGGTTCTTTCTTGAAAAAAAAAAACATTCAACCTAAATCTTCAACCTAAATTGCCTATAAAAATGTAATATCACAAACACAACAAATAAATTTCTGCAAAATAATTGTTTGTATTATGATTGGTGTAAATCATGACAACACAGCAACTCAGGTACACTCATTAGCCTCAGCTAAAATAAGCCCGTTCCTTAGTAACGATGCTTGATGAGGCGAGCGCAGCTTGCCAAGCCAAGCTAGTGTGTGTATATATATATATATATATATATATATATATATATGTCAGAAACCACCTTTTCTGATCGAAGTAGAGTTCCACCAACAGGCTTGAGAATGACGAGACCTTTATTAAAATAACACTTTATACGGATCCGGAGGAGACAGACATCTACAGCAAGCTACAGCAAGAACATGCCAAGTCAAGCCTTCCTGAAAACACATTGATTCTCATTCATTTATATATGAATACGATTATCAGAAAATCTCCGAGAGAACAAAGCGACTGGCGAGAGTCCCTCCCCGTCATTCCTAGCCCCCACCGTTATCCGCTCTGTCATTCGGGGGAGTGCAGCACGCACCTTATCATTCGGACCAGATGTGATTTCAAAACTCCGACGAGGCAGAAAATATAACTCATTAAAGGGAGGGTGCATTCTTGGCTTCATGATAGGGATTTTACGACCGGCCTTATCTAGCCTCGAAAGTGCACACGTATACAATTTGTCCAACACGACTGAAGCGAGCCTTTCCTCATTTTAAATGAAAGCGAAGCAAAAACCTCATTGTAACTCAGGCGTCACTGTCATTAAACAAAACAGTTAATGTTTTTGGCAATTTATCAAAGGATTTATGTCTACGATTCAAGCAGCCTACCTAAGGTTCGAATACATTTTATTAACTCATGAAATAACATTATAGAACAGCATTTTATAACATAGCTTACGTGGTAATACGTCAGTCAACCGGCATTTATAATTGAGCATTAAGCAGTAACAAATCTGAGACCTGACATTCCTTCCTCTTGTCTCGTCGAGACAAAGTATCTCAAGAGACAACGTGCCACATCGGGCTTTATTGAAAGACCATCGTGTAATGCGGGTATCTCCCAAGGGCATACCGTGCGCCCATAGCGCCTCGCCCGTGCATTTGGGGAACGTGTCGTGTGGTGCGTGCTTGGAGCCTGAGGGCTCAAAACATGAAAGTTCATTAACGTTTCGGATCCACAACGAAGACGTCTGGTCCAGATGAGGTTCTGCTCCGCCAGAGGGTGCATCACTTCCCCTGCGGAACTGGCTCCCCCCACCCTTTGCAGACGCAGTCCTTGCAGATCTTCGAAGTTAATCAACGGTCATGCCCATGAGGTCCCTCACGTGCTGCTGTTCTGGGGAATACATAGTATTGTCAGTATCTTGTGTCTCAATTTCCTGGTCAGGGTACAGAGCGTAAAAATCCGATTCACTTGAAGCATTTGAACTTAAAACATTTGGAGAAAAGAGAGGGACTTCCTTTATGTCAAAGTCTCCCTTGGGCGCCTGGTCGGCTTGCGGGTCTAGGATATCCACGTCGGGTCCCTCGACCGCCAGACCCAGCGTCGCAATCAGATCCATAGTTGGGTTTAAAGGGGGCGTGCAGCTGTCAGCTTGTAATACATAAGCAGCGTTAGCCAGTACACGCAAGGGGTTTATAGCACAAGTATCACAGTCATCACATACACCGTTACAGGCAGCAGCCAGTTCCCACATGGGATCCACACAAGTATCACAGTCATTACAAAATTCAATGCAATTTTCTGGAGCGCCGGTCGCAACTGCCTTGTTGAAGGACCCGTTCAGGTCGACGGCCTCTGTGGTCAGAGCCATAGTCGTTGTCGGCGGCTTCTTCACTTTCCATCCTGTAAAATACTTTCTCATACAGAGGAGGACTAGAGATTTCATTAGTGCCCCCCAAATTACTACCCCGATTATCACAGCCAGTGCGGTCAATAACCACTTCACTATGGTGCCCGTCCATCCCTGGAACCAGTCAGTGAGCCAGCTAAATGTATAAGAATTTTCGCGCGCGATCCGATCGATCGTCAGGGCGTGGCTAGTTTCCCTTAGTCTCACTTCTGCATCACCATTGTACGCATGTGAATTACCGTGTCCAATAGTATGTCATGAGCCGTAGCGGTGTCGTTTGCCACCTTTTCTAGGGCCAAAGCCAATTTATCTATCCGGAAACTATCCATGACTGTGCCCGCTCCTGGGAAGAAGAAACCAAACACCTTTTCCCATAGACTCCCGTGTAGTTTAGTGGTTCCATCTTCGTTCATGACTGACCTCTTATAACGCCTGTCCAAGGACTTTGGGTCTAGCTCATCCAGTATCTCAACGTCAGGAAGGACTGAACCCAGATAACATGTGCCCCCCCAATTATTTGGTAAATAGGGGTAAGCCTTGTCGCCGCATATAAACATTGTCCCATGGGGTGGGACCAGGTGGGTGGATAAGCACTGGAGTCCCTTTACCACCCCATTAATCCTACTAACCCCCCTAGAGAATGTTATAGCCGTTATGTTGTGGTTGCGTTTATCTTGCAGTACTATTCGTAATGTAATCCCCGAGCTCCCTTGTCCCAGCTTCCCGGGGAGAGTGTAGGCGCATTCTGATTCTCCCATACGCAAGTGGCCGGAACCCTGGAGGCAGACCGTCCCTTTCTGTGGTTTGACCCAGACGGGGGCAGGCCTCTCGGCCACATGGGCAATCATTGACGGGCGATAATTAAATTGTCGATTGCAACTCTTGCCGTTGTCAACCCCTTCTCTTTCCAGCGTGGTGACTAAACATGGGGAATCGATAGGTTGTGAGCAGAGGTCATTGAGGGACAGAGGTAGCACTATCATGTGTATTCCTGTGGTGCCTGCTTGGGGAAAGTGCATGCACGACCAGCAGTGTGTCCTATTTTGAATTGTTGCCACCTCCCTGGCCACTTTCCAATATGTGTTTTCACCCTTCTTTGGGGCCTTATTCTGGGGTTGTGGCGTGAGTATGTATTCGATGCATCGTATGTAGTTCTTTTCGCCACCGGCCGCGCCAGGGGTCCAGACGCTGCACCGGACCTGCATAGTCATGCCTTTCTCTAGGCGCGTGCGTGTTTGTAGCTTAAAATCAGGGGTTCCCCATTTGTATCCTGGTTGGGCCAAGGTCTCAATGCTAGCTCGCCCGTTTTCCCGGAACTCTCGTACCTTTTGTAGTACAATGCCAACGCGTCCAGGCCCTGCCGACAGTGCTAGCCATTTTACGCTTACCCAATTTGTGTGCAGGGCTTTCTGTTCGAAACATGGTAGTGATACTCTTTGTCCCCATGTTACGGTGAGGTGTCGGGTTTCGTTTTCGCATCTATTGGAATCGGAGTTTCCCCTAGCTGCTGTCGCTATCAATAGTATTGTACCTATGATTAGGCCCATCCTTACTGTGGTTGCTGTGGTGTAGTGTCTGGTGCTTGTATGGCCAACTTACAGTGCGTGGCGTGGATCCACAAAGTCTTGCCCTCGCAAAAGACTGCCGTTGGTGTAGTCAGCAACACCTGGACTGGTCCCTTCCACCTTGGTTCCAAGGCGTTCTTGCAGGTGAAGTGCTCCACGAACACCTGGTCTTTTTCCTCTGGTGGAACACCTGGTCCACAAGTCTCCTGGGAGCGCCTGGTCTACAGGTCTCCAATTTCCTAATCCGCTTTTTTCAAGTGGATCCAATTTTATCCAATATTCAATTTTTTTTAAATTCAATCCCATTTAATCCAGTCCAATTCAAATTAAATTCAATCCTTCTCTCAGCATCCCATTACCTGTTTCCAACATCAATAAAAATAAAATTATAAAATTAAACGGAAATTATTTCAGCTAGAGTTTCAACTAGAATTACCACAAACCAACCACCTTTAACCTCCATTAACACAAACACAAACCACCATTAACCTCGATTAATACAAACAAACCACCATTAACCTCCCCCTATTATTTATTTATTTTCACGAATAAACAAATAATAGAAATAACCTGGTCTACTTCCAATTTCAATTCTGGTCAGTTCTGGTGTCTGGTCACACACAATGTTTTCCTCACCCACTGTGATTCGCTCAAAATAGATTCTCACTGTTATGTCTGAAATTCGTCTCATGAAAACCCATTCAAGAGTCCGGTGTGACAGACAGCCAAACACATAGACACGCCGAAGACCCCAGGGTACCCATCAAACTAGCTTGTCCCCAGATCCACAACACAGCGAAACATGTAATTTTACTAAAATAATCACTTACTCATAACTAGCTGGATAACTAGCATAACTAGCTCAACACCTGGAACTCATAACTAATACTCATACCACTAATTACTCATAATAACTCATAATTACTTCTGTAATTACTCATGCCAATACTTACTCAAAATAATGTAATATCCCAATCTTCACCCTTTATGCAAATCGAAGCACCCCGGACAACCCACAACCAATATCAACCACTGTAGCCGCCTTCCCCTCCAGGCAGCCACACACAGCCACATACATCTCCACCCACGTCACACAAGACAACAGCCAACGAGTGTGTCCACCACACAGAAACCTTTGGCAATGCAACAACCGAACTCCCAGACAACCAACAACAAAACCCAATCCATCTCCATGGCTCATCAAGCAGTTCCAACTTAATCCAGCTTCACATACCGATTTCCCCAAAAACTCGTGAAACTTCACCCCCATTTTGGAAAAACCCTGGACTAAACCCTGACACCCTAAATAACTTCAGACCCATCTCCAATCTACCCTTTCTGTCAAAAGTTTTGGAACGTGCTGTGGCCACTCAACTCAAACATCACCACTCTGCCAATAACCTGTATGAAACATCCCAATCCGGATTCTGCTCCAGCCACAGTACTGAAACTGTTCTCCTCAAAATCACCAGCGACCTTTTCTCTCCTCTGATGCCGGCAACCTCAACATTTTCATCCTCCTCACCTCAACGCCTCCTTTGACATCATCAATCACACCATCCTCCTCACCCTGTTTAGACCAGCTTGTGCCTATTAAACCCAAATCAGTTCACTCCCAAGCTTCACATGGACCACCTACTACTCTCAAATTATCCACTCTGGCTCCGGAATCCCAAAAGCACTCTTCTCTACAATAAACAAACTAAATAAACAAATAAATAAACAAACTTTACAACGTGAACAAACTCCTCAGCGCCCTGGATACCGCCACCTGTCATTCAGAGTAGACAACAGCATCTCCTTTCTGGCTTTCAGCATCTCCTTTCTCCTTTCTGGCATCCAAATGAAATTCTGGCTTCAAATCAACTTCCTCGAACTTAACTATGATAAATCTAAATTAATCTTCGTTTGCCCACAACCACTCATAACTTTGCCCCCCCAAAAAACAAGTCACATTCTTTGTATATTGCCAACATTGTTCATCGTTTAAGTATCATCCAGAACTAAATTTTTATAAACCATCAACTTGTAGATGCATTTATTTATATCCCATTAACCCAAGAACTCTCAATTGCTTGGTTATATTTTAGTAATGTCATATATCCATATTTCTTTTCCAAAATGTTCCTGATATACACATTAATCCCATCTGTCTTTGTTTCCAGATCAACTCAAATCAGGAAATCAACACAAATCCTTATTACCTCCAATCAATTCAAAATTAAATCAACAATTCAAAACCAGATCGGATCAGCGATCAGAAATCACTTTTCCAATCAACACATTCCAAGCAACAATTCATTCAAAGACCAAGCTTAAAAACACAACTCTCATCTTACTGTGACAAATAAGCAACCAACCTACTTCACACTAAAACAAATAACTTTTCATCACCCCTTTCTTCTCCACCGCCTCTTACACTTAAACAGATCATAATTACTCACTCATACACTGTTGCCCATCACCCAGTTGCCCCAGACCCAAACACAGGTTTGAAATCCCAGTAGGTTGTTCTTCAATCCCAACCATCATGTGATCCCAACATCTCTCCATTTATTTCGTTCCTCATGGGGTTGGTGTTTTATGGCCTTTACCTCTTACCCAATCACACTGCACATTATTCCCCGTCCTTGATGGATAATTTTACATCCAGATGGGCACAGCATCCCATTTTTGGCGACCCAGCCCTAAAACAAGCCCCTGGACTCCTTGCAGGCTGGACCAAAACCCCCGGACGAAGTTGCATCCCAGTACTGACTCTGCTGCCTTCTTGCAAACGACTTCAACTCCATGAATTTTACATGTTTCGTGAACGGAACAAAGCACTCTGTAATCGTCAGATTGAAACTGCCCCAAACCCGTCCATATAAGCTCCATTGTTGTCCTGTCCATCTCTCTGTGTTACATTTACATTTTGTGACTCACAGCTCCTGCCTCCATGGAACAATGACGCCTGAGCACTCAATTAGCCCTCCCAGTACCAAAGACTTACAATCAGACCGACAGACAGACAAATAACAGAGGCATGTCGCCAGCCCCAGCACAGGACATCCCCTTTCCGGGCAGGCATAATATAATCCACAGCATCGAAATGCCAATTTCTATCCGGAGCCTCGCAAAGCCAAAATCCATGCATGCGTGCTCCATCATGCAACCCGATCTGTACTCGGTGCGCCCGGCGCCCCCTATAATCAGTGAGTTATAATAACCACAATATCTCTGGCACCCAACTCGTGATACCACAATTTAATCCACGTTACTTGCATCTCTTCATCCTCACAAATGTCCTCCATTTAACGTGACTCAAATCCATCTCAAATCCCCACAGCTCGATCGAACACGTTACTGTACTCGACCCGGTTAAATTAAATTCCAAGCGTACTGTACCTGACTGACGCTTCCACAACAACAAAAAACTCGATATTCTCTGTCCACTAATTATGTACATGATTTTGGTTTTACCCACAATATAATGTCCCGATATTCTCCAGATTTAAGTCCTATATATCCTGTCGTTAAAGCAACACCCTGTAGACTGACTCCGCCTGTCGTTCTTCCAAGGTTAGTGAATTACCTCTGACCTTTCCCTTGCATATCTCGAACAAAGGTCAACTAAACTTTAAAAGGTCAAACTTCGAATTGGTCAACACAAATGCATCGATGCATCTTCCAGCCGCCACTCCGCACTGTACCTTACTGTATGAACAAGACTTCCTGTTGGAACTTGGCTCCGGAAATTAATTACTCTGTCTTGAAATCGTTTATTTTAGCCATCTTGAATAAATCCATCCATCTATCCATCTTATAAATCCATCTTAAATAAAAATCCATCTTATAAGTAACGTATTCGTCCTGTGACATTGCCTGGCATATATGTCGCAGCCGGCCACTATTCCGACATGGCTCGTCTGACATGAACGTCCGACATCCAGCAAAGTCGAAATGACCCACAATGCATTTGGGCACACATCCTCCTCTGAGAGTGGGCGAGTTATCGCCAGCACTCTGAGCAAATCTCATACAGCACACCCGTGACCCGCGGCTCGCTCGGCTCCTGTCTGAACGCACAATATCCCTCTACCCAAACTTCCACGGAGCCGCACGGCGGAAACACAGGTTTGTACCACACTTTAGTTAAACGAACATTGCCAGGATTCTCGGATAGACGTTTAATTTCACAACACACATGACAAAAATCCGATTTAAATTCAGAGATCGCCGATCGACCTGGCACAACCATCTCAACGCGATGACGCCACGCCGCCCCCCCCCCGTCTTGGCGCGCACCCTCGTGCCTCCACACGAATCCCAACACTCCCTGCACGCCGCTCTATTCGCGTTCGCGGCGGGGTTTACCTCGCGTTGGGACATGCAGTCGGCTGTCATAACAAAGTGCGAAAAGCTGTCATAACAAATCTGCGACCTGACATGTGAGCTGTCAGAACATTGAGCTGTCAGAACTCATCCCTAGCTAACAGGATCTCCGACGCTTGACCTCTCTGACCCAAAATGCACTATATGACACCAATTCCAAAGGTGAGCTGCCTCAGCGATACATCCCACACATACAATACACAATATCTGCCATTGAATGAACTCTTCAATTCAAGTAAAACACACATATTGATTCGAATTCTGCAACCATCTCCAAGAAACCGCTTCATATCAACAGTAAATCGACAAGGGCACTCCGGGTGCTTTCCTGACCCGATTTATATCAATTCGCTTCCCAAACAACTCCCAAACAGATGAAAATCCGGACTCAGTTCAGGACCTCGCCTGTTCTCTCGGATAGACGTTAAAATGGACATTCCCGGCCTGAATTTCCCCCAAGTCGAGCAGATCGCTTACAAAGTTTCACACCGAAACCCTCTGCTTTGCACATGACACACAGACAAACACATTGGCCAGACACACACGTCAATTAACATCCCAATATACATTCATTCCTCATTCATATACGAGTGAGTCTCCCATTCTTCGCGCGAAACTCAGATCGACTCAAATCATGCCTTTCTCCAGCCACTCCCAAACAATCTTTGCTCATTCATGTTACGTCTCTCATTCAAGGAAAAGGATTTTTGGGACTGGTTGGACGGGGGGTGGGTTGAGGTGAAAAAAAAAAAAAAAGGGAAGGCAGGGCGGGGTGTTGGGGTGTTGCCTAGAGCCCTGGGACTGAGCTCAGGTCTTGGGGGGGTGGGGGGTCTTGGTCTGGAGTCTGGTCAGGTCTGGTCAGGTCTGGTATCTGGTCCAGCGGCATCACTCGCTGATTTACTTGTTTAACTACCTCCTTAATTGTTTTGTCCTGAACTTTGCTTCCTGAACTTGCTTCCTTTGGCTCTGAAGCTTCAAATTCCTACAATGCAGCTCCTGCTTCAATTTTCAATATTTCAAAACCTAACCTGTCCTTCTCACCCTGTGGCCACCTGGCCCATTTCCTGTGAGCTTATTTATTTTCTCTTGTCCACCAGATCCTGGCCTGCTTTATCTGGACCTCTTGTCTAGAACTTAGTCTAGAGCTTCCTGGCTTGACCTCGTAGTTGTCACTACCTTCTTGTCAAACCTACCTGGTACCTACGCATTTCACCCTTCCTGGCCATGTCCCTTTGGCCGTCTAAGTTTAGCCACAGCCCTTCGTTCCCTGGCATGCAATGGCATACCCCATCTTGTCTCTGGGCTGTTCCTTCCTGGAAAGTTCTCGGCCTACTCAACCTTTACGGCTGTCCGACCTCACTTTCCCCCTCGTCCTTGTTAATTATTACGTTACCCTTAAATAATATCCAGCGCAAATATTGTAACGTTACTCTTAAATAATATCCAGCGCTAAATCTATCCTTAGCTTTACTCTTAATGTTTATCCAGCGCAAATATTGTAACGTTACTCTTAAATGATATCCAGGTGATTTCAACAAAGACACGTCATTCTGTGGCCTGAAATGAGCCTCTACTTACAATTTCTGTTCGGAGAGCAGGCAGAGCAGAAGGCAGAAAGGAACGGGCTGAACCCGCTCCAGGAAGGAAGGTACGACGTGCCGGCGTCCCGGCGTTCGGACAGCCTTCCTTCTGTCGCTCGGGGTCCGCTCTCTCTGTCCTCTGTCTGCTGCAATCCGAGTCACGGCACCAAATGTCAGAAACCACCTTTTCTGATCGAAGTAGAGTTCCACCAACAGGCTTGAGAATGACGAGACCTTTATTAAAATAACACTTTATACGGATCCGGAGGAGACAGACATCTACAGCAAGCTACAGCAAGAACATGCCAAGTCAAGCCTTCCTGAAAACACATTGATTCTCATTCATTTATATATGAATACGATTATCAGAAAATCTCCGAGAGAACAAAGCGACTGGCGAGAGTCCCTCCCCGTCATTCCTAGCCCCCACCGTTATCCGCTCTGTCATTCGGGGGAGTGCAGCACGCACCTTATCATTCGGACCAGATGTGATTTCAAAACTCCGACGAGGCAGAAAATATAACTCATTAAAGGGAGGGTGCATTCTTGGCTTCATGATAGGGATTTTACGACCGGCCTTATCTAGCCTCGAAAGTGCACACGTATACAATTTGTCCAACACGACTGAAGCGAGCCTTTCCTCATTTTAAATGAAAGCGAAGCAAAAACCTCATTGTAACTCAGGCGTCACTGTCATTAAACAAAACAGTTAATGTTTTTGGCAATTTATCAAAGGATTTATGTCTACGATTCAAGCAGCCTACCTAAGGTTCGAATACATTTTATTAACTCATGAAATAACATTATAGAACAGCATTTTATAACATAGCTTACGTGGTAATACGTCAGTCAACCGGCATTTATAATTGAGCATTAAGCAGTAACAAATCTGAGACCTGACATATATATATATATATATATATATATATATATATATATATATATATATATACACATATATACACACAGACTTGGCATTTAATATGGAATATTTTTTTGTGGGGGTGAACTTACTTTTCAAGATGTCTTAGAACCAAAGGTTCATTGGAATTATGTTGAAATTATTCTAGATTTTGTTAATGTGACCTTTAAAAGAAACAAAAACCACATTTGACATTTCGAAACAAATAAATTGATCCTTGAAAGTGATGTAAACTGATATCGAACTCAATTCATGGACAGTACTGTGTTAAACTTCTGTACGTTTTCCAGAAGTATCTCTTTATTTTGCACATTAACCAAAAATATTTTTAACAAAAACAAAAGTTAAATTATGACTGGGATTACGGACAGTAAAATTACAGTTCAGTACTTCGTGTAACCCCCACGAGCATTCAAGAGAGCACGTACACATTGAGGTATGCTGTTCATGAGATTTGCCAAGGTTTGGACAGGAATCGCTTGCCATGCAGTGACAATAGCCTGCTGCAATTCACGCACAGAGGTCGGCTGCTGGTCCAAGTGGTCGATTTGACGCGTTAATTCTGCCCACAAGTTCTCTATCGGATTCATATCCAGGGACATGGCAGGCCGCTCCATATGCTCTACACCATGGTCAGCAATAAAGTGTTGGATCATGCGAGCACGATGAGGCCGTGCATTGTCATCTTGGAAGACAAAGTTTCCTCAAAAGGCTGCACGAGCAAATGGAAGCAATGTTTCTTCCAGAATGGCCCTGTACTTGAACTGGTTAAGGTTTCCATTCAGAACAACCAGGTCAGCTTTGCCCCCTGCATGAAAAGCAGCCCAAACGGTCACCCCACCACCTCCAGCTTGGACTCTTGGTACTATACAATCTTTGTTGTAGGCTTCATGCACTTGTCTGCGCACTAGGACGCGACCATCTTGACGATAGACCAGAAATCTAGACTCGTCACTGAAGGTCACTTGATTCCAGTGTCCTGGCTGCCATTGACGGTGCTCTCTGGCCCACTGCAATCGGCGCTGGCGGTGTTGTCTGGTCAGGCGTGGCTTTCTCAGGGGACGCCTGGCACGATAGCCTGCTTGAACCAGTCGTTGATTAACTAGCCTTCTGGATACAGGCACATTTGTCAGTTGCTGTCACTCAGCCCTAAGCCGATTAGCTGACTTGGTACGGCCATTGCGGACTAACCGGTGCACCTGGCGATCATCCCTCCTTGTGGTTCTGCGGGGACGTCCTGGCCTCGGTATTGGAGTAGGGACACCCCTCTGAGCATTTCGTTTCAGGATCTTTGACACCTGACCTTGAGTGATGCCATACTGCGTAGCAATAGCACGCTGTTTCATGCCGTAATTTCGTAAAGCCACCACTCAATGACAAACAGCATTGTTGAGTTGACGGACCATCTCCAGAGGAAGCGGCAATAACTTTTGGAGACGTGCAGCAGTTGTTTTCCACTAATACAGAACACAACAACCCTTGTATACCCGACTGTGAAGCCAATCATCAAATGCACCTGTCCGTACATTTTGCCACGCCACCTGTGATATAATCCTGTTGTTGACTTCTTGCTGCGACAGACAATCAGTGACATGGTTCTTTTAACAAATAAATCACCAAAGTGTAAAAGAAACTCACCAGATTGATATACTGAGTTAATAAAGTAAACCCGTCAAGAAAAAAAAAAAATTCCATATTAAATGCCAGGTCTGTGTATATATATATACAGTATATATATATATATATATATATATATATATATATATATATATATCCGGTGTGTACCCTGGTTAGAATAGGTACACCGTATCCCTGCGTGTCGGAAGAGGCGACTAAGAGGGTTGGCGTCAAGAAGGGCATCCGGCCGTAAAACCATTGCCTCAAAAAGAGAACCATGACAATTACAACTACATATGGGCAGGGTACAGCCCGAAGTGGAGATAGGTTTCTGAGGTTTGGGACATGGAATGTAGGGACCATGACAGGGTGATCAGGAGAAGTGGTGGAAGTATTGATCAGAAGAAGAGTGGACATATGTTGTGTGCAAGAGACGAGATGGAAGGGAAGTGGTGTGAGAATGGTGAAGGGTAGGCAGGGACAGAAATACAAGTTTGTGTGGCAAGGGTGCCCGGAGGGCGTGAATGGTGTTGGTGTCCTGTTTTCTGAGGAGTTTGTAGACAGTATGGTGAGTGTGACTAGAGTGAGTGAAAGGTTGATGATGGTGAAAATGATGATTGGAAAGCTCTTCGTGAACGTCATCTCGGGATATGCTCCGCAGGTTGGCCTGAGGAATGAAGGGAAGGACAAGTTCTGGTGTGCGATAGAGAAGCTGATGTAAAACGTGAAAGATGAGGAAGTTGTTGTGGTAGGACGAGACCGAAATGGACATGTGGGAAGGAGTCTGGACGGTTTTGAGGGAGTTCATGGGGGTTACGGATATGGTGTGAGAAATGGAGAAGGTGAAAGGATTTTGGAGTTTGCTGATGGAGCTGATTTGTTGATTTGTAATACTCAGTTCCAGAAAGGGGATAATAAGCTTGTTACATACACGTCAGGTGGGTCGACGACAACTGTTGACTACTTGATGGTGCGTAGGCGAGATAGGGGGCACCTCCGGGACACAAAGGTGATCCCGGGGGAGGAGGCTGTTTCACAGCACCACTTGGTTGTCTGCGACATCAGAGTGAAAGGTGCGAGGAGAGCTCGGCGGGTGAAGTACCAACCGAGAATGAAGGTGTGGAGGTTGAAAGAGGTGACAGTAAGGGAGGCATTAAAAGAGAGGCTGAGTCGGGTAGAGGATGATGTGGTTGAGCTTGAACGTGGTTGGATGTCAATGAAAGATAGTCTGTTGGGAGCCATTGGTGAGGTATGTGGATGGACAAAAGGACCACCGAGGCACGCGGAAACATGGTGGTGGGATGATGAAGTTGGAAAGAGGATTGACGAGAAGAGGAAGAAGTTCAAGGAGTGGCAGAAGGCGAAGGGTACTGGAGCAGAAAAAGCAGAGCATGAAAGTTATAAGGCAGCCAAGAAGGCTGCAAAGAAAGAGGTAGCAAAGGCGCAGGAGACATGTAGGAAAATGTTCGGAGAACGCTTGGATTCGGAAGAGGGTCAGAGAGCTGTCTTCAGGATTGCAAAGCAGATAGCGAAAGAGAGGTGTGATGTGATGGGGGTGAGTTGCTTGAAGGATGTAGTGGGACAAATCATTGTGGACCCAGATGGAATTAAAGGAAGATGGAAAATATATATGGAAATGCTGTTGAATACAGAGAATGAATGGGATGGCAACATAGAGAGTAACCCAGTTTTAGGACCGGCAGAGAAGATAACTGAGAAGGAAGTTGAGGAAGTGATTTTTTTTTTTTTTTTTTTTTTTTGTGATAAAGTGATAAAAGCAACGAAGAGTAGAAAAGCGGGAGGGCCGACGGGAGTTGTGGGAGATATGTTGAAGGCAGCAGGAAGTTGGGGTGTGAAGAGAATGGCAGAGATCTGTAATCTGGTGGTGAAAAAAAACAAACAAAAAACACCTTTAGAGGCCATTTTTCCCCGCAAGCGGGGGTTGGCCTTTTTCGGGAACTGTGGTTGTTGTTGTTTTTCGGTCCCCTTTTTGAAGCAATGTTTTACGGCCCGATGCCCTTCCTGACGCCATCCCTTTTTGCCGCCTTTAACGACAAACAGGGAATTACCAGTGAACTGGTACTCAATTTGCCGACCTCGGAAGGATGACAGGCTGAGTCAACCCCCCTGGCGTTAATTCAGCGATTGACCGGGATTCGAACCCAGGATCCTAGGATCCTAAGCCGCCACCCTAGCCGCTAGCCCAACACCAGGGCTTTTGGTGGTGAAAGAAGGTCGCATTCCAGTAGATTGGGAACTGAGTGCCCTCGTCCCTCTTTACAAGGGGAAAGGTGACCCTCTGGAGTGTGGCTCGTACCGAGCGATAAAGTTATTGGAGCATGAAATGAAGGTATTGGAAAGGGTGTTGGAGAGGAGGATAAGGAAGAAGGTGAAGATCGACGAAATGCAGTTTGGATTTATGCCAGGAAGAGGAACGACAGACGCCCTCTTTATTGTGAGGCAGTTGCAGGAGAAGTACATGGAGAAGAGGAATAAGTTGTTTCTTGGGTTTGTTGATCTGGAGAAAGCATTCGATAGGGTTCCACGCAAAGTATTGACATGGGCATTGAGGAAGTTAGAAGTGGAGGAATGGTTGATCAGAATTGTGATGACAATGTACAAAAGAGCGCGCACAGCTGTAAGGACGAAGGACGGGAACAGTGGTGAATTTGAGGTGAAGGTGGGAGTGCATCAGGGGTCGGTACTAAGTCCACTACTATTTGTAGCTGTGATGGAGGTGCTGGCTCAGACCGTAAAGGAGGGTTTACCGTGGGAGTTGTTGTATGCAGATGATCTGGTGTTGATTGCGGAAAGTATGGATGGACTGAAGGAAAAGATGAACAAGTGGAAGGAATGTATGGAGACAAAAGGTCTGAAGGTGAATATAGGAAAGACGAAGGTGATGGCAAGTGGTAAAGCATATGGTGATGTGGAAAGAACTGGGAAGTGGCCATGTGCTGTGTGCAGGAAGGGTGTCGGAGTGAACTCCATTCAATGTACAATGTGCGCTGAGTGGGTTCATCAAAAATGTAGTGGTCTGAGAGGTTAATTAACCAGTGTGGTAGCTACATTCAAATGTAAGGTGTGCACAGAGGGAGCTGCAGATGGAGGAAATGTTGAGTTGGATCTTGGAGACGGCGTGAAGCTGGAAGGTGTGAAAACATTTTGCTACCTCGGAGACATGCTGAATGGAGAAGGTGGATCAGACACGGCAACGGTTGCTGGAGTGAGATGTGCATGGAAGAAGTTTTGGGAACTGAGTGGCGTGCTGATGAAGAGGGGAGTGTCGTTGAAGCTGAAGGGAAAGGTGTATGCTGCATGTGTGAGAAGTGTTATGATTTATGGGAGCGAGACATGGGTCATGAATGTAGAGCAGCAACGAAGGCTGGAAAGGGTGGAAATGCGAATCGTTCGGTGGATGTGCGGTTTGTCGTTGAGAGAGAGGAAGACAAATGATGAATTGCAAAAGATGATGGGAATAGAGCCTGTGATTCATGCTGTAAAGAGGAACAGGTTGCGAGGGTTTGGTCATGTGTTGAGGAAGGATGAAAGTGACTGGTTGAGAAGAGCGATGGAAATGAATGTAGAAGGAAGTAGAGGATGGGGAAGATCGAGAAAGACTTGGCTAAAGATGGTGGAAGAAGAAATGCGGGCAAGGGGGTTAACAAGGAGAGATGCAGAAAATAGGGCAACATGGAGAAGATTGTCATGGGGACCGCAAGGCTAATCCCCGCTCTTGCAGGGAAAATGGCCTTAAAATGCATGTTGTTGTTGTTGTTGTTGTATATATATATACATCCCGACTATATATATATATATACAGTATATATATATATATATATATATACATATATATATATATATATATATATATATATAGATATATATATATATATATATATATATATATATATATATATATATATATATATATCCAGGTGCAGTGATGGTTAGAGCATCCACTCTCAGTCTAGTAGGTCGGTGGTTCAAACCCTGGCCTTGTCATAGCAAAGACTTTGTGAAAAAAATGGTCCGTGCCTCGTCATATCTTTGCTTGATGCTCAGAATTTAAGAGGACAGAGCACGGACAAAAATTGCTGTGAAGGCAATGGCAAAATGGCAAACCACCCAGTACAACCCGAGCCAAGACACTGCTTTTGCAGCTCCAACGCGCTGTAAAGAGTATGGTTGAGATATAAATATCATAATATCGGTGAAGAAAGAATTTGAGGCTTTGAAAGATCGTCCCTAAACATACAAACATCCAAAGAAGGGACTTCTTTGAAAACCATTGTATTTTAATAACTGTATACAAGTCAAATAGATCATTGATGTGGTGTAATTACTGTCACGATAATGCTACATAAATGGATCCTAAGTACCTGATTTGATTGCATCTCATTTCACCTCTTGTGCACATCAAAAGCAAAATCCACTCTGACAAGCAACCAATGGGACCGATTATAAAAAAATTTGTTCAATCAAAAGCTTCTGCCTCAAATTCAACACTATTTTAAAGATTTTGAATGGAATATTATTCCACACCCTAACTCCTTGCTTTCTGTCCATGACAAATGCAGTGATATATGTGTGTATGTACTGTTCACTGGTAATTCCCTGTGTGTTGCAAAAGGCGACAAACAGGGTTGGTGGCAGGAAGGGCATCCGGCCATAAAACATTGCTTCAAAAAGGGGACCAAGCCCGAAAAAGGCCAACCCCTGCTCTGCGGGGGAAAATGGCCTCTAAAGGTTGTCAGGTGCGATTTCATACCATCAAATAAAAACATTGCCTCAAACAGGGAACCATAATTGTCATGGGGCCCGCAAGGCTAACCCCCGCTCTCGTGGGGAAAATGGCCTTAAAACGATCATTCATTCATATTCTTTCATTCATTCATTCATTCATATACCATCAATGGTGAACCGCCATTAAGGTATCCCATTCAGCTATCACTGTACCTTAATGGGAGTGATAAGCACTGCCTGCCACACGGCACATTATCTCTGGTATCCACTCATTATATGGAATCGCCTGGTTGCGGCTGGGAGTAATCAATCTAAATATAATTTCAGTTCTCCAGCCTCTTAGCGCACGTAATGACGTCACCATCATGTACGTACGCTTAGCCTGTCAAGCTCTCAGAAGAACCATCCAACAGAGCATAATTTTGATCTTGCTCAATTTTCTTGCATAATCCAGACCTTAACCAAATTCTAATCGGTTTGTTCTAACTTTCACAACTCGCAGTGTTAGTGTGAGAAATTCCTGAGGATATCACGGAGACTCAATACCTCAGTGGGCTGTCACCGCGTAAGTGATGAGGTCCGTGGGTTCGACGCCCGGGTTGAGTCAGAATTTTTTCACACTAGCCCCACACAGGAATTTACTTCCTGTTTATTAAATTGTTAGATGAATTCATCTTCAATGCACTTTCACACACTTACATACACATACATACACTCACATCCGGGGTCTGCCTAGCAGGCATGTAAGACATCAGCCATTATAATGCTTGCAGTGTTAGTGTGAGAAATCTCTGGGGATATCCCGGAGACTCAAAAGCTCAGTGAGCTGTCACCGCGTAAGTGATGAGGTCCGTGGGTTCGAGGCCCAGGTTGAGTCAGAATCGTTTCACACTAGCCACACGCAGGAATTTACTTACTGTTTATTAAATATATGTATATGCATCCAGACCGTAGCCAAATTCCAATCGGTTTGTTCTTCTCACTTTCACAACGCATCCACCTCGTTTTATCATAATCCGTCCACGACATTTTGAAATATCATGGACTATATATTTTTTGGCCCTGTCGCTCAATGATGAAGAATCACTTAGAAAACTGAATTTTTTTTTATCGTATCCAGCTTCGGATCTGTATTTTTTGCAAAATCGAATAAACTCTTCCTCGTCACACGTCACACTCTTCCTCGTCACACTTCACACGTCACCTGTCCACCACGTTTCATTCAAATCCGCCGATAACTTTTTGAGATATCCTGCTCACAGATAGACAAACAGACAGGGGGGTAACAACCTCTTTCCACCTTCTGTGGTGGAGGTAATAAATAGCAAATAAATTCATTTTATTAAATTATTCTATGATCTTGACCTTATCCCAATCAGTTCCGATTGTTAAAATGCTTTCACATTTTGGAGGACCTCTCGCAGTTAACCACTGCACTCTGATTGTGCTAGATGGAATTGAGCCCTCTGGAGAATGCCATCTCCACAATGAGTGCTGCAAATTCAGAGCTTCAAGTTTTGCTGGAGCAGCATCAAGCCGATCCCAGGAGGCCACTCCATCCACTCGCTTTGCGGCTTAACGGAATGGTGGACCCAGCGGTAATGGGAGGCCTCAGCAATTACGAGAAGGTATGGGCATCGGGAGTACTTTAAACCTTGTGGTGTAAATTCAAAATGAACCCGTTTCATAAATATTACTTTGACGTTTCCCTTCCTCTGATTTTTGAAGAGCCAAGCAACTGTGTACTGATAATGAGTTTGCATTGCTTGTGAATTTAAGAGACGACCTACTGTAATGTCATTGCCAGCAGCGACCTTTAATATTAACGTCCATGTCATTCAATTGGAGCGATGTTTTTGACTTTAATGCATTAATTTGTATTAATGGGCTCCTTCAACCTGCAGGCTTTCTTCAATGAAAAATACGAGCTCGAACATCCTGAGGACAAGGTTAAAATTGAGAAGCTAAAGGACCTCATTGCTTGGCAGGTGAGGCTCCAATGATTTTGGGTGCCTTTTGCACCTGAGCATGGAACTGTCAGAACTAACAGGACGTGAACATTTGAGCTTCACGCGAGAAACAGACAGCATAGTGGAATTGACTCTGCTGGGATTAGCTCAAAGTGCGGCTAAAAATAAATACAAAGGTTTCCACATTGCACACATCTTTGAGTTGAGTCTATGATGCTATTTACACCAATTCAAAGAAATATGTTGGGCCAAGCAGTGCAGTAGTGCGCAAATTGTGTCTTGAAGGTTTTATAAAAGTACTGGGGTTGAAGTGGCATGGCACAGCAGAAATATTATAAGTGTACGTCAGGCAGGACTTTCTACGTCAGTGAGATGTCAATTCTGTGACAGAGATTTATGGAAATCTCTGAGGCCAAAGGTTTGGACTTTACCAACGTTTTTGACTGTATGCTCTCCATTTCGTATGACAGAAGTCTCCAGATGCTTTAACCATTACGCCGCCAGACTCGGTGGCATACTGGTTTGAGCGTTTGCATCGAGTCTGGGCGGTCAGTGTCATCCTTCCTGGCTGTCATGCCAAAACTTTTTTTTAAATGATACCTGCTGCTTTCCTGGTTGATGCTCGACATTTAATAGGACTAATACACCCACCCCCTATGGAAGTGGCAGGAAAGGTCATGTTTTTACCTCTGTGGGGTATATAGATTCCAATAGATCTACGCTCAGGTGTGTTCTACCGTGGTGAACGGGATAAGCATAGAATCCCTCAAGGATGTCGAAATTCCACCAAATTTCTTTCAGTTTCCTGTTAAACAGTAGTCGCGACTGTTTCAAAGGGTAATCATTTGTGTTTGTGGTTTGTAATATTTTTGGTTCCGGAAGGAGTGCCACCACGAAATGCCACTATAAGCTATTTATACACTTTAACATGGCGTTTGCCCAAGAAGGAAAACCCCCTTGGGAAGGGGGGATATTATTCGTATTAATATTGTTTTCTAATAACATTAATATTATGCCATTATCATTGGTGTTGTTATTACTTTTGCTATTAAAAGCCGCCTTGGAAAAAATGCCACGATAAGCTATCTTAACATGGATTTTGCCCAAGACAGAAAATACCCTTGGGGAGGGTGACAAATTAATTCGCTACAACCCCCATTGTGTGACCCTTCGGCCACCTGTCAATTTTGGTTGTGATTGGATAAGTTACGACTGAATGTATTGCAGTCAAAAAAGCAGTCATACAGACAAACAGACACCAAATCGTGTACTTTGGTGTGATGATAGAGCATGGTTATAGGTTGGCAACCATTGGGCAGGCACGATGGACCTAATGGCCTCATGCGTTGAAGTTTCTTGTAAGATAACTTATTTATTATAATTATTAACCCTGGCGTTAACTTAACGGTTAAGCTTGGCTGGCTTAAGATCTTAGGGTCTTGAGTGTGAGCCCCTGTCGTACTGTTAAATAACACAAGGTGGGTTGAATCAGCCTGTCATCCTTCCGAGGTTGGCAAAATGAGTACCAGCTTACTGGAAACAGGGGGCACTGCATCAGTGGAACAGTGCTCCCAGCGATGATGCATCCAGCAGCCACAGGCTGCATACGCAATTGTAATTGTAAGTATTATTATTATTTTTATTTATTATTATTATTATTCTTATTATATAACCAAACCAAGTTGCAAAAAG
Organism: Myxine glutinosa; assembly: GCF_964187855.1. Lineage (NCBI taxonomy): Eukaryota > Metazoa > Chordata > Myxini > Myxiniformes > Myxinidae > Myxine > Myxine glutinosa. Next base: position 13,183,166 of record NC_136263.1, read on the forward strand.
CCAGCAAAGTCGTTATCGAATAGGTCAGGGTCGTCGGTGGTCGTTCTTGTACATGGCATCCATTCCAATACATGGAGCATAACAGATTTTTCTTTTGGAGGAGCTGTTTTGTTTTTGTTTTACAGATTCCTTTCCTCGAAGTGGGAGTGCGTTTGCATGGTAAACGAGTATCGGCTGATCTGCGCCCTTTCCACGACCGCCTCACCATCTGCTTCGCGGAGCTCAAAGGGAAGGTCGAGCGGCAGTATGGTGTCCGAATCCTGGTGAGAGCAACACCCTCTGTTTCTATGGAGATATACACAAGTGATTATGCTGTCCGCACAATGTGATTGCATCCATTTGATGAAACCTTGATTTGTCCTTATCTCTGCAGGTACAAAGCACATTACAGAGGAACACAGATTTTGTTTTTGTTTTTGTCCTCTTTCACTTTTTTTTTCTTTTTTTTTTTGTATACAAGATCGAGGCTCGTGAAAGAGCGAACATTAATCACACAAAAAGTGAAACCGACACATAAAACAAAAAAAACAAGGGGAGCGGTAGACAAGATGGGGAAAGACGGGGAAGGACACAAACACAACATTTGAGAGCAGGGACATCGGGAGAAATGTGGGAGGGGGAGGGCTTGGGGGGAGGTGGGAGAGGTATAAAACATATGAACACTGCAAGGACTTCCAGGAAAGAAGTTGGAATTTCCCCCCAAAAAAAAAAAAGTGTATCTGGGGTGAATTAGCGGGGGTAGAAAAGATCAAGGTTTTGGATGGGGGAAGATAAGAGATGGTGGTGAACAGGTGTTTTAAAGACCTGGAGGGAGGAGTGGGATTGAAGGGGGTGGGGGAGTTTGTTCCAGAGGCGGGAGAAAAGGGGAATGAAAGAGTGAAGGTGAGCAGAGAGCCTAGCTTTTGGCAGTTTAACCATAAGAGGGTTGCTGGCAGATCTTGTGCGACCTGTAGGAATATTTGGGGGACAGAGCACAGAGAGAGCTGGTGGAGCAAGGCCGGAGAGGAGTCGGTAGAAGACAGAAAGACCACCAACCTGCCTGCGGTGAGTGAGTGAAAGGCCCTCGGAGTTAGCTTCATCGCAGGAGATTCCAATGATTCTGAAAGCTTTGGTTTCAACAGCGTGAAGCCGAGCTAGGTGTGAGGCAGGAGCACCAGCCCAGAGAGGGGAACAGTATTCCATTGAGCTGCGGATGAAAGCCTTGTATGTGGTGAGGAGCTCAGGTGTGCCAAGGAAGGACTTCGCACGATGGAGGATGCCCAGTCGGTGACTGGCTTTGGAGGCCAGCTTGGAAATGTGGTTTTCCCAAGAAAGATCATGGCAGATAGTGAGACCCAAAAGCTTGAGCGACAGAATTTCTTGGAGAGGATTGTTGAGAAAGTAGATGGGAGGGTTTTCCAGTTGGTCCTTTCGGAGAGACATTGTAAGAGTGTGAGATTTGTCAGGATTGAAAGACATGTTCCACTTGTTTGCCCAGTCTGTGATTTTGTCCAGGTCAGCAGAGAGCGAGGAGGCTGCAGACTGTCGACCTGAGGGATGAGGAATGGAGTGGCAGATAGTGGAGTCATCAGCAAAGAGATAGAGAGGATTTTCCAGAGAGTCGGAGAGATCATTGATGAAGACCAGAAATAGTACAGGGCCCAGAACACTACCTTGGGGAACTCCTGCCAGAACAGGAAGGGGAGATGAGAGAAATCCATTCAGGGCCCTACGTTGCCGATGACCAGAGAGGACGTCCGCAAGCCATGAGTGGAGATTTCCTTGGATACCATCGGAGGAGAGTTTGGTGAGCAGAGCTGGGTGCCAGACCGTATCGAACGCACGTGATATGTCAAGGGAGACAGCTCTGATTTCCTGTTTGGCTGTGAGGACCTCCATCCATTGTTGAGACAGCAGTAGCAACATGTCCAGAGTAGAATGACCTGGTCTGAATCCAAATTGATGATAAGAGATCAAGCCATTGGAGAAGAGGAAGGATTTGATATCCGTAATGGATTTGGATTTGATACATTGTTTTCACATGCAGCACAAGTTTGCGAGGATTGGGGGGGGGGGGGGCACGGCTGTGCCGCTGATGCAGCACCCCCTGTAGGTTAGGGCAGGAATTTGTAATTTGTTCAGGGTGCCGGCGATAGCTCACCTACTCATCGGGAAGAACACCCTGGGATCTTTAACAAGTGATTATGCTGTCCGCACAATGTGATTGCATCCATTTGATGAAACCTTGATTTGTCCTTATCTCTGCAGGTACAAAGCACATTACAGAGGAACACAGATTTTGTTTTTGTTTTTGTCCTCTTTCACTTTTTTTTTCTTTTTTTTTTTGTATACAAGATCGAGGCTCGTGAAAGAGCGAACATTCATCACACAAAAAGTGAAACCGACACATAAAACAAAAAAAACAAGGGGAGCGGTAGACAAGATGGGGAAAGAGGGGGAAGGACACAAACACAACATTTGAGAGCAGGGACATCGGGAGAAATGTGGGAGGGGGAGGGCTTGGGGGGAGGTGGGAGAGGTATAAAACATATGAACACTGCAAGGACTTCCAGGAAAGAAGTTGGAATTTCCAAAAAAAAAAAAAATAGTGTATCTGGGGTGAATTAGCGGGGGTAGAAAAGATCAAGGTTTTGGATGGGGGAAGATAAGAGATGGTGGTGAACAGCTGTTTTAAAGACCTGGAGGGAGGAGTGGGATTGAAGGGGGTGGGGGAGTTTGTTCCAGAGGCGGGAGAAAAGGGGAATGAAAGAGTGAAGGTGAGCAGAGAGCCTAGCTTTTGGCAGTTTAACCATAAGAGGGTTGCAGGCAGATCTTGTGCGACCTGTAGGAATATTTGGGGGACAGAGCACAGAGAGAGCTGGTGGAGCAAGGCCGGAGAGGAGTCGGTAGAAGACAGAAAGACCACCAACCTGCCTGCGGTGAGTGAGTGAAAGGCCCTCGGAGTTAGCTTCATCGCAGGAGATTCCAATGATTCTGAAAGCTTTGGTTTCAACAGCGTGAAGCCGAGCTCGGTGTGAGGCAGGAGCACCAGCCCAGAGAGGGGAACAGTATTCCATTGAGCTGCGGATGAAAGCCTTGTATGTGGTGAGGAGCTCAGGTGTGCCAAGGAAGGACTTCACACGACGTAGGATGCCCAGTCGGCGACTGGCTTTGGAGGCCAGCTTGGAAATGTGGTTTTCCCAAGAAAGATCATGGCAGATAGTGAGACCCAAAAGCTTGAGCGACAGAATTTCTTGGAGAGGATTGTTGAGAAAGTAGATGGGAGGGTTTTCCAGTTGGTCCTTTCGGAGAGACATTGTCAGAGTGTGCGATTTGTCAGGATTGAAAGACATGTTCCACTTGTTTGCCCAGTCTGTGATTTTGTCCAGGTCAGCAGAGAGCGAGGAGGCTGCAGACTGTCGACCTGAGGGATGAGGAATGGAGTGGCAGATAGTGGAGTCATCAGCAAAGAGATAGAGAGGATTTTCCAGAGAGTCGGAGAGATCATTGATGAAGACCAGAAATAGTACAGGGCCCAGAACACTACCTTGGGGAACTCCTGCCAGAACAGGAAGGGGAGATGAGAGAAATCCATTCAGGGCCCTACGTTGCCGATGACCACAGAGGACGTCCGCAAGCCATGAGTGGAGATTTCCATGGATACCATCGGAGGAGAGTTTGGTGAGCAGAGCTGGGTGCCAGACCGTATCGAACGCACGTGATATGTCAAGGGAGACAGCTCTGATTTCCTGTTTGGCAGTGAGGACCTCCATCCATTGTTGAGACAGCAGTAGCAACATGTCCAGAGTAGAATGACCTGGTCTGAATCCAAATTGATGATCAGAGATCAAGCCATTGGAGAAGAGGAAGGATTTGATATCCGTAATTAGTCTAGTAGGAAGACTAGGTCCCCCTGCACCCCCGGAGATATACTTCTAATCAGTGTTTCTAGATTGGAAAAAATGTGTAGAAAATGACTAGCTATGGCCCCAAGCTGAAAAAATGTCCCACATACCATTTTTATGCAAATTACTGCTGCAAATTTTATGCAAAATTATGCAAATTTTATGCAAATTTTTGATGAGGAGTAGAGTTGAGGGGTCTTTGAGGGCTTCATCGAGGTGCTCTCGGTTGCAAGACTGGGTCATTCTGAGAAGCACAGCAGGGTCAGAGATCATGATGTTCTCCTCCTCAGTGAATCTCTCCATCAACAGCCTCTCCATTGCCTCACACACTGTTTTGAGGCAAAAGAGGGACTTTGCGTAGGCCTTTCCACTGAGAACACCTTTGAGAGATCCACTTGTTACTAGTTGTGCCTCAAAGAGAATCTCTGCATATCCAGAACCACGCATCTTGTGTCCAGTGAGCATCCCGATGTAGTTCATGGATGTGTGGAAGGGTCCAATCGTTACTACATGACTAGCAAATTCATTTGGCCAGCGCCAGATGATGGGAAGGGCTTTCATGCAGACACCCAGATCAAATGTATTCAGGACCCATCTCTGACCCACCTCAGCAGTTGCTGCCTCGGAACGCTTCAGTAGCTCACGAACAACTGCGTTGTCTGTGATCGGTCTGTGCCTGGTGCCTGCATGGCATGGCAATGGCCTGCAGCCTGTGCCTGGGCGAGGGGGTTTCACCTCTGCAACTGGTTCTCCCCCACCCAGCAAATCAACAGTCGACTACTGCACGCCTATCCACCAACCGATCACAGACAACGCAGTTGTTCGTGAGCTACTGAAGCGTTCCGAGGCAGCAACTGCTGAGGTGGGTCAGAGATGGGTCCTGAATACATTTGATCTGGGTGTCTGCATGAAAGCCCTTCCCATCATCTGGCGCTGGCCAAATGAATTTGCTAGTCATGTAGTAACGATTGGACCCTTCCACACATCCATGAACTACATCGGGATGCTCACTGGACACAAGATGCGTGGTTCTGGATATGCAGAGATTCTCTTTGAGGCACAACTAGTAACAAGTGGATCTCTCAAAGGTGTTCTCAGTGGAAAGGCCTACGCAAAGTCCCTCTTTTGCCTCAAAACAGTGTGTGAGGCAATGGAGAGGCTGTTGATGGAGAGATTCACTGAGGAGGAGAACATCATGATCTCTGACCCTGCTGTGCTTCTCAGAATGACCCAGTCTTGCAACCGAGAGCACCTCGATGAAGCCCTCAAAGACCCCTCAACTCTACTCCTCATCAAAAATTTGCATAAAATTTGCATAATTTTGCATAAAATTTGCAGCAGTAATTTGCATAAAAATGGTATGTGGGACATTTTTTCAGCTTGGGGCCATAGCTAGTCATTTTCTACACATTTTTTCCAATCTAGAAACACTGATTAGAAGTATATCTCCGGGGGGTGCAGGGGGACCTAGTCTTCCTACTAGACTAAATGGATTTGGATTTGATACATTGTTTTCACATGCAGCACAAGTCTGCGAGGATTGGGGGGGGGGGGGCACGGCTGTGCCGCTGATGCAGCACCCCCTGTAGGTTAGGGCAGGAATTTGTAATTTGTTCAGGGTGCCGGCGATAGCTCACCTACTCATCGGGAAGAACACCCTGGGATCTTTAACATCCACCAACTAATGCCAGCAGACAGCACTCCCATTTAACGTCCATCCGAGGGACGGCAGACATTGATGCCTTGCCCTGCCTGCGAGACACCAGGATGACAGTTTGTAGTTGGGCCAACATTCGATCCCAGGCTAAATGGCTCAGAGGAAAGTGTGCAAACCTCTTGGCCATCCTACCATCACTTAAGAGTGATGTATAAAAATTTCGTAGCCATTACAGTTGCATGTTTTACTAAAAGGAAATATAATAACCTGTCTGGAACAGTGTTTGTCTGTCCGTCCAGTGTATGTATATATGTCCCTCACAAACATCCACCAATCAGAGCTGAGGATCCAGTCACATGACAGGGGGACAGAATTTAGTAACCATTACAGTTGCATATTTTACTAAAAGGAAATATAACAAGTATAGATAAATTAAAAGTACACCGCCCCCATGCCAAATAAATAACATAACATATCCTCCAGTGCACGGCCTTTTCACCCAGCGATGCCACCCAGCCATGCCACCCTGCAGCACATACATATGGTATTGGGAGGGAGAGATGTACAATACGTGATTGATTAATTGCATAATTAAAATATACAAATAATAATCGTAAAGTAATTAATTTCTTAATCAATTGGCTAATAGCATACCGAAACCACCAGTGTTTCATCCAAAGCTGTAACTTTTTGAAAATTAATTAAAGTTAATTCATCGAAAAAAATTAATGAATCGATTCTTTCATTTAAAAAAAAAAAAAAAACACCTTTAGAGGCCATTTTTCCCCGCAAGCGGGGGTTGGCCTTTTTCGGGAACTGTGGTTGTTGTTGTTTTTCGGTCCCCTTTTTGAAGCAATGTTTTACGGCCGGATGCCCTTCCTGACGCCAACCCTTTTTGCCGCCTTTAACGACAAGCAGGGAATTACCAGTGAACTGGTACTCAATTTGCCGACCTCGGAAGGATGACAGGCTGAGTCAACCCCCCTGGCGTTAATTCAGCGATTGACCGGGATTCGAACCCAGGATCCTAGGATCCTAAGCCGGCACCCTAGCCGCTAGCCCAACACCAGGGATTCTTTCATTAATCAATGAAAAATTAATTGATTAAATGCTTAATCAATAAATCAAAAATATCCTTTATAGCCAAATCACTTGGTCACTGTTGTGTTCCAGATGACAAAGAAAATAAATAAGTCCTTAATAAATCGATAATAATTAAATAATGAATCAATTAATTGATTAATCAAAAAGTAAAATAAAAAGGTTTTTTGCCAAAGCACTTTCTCACTATTGTGCCCAAATTACAGCTTTCTAGCTCAAAGGATGGCTGAGATATCGCCCGGACAAACAAACACGAAAACAAACAAACAGTGTGAAAACTGAGTACTCCCTTTGAGCACATGTCATCGCCAGGCCCCCTTAGGTGCCTGACGATGATGTCATGCAGGGCCTGGAGATGGAATAGGAAGGAGCGGTGTACAATAATCTTATGTGGAATGGTTTAGGGTCCCAGAAGGTGTCGTAGTGTAGGTAGAAGGTTTCAAAAATTCCTCAATACAATTATTATTTAGAAATGCGATCGACACGGACCTTGCTCCCGAATCCAGTGAACAGATGAGGACGGTTCGCTCGTTTGATAATATCTCAATACCATCGTGATTTAACATTTTATTTTGATATATTAATGCCGTAGTATTAATTTGTGATTCGAATGATGAATGATGCTGTTTGGAATGAAAATATCGAGCTATTGAGTTTAAAGCAGAATGAGGAAATTATGGAAAGGTGACATTCGCGGATTCCCCATTTGCAGTTTCGCCATTGACTGGATATTACAACATTCTGGCGGGGTACGTTTTTTGTCCAAGTCCTTCACGAACCTGCTGTCAACGGTGGTGGCACAGGAATGTGGAATTTATGGGGAAAAAATTTAATACTTCCATTATTTGCTAACTGGTAGCCCCACTCAGGTCATACTATGTTCTTCGACTGATGGATTAAATGAGCTCGCCTACACGGTTGTTAGACTATTGGTCTTGTTTTTACAACTAATTGTGATATTTTAATTGTCATATTAGCACAAAAGGTAGTCATGGTAGCAATTGTCATAGTTTAATTTTGATTGTCATCGTAGTACAAGAGGTCAACGTTTTGTTTGATTCTCTTTCAATCTATCGGGTGTAGCGTTGAATGTCTTTCATTCATCGAGGTGGGTTCTACAGCCATTTTCCAATTTTTCCAATGTTTTTTTTAATTGCTGAAACGTTTCTGGTGTGCTAAGCACTCTGCAATGCAAACATCATGTCCAAAAAGGCAACATTCCTGGGCCTATCGATATTCTGTTAGCGCACCCATGACACGACGACATGCTGACAAAGCTTTGATCAACGTGTTCGAGCATGGCTTTGGTTGAGAAGCCAACAGAATAACGCTGTGACGAGTAATTAGAAGACACACATTCGCAGACATGCAGCAAATATTGAAAAATATGAGACATAGTCGTGGCTATATCGACGCAGACTCTATTTACACCACATCCTATTGTAGAGGACACCCCAGGACCTCAATGCAATTGGTGTCGACTGGCAGTGTGTGCTTGTGAGGTTTGGTTTCGGGTTTTTATTTAACCTCTTTGTTCGCTTTTGTGAACATTTCAACATTAAAATGCCACATTGAAGAATAGCAGCCTCACAAATGCCTTGGACCCGAAAGATCTTGTTTGTAAATGTCTGCCACAGCCACAGTACATGATTGCAAAGTGTTTTTTAAACATTTTAATTATTCTCACAATGGAGGGACCCCTCTCCCGGATTTACCAAGCCATATTGCTGTCAATGACCGGTAATTAGCAAATCCATCATACTTGGAAAACTGGTGAATTTGTTGTACTGGCAATGTCCTCATGCCAATAAGCGCCGGTGATGTCTGTGGTAGCCCCACCTTGAGGACAAGAGGGGAGGAGCACGGCAATCGAAGGTGCTCTCTTTCTGCTTCCCGTCTCCGGGGACCTCGCAATCGCCTTCATCTCCAGCCACCATGACTTCTACAGCTGCCTCCTCTCCGGCTGCTCAGATTCCAAGCAAGGCCTCTCACAGCACCCCTTTGTCCAGTCCTGGTCCGCCCGTGATGCCGAAGCCACGGTCAGAGTCGTAAGTGCACAGCCACAAGCACAATAGCAACATCTATGCATTGTTCATGGGGAAAATTGATTTCTGAGGTTGTGTTTTAGTACATTTTTTCGATCATTCCATTGTTTGTTCCCAAAGCTTTTTTTGTCATTTTGAGGCAATGTGCTGCTATGTAATGACTTAATAATGGCTGTTGTTGTGTGAAGCGGGAGTGAGTCCAACCAACATGGAAAGTGACACTATGCAATTCACTCTACATGCTATTTGAAAGGCAGGATGTATAGAAATCTAGCAATATGGTATTATGATAAAAAGTAATAAATAAGTAAATAACGAAATTAAAAAAACTTAAAATATTGAAGTAAAAAAAATAAAAAATAACTAGAACAGGCAAAATGGCCGCCATACCACATGACTGATGACATCATCATCTTCTTCTTCTATATATATATATAAAAGAAAGTTTTTGTTTGTTTGTTTTTTGTTTGTTTGTCTGCATGCGCTAATCTCCTGAACGGTGAAAGATAGGAGGAAACCTCTGAAACAAAAAATGTTGGGACGGGCCCCGGGAAGGTTATAGGCTAGGTGGTGAGGCCAGTCGAGGCCGCCTCGGCTGGGCTGGGCCCATTTCGCAATAAATCTTCTTCTTCTTTAAAAATTCTCTTGAAGTACAACTTATGCACTTAATAGGAATATCTGACTGATTGCAACACATACTTTCAAAATTCTCTCTCGCGGGGCCCAGCAGAAGAAAGAACAAGAAATTGTTGAGCACTAACTGATACTGGGCTCGCGTCAGACCTATGTACAGAAGATTAAATTCATTCAAAAAGAACCCGGGCAATGCCGGGTGCATTCAGATAGTTTTCTATAAATTTTCCTTAACGATAGTCGATCATTTTGGTTTGGTTCAGTTAAGCGGTTCATTAGATATAGATTTTTCAATTTTTATTCCTTAATTCCAAGGTGCCCGCCATACCATATGACTGGTGATGTCGTTGTTTGCAAAAAAAAAATCCTCATGTGCTGTCAATCATTCATATGGAGTTTCAGATTGATCCGTTGAGTGGTTCTGGAGATATGGATTTTCAAATATTCTTTCCTTAAATCCAAGATGGCCACCATACCAAGTGACCGATGACATTATATTTTATAAATATTTTTCCCACATCAGCAGTTGATAATATGTATGACATTTTGCATTGATCCGTTAAGAGGTACTCCGGAAAAGATTATTTTATTTTTTGCTTAAATTCAAGTTGGTGGCCAAACCACATGACTGATGATGTCATAGTTTGCAAATATTTTCCCCCATCAGAATGTAAACGTGTTTCAAGTTTCGTATCGATCGCATAAGCGGGTTCGGAGAAGTGGATTTTTTGTTTTATTCTTAAATCCAAACCAATGGCCACCAAACCACGTGATCGATGACGCTTTTTTTCACAACCTTTTATACCCATGGTTAATCAGTCATATTTTTAAAAATTTCACATTGATCCGTTTATCAGTTCTGGAGAAGAAGATGTTTAAAATTTATGACATCATAGGCAATGGCAGCCAATGTAAGTCAAAATTTCTAAAACAAAATTCATGAAGCACTAAGTTAAATTGGTATCTATAGTGAGTTAAAGTTTCGTAGAGCTAGCTATAACACTTTTCTCGGAATAGTCTCCACAAAATGTGTGAGAATAATGACCCTTACAGGAACAATAGGCTTCCAGTGGGAACCTCGTGTGTGTAGGTTCTGTGAAAAAAAGCAAATACTCCCGTACTACTCCCATAGTCCATGATATTCTCAATGGACATAGTCCATAAAACCCAGGGCAGAGAGTTGGTGAATTTTAGAGCTCATGAACCTTCCTACATGATAGGGATGATATCCAAAAAACACTAGTACCAAAATTTTAAAGTACTTTCTTTCTTGCCAATAATTATTTGTGGTTCAAATATTCTCAGGGTCCAGATTACTTTGCTTTAGCTTGCATAATCGGTTCCAAGGGCCGAGAAATTTGGAAGCTGAGCTAACCACATTCTCTCAGACAAATATGATCCACAAGAAGTTAGAGCCAGCTTCTTCTTCCCCTTCTTTTCCAAGGGCTCATCTATATAATAATACCGTAAGGACTCGACTTTGTTATCCCTTTTACGCCGCACCCAGTGACCCGATGCCCACAGCACTAATGGATTTACGATCTACGAACCGCGCTCTTTGTTTATCACGTACAGCCATACTCGAAAAATCTGAATTAGCCGACGTTGGGGCCCAAAAGCATCCGATTAACTGCCGATACGACGCCATCTTACGACGCCATCGTATTGGCATCTGCTGGGCGAAGGCGAAGCAAGCCGTCTGCTGATTGAACAGGCGAAGGCGAAAGCAAGCCGTCCGCTGAGTGGACAATCCAGAGCATGCATTTGTGCCGGTGTCGGCGATCGTTGTTCATATATACACTCTTCATTCTCATCTTTCTTCCTAACTCTTACTCGGAAAAGCAAATCCCCTATGCCATCCATAATGGTACACTCTATCCATACACCACATCCTCCCTTCCGTGGATGTTCCACGGGTTTCGGCTAGTATTAAATATTGATCATTGTCTGACTGTGAAGGGCTGTTTTTATATAGAATGTCATAAGCGCTGTTGGAGGACCAGAAATGGATGCCCATTCACCATTGAAAATCCATGAAAAACCTCAATTTATTTCCCCCCTCTAGGGTTTTTGGAACTCTCAGGAAGCTCTCTCTCAGCGCTGTGTTGGTTGGGGATCAAAGCTCTGCTTGCCGTAACTCCGGATCGGACCAAGATGTGCAGAAAACGAGCACAAGTGGAGCAACATCCAAGGTATAATTTTTGTTATTCTTATTGTTTCTGAGTAAAAATAGAAAATCCTCAAAACGAAACTCGAGGGGGAAAAGGCATTCTTGAGTCGTTGTCGTGATTTCATCTTCTCCGCCGATCTTCTCAAATATGTTTTCCCGGTCATTTTTGTTGCATTTTTTTACTGTTATTTTGTTGTGTTTACTGTGTGCTTCTGGTTTGGTTTGGTTTTAAAATTTGTGCCAACCAGCGAGTGTTCATCAGACTTTTCGTATCGAGCTCTCTGAGGCCTATAACCTTTTCCTCGTTTGTGTCCGCGATGATTTTTATTATTTTCTCTCTTTTACCTTCAGTCTTTTTATTTTCACCACAATCCCTTTACCACTCCTTCAATTCCTCCCAATTATACCCTCTGTTTAATGTCTTAAAATTAATAATTAAAAAATCCTTCTGACCACACACCACCCACGATCACGTGTTGTCTCTTCCCTCCCCTCCTCCTCCATTTTTCTGATTCACCTTTCCATTCATCGTGCACCACCACGATCTGTTTCAACCTTTTTCTTTCAATCTACCCTTCTTTTACCTAACTTAAAAAAAAAAAAATCAAAACAAGTCCTTTCTACCATACTAACCAACTGCTAAAATACACCTCCACGATCCTTCGAGCTATGCTCCACCTGACTTGTTAATCTGGTTGTATTGGGGTTTCTCCTTCTTTTTGAACCTCAGTCTACATCATCCTCCCAACCTCCCTATCCTTGTTTCGGTGAATACCCAGATGGTGTTTTGAAATGTTTCAACGTCCTCTTTCTCCCATGTTGAATTCTCCATTATATTATAATACACTCCTCTTGTTCTTCGAAAGGCTGCTTTCAAATCGATATTTCAAACATTCTGCTTCTAAAAATTCAAATTCTTACGCCTCTTACTTTCTCCAAACTCTTAACTCACCTCTATTTAACCCCTCCTCTAACTTTTTTTAACGTATCTCTGACTTGAAAATCTCAAGAACCCCAGTTTGCATTGGCTGTTTCCATTTCATTCATCGTTCCTTTTGTCCATCTTCAATGTCAAACCCTTCCCTGTCTGTTCCCTCCTGCACTTCTACTTTCCCGTATCCTACCAACCCTATGCCTTGCCAGCGTCCCATTCCATGCCTGTACTCCCTTCTACCCCATTCCATCACAACCTTCCCCCGATCTATCCCCTTCAAAAATTCCCTCCCTCTCCATGCTTCTTCCTTTTCAAACCTCCTTTCTCTTGCCAATTCACCCCACCACCTCCAATCTACCTCCTCCTAACTCCTCCCCTGTTATACCTCCTCCTTACCCCTCCCATCTTGCCACTCACTGTGCATTTGCTCACTGTGCACTGTGCCATTGCTTCTCTCATCATCTCCCCTCCCTCTAAAAGCTTCGTCGTCACCCCTCTCAAAAGCACCTCCGACACCATTCTCCCTCAAATCTCCCCCCAAACCCTTCTTTCTTAAATCTCTCCCTCACCCCCATCTCCTTCAAATCTCCACATTCATTCTCCTTTTCGAAGTTGTCCCCTCACACATACACAAAGCTGCCCGATCCCCATACCCTCGCTTCTTCCAACTCATTCATTCAAATCCTCCAATCTTCTACTGCCCTCCTCCCATGTTGAATTCCCTCTCGTATTACTCCTCACTGTGCCTCATCTCATCACCACCTAGCCTTTTGTATCCCTTCCTCCCTTCCTACCCTCTCTCCTAGTTCTTCTGCAATCTCCTACACACTGTCAACAGCTCTCCCTACCAAACCCTCTCCTCCCTCGTCTTACCGTCCCTCTCCCTTCTCTTATACCCGATACATCCCCTCCACCTTCCTTAATAGTGTGGACCTCAAATATCCAGGGCCTTCACTCTAACCTGACAGATCTCTCCATCCACATTGCATCTGATAAACCAGACATAATCTCCTTAACAGAAACCTTTGTCCTTCAACACATCCCTGACTCCTTAATATCTCTCCCTGGTTACTCCATCCTCCGGTATAATAGACCTGAGTCTTGTCCTGGTGGTGGGGTTGCTATCTTTATCAAAACTCTGTTCCTCACTCTCCATGCACTGCCCTCACTCCACCACACGCCCAGCAGTACCTCTGGCTACAGCTTCTCCTCCTCTCCCACCTTTTGTTCATATGTGTGTTGTATCGTCCTACAAACAGTGATGACACCATCTACACTTCGCTTGCTGACAACATGGACCAACTTCTATCCATTCATTCCAACTCTCTCTTTGTCATATGTGATGATTTCAATTGTCATGCCAGCTGGCCGGGTGTGGTTACATCTCGCACCAGCCACGGCACCTCTGCAAAGGATTTCTGCGACTCATTTGGGACTAACACAATCTGTAAACTTCCCAACCCGGATCTCAGTTAATGGTACATCATCTCTTCTGGGTTTGGTTACGACCAATTTCCCTGCAAATGTCTGCTGTTCTTTTGCTCCAATTGGTTCATCTGATCATTTGCTTGTTAAAGTGGACATCTCTCTGGCCATTCTCAGAGAGCCACCTCAGCGCTGGCGAGTCTGGAATTTCACTCAGGCCGACTGGCATAGACTTCAAGCAGCCATTAAACTTCTACACTAATCTCACATTTCTACCTTCTCTGACATCAACTCATCCTAATAATTTTTTCTGACTGCTTATTTGCTCTCTCTCTGTCTCTGTCTCCGCCTCTCTCTCTCTCTCTCTCTCTCTCTCGCTGTCTCTGTCTCTGTCTCTGTCTCTGTCTCTCTCTGTCTCTCTGTCTCTCTGATTTATCCCATCTTGTTTTCAGTTGTCTTACCCTTCCTCCTGTCCTGTCCATGGTACACTGAAGCCTGTAGTGAGGCAGTTGCCCTGGAACAACTTACCTTTGCCTCCTGGAAAGCAAATCCAACTGAAGGCAATCTCGCAGTTCCTTCCATAAAGCTCAGACCTTAATGTAAGGCTCTTAACGGAATTCTCTAATCTTATCATCCTGTCCAGCCTGGAGTTCCTCAAGGCAGTGTGCTTTTTCTTATCTTCACTTCGGAGCTTCTTGGCATGACGGAGCTCCTCACCACATACAAAGCTTTCATCCACAGCTTGATTGAGTACTGACCTCCCCTCTGGGCAGGTGCTCCTGCCTCACACCCAGCTTGGCTTTACGCTGTAGAAACGAAAGCTTTTAGTATTATTGGAATCTCCCATGCTGAGGCTGTGCCAATGGGTCTTTCTCTCTCACTGCAGGCAGGTCAGTGGCCTTTCTGTCTTTTACCGACTCCTCTCCGGCCTTGCCCCCTTCTGCTCTGTCTGTGCTCTGTCCCCCAAATATTCCTACAGGTCGCACAAGAACTACCAGCAACCCTCTAGTCGTGAAACTGCCAAAATCAAGACTCTCTGCTCACCTTCACTCTTTCATTCCTCCTTTTTCCCACTTCTGGAACAAACTCCCACACTCTCTTCAATCCCACACTCTCTCTTCCCTGCAGGTCTTTAAATCAGGTGTTCACCACCATCTCTTATCTTCCCCTCCTCACAAATAATGATCTTTTCTAACCCCATTAATCCACTCCAAACCCACAACCTTCAAATTCCGTTTTCTTTCCTGAGAGTCTTTGTAGTGGCCATCTTGTTTATCCCATGTACCCTGATCCAGCCTTCTCTCTTCCACAGATCTCCCAATGTCCCTGTTCCATACTGTTGTTGTGCTTCCCTCTCTCACCCCCTTTTGTCTTCTGCTCCATTTGTTATACTTTCTGTGTGTTAGCTCTTATACGAGCCTCGACAACGTATACAGAAAAAGAAAACTCGACACCTCTCATCCATGTCACCCTCCACCACAGTTATATCAAAATGCGCTGATCTGTCACACGGTCACAGATTGGTTATCCCCAATATGGGATGGTTCAAAAAATAAGGAAATGGTTTTTAATGGACATTGCTCAGACTTTTTCAGGGACCCTCCTTGTGAGTCGTACTCGACCCAAACAAAGCAAATGGAAATCTGATGCAACAAACCTGGGCAGTATATGATCAGCCGAGGCCTACAGGCCTGATGTCTTTTGTAGGCTCACCAGAAAAACAAGATGGTGGCCATATTATTTTGTCTGGGTGCAATGGTGGGGGTGTAGTCAAGCGACAAATGTGGGTGGAGTCCTGCAGCTGTCTGACCAATGGGTGCACATTTCAAAAATCGGACCCCAACTAGTACCAGAACAACAACTACAATAACACCAACCGCATTCAACTCTTGTAGACCTGCGACACCTCACAGGTAACAACAATAAAAGTTAAAACCTCTTAATAATAACAAACATCTGACTGAGCTGGGTGAACAAATTGGATGCATCTCTAAGGCCTAAAAATATATATTTGTGATAATCCCACTTGTGGACAAATAACTATGACTACGACTACTTCAAGCCTGGTGTTGGCTTAGCGGTTAGGGTGCCGGCTTGGGATCCTAGGATCCTGGGTTCGAATCCCGGTCGATCGCTGAGTTAACGCCAGGGGGGTTGACTCAGCCTGTCATCCTTCCGAGGTCGGCAAATTGAGTACCAGCTTGCTGGGATGAATGATCCCGGTGTGTACCCCGGTTTAGAATAGGTACACCGTATCCCTGCGCATCGTAAGAGCGTGACCAAGGGTTGGCATCAGGAAGGGCATCCGGCCATAAAAACATTGCCTCAAACAGGGAACCATGATTGTCATGGGGCCCGCAAGGCTAACCCCCGCTCTAGTGGGGAAAATGGCCTTAAAACGATCATTCATTCATTCATTCACCTCTACCACCACTACTACTATTAATACTACTACAGAAGAGAAGTCCATTCATTAGAACATAAGTCATGGGAAGAAGAATTGGACTTATCTATCACAGATCCAAGGTAGATAAATTAAATGACAAATTGGACTGCATCGCCAAATATGTGAGGGGCAGGTTGACGTTTTTTGTAGTTATGGCCAATAAGTTTATCTTCGTCCAGTTGTTGCACAACCCGACGAGTTTTGCATCATCCTGAGGTATACTAGGGCTTTGTTTCAGGCTTTGTGGACAGTTTACAAAAAAAAACATGTCTCCTGCATAGTTAAGATCAGTGAACCTGTAGTAATTGAGCTGTGTGCAACACTGAGATTGCTGCAGAAGGAGTTGGTGGTCAATGACTGCGTTAAACTAGAGTGGCACTCAGTGGAGCGCATCCCTCCGCCAGGCTAAACAGTTTGTTTTGTATCCCACTGATAGGCCGGATCTGCATTCGGACCTGAACCAAAATCTAATCCTCTTGTTCTTGTCACCTAACCAACTCATCCACCTAGCTTAGTCATAACTCGTCCATAACTTTTTTAAATATCATGTTATATATCGCTTTTCACCCGATCCCTCAATGGTGAAGAATCACTTAAAAATTATATAATTCTCGTTTTCGAATACATATTCAGATCGTCACCAAAATTGAATTGATTGGCCCTCGTCACACACACAACCTGTCCACCAAGTTTCGTCTGAATCCATCCATAACGTTTTGAGATATCCTGCTATATGTTAGTTTTAGCTCTATCTCCCAATGGTGACAAATAACTTAAAAACTCTACTAGCCGGATCTGGATCTGGATCTTCACCAAAATTGAACCAATTAGTCCTCGTCACACACACAACCTCTCCACCAGGTTTCGTCTGAATCAGTCCATAACTTTTTGAGATATCCTGCTATATGTTAGTTTTAGCTCTATCTCCCAATGGTGACGAATCCCTTAAAAACTCCACTAGCCGGATCTGGATCTTCACCAAAATTGAACCAATTAGTCCTCGTCACACACCCAACCTCTCCACCAGGTTTCGTCTGAATCAGTCCATAACTTTTTGAGATATCCTGCTATATGTTAGTTTTAGCTCTATCTCCCAATGGTGACGAATCACTTAAAAACTCCTCTAGCCGGATCTGGATCTTCACCAAAATTGAACCAATAAGTCCTCGTCACACACCCAACCTCCCCATTCAAGTTTCTTCCAAATCCGTCCATAACTTTTTGAGATATCCTGCTATATAACCAGTGAGATACCCGTGCTACGCACGGGTGGGAGGCCAAAAGCAAACAGGCAATGCAGAAACGGCGAATGCTAAAGTATGAAACCAATAAATTCCACATTCCTGTAGCACCCTCAGTCGCACGTCAGACATGGACAGCAAGTTTGTGAAGGACTTCCATGAAAAACGTACCCGTTTGCAAACAAACGGGTACGTTCACGTATAAAAACATCGATCGTGCGTCCGTGGAGAATCTGCATATGGCGATCCGCGAAGTTCACGTTTAGAAACCATCACGGCATGTCGTCATTTACTTGAACTCGATATCTCTTTTTTCATTCCAAACAACATAACTCCAATCACAAATTAATCACAAAATAAACTTTTAACAACATTGTTAATGTTTCCTTCATTGTAAAAACTACCAAGTCAACAGTTAAAAGGATTTTGAGCCGATAGGTGTTACGCCGTTACAGCCTCGGCAAGATCGATAGAGACAGCGATCTGTTAGCTTATACACCGCCCAAATAGCTATATGGAATTCTTTCATGTAGAGATTAAACCCACGTCGAACTTTGGCCGAGGTCATTATTTACTTTTAATTATGTTTATATACAAATCATAAAGAAGATAATTGGTTTTGGGTCGTCCTTTCCGCATATCTCATGGGATTGTGAGTTGGAGAGATGGCCGTGATGGCGGGGAGGGGGTTGGCTTTCTCTCAAGCAGAGATTCAACCCATGTCCTGATAAAAGGTCTTTTTCCAAGGTCACTGAGTCCGATCGGTGCAGCTGTGCAGCGATCTGTGCAGCCGTTTGTGCTGTACCCGGGAAAATAACATTATGCGGGAGTCCAAACCTGAAAATGCTGGAGGTCAAAGCTGAAATTGGAAAAACAATATAGCCTATTTTACTCCTGGAGATCCCAGGATTACCCACCGAAAATATTGTTGCGATCGGTTCAGCCGTTTTTGCGGTACCTTCGAACGGACGGACAGACGGACGGACAGACAGACGGATGGAC
This sequence comes from Myxine glutinosa, assembly GCF_964187855.1. Taxonomy (NCBI): domain Eukaryota; kingdom Metazoa; phylum Chordata; class Myxini; order Myxiniformes; family Myxinidae; genus Myxine; species Myxine glutinosa. Next base: position 13,201,704 of record NC_136263.1, read on the forward strand.
ATTTGGTGAATTATAGTAAGATTTGTCCTCGTCACACACCCAACCTCTCCATTCAAGTTTCGTCAAAATCCATCCATAACTTTTTGAGATATCCTGCTACGTATCGTTTTTGGCCCCATCTCCCAATGGTGAAGAATCACTTTTAAAAAATTCGACTAGCTGGATCCGACTCCGGATCTTCACCAAAATCTAATCATTTAGTCCTTGTCACATACGCTACCTCTACGCCAAATTCCGTCCGAATCCGTCCACAACTTTTTGAGATATTTTGTTCACAGACGGACAAACAGACAGGGATGAAAACATAACCTCCATTCACCTTTGGTGGCGTAGATAATATCTCTGTTGTGAGTGAATACCCTTGACAAAGTCCTGATCATATGGTGAATGAATCCGAAAGTTCAGTTCCCACCTGCATACAGTTGTTCGTATCTGTGTACGGGTTTTCGATGAGCTGGAGCAGATTTTCAAGGATGCCACAAATCTTAAGTAAATCCCAGAGTTTGTCAGCATACTGAGTCAAAGGCAGCCTTGAAATCAATGTCGGCATGTCTATTGAATTCCTTTGCTTTCTCAGCAAGTTGGCAAATTGCAAAAATCTATTCCGTAGTACTTATACTGGGGCAGAATTGTGCTTGCACAGAACACCGGAAGTTCTGTAGTAGGTACGGTATAGTTCGAATTCAATCCAGCAGTACTACTAATGTAAACAGTTTCCTAGAATGTAAAGGTGTGTAATGCCATGAGGATTGCTGCATATGTGCTTGTGTCCCTTCCCTTTCCAGAAAGGAAGGATTATTCCTCATCTCCAGTCTATGGCTAGAGACATTGAGACCCAAACTGTATTGATTATGCAGGTGAGCCATTGAACCATAGTATCTCCACCACGCTTCAGGAGTTCTGCAGTGATAGCACAGATCCCAGAGGCCCAACGTTTCTTTAGCTTGTGCATGGCAGCCTGGACATCAGAAGTAGTCAATGTCTGTTTGGCAGTTAGAATCGCCCTGGGATTCACAGAATGTGGCCTGGAGCATATGGGGTCATGTGAGTCAGGCAGGCTGTTTTGGAAATTGGAAAATCTATGCTAACAGTCCTCTGTGTTTGTCAATTTCATTCCATTGTCACCCTTAAACATGTTGGACTGGCGATTTGTGAAGATGTGGCAGGAGCGCATTACTTTATTGATGGTGTGTTGGTCACGTAAAGCAGCTGTAGCTTCGATGATGTCACCTTTTTGTCCCAAAAGTTGGTGATGTCTTGGCGAAGTGCACGTTGACTACTTGTCAGCCTTCTGGTTTCAGACCTATCACCCTGCAATTGGGCCAACCGTGTGGCTTCAATGATAGATCCAGGGTTTCTTTACAGAGCTAGAGGTTTTGATAGTCCTTTTCTTTACAAGCGCTGAATGGATTAGGAAGCAACAGAACAAAAGGAACAGGAGAAAGATAGACAGAGAGAGACAGAGAGAGACAGAGAGAGACAGAGAGAGACAGAGGGAGACAGAGGGAGACAGAGGGAGACAGAGAGAGACAGAAACAGAAAGAGACAGAGACAGATATATATATATATATATATATATATATATATATATATATATATATATATATATATATATATATATATATATATATATATATATATATATATATATATATATATATATATATATATATATATATATATATATATATATATATATATATATATATATATATATATATATATATATATATATATATATACAGACTTGGCATTTAATATGGATTATTTTTTTTGTGGGGGTGAATTTACTTTTCAAGATGTCTTAGAACCAAAAGTTCATTGGAATTATGTTGAAATTATTCTAGATTTTGTTAATGTGACCTTTAAAAGAAACAAAAACCACATTTGACATTTCAAAACAAATAAATTGATCCTTGAAAGTGATGTAAACTGATATTGAACTCAATTCATGGACAGTACTGTGTTAAACTTCTGTACGTTTTCCAGAAGTATCTCTTTATTTTGCACATTAGCCAAAAAAATTTTTAACAAAAGTTAAATTACGACTGGGATTACGGACAGTAAAATTACAGTTCAGTACTTCTTGTAACCCCCACGAGCATTCAGGAGACCACGTACACGTTGACGCATGCTGTTCACGAGATTTGCCAAGGTTTGGACAGGAATCGCTTGCCATGCAGTGACAATAGCCTGCTGCAATTCACGCACAGAGGTCGGCTGCTGTTCCAAGTGGTCGATTTGACGCGTTAATTCTGCCCACAAGTTCTCGATCGGATTCATATCCGGGGACATGGCAGGCCACTCCATATGCTCTACACCACGGTCAGCAAGAAAGTGTTGGATCATGCGAGCACGATGAGGCTGTGCATTGTCATCTTGGAAGACAAAGTTTCCTCGAAAGGCTGCACGAGCAAATGGAAGCAATGTTTCTTCCAGAATGGCCCTGTACTTGAACTGGTTCAGGTTTCCATTCAGAACAACCAGGTCAGTTTTGCCCCCTGCATGAAAAGCAGCCCAAACAGTTACCCCACCACCTCCAGCTTGGACTCTTGGCACTATACAATCTTTGTTGTAGGCTTCATGCACTTGTCTGCGCACTCGGACGCGGCCATCTTGACGATAGACCAGAAATCTAGACTCGTCACTGAAGATCATGTGATTCCAGTATCCTGGCTGCCATTGACGGTGCTCTCTGTCCTACTGCAATCGGCACTGGCGGTGTTGTCTGGTCAGGCATGGCTTTCTCAGGGGACGCCTGGCACGATAGCCTGCTTGAACCAGTCGTTGGTTGACTAGCCTTCTGGATACAGGCACATTTGTCAGTTGCTGCCACTCAGCCTGAAGCCGATTAGCTGACTTGGTACGGCCATTGCGGACTAACCGGTGCAGATGGCGATCATCCCTCCTTGTGGTTCTGCGGGGACGTCCTGGCCTCGGTATTGGAGTAGGGACACCCCTCTGAACATTTCGTTTCAGGATCTTTGACACCTGACCTTGAGTGATGCCATACTGCCGAGCAATAGCACGCTGTTTCATGCCGTAATTTCGTAAAGCCACCACTCCATGACAAACAGCATTGTCGAGTTGACGGACCATCTCCAGAGGAAGCGGCAATAACTTTTGGAGACGTGCAGCAGTTGTTTTCCACTAATACAGAACGCAACAACCCTTGTATACCCGACTGTGAAGCCAATCATCAAATGCACCTGTCCGTACATTTTGCCACGCCACCTGTGATATAATCCTGTTGTTGACTTCTTGCTGCGACAGACAATCAGTGACATGGTTCTTTTAACAAATAAATCACCAAAGTGTAAAATAAACTCACCAGATTGATATACTGAGTTCAGAAAGTAAACCTAAGTCAAGAAAAAAAATATATTCCATATTAAATGCCAAGTCTGTATATTGTTGCGGATCTCAACGTCGGCCTTTCCCCTTACCAAGGGGGACTAGCCGAAGGGATCCGGGGCTATGACGTCACTTCCGGTCAGCGTTGGGTAGGGTCATAGGACTAATCACTAATACCTAATTACCCACGCCTCCCAGGAAGCAAGGAAATAAACCCCGCCCGAATCACGATTATAGGTGGAAACACCGAGCGATAGCAAACCGTGATTCGGGCCGTTAACAAGAACTAAACCGATTTGAGCGGTTCTGAATCGTGCCACGCTTACCCAATGGAGGAAAACACTGATACGGTCGAATCAGGAAAAAAACAAGGAAGAACAGATTTATTTACAATTTGTACATGAAGGAGAAGAAGAACACACAGTGCAGCTTAATACAGTCTTAACCTATCCCAGGACACGGGCCCGCTTCACACTCAGACACTCACACGGGGATGTAGATGGTCAGGGTGATGGTCCAAGGATGATGGCGTCCAGGCAGTTCACTCCGGTCCCCGACTCGTACCGCGAAGGAGATGGTCAGGGCAGCAGGAGCTCCCCGCGGGTCGTTGACACGGAGCGGACAATTACGGGGTTAAATGCGGGGCGAAAGGTAGGCTGCCTGGCAGTTACTTCGTGGCTCAGCCGCGTACGTAATAAATGAACCGGGCTTTATATTCGCTCCCAATACAGTTCACTGCAAAGCGCCTCTCCCGCAGGAGTCCTCTCACAGAGCGCGATCCCTTGCAGTTTTTTCACAAAGCCATCTTCCGCGAGTCCTTTATCATGCGCCAGCCCAAACATACGAGTCCTTATACCTGCATGAATCGTGCCAGTCCTCATACAATCAGACGTCTCCGCACAGTCCTTTTCAGTGCAAGCTCCCTCTGTAAGTCCTTTCAAAGCCAACCTTCCAACGAGTCCTCCCAAAGCCAACCTTCCAACAAGTCCTCCCAAAGCCAACCTTCCAACGAGTCCTCTTTACAATGCGCTTTCCTCACGAGTCCTCCTTACAATGCGCTTTCCTCACGAGTCCTCGCCAATAAGTCCTCTCAATACCAATGCTTGGCTTCAGTCCTTTCGAGGGCTTTGTACATGCGCTTATATAGCCTTTGCAGTGAACCTTCCAGCACTTGCTAGATGCGCCCTTACCACGCCCTCTTAAGCCATGCCCACCGATCCCTGGTTGGTCACTGGCCTCACCGTCACCGCCTTCTGACCTGCTGCTTGATGCGGCCACACCTCTTCCTCGCGCTCCTCCCCCTTTCCAGGCCTACCTCGTGGCCACCCGACTAGTTTGAGCGAGAACCCAGGAGCAGCGAACGCTGCTGGCAAACAAGGTGGATTAGCCGAATCAGGGCACGGGATGGATGCTGCCCAACGAGGTCGATTTGGAGGGTAGCCGCAAAATGAACGGGGTCTATACTTATTTCTTTTACACAACGCAGGTATCACTAGTGGAAATGGCCTTATTCTCACACATACTATGACATAACTAATGTTGTAAGGTGGCCTACGTGTTGCTTGTGGACTAACTATTGGGGCAAACCCTTAACCTTTAATGATGTTATATTTACACTCTCAGAACCGTAACAATATATATATATATATATATATATATATATATATATATATATATATATATATATATATATATATATATATGTATATATATGTATATATATATATATATATATATATATATATATATATATATATATATATATTTATTTATTTATTTATTTATATATATACACACACACATATATACATACATACATACATACATACATACATACATACATACACACACACACACACACACACATATTGAATACACACATGTTACGTGTGACATGTTCAGTGGTACTGTATGTTGTGTACACAAACATAGTTTTCACATTTTGACGCCACCGAAGCTTATTCCATGATGCTTTCAAATCAAAATTAATATATAGTCTTCACAAACTACAGTGATAAAGCTAAAAATCGTATGTCTATGTATATACATCATTTGTCTTGTGCATGATGTATTGCACATATTTTGTGTACACACACACACACACACACACACACACACACGAAGGTGGATACGTTGAGACCTGGGAGGACTCCGTTCCACTTTCTGAAACCCCCATTTGCAGATAACATCCAAAGACACATACCTTCAGGAGCTACCTTGATTTGTGTATTGTCTGTTTGTTTGTTTCAAGGTACAGTATTGTACAATTCTTTTCACTTTACTTACTTGGAGTCGTATTCTGTATAACATGGAAATATAAAGCAATCGGATGTACTGAAAGTGTTGGAACACAGTTCGCCTCAACGTCAACACACAAAGCCACTCTGCACGAATTTTCCCCACAATACAAATCAGCACACGCTTTAGGAAAGTGTCGCATTGTGACCTTCCGTATTTGACAACGCTGCACACCTTGATATAGCTTTGCTGCAATACTATGATGAGAGGATCATCATGTGAGCACAACTTCCTCACCTTACTGCTGCATCAGTTACAGTGGCCTGCAAAAGTATTCACCCCCCTCCCCCATCCCCCCTCGAACGTTTTCAAATTTTGATACCGCCTGAGCTTATTTCATGAGGCTTTCAAATAAAAGTTAATATGTAGTCTTCCCAAACTACTCCAAAGTGATAAAGTTTTTTTTAAATGCAGATAAAATGTGAATAAGTGAGATTAACAGAGAAAATCAGATGATTCTCAGTTGTGAAATTATTTAAACCCTTTGCTTAATTAACCCTAAATCACGTCCAGGAGCAAGTTATTTGTTTAGCAGGTTATAAAATGGGTGTAATAGGTTACAAAATAGATGTAATATGTTTCACCTGTATGTAATCAGTGGTTTAACTTAACAAATAAGCTCCCCCACTTACCTGAGGGGTCTTAGGGTGGAACTCACTTGGTCAACCAACAAGGCAAAGATGAAGACCAATGAGCTTTCCATCAAAACGTCAGACATAAAGTGGTGATGAAGCACCATTTGGTGAGGGTTATAAGAATATTTCAAAGTCACTCATTATCCCTTTGAGTGTGGTGAAATCCATCATTAAGAAGTGGAAGACATATCGTACCACACAAACTCTACCCTGATCAGGTCGCCCATCCAAACTCATCAGCCAGGCGAACAAGAAACAGGTTCGGGGTGTCGCTGTGAATCCAACAATGACTTTGAAAGATCTGCAAGGCTCTATGTTCGAGATGGGAGTCAGTGTTCATCAACCAACAAAATCCTGTACCCTTCACAATGCTCCTCCATGGACAGGTGGCAAGAAAGAAGCCATTACTGAAAAAGATGCATGTAAAAGCTCATATGGTATTTGCAAAAAAGCATATGTATGATACTGCACTCCGGTGGAGAAACGTTTTGTGGTCAGATGAGACAAACATTGAACTTTTTGGTCTAAATTCAAAGCATTCCATCTGGCGCAAGCCTTACACTGCACATCACCAGTCAACACCATCGATCCCTACTGTCAAGCATGGTGGTGCCAGCATCACGTTATGGGGCTGCTTTTCATCAGCAGGGACTGACAAGCTTGTCAGGATAGAAGGGACAATGGACAGTGTAAAGTACAGGAGAATACTTGATAAAATTTCCAACAGGCCTATGGTTTCTCTGTGTTCTTCCACCTAATTTCTGGTCTTGCACCCTCTGACCTCTTCATGCTCTGTAGATCCACCCCCCCACCCCCCCCCCCCCCCCATGTACCTGCTGGATACACGTGGTCGGTCCACCAGCAACCCCCTCTTAGTGAGACAGCTTAAATCCAGAACCACTGCTCACCTACACTCATTTATTCCTCTCCTTACCCGCCTGTGGAACCGTCTTCCACTCCACACTCTCTTCAATCCAAAAATAAAATCTTCCCTCCTGACAGCTGTTCACCACTATCTCAGGTCATCCTCCATCCAAAGCCATGATCTTTTCTACACCCGTTAAACCACCTCTACTCTTCTCAAAGTTTTGATTATGTATCCATCTTGTTCACCCCTTGCATTCTGCCCTACCCCTCATCGTTAGCTGCATCCATTGTTTGCCCGTCTCCATCTCCCTTCTCCCTCTGCCATGCTATTGCTGTTTCCCCTTTCTCCTGCTGTTCTCTTTGTTATGTTGTGTCCTGATCTGTTGTGTCCTAGCTCTTCCACGAGCCTAGCCCATGTATAAAAACCTGCTTGACTCAGCCATGAATCTGAAACTGGGTAGGATATTCACATTTCAGCAGGACAATTGTTGTAAAAATCAGATCTACAACATTGTCCCAATAGTAGGTTTAATTCAGAATTGATCTCTAGTAACACCTGTAAGAAATCAGCAAGAGTAATATCAGTATACCGTTATCATATAAGTAATAATGAATTGGCAATTGGTACAAGCAACAAGCAAGCTTGGAACATCTAGCAATACCTACCATTCATATATGCACTACCTACCACACAGGATAAATGTCACAGGAATGAATCAGAGCGATGTCCGTCCGAGTTATTATGGAAGCCCCTCAGTGGTCGGAGCCAGCATAGCACCTGGGTTCAACTTAGACACAATTTCATTACATTCTCCCCTCCGTTAAAACTACACTACCACTAGGGCTGAAATCAAGCTAGCAAGCTTAGTAGCAGAGTATTCAGTTAGCAATGGTCCATGTCAGTCAGTCCAACCATAGTGGTCGGGGCGGCGAATTTCTCTCCCGGCGTGGGTCGGGTAACCACCAGGTACCACATCCCCAAGGCCGGAATCCCCCTCATCGGAATGTCCGCCTAAATCGGGTGACGACGGTAGCCCCGCAAGGCCATACGGATCGGGTGCATGTGGTGAAGGATTAGCCGGTAGATTTTCCATTGTCGGATCAACGATACCGTAAGCCGGCTCGTCAATATCCCCGCATGGCGCAAGATGGCACACCGAGACTGTAAACTCCCGTCCATTGGGCAACAGTACACGGGCGTGCTCGGGATTGGTTTGGAGAATATGCACCTTGTCAATGAGAGGGTCATATTTACTTGTGCGAACCGCGCGCTTGAGGAAGGCCGGTCCGGGCTCAGCAAGCCAGCCCGGCAGAGAACGCGTACTGCCCGAACGACGCGGGTAGCAAAACATACGGTCGTGGGGAGTTTGATTAGTAGTGGTGCACAGTAAAGTCCTGATCGAACTTAACGCCTCAGGTAGCGACCAAGCCCATCGGTCCAGCCCTAGTCCGCGGGACTTCAGGCTCAGAGTAACGGCTCTCCATATGATGCCATTAAATCGTTCCACCTGTCCGTTCGCCTGAGGCCTGTACGGAGTAGTATAGCTAGAAGCGATATTATGTTGGAGCAAGAAGTGTCTCACATCTTGGGATAAGAACACCGTGCCTCAATCAGTGTGCACAAAGGCCGGATTCCCAAACATAGAAAACAAGTTCTGCAGACACCGGATAACCGTAGCAGCAGACATATCGCTGCACGGGAAAGCAAAAGAGAATCTGGAGAACTCATTAACGACCGTGAGTAAATAACGAGAACTACTCGAAGCCGGTGAAGCTGGCAGGGGCCCTTTGAAGTCCATTGCCAATCTCTCCCATGGCCAAGTGGCCTGGACCAGCGTATCCATCGGAGGATTGTAGAAACGAGGTTTAAGTTCAGCGCATACGGAACAGGTGCGACAGAGCCGACGAATACCCTCAATGGAATAGGGCAAGTTACGACTGCGCACATAATGAGCTAAATGCGTCACACCAGGATGGCACAAGGTGTCATGAAGGATGTGCAGATCCTCAAAAGAGGTGAGACTCGCACACACCGCAGGCCGTGACAAAGCATCTGCAACGAGGTTATCCCTCCCCGGGCGATATTTGATTTTGTAACAGAAATCGGCCAGTTCAATCCACCAGCGTGTGATTTTCTAATTCTTAATGCGTTGAGCATGTTGCGTGTCGTACATAAAGGCAACACTCTGTTGATCCGTGATGATCTGGAAACATCGACCGAGCAAATAAGGACGCCAACGCCTAATCGACTCGACGATGGCATACGCCTCCTTTTCGACAGACAAGTGTCGTAGTTCCACGGAGGAGAGAGTCCTTGAAAAGAAAGCCACAGGCCACCCCCCTTGAGAGAGTGTAGCAGCTATCGAGTGGTCCGACGCATCGCTTTCCAAAACAAAGGACTTGTTTTCGTCTATCGTCGACACAGCGGCACCAGCTATGTCGGACTTTAGGCCATGGAAAGCAGCCTTAGCAGCGTGACTCATGGGGAATGCATCGCAATCGACAAGTGGGCGAATCTTCTCAGAAAAATTAGAACCCACTTAGAGTAATGAGCAAACAGCCCGAGAGCGCGCTTCAAAGAGGAAGACAGAGGGGGTACACAAGCTGGATACAAGCTCAAGCACAACAAGTGGGAAGAAGACCGTGTCATAAATGCCCAAGACCAGGGACACTACACTATTGGCTTTAAGAAAATGGCAGGATTGAGCCAATCGGACAAATGTAGGTTTTGTGGAGTAGAAACAGAAAGTATCAGTCACCTCCTTTTGGGATGTAAAAAACTCATGTCAGAACAGCTGTACACAGAAAGACATGACAGCATCTGTAGAGTAATGCACTGGCACGTCTGTAAACATTTCAACATTCCGGTCCAAGAAAAATCACGGAAACACAAACCAAATTTGGTCCTTGAAAATGAACACGTAGTGCTCACGCATGACAAGATGATCATCCCATCAAGTGTGGACATTGCAGGCCGAGCATTGCATCCGGACATAGTGCTCAAACACAAAAAAGAAAAGACGGCATTGTTGATTGAGGTTTCGGTTCCCAATGACTTTGGGCTAAAATAAATGCTTCAGAAACCAAGAAATGCTCAAATACCAGGATCTGAAAAATGAGGTCAAGCAGTCTTGGAAATTTAAGAAAGCTGAAATTGTACCAGGGATAGTCGGAGCAACAGGGATGATCAGGAAAACCCTTACTGAGCACTTAAAAATCATTTCGTGGAATATCACTACAAAAAAGGTTCAGGTGGAGGCTTTCAGAAGTTCAGGGAGGATTCTAAAAAGAACCGTTGGAACGAAGCTATGAAAATGAAGTTTCACAATCTAGTTCATGAATAATGATCCACTACCTTATATGATCCCCGGTTCATGCCCTAATGGGTGGGACTTGGGGTCACAGATGTGAAAATGGCAAAAAAAAATTCAACTCAGAATTTGCTGTTGGGTTTTTCCTAGTGGAACTTTTTGCCATCTTCAACTTTGCTTTAAGGTGGGAAGGGTGGGGATTTGCGATCCATCGAATTTGCTCCAGTATAAAATGATTATGGTGTAAAATCCGTCTCCTACTTTTTAGGTCATCTAATCTCGATTCTCGAAGAGATTAACTTATAAAATTTACAGTGATGTCCAGATGTCTGTCTGTCCATCCGGGCATCCATCCGTCCATTAACTTTTTGCTATTTTTGCTACTCCTCCGTTATCACCTGGGGAACAAGAAGCACCTTTCGAGGCCATTTTCCCCGCAGAGTAGGGGTTGGCCTTTTTCGGGCACCGTGGTCCCCTTTTTGAAGCAATGTTTTATGGCCGGATGCCCTTCCTGTCGCCAACCCTGTTAGTCGCCTCTTGCGACACACAGGGAATTACCAGTGAACTGATACTCAATTTGCCGAGTTGTTAGGGTTAGGGTTAGCCCAAGCCTGAAGGATGACAGACTGAGTCAACCCCCCTGGTGTTAATTCAGCGATCGACCGGGATTCGAACCCAGGATCCTCGGATTCCAAGCCTGCACCCCAACCGCTAAGCCAACACCAGGCTCCGTTATCACCTGGCAATTGTTCTGAAACTCATGGGGAATCCCACTTGGGGGGGGGGGGGGGGAGGAGGGATGGGGGGATTGCCCTCTGAAACTTTGGATCCATACTCGTCCCTTATTTACCAACCAATTGGTCTGAAACCTGATAGTCTTCAGGATTGCCTGGTGTTAGATTTTTACATTTTGTAGCAGGGGGCCTCCCAGAGAATCAAGGGTGCTCCCAGAGGGCCCCACCAAATCAGCGGAGGTCTCAACTACAACCTCAAGGGATGACCGTCAGCCCAATGGTGGTCATTTTTTATTTGTAAAGCTAATGTAACATTTGTATCACAGTGAATTCCGCACCGTAGTTCTCGTGGTTTTCATTATACGACCATGTGGAGCCATTCGTTGCCACGACATTGATGCATTTGTCAGAAAGTGAAACCCGGAGCATCTCACAGCTCATTGCCTTCCATGGGTGTTGTGAGAAATTGAAATCCGTTAGGAAGGGAGTCCAGAAAATAGAAAAAAGGTATCATTGAAAAATGTTCATGGATGGAAACCTTATCTCAACACGGAGGACATCTTACGCCCCAATGATCTGCAAAAATCTGCCGTCTCTCCGCCATTTGTGCCGGATTCTCGGAACCCCCTAACGCCCGGCCCAAGGTCACTGTGGACCACGGGGTGTTATTTAATCATTTTCTTCAGTTGCCCCGGCCAGAGGGGAGCGGTAAAAACCTCGTTGCAGCGGATCACCACGACGGAGCTTCTTAGGATCGGGTGAAATTTGTTGAAATCATCAGGCGTTTGTGCTCAGCCGTTTTTGTGTTGAGTGGCTGCAGGGTTACCATGGGCACCACAAACCCCTCCAAAACCACCACCACCACCACCACCACCACTCCTAGAACGCAATATCCAGTATTAAAAAGGGGAATATTATCTCATTTTAATATAATAACGTTGCAGTAATGCACACACACACACACACACACACACACACATATATATATATACATGCATGCATACACAGTGTTCAATTGCATCGCATAACTTTGGTAATTCGCGCATTAATAATTGCCTTATGGGTTCCATGAGCGTTGGTGTATTGCAGCGTTTGCCTTTCACAAATGGCCTGTTCAGCACATTTGGCTGATTTTGTAAAAAAAAAAATAATAATAATAATCTATTATTTATCATTGCAGCATCAGCAGTGTAAAAAGGGCGAAGTGATATTTCCCTGTTTTGCATCGTTATGAAATTGAAACCTCATTTTAAAAGTTTAGAATAGCTTGTGAAACTTTATTGTCTTTCTCCTTGGAATTTGCCTTCCCACAATAACAGTAGATGGAATGGTTGTTTTTACTACCATACTGCTCTGGGCTTATATGTGGTCGGTTCGGGGTAGGGGTTGTTGTAGAACAACATATTCGTATTGACTTTAAAGGTCTCACCACGTATTTTGCAAATACTAGGCCATTGTTTACTGGAAGCCTAATATTGGGAGGGAGGGGGGGGGGGCACTGCATCAGCAGCACTGCATCACCATATACAGCGGATCCACACTCCTGTGCACCATATACAGAGTATGCACACTCCTGTGCACCATATACAGAGTATGCACACTCCTGTGCACCATATACAGAGTATGCACACTCCTGTGCATCATATACAGAGTATGCACACTCCTGTGCACCATACACAGAGTATGCACACTCCTATGCACACTCATGTGCACCATATACAGAGTATGCACACTCCTATGCACACTCATATGCACCATATACAGAGTATGCACACTCCTGTGCACCATATACAGAGTATGCACTCCTGTGCACCATATACAGAGTATGCACACTCCTGTGCACCATATGCACACTCATGTGCACCATATACAGAGTATGCACACTCCTGTGCACCATATACAGAGTATGCACACTCCTGTGCACCATATACAGAGTATGCACACTCCTGTGCACCATATACAGAGTATGCACACTCCTGTGCACCATATACAGAGTATGCACACTCCTGTGCACCATATACAGAGTATGCACACTCCTGTGCACCATATACAGAGTATTCACACTCTTGTGCACCATATACAGAGTATGCACACTCCTATGCACCATATGCACACTCATGTGCACCATATACAGAGAATGCACACTCCTGTGCACCATATACAGAGTATGCACACTCCTGTGCACCATATACAGAGTATGCACACTCCTGTGCACCATATACAGAGTATGCACACTCCTGTGCACCATATACAGAGTATGCACACTCCTGTGCACCATATGCACACTCATGTGCACCATATACAGAGTATGCACACTCCTGTGCACCATATACAGAGTATGCACACTCCTGTGCACCATATGCACACTCATGTGCACCATATACAGAGAATGCACACTCCTGTGCACCATATACAGAGTATGCACACTCCTGTGCACCATATACAGAGTATGCACACTCCTGTGCCCCATATACAGAGTATGCACACTCCTGTGCACCATATACAGAGTATGCACACTCCTGTGCACCATATACAGAGTATGCACACTCTTGTGCACCATATACAGAGTATGCACACTCCTGTGCACCATATACAGAGTATGCACACTCCTGTGCACCATATACAGAGTATGCACACTCCTGTGCACCATATGCACACTCATGTGCACCATATACAGAGTATGCACACTCCTGTGCACCATATACAGAGTATGCACACTCCTGTGCACCATATACAGAGTATGCACACTCCTGTGCACCATATATAGAGTATGCACACTCCTGTGCACCATATACACACTCATGTGCACCATATACAGAGTATGCACACTCCTGTGCACCATATACAGAGTATGCACACTCCTGTGCACCATATAGAGTATGCACACTCCTGTGCACCTTTCAACTGCACGCAGTGCGAATTATACGTCTTGCTCCAATGAGTGAATTTGGTCGGAGTGCTCATGAAACATTATTTGATTAACGTGGCCAGGTAGTAATTTTAAGTCTGCCATTCAGGTATTTTTTTTTGACATTTCAACATTGACATTCCTTGTATTTCAGGCAGGTTGGGGCAAGCAGATTACTCTCTTCCCGATTTTTATTAGCGAGTCATTCGGTTTTTAACGACAATCCATGAGTGGGAGCATCATTCCGAAGGGATGAGCTCGGCTTCCGAATCATCAAAACTGCTCCCTTTCATTTTTCACCTGAGCTTTATAAGTAAGGCTCATGGAAGAGCTATTACACTCACAAACTAGATTAACACTCGGTAGAGAGCACACCTCCGCCAGGCTGAACAGGTTACGTTTTGTACGTAATACGTTTGAAGATCCCACTGAGAGGTCGGATCTGGATTCGAACCTGAACAATAATCGAATCGTCTTGTTCTTGTCACCTGAACAACTCATTCATCGAGTTTTTTCATGACGAGTCCACAACTTTTTGAGACATCATGCTATACAGTATATATCGCTTTTGGCCCAATCTCTCAATGGTGAAGAATCATTTGGATTTTTTTTTTTATCTTCACCAAAATCTATTCAATTCGTCCTTGTCACACACCCAACCTGTCCACCAAGTTTCGTCAAAATCCGTCAGCAACTTAAGATAACCTGCTCACAGACCAATAGACAGACAGTGTGCAGGTGAAAACAACCTCGGTCCACCTTCGCTGGTGTCGGCAATCACGCATTGGCCATTGAACTAGGGGAAATTACTTCCTGGAACACACTGGTTGCTGGCGGGCACCTTATGGTGGTGGTGGTGCTTTTTAGGAATAACATAAATCTCTCTCCCCAAGAGGTGCCAATTCCCACTTGATTTATCTGTGCTCTATCCTCTTAATGCTAAGCGCCAACTGAGTTAGCAGGAAGTATCACACTTAAAGATTTTGGTATGATTCAACCAGCATCAGAATCGAACCACCGACCTCCCCGACTCACAGTGGACACTCGAAACATAAGGTCAGGAGACGGGGGAGAGAAGGGGGAGAGAAGGCTGATGGGGGAGGGAGGGAACGTTAATGGGGAGGATAGGAGTGAGGGGTAGAGAGGAGTGAGGAGTGAATAAGATAGTGAATTAACTTTAAACTTTTAAAACTTTAACCAATTGCGTCACCAAGATTGACATGGTATGATCCGTCTGTTGCTTTCTAAACTTTAACCTATTGTGTCACCAAGATTGACATGGTATGATCCGCCTGTTTCTTTCTAAACTTTAACCTATTGCGTCACCAAGATTGACATGGTATGATCCGCCTGTTGCTTTCTAAACTTTAACCTATTGCGTCACCAAGATTGACATGGTATGATCCGTCTGTTGCTTTATAAACTTTAACCTATTGCGTCACCAAGATTGACATGGTATGATCCGCCTGTTGCTTTCTAAACTTTAACCTATTGCGTCACCAAGACTGACATGGTATGATCCGCCTGTTGCTTTCTAAACTTTAACCTATTGCGTCACCAAGATTGACATGGTATGATCCGTCTGTTGCTTTCTAAACTTTAACCTATTGTGTCACCAAGATTGACATGGTATGATCCGCCTGTTGCTTTCTAAACTTTAACCTATTGCGTCACCAAGATTGACATGGTATGATCCGCCTGTTGCTTTCTAAACTTTAACCTATTGCGTCACCAAGACTGACATGGTATGATCCGCCTGTTGCTTTCTAAACTTTAACCTATTGCGTCACCAAGATTGACATGGTATGATCCGTCTGTTGCTTTCTAAACTTTAACCTATTGCGTCACCAAGATTGACATGGTATGATCCGCCTGTTGCTTTCTAAACTTTAACCTATTGCGTCACCAAGATTGACATGGTATGATCCGTCTGTTGCTTTCGAAACTTTAACCTATTGCGTCACCAAGATTGGCATGGTATGATCCGTCTGTTGCTTTCTAAACTTTAACCTATTGCGTCACCAAGATTGACATGGTATGATCCGTCTGTTGCTTTCTAAACTTTAACCTATTGCGTCATCAAGATTGACATGGTATGATCCGTCTGTTGCTTTCTAAACTTTAACCTATTGCGTCACCAAGATTGACATGGTATGATCCGTCTGTTGCTTTCTAAACTTTAACCTATTGTGTCGCCAAGATTGACATGGTATGATCCGTCTGTTGCTTTCTAAACTTTAACCTATTGCGTCACCAAGATTGACATGGTATGATCCGTCTGTTGCTTTCTAAACTTTAACCTATTGTGTCACCAAGATTGACATGGTATGATCCGTCTGTTGCTTTCTAAACTTTAACCTATTGCGTCACCAAGATTGGCATGGTATGATCCGTCTGTTGCTTTCTAAACTTTAACCTATTGTGTCACCAAGATTGACATTGTATGAGCCGTCTGTTGCTTTCTAAACTTTAACCTATTGCGTCACCAAGATTGACATGGTATGATCCGTCTGTTGCTTTCTAAACTTTAACCTATTTCATCACCAATATTGAGAGAGTGAAGGAGAGAGGACAGTGAAGTTTTTACTCATTTTGTAAAACTTGTCATGCAGCATCTAACTCAAGATGTCCATATGTCATACATGTCTCTGCCCTGGGTTGCCCAAGGGTACCCCCACTCGTTTAATAAATAATATTCATCAGATATCTGTCTGTCAGTTCGTATTTTTTCATAAGACCGCTGGGCTGACAACCACCAAATTTGGTACACAGACCAAGTCCGACCTGGGGATTGTCCGATGGATATTTTCATGCACCACCTTAGTCTTTAAAGACCCCAAATACCCCTAATATCATTTTACCTGCTTGCAAGATTAGACCGCTTAAGACCCCCCGAAGACGCCAAAGACCCATAACAACATTAAGACCCTTGAAGACAACGAACACTCTTAAGACCCTTTAAACCCCTTCAAAACCCTTAATACCCCAAAGACCCTTAAGACACCAAAGATCCATAAGACCTGTAAAGAGCCCTAAGACCCCCTAAGTAAGGCCTTTAAGACCCCGAAGACCCTTAATACTTTGAAGACCCTTTAGACCCCAAACACCCTTTACACCCAAACATCCTTTAGACCTGGAAGACCCCAAGGACCCTTTAAGATGCCTTCCCAAACCGACATCGTCTTAACTTACCTCTTACATTAACCCAAACTAGCATCACCTCAATTGTAATCCTCCCAATTTGCCGTCATAACCCAGAGTTTTCTTTGCTGCGGAAGCCTTCACGTAGATCCTTCTGTTTAATTTGTTGCGGTAATCTATACATACACAAACAAACACCGCACGTAGCACCAACACAGGCACGTGGGGTGGGGAGGGGAGGGGGGCGGTTTTGAAGAAGAAGAAGAAGAAGAAGAATTATCTTGTCGAGTTTGAATAAAAAGTTTCTTGTTCAGTTTGAAATTCACAACTCGAGCCAACATGCTGGAACTCCAACACAAGGTTGATGGACGTTATTTTTATATGTGTATGTTATGTGGAAGTGATGGGTCGTATGATGAAAGCAGATTGTACAAAAAGGAAGAAAGGAAATAAGTAAAATAGACTCAATCTGAGGAGGATGCATGGGTGTTCCATCTCACAGCATGTTCCAAAACCAAGGTGCTGGCAGAGCGCTCGCCAAGCAGCTTAAGCACTCCAGCAATAATGTTGACATGCCTGGAGTATCCCACAATGTCAGAATTCGACAAATTAACAATGTTTTCATCATCATAAATGCTGCTGAGGTCAATTCCGCAGTGAAAAAATTTAAATTTGGTTCAGGTGAATGGTCTCGATCTTTGCGAAATTAAATAAAGGCATGAACACTGGTGTTTATAAGCATTGTGATGTATACAGAAATGCAGCAATTTGTAGATATGAAGATCAGCTATATATTATCATTCGTAGATCTGAAGCTTTATTGTACAGAAACCGACCTGTTTTGAGGCAAGGCATGCTTGAGTTGAGCGGCCAAAATGGCAGAATCAAGACCCCAAGCAGAGCGACCTGAATGCAGGCTGACCAAAGGTAAACCTGTTAAATTAAGACCTTAAGCTGAGCCACCTTAATGCAGGCTGACTAAAGGTAAGCCTGTTAAATTAAGACCCCAAGCAGTGTGACCTGAATGCAGGCTGACCAAAGGTAAGCCTGTAAAATTAAGACCCCCAAGCAGTGCGATCTGAATGCAGGTTGACCAAAGGTAAGCCTGGAAAATTAAGACCCCCAAGCAGTGCGACCTGAATGCAGGCTGACCAAAGGTAAGCCTGTTAAACTAAGACCCCAAGCAGTGTGGCCTGAATGCAGGATGACCAAAGGTAATCCTGTTAAATGAAGACCCCCAAGCAGCGTGACCTGAATGCAGGCTGGCCAAAGGTAAGCCTGTTAAATTAAGACCCCAAGCTGAGCCACTTTAATACAGGCTGACCAAAGGTAAGCCTGTTAAATTAAGACCCTCAAGCAGTGCGATCTGAATGCAGGTTGACCAAAGGTAAGGGTGTTAAATTAAGACCCCAAGCAGTGCGACCTGAATGCAGGCTGACCAAAGGTAAGCCTGTTAAATTAAGACCCCAAGCAGTGCGACCTGAATGCAGGCTGACCAAAGGTAAGCCTGTTAAATTAAGACCCCCAAGCAGCGTGATCTGAATGTAGGCTGGCCATAGGTAAGCCTGTTATATTAAGACCCCCAAGCAGCGTGACCTGAATGCAGGCTGGCCAAAGGTAAGCCTGTTAAATTAAAACCCCAAGCAGTGCGACCTGAATGCAGGCTGGCCATAGGTAAGCCTGTTAAATTATGACCCCCAAGCAGCGTGACCTAAATGCAGGCTGGCCAAAGGTAAGCCTGTTAAATTAAAACCCCAAGCAGTGCGACCTGAATGCAGGCTGGCCAAAGGTAAGCTTGTTAAATTAAAACCCCAAGTAGTGTGACCTGAATGCAGGCTGGCCAAAGGTAAGCCTGTTAAATTAAGACCCCCAAGCAGCGTGTCCTGAATGTAGGCTGGCCAAAGGTAAGCTTGTTAAATTAAAACCCCAAGCAGTGTGACCTGAATGCAGGCTGGCCAAAGGTAAGCTTGTTAAATTAAAACCCCAAGCAGTGTGACCTGAATGCAGGCTGGCCAAAGGTAAGCTTGTTAAATTAAAACCCCAAGCAGTGTGACCTGAATGCAGGCTGGCCAAAGGTAAGCTTGTTAAATTAAAACCCCAAGCAGTGCGACCTGAATGCAGGCTGGCCAAAGGTAAGCCTGTTAAATTAAGACCCCCAAGCAACGTGTCCTGAATGTATGCTGGCCAAAGGTAAGCTTGTTAAATTAAGACCCCCAAGCAGCGTGACCTGAATGCAGGCTGGCCAAAGGTAAGCTTGTTAAATTAAAACCCCAAGCAGTGTGACCTGAATGCAGGCTGGCCAAAGGTAAGCCTGTTAAATTAAGACCCCCAAGCAGCGTGTCCTGAATGCAGGCTGGCCAAAGGTAAGCCTGTTAAATTAAAACCCCAAGCAGCGTGACCTGAATGCAGGCTGGCCAAAGGTAAGCCTGTTAAATTAAAACCCCAAGCAGTGCGACCTGAATGCAGGCTGGCCAAAGGTAAGCTTGTTAAATTAAGACCCCCAAGCAGTGCGACCTGAATGCAGGCTGGCCAAAGGTAAGCTTGTTAAATTAAAACCCCCAAGCAGTGCGACCTGAATGCAGGCTGGCCAAAGGTAAGCTTGTTAAATTAAGACCCCCAAGCAGCGTGACCTGAATGCAGGCTGGCCAAAGGTAAGCTTGTTAAATTAAAACCCCAAGCAGTGTGACCTGAATGCAGGCTGGCCAAAGGTAAGCCTGTTAAATTAAAACCCCAAGCAGCGTGACCTGAATGCAGGCTGGCCAAAGGTAAGCCTGTTAAATTAAAACCCCAAGCAGTGCGACCTGAATGCAGGCTGGCCAAAGGTAAGCTTGTTAAATTAAGACCCCCAAGCAGTGCGACCTGAATGCAGGCTGGCCAAAGGTAAGCTTGTTAAATTAAAACCCCCAAGCAGTGCGACCTGAATGCAGGCTGGCCAAAGGTAAGCTTGTTAAATTAAGACCCCCAAGCAGCGTGACCTGAATGCAGGCTGGCCAAAGGTAAGCTTGTTAAATTAAAACCCCAAGCAGTGCGACCTGAATGCAGGCTGGCCAAAGGTAAGCTTGTTAAATTAAAACCCCAAGCAGTGTGACCCGAATGCAGGCTGGCCAAAGGTAAGCTTGTTAAATTAAAACCCCAAGCAGTGCGACCTGAATGCAGGCTGGCCGAAGGTAAGCCTGTTAAATTAAGATCCCCAAGCAGCGTGTCCTGAATGCAGGCTGGCCGAAGGTAAGCTTGTTAAATTAAAACCCCAAGCAGTGCGACCTGAATGCAGGCTGGCCAAAGGTAAGCTTGTTAAATTAAAACCCCAAGCAGTGTGACCCGAATGCAGGCTGGCCAAAGGTAAGCTTGTTAAATTAAAACCCCCAAGCAGTGCGACCTGAATGCAGGCTGGCCAAAGGTAAGCTTGTTAAATTAAAACCCCAAGCAGTGCGACCTGAATGCAGGCTGGCCAAAGGTAAGCTTGTTAAATTAAAACCCCAAGCAGTGCGACCTGAATGCAGGCTGGCCGAAGGTAAGCTTGTTAAATTAAAACCCCAAGCAGTGCGACCTGAATGCAGGCTGGCCAAAGGTAAGCTTGTTAAATTAAAACCCCAAGCAGTGTGACCCGAATGCAGGCTGGCCAAAGGTAAGCTTGTTAAATTAAAACCCCCAAGCAGTGCGACCTGAATGCAGGCTGGCCGAAGGTAAGCCTGTTAAATTAAGACCCCCAAGCAGCGTGTCCTGAATGCAGGCTGGCCAAAGGTAAGCCTGTTCGTGTAAATTATTTTCAAAAACACCCACACACCCAGTTTTCATTTTGGATTTGGATGGATCATGGATTTGGATTAGATGAGATTTCATGCAATCCTTTGGAGTCCCCTTACTATGCTTGCAAAGTTTAGGGTCGCTAGGTTTTATGGTTTTGGAGTTATAGGGGAGATGAACACACACACACATGCACTGCCTTTTATTATTATACTGTAGATAGAGAACCTATAAGCTTGACTTGATCTAAAGCTGAAAGCATCAAAAGGAAGGTGGTGATGTTGTCTCTCTCCATTTCCCTCCTGATTCCCCTCAATCTGCTTGTTGCCCTGGCAGATGGGCTGTTGACAGTCATGGCTCGGAGCCACAAATTTCGTTTGACTAACCTGTGCCCTTGTTTCTGCTTCTGTCACTCTCTACTTGAGCGCTGAGTGTTGATTTGCAAGCTGCCGACTGTCAGAGAAGAGGCCTAGGATATTACACACCTGGCCTTTTCGTCATTTCAGTCTCGCCGTTGATGGAGCGTTTTGCTTTTCTAGCAATTGAAATGCACAATAAGTGCGTATAATGGAAATTCCCAATGAGCCCGTGGCATGCCTGCTGTATTTATTATTATTATTATTTTATTTTTTTATCATTATTATTACTATTTTTCCCTGCGTTTCATGATTCACATCGTCATTCTTGACTTCAGAAATTAATAATAACATGTCCCTGTCTGTGGGAAATTATCCAGTAAGAATAGGCTGTGATCAAGCAGGTCGTGTTTGTGGAACAGAAGCTTTTATACTTCAGAACCGAGATCAACACCATTGAATGTGGTGGTGGTGGTGGTGCTGGTGTTATTGTTTGCATTTGTCATTGTATGAATCATTTGCTCTGGTTATCAAAAATTGTTACCTACAATTTCTGATATTAAAAAAGAACTATTTTTATTATTTTTATTTATAACTATTTTATTTTGTAATTAATATTATGGAATTTTTGATTATCTTCCTCACTCCCACTCCACTCTTCCTCACCCATTGCCACCAAATTCCTAACCCTTGCCCTCTTCCCTAAACGTGATATTTTTATTTATTTATTAAAATGCATCGACAAAGTTCTAAACAATTTGAAAACACTTTATCAGTTTATTTATTACCTCCGCCAGCGAAGGTAGATGGAGGTTATGTTTACACTCCTGTCTGTCTGTCTGTCTGTCTGTCAACAAGATATCTCAAAAGGTTGTGGACGGATTCGGAAGAAATTTGGTAGAGAGGTAGTGTATGTGACGAGGACAAAATGATTCGATTTTAGTGAAGATCCGGATCAAAGAGTTATTTAATTTTTAAGTGATTCTTCACCATCGAGAGATAGGGCAAAAACTGACATATAGCAGGATATCTCAAAAAGTTGTGGATGGATTTAGACGAAACCTGGTGGACCGGTTGGATGTCTGACAAGGACGATTCGATTCGATTTTGGTGAAGATCTGAATATGGATTCAGATACGATAATTATTTAATTTTTTAAGTGATTCTTCACCATTCAGAGATCGGGCGAAAAGCGATAAATAACATGATATTTTAAAAAGTTATGGACGAGTTATGACTAAACCTGGTGTGCGAGTTGGTTTGGTGACGAGAACAAGCCGATAAGATTTTGGTTCAGGTCCGAATCCAGATCCCACCTATCAGTGGGATACAAAACATAAACAGTTCAGCCTGGTGGAGGTGTGCGCTCTCCCGAGTGCCGTTCTAGTTTACATAAATAATGTTTATTTAATAAGTTATTTTATCGAATTTTCATTTATAAAGAGGCTTTCTTATCACAGCTAAAGTTGTATGTGCCATCATGTCCACTGTGTGTATCTATCGTATGTCCATTTATATACACCAATTCCCACCGTATGTCCATTTATATACACCAATTCCCACCGTATGTCCATTTATATACACCAATTCCCACCGTATGTCCATTTATATACACCAATTCCCACCGTATGTCCATTTATATACACCAATTCCCACCGTATGTCCATTTATATACACCAATTCCCACCGTATGTCCATTTATATACACCAATTCCCACCGTATGTCCATTTATATACTGTACTTGCACGAGGAAAACGCCCATCATTCCTGGAAGAAGAGGGAGCAGGACTTGGAGGACGCATTTACTATAATGTCGCTGTAAGCACAAGGGAACAAACAACGTTTTCCCTTTCAGGGATAGTGTGGGGCAGGTGGTTCGGGTGTAAAAGTTGCAGGTGAAACATAAGGTAAGATAGGGGATATATAGTGTTTAGGGACAGGTAAAATAAACAGATTGATTAAAAAACACGGGATGATTACATAATGTGAGCCGGTATTTTATAAATGCCTTTCCTGCAGTACTGCCATCTGCAATCCAAGCTGGAGAATCCAGTAAAATTAAAGGCGTGGGAGTATTAATCACGAGGTACAATGAAGTGAACCAACCTCGGAAAATGAAGGGTCTTTTATAACATGTTGTTGTTCGTGCGCTCCTTCCTATACTTTTGTATAATTATACTTATATCTCTTCGCTAACCTTTCTTTTCATGATTCGGAGTATACCTGGAGAGCAGTAGGCTACTCCGTCAAGCTGAGGATGAAGACCTTGTTGGTTAATGGGAGCTCGGATGTGCCAAGGAAGGACTTTGTATGATGGAGGATGGCTAGTCAGTCGGCGACTGGCTTTGGAGGTCAACTTTGAAATATGGCTTGCCCAAACAAGATCATGACCCTGGAGTTTGAGCGCCTGAATGAACATCCTTAAGAGGATAGT
Source organism: Myxine glutinosa (assembly GCF_964187855.1). Classification (NCBI taxonomy): domain Eukaryota; kingdom Metazoa; phylum Chordata; class Myxini; order Myxiniformes; family Myxinidae; genus Myxine; species Myxine glutinosa. Next base: position 13,225,487 of record NC_136263.1, read on the forward strand.
TAAGATAGTAGATGGGAGGGTTTGCCAGAAGGTCCTTTCATCAAAAGAGATTGTGAGATTTGTCTGGATGGGAAAATGTTTTCCAAGTGTTTGACCAGCTTGTGATTATAACAAGGTCTGCAGAGACGGAAAAGCTGCTGCCGACCTGTCTGAAGGATGAGGGTTGTCATGGCAGAGGGTGGAGACGTCAAATAGATAAAGGGGTTTTCTAGAGAGTCAGAGAGATCATTGATGAAGATCGGGAATGAGACATCTGGACCGAGAAAGTTGCCTTGGGGCAACCCAGTCTTGACATGGAGAGGAGATGAAAGGATTCCGTTGAGAGCCACACGGCTACGAGAGTGGAGGAGGTCAGTAAGCCATGTGTGGAGTTGTCCAGCCGTGCCATGGGCAGAGGGTTTGGAGAGGATCGTGGGATGCCAGATTGTATCGAAAGCTCAAGATATATCCAGAGACATATGGCCCTGATCCCATGCCTGGCATTGAGGGCCTCCATCCATCGTTGGGTGAGTAGAAGCAGCATGTCCAAGGTGGAGTGACCTGGTCTGAATCCCAATTGTTGATCTGTGATGAGTTTGTTGGAGAAAAGGAAGGATTTCATATCAACTGCAATGATGGATTCCATTACCTTGCTGACGATTGGAAGTAAGCCGATATGTCTGTTAAATTTAAAGCAGGGCCTGGTCTGTTCGAACTAAATTAAGGGGTTTTTATGCCATTTTTGATGTTGCGGTGATGTTGGTCAATTTTAAAGGAGATGGAGATGACCTAGGGCACACGATAGGGTCGTCATCGTTGTTTCTTTGCAGCACATGGTTGTGAGGTAGCATCATTGGCTGAAGACGCAGCTGTGTCGCTGATGCAATGCCCTCTGCTGCTTGGGGCAGGAATTTATTATTTGTTCAAGGTGCCAGTGATATCTCGCCTACTCTTCGTCAAGGACGGCATGAGATCTTTAATATCCACCGACGCATGCTGGCAGACGGGGTGCCCCTAAACGTCCATCCCAGTCGAGATTCAAACCCAGGGTAGACAGCTTAGAGGTAGGTGAGTGTGCATACCAGTGGCCAGTGGTACCCAAACGTTTTTGTCCACAATCCCAAATTTTAGTTGGGGCAAATCACAAGACCAAGCCGATTTGATTTTGGTTCAGGTCTGCAGATCCGGCCTATCAGTGGGATAGAAAACATAAACTGTACAGCCTGGCGGAGGTATGCTCTCCACCGAGTGCCGTTCTCGTTCTACCTTTTATAGACAGAGTCCAAGTGTAATTTGAGCCCCCCTCAAACCTAGATCAGTAAATTTATATAGAGTAGGTTAATTGGGTGATGGAGATGCATTATGAGCCAAATGGCCTCCACCTGTGTCTCAGTTTCCCCTATAAATACTCATACCAAACAAAATGGCAAACATGATGGGTGGGAATGCTCTCCTCTTGTGTCAAAGCCTCATTGAGTTTGTTGTCTTGCATGCATCATATTGAATTTCAGGTGTGCACAAATTGGTAACAGACATTTTTTTCCCATACCCTCCTTTCCACAGGGTGCACACAATACAGGGGGAGAAACTGGGGTGCCCAGGAAGTCAGTCGTGCCCACAATTGCAAGTATGTCACCTGTTTGTATTGTAGAAAACCAATGCGATACTTTACCATGATGGAGTAGTGTGTGTGTATGCATGTGCGTGCACAGGTATCGGTTTATACATGCACAGGTGCACATGCAAACTTATATTTACTTATCTCCATCACCGAAGGTGGATGGAAATTATGTTTTTACCCCTGCCTGTTTATTTGTTTGTCTGTGAGCAGGATTTCTCAAAAAGCTATAAATGGATTCGGCCAAAATTTGGTGGACAGGTTGGTATTCACCAGGACAAGATCAAAGGATCTCAAGATCTCTAAGATCAAAATTCTGCTCTGTCGGAGGGTTCTCTTGAGAGCTTGACAGGCAGAGCGTATGTACATGGCAGTGACGTAATTACGTGCACTCATTGAAAGCTGGAGAACTGAAGATATATTTGGATTGGTTGCTCCCAGCTGCATCCAGGCGATTCCATATAATGAGTGAATACCAGAGATAATGTGCCATGTGGCAGATGGTACTTATCGCTCCCATTAAGGTACAGCATAGCTGGATGGGATACCTTAATGGCGGTTCACCACTGATGGTATGAAATCGTATAGTAACTGGTATATAACCGACAGGTTTTCAGAGTCATAAGTGTATGCAGGACTCACTGCATTGCCCTGATGAGCCACAAAAGGGCGAAACCAGGTCGGTAACTGTGAGTTTTACATACACTTATGACAGTATCTGAACTAAGTTCAAAATTATGCTCTGTCGGAGGGTTCTCTTGAGAGCTTGACAGGCAGAGCGTATGTACATGGCAGTGGCGTCATTACGTGCGCTCATTGAAAGCTGGAGAACTGAAGATATATTTGGATTTATATATATATACACGTATGTACCTATTGTTACATTTGTGAGGGGGAGGGGTTAGAGATCACCTTAGGATAGATAGAACTGTATAGAGTAGTATGGTTCGTGTGCAAGTAGTTAGCCAATCTCGATGTAACAAGGAGAACAAGACATAAAATATCATAGCCCCAGTTTTAATAATTTTGCTGAACAGAGTTAAAGGCCATCAGTTGGCCATCTTTAGTCAGATGACAAAACAAAATCTTATGCATATGTATACTCTCATATATTGTCTTTGTTACAGACACGACTTTGATGTTAAGGTGGGCCGAGCGGAATGGCCATCGTGTCCGCACAAATTACCCGATTATACTCGACGTTGACGGAGCCGCGCTACGCTGGATCAATAAAGGAAAAGAAGACACACGGCTGGATTATAATGACAGACACCAATGTTTCGATTCTCAAGTATATTCGTACGGAAAGGTTAGATTACAGGGGCTAGAGGTATATCACAGGAAGACAGGCACTTAGACACACTCTTATATTGACCCCGGACAGACGACAGATAAACGGGACAACGGCTGACTCACGCGGGGGTTGATGGCAGGGAAAGGCAGGTATCGGTGGCTCAAGGTGCACCTGGGCTCGGAGCAGAATCCACACGGTTCGGTCCGGTCCAAAGATGCGGGGAGGTCACAGCGCTCGGAGGTAACGTTCTTTCCCAGGCGGGTTCGCTTCCTCTCAGCGATCGCAGGCAACGTTCTTTCTCAGGCGGGGCGCCTCTGACTCAGCGCGCGCAGGTACTTCTTTCTCCAGCTGGGGGCGCATCTCTTTTCACTTCCGGTAAGTCGCCACGTATATCCGGCGGGGAGTGACACGCCCTCGGCTCGCTAGCGCCGCCCCAGATGGAATCGGTCCGCCCTTCTGATTGGGTGCGGGGGGTTACCAGGCTCCGCCCTTGAGGAGGAGCTGACAGCCAGCCCCTCCGTGGTAACCCCGTGGAGCGCGTGGTCAATGGCGCTAATCGAGCCGGTGTGAGGACGCATCCTCCCCCGCGCCGCCGCCATCTCCTCTGTTGTTGTTGTAATTGTTGGGGAAGAAGATGGAAGGAGGTATGGGAAAGGTCCTAAACTCACTACTGATGCCATATAATCACATTCTGGTGCAACGAAGAGTCAGAATTAATGGAAACGAGTCCTTAACTGACATAGATTAAGAATAACTAGCAAGATGTCCGAAAGTTGTCTACGTGTGGTGCGGTGGACCTGGGCACGACATTTAATGGGGGAATAAGGGGAAGGTCGGCTCTACTGAGTGTTATTTACATGCAATGGGACTAGGGAATGGGGGATTGGGGAAAGTTGGGGAGTATTGGAGAAATAGGGGAATATTTACAAGCGGATATGGAGGCCAAATTCCATATTCGCAACATTGCACCCTTCTCTACCCTCGGGGCGTCCCGACCCGATAAATTTTTACCTACTTTAGTGTGGCACGCAATGTAGTTCCCTCTACTATTAACTCTACCCTGAGTGCGACAGTTTTACAGATGTTCACAAATGAGTAAATATGTCCCCCTCCGACGTTGCACCCTTCTCCTCACAGAAACACACCCACAGGATAACCGAATCCGGAAAGAATTCTCAAACTACACATACAGCCGGTAGGGAGCATTATTTACAAGACTACGCTGCTATTTACACTACGATCCAGGACCTGTTTTTGGAGGAACACATGCAGATGTTATGCATAGAGAGAGCGCGCTTGCCAACATCGATACACCAACCCACGAGTGCTCTGTGGCCGACGGCCTTTAATAACGTGCAGAGCACCCTTCCCGAGCATCAAAAGCACCACCCCACCACCAATCGGTGCAGTCACCATTGTTCATTGGAATAAAAATAAATTCGACAACCCCTAACCCTGCAGGTGTCTCTTGCTCTTCTTGTGGTGCACTTGGTGTTAACTAAAAGTGGTTCACCTGTATGGCCTAGGTGCCACGTTGACCCATAGGTCCATCCCCGGGTGGTGCTTGGCCGCAAACGAACTGCGGTCCATTGTGGGTGGCCACAAACATTGCGGTCCATATGGTGTATCGATCCCGGCAGCAAACAGCGAAAGTGCAGGCCCACAACTGCGCAGCCAGCACCTCTCTCTCCTCTCTCTCTACCCCAAAGCCAGATCCTCGGAGGTGGGAGACAAAAGAAGCAGACAAGTGAGTAAGGTGGTAAGGGCGCAAAAGTGCACGCAATGTAAGGTGATGCACACTGGGGGCACATGGGAACCAGGTGAGACAGGTACGTTCCTATCGTACGCCCCCCCCCCCCCCCACCAGGTAACCTACATGGCCCCTCCCTTACCCCTTACTGTATCCACAAAACACAACACTACCCATAAACATCTACTTTACAAATCAACAAACATCCCTACTGTCTTCCCCGTTCCTCCCATAAACCAAATTCGTCTTCTCTCCCTCCTAACCAATCAAATTTGCCATTTTCAACTCTCATCAAAATTTGCCATTTTCAACTCAACATCAAAATTTGCCATTACCAATTCATCATCAGTCCCTCCTAGGGAGGGAGGGATGGAATCACCCCAATGTCTCATCCACGTCGTGATGCGTCTCACAAATCCACAGCAATCTCATTTCCTGCTACAAACCAAGAAAACACAGGTGTGGAGTCATCATCATCACCACAGGTAAGTGGCTGCGTATGGTGCGACAGGTTCATCAATCCTAACTATTTCCTAAATGACTTTAACAACTTTACACTACCCGGGGTCTTTCTCCGGCCAAACCATTGGCCCTCTTACACTATGGGTTCTAAAAACCAATTCCCATTGGCCAAACTGTGGTGCGCTTCAATTTGGGGTCTCACTCCCCCGATTCATCTCCCGGTGCCCTCGTACAATTTCTGGGCTGCGGCGTGTACCTCTCCCAGTGGGTCTACCCACCTGCACACCTCCACCACTGCAGTTGCCTCCGAGCTTACCTGCTCCTTGCCCTAACCTAACTACCTGGGGAAGGCCCTCTGGCACTCTCCCCACTCGGTGCCCTCTCTGGCACTGGGCTACCCGGGTCCGTCCTCCGGATCCTCGGGCCCCATCCACAACTCTACCGGCTCCCAGAGCCCACCTGCGGCCTCACCTGGCCGACATCCTCACAGTGGTGGAGTGCCCAACCAACTACACGCACTAACAGGCTACACGCACAGCCATTTCCACAACACTAATGCACCCATTCACAACACCATTCTGCAACCGCACCACAGATGCCAATATCCAACCACAATTTACCTGTACCCTCTACCTAACTCTTACACTACCCGCCCCGGGTATCCGTGATGGGGGTCCACTCTTCCCCCATCCACACCTTCGCACCACGCACACCACTCCGTACCACTTACTCCAGCTCTCTCCACACACCTGTACTTGCACACCTGTGCTCTCACACCTGGTGCCACCTGCACCCTCTCTCCCCAAGCGCATTCGCGCTGATCCACAACACTCATTACTCACACACTGCTCCACACACCTGTCCAGTTGCACACCTGTGCAATCACACCTGTTCAATTCTCACACACACGGCATCATCTCAGCTAACTACTCCCTTCTGAAACTTGCGCTTCCCAGTCGTCCCTTTAAACTATTGCGCTCCCTCGTCATTATCATCCACACTAATCTACCTGCGTCCCCACTACAGGTATCAGTCACTAACTAAACTTATCGTCACCTAATGTCATCTTCTAGATCCCTACAATATAACCTAACCCACCCGGGCTAGTTTTCACTGCCATACACCCCATAATCTATTGCTCCTTTGCCCCACACATGGGAAGGGTGGCAGGGATGCCATCCCACCACATCGGGGGTCTCTCACTACCAATTTTGCACATCAAATTTCAACAAATCAAAAATTTGCCAATCACTACCCATCATCTGCCAATCACTACTGCCAATCCCTTGCCAATCATCAAATTTTGTTTTTCTCTAATTTTGGGTCCAAAACACTAACCTCATCACCCAGTCTACTCACTAATACCTCTCGGTGCGCCAATCCCTGTCCAAAGCCCGGCTTCGTAAAGCCAAGCAATGGATGCTGGTTGTTTTGTGCCAGCGGCTGGATGCGTCCGGCACTCGGTGCAGGGAAGGAGGTTTACCCGGGCCGAGATCCCACGCACCATCTCGGCACGGAGCCATCCCATGGCTCGATCTCGGCCTGCCGGAATGCCTCACCAAAAAGTGGTCGCCATGACGACCCTTCCTATCCTGCCGCCCGCTCCGCCTGGTGGAGCACGGACGCGGCCGTTCAAAGCGAGGCCCAGCACGCACCGAGGGCCCGATTCGGCTATAAGTCGTTCTAAACTCTACCCCGTCTAACGTCGATGCTTCACCTGCATGCTTACATCCCGCAGCCCGTTCCTTGCTCACACATCCAGCCGTGCCCATGCTCCTTGTACCGTTCCTTACACACCCAGGTACACCCATTCCACTCACAGCCTTGGTCACACACCTGACCACCGAACACTTTGGCACACATTCGTTGCTCGCACACCTCACCAATACACCTCTTCGCGCCCCCTCCTCTGTCACCTCCTCTGTGACAATCACAGGTGTGCCCTCATTTGCACACCCAACCACGTGCCTCACTACCAATTCCAGCGTGCATTCCCACTCACGCTCTACCATTCCAGGTGTGCATCCTTCCATCCCAGGTGTACATCCTCGCTCACCTGTCACAACCAGCTCACTCTCCTTGTCACTCTCACTACTCTCACCTCCATTCTTGACAGCGCACTCACCCTTACTCTTGACAGCGCACTCTTTCCTCGTGCACCTGTCCGTCACACACCTTTCTCGCGCACACTCTCCCGTTACACCCTCTGTAACACTCACCACAGGTGGACACTCTTCCTTACTTCTGACAGCGCACTCTTTCCTCATGCACCTGTCCGTCACACACCTTTCTCGCGCACACTCTTGCGCACACTCTCCCGTCACACCCTCTGTAACACTCACCACCCCGCGCTTCCATGTGCCCCCTCGCACACGCGCTACGACCGACTCACTCTCGCCAGCACCCTCACTCCTTGGCACACACTTTTTCCTCACACACCCCAGAGTCGGACTTTCTTGCACACCTCCTTTTTCGCACACCAGACCTGTCGCACACTTCACCAACGGCCTCTCACGAACACCCGGGTCTATCTCGACCCCCAAGCTTCTTAAATCCCCTGGCGCATCATACGCACGACCATATTGGTCACCACTTACACCGGGTCCTCTTCCTCTTCGCTTCTCCTCCATCACCTGCGAATCCCTCATCCGGTTAATGAGCACATCATCACGATCCAAACACAGACTTTGGACCAATTCTTTTATCTCCTCTTTTATTTCTTTCTTATCCCCTCTCCGTCGCTTCTTAATTTCGCTCATCCCTTCTTCCACTTCTTCTAGTTTCTGCTTCACCTCTTTCATTCCCCGGTACGTCTCCTCAAGCTCATCCTCTAAGGCTACCTTGACCGTTTCCAGGTGCGTCCTCACCTGCCGGTCCTTCGTCTCCATTACCTCTACCACCTCGTCCAACCTCGTTGTCAGTCCCTCACGTACCATCTGACATTCCCTCTTTGTCGCTATCAAGTCGTTTTTTATGTCGTTTTGTGTCGCTTTTAAACCTCCTAATACCGCAGTGTTCCTTTGAACCTGCTCCACTAACTCCGTTTGTCCCACCGTCAGCTGCTCCACCTCCTGCGTCAGGTCCTCTATGCCCCCTTGTAACTTTACAGTCCCCTTTCTCACCTCCTTCTCCATGTGCTCCTTACAGTGCCTCACCTCCTCGCGCACTCCTCCGACCTCCTCACTCACTCCTCTTCTGATCTCCTCTCCCATCACTTGCATCTCCTGCCCAGATGCCACCCTCATCTGCTCCATTTCCTCCCTGTGAGCATCCAGTTTGGTTTCTACCCCCATTCTGACCCCCTCTATCTGCTGCCCCATTTGGTTAACTTCCCTTTCCGCTTGGTCCCTCATGTCCCTCAATTTGCCTTCCATGGTGTTTTCTAACCCCTCTAAGCCTTTTTGCATCCCTTCCATTTGATTCTCTTGAGCGGCCATTCTGTTTTCTACCCCCGTTAACCCCTCCTGTATTTCCCCTAATCTATCGTCTAATTTCCCAAATTTCATGTCTAATCCCTTAAAATTATTGTCTAATCCCTCACTGGTACCCCTCGCTTCGTCCCTCATTACCCCTATTTTGCCCTCCAATCGCTCACCCTGAGCATCCATCCGGTTCCCCATTACCCCCATTTGGTCCTCCAATCGCTCACCCTGAGCATCCATCCGGTTCCCCATTCTGTTTGCCATTTCTTCATTATTCTGGGCCATAAGGGCCTTCATTTGTATAAAAAACAAGTTCCAATCCACCGGGGGCGCTGCCACGGTCGCCGGCGCGGTGACCAGCGAGGCGCCATTTTGCGTGCTTGCTACCCTCGCTGTTTCGCTCTCCTCACGTGTCTCAATTTGGTCCTGGACCGACCCTGCTTCACTCTCCCCTACCGGACCCCAGCCGTCTTGATCCGCCATAGCGCGACTTGCAAAATTCGAGTTTCGTAAAACAAATCCAAATTTTTTTTTTTTTTTTCGTTATAATTTCGGCGAGCGCAGTAACCGCGGGACCGCGCTCCGAATCGATTCGGTCGAGCGCCGTACGCGCTCCGGCTCGATTTTCCCTCCCAAAATTTGGGCCTAACTAATTTAGTCCCGGGTCCGAATCTCACTCCTCGACACCAATTGTTACAGACACGACTTTGATGTTAAGGTGGGCCGAGCGGAATGGCCGTCGTGTCCGCACAAATTACCCGATTATACTCGACGTTGACGGAGCCGCGCTACGCTGGATCAATAAAGGAAAAGAAGACACACGGCTGGATTATAATGACAGACACCAATGTTTCGATTCTCAAGTATATTCGTACGGAAAGGTTAGATTACAGGGGCTAGAGGTATATCACAGGAAGACAGGCACGTAGACACACTCTTATATTGACCCCGGACAGACGACAGATAAACGGGACAACGGCTGACTCACGCGGGGGTTGATGGCAGGGAAAGGCAGGTATCGGTGGCTCAAGGTGCACCTGGGCTCGGGGCAGAATCCACACGGTTCGGTCCGGTCCAAAGATGCGGGGAGGTCACAGCGCTCGGAGGTAACGTTCTTTCCCAGGCGGGTTCGCTTCCTCTCAGCGATCGCAGGCAACGTTCTTTCTCAGGCGGGGCGCCTCTGACTCAGCGCGCGCAGGTACTTCTTTCTCCAGCTGGGGGCGCATCTCTTTTCACTTCCGGTAAGTCGCCACGTATATCCGGCGGGGAGTGACACGCCCTCGGCTCGCTAGCGCCGCCCCAGATGGAATCGGTCCGCCCTTCTGATTGGGTGCGGGGGGTTACCAGGCTCCGCCCTTGAGGAGGAGCTGACAGCCAGCCCCTCCGTGGTAACCCCGTGGAGCGCGTGGTCAATGGCGCTAATCGAGCCGGTGTGAGGACGCATCCTCCCCCGCGCCGCCGCCATCTCCTCTGTTGTTGTTGTAATTGTTGGGGAAGAAGATGGAAGGAGGTATGGGAAAGGTCCTAAACTCACTACTGATGCCATATAATCACATTCTGGTGCAACGAAGAGTCAGAATTAATGGAAACGAGTCCTTAACTGACATAGATTAAGAATAACTAGCAAGATGTCCGAAAGTTGTCTACGTGTGGTGCGGTGGACCTGGGCACGACATTTAATGGGGGAATAAGGGGAAGGTCGGCTCTACTGAGTGTTATTTACATGCAATGGGACTAGGGAATGGGGGATTGGGGAAAGTTGGGGAGTATTGGAGAAATAGGGGAATATTTACAAGCGGATATGGAGGCCAAATTCCATATTCGCAACAATATATTTGGATTTATATATATATACACGTATGTACCTATTGTTACATTTGTGAGGGGGAGGGGTTAGAGATCACCTTAGGATAGATAGAACTGTATAGAGTAGTATGGTTCGTGTGCAAGTAGTTAGCCAATCTCGATGTAACAAGGAGAACAAGACATAAAATATCATAGCCCCAGTTTTAATAATTTTGCTGAACAGAGTTAAAGGCCATCAGTTGGCCATCTTTAGTCAGATGACAAAACAAAATCTTATGCATATGTATACTCTCATATATTGTCTTTATGCCAAGTTTGAACAAAATCGGTCCATGCATGTCCGAGAAATAGTTGGGGACACGTTTAAGTAACAAAATGGCCACCACTCAGCCATCTTGGATCTGATCTCGATAAAATATGACATGAATATGTAAGCCATCATTCATTGTCTGTGTGCCAATTTTGAACAAGATCGGTAAATGCATTTCTGAAAAATGGTTGAGGACATGTTCAACATTAGGGCTTGTACAACTAAAATGGCCGCCAGTCGGCCATCTTTGATCGCATTGTGAAACAAAATGATATGCGGATGTATACCATCATGTGTTGTGTTTCTGCCCAGTATGAAAAAAAATTGTTCCATATATGTCCGAGATATGGTTGCGGACTAACAGATGCACAGACAGATGCACGGACGGACAAGATCCAATCCATAAGCCCCTGTTTCGGACTAAGTCCAATTGGAGTTAATAATCAGGGACACGTCAGCTTAAATATTGTGTTATTTGTGTACCATGCGGAGGGTGGTGCATTGTAATAGATAGTGAGGTATTAAGTTCATGAAATGTCTGTCAAACCTGAAACCTCCTGTAACCATCTATCGATGGCATCGGGTAGCAATAGGGCAGCTTTGTTGAGTTGGAAGAGCAAGGCAGATTATAGGGCTTCTGCCAAGCAAAGGAGAGAGGGGGTGGAGCCAAACACCTCGAGGGGAGGAGCGTTTCCCGGGGAGAAGAGGGAGGAGCTGAAAAAATGCGCAAGAGGATTGCGCTAGTTCTGAGGAAAATTGGAGTGAGGTGAGTGTTTTTCTGCTTTCGGGAGTGTGTCCACTGAGGAGATTCTGAGGAGATTGAAGCATGCAAAGAGGGAGGGAGGAGAGCCGGAAGCTCCTGAAAATTGAAGCTTAATTGAACATGTTCATCTTTTATGATTGTTGCCGACGCACCTGAAAATCTAGTTGACGAGGCTCGTAAACCACCGCACATTACACGATTATTAGAAATTGTCGTCCGCAATCTTGGTGCATTGCGTTGGCAAGTGTGCGGTAGCCCTTAGTCTCCATTGGCATATCGAGTCTCGGGCAAACATAACCCTTAACCGCTCCTACTCAATAGTCGTCCATTTCCTTGGTGGTTGTCGAAAGGCTTTGGCTCACATCTTAATAAGAATCCCAGTTGAAGGCCACCGTTGTCTTATCGTACGTGAGCCTCTGTCTTCAGACGAAATCTCAAATTGTTTTTGTTACCTTCTGCGGTTTTCACAATTTTTCAGCACCTGCACCCTTTCATTGTGATGTCCCTTTTGCTGGTCTCCATCCCCTCCAGGTCTGCAGGGCTAAGATAGTGTAGATATTGATTTTGCCGTCGCCATCTCGTTGATTTCTGCGTTTTCTGCCTGGAACTCAGTGGGAAACTCGTGCAACAAAAAGAAGAGCGCAATGATCACGTAGGTTTGCAAACTTCTCCTTAACTGGTCTGGGGTAGGCAATTTGGACTTAACTCACCATCAGGAAGATGGAAACAGATCGAGAAAAGAGGACTTTCCAATAACATGACTGAAAATAGGTCGCTGCCAGGTTGTTTGATATGTTCCATATTGGTCTCAATGCCGCATGAAATCGGAGGTACGGTGCTCCAGAATGGAAGGTACACCATGCGTGCGAAGTTTTATCTCTCCCCTTGCATGGTTTTGTTGAAGACTCGAGCAAAGTATTAATGGGCAACATCAAGTAGCTTTCACCAGAATGTGGGAACGATGGGATTTTAAACTGAAATCAGGGAAAAGGATATCAGGTGGGCACGATGGGATTTTAAACTGAAATCAGGGAAAAGGATATCAGGTGGGCACGATGGGATTTTAAACTGAAATCAGGGAAAAGGACATCAGGTGGGCATGATGGGATTTTAAACTGAAATCAGGGAAAAGGATATCAGGTGGGCACGATGGGATTTTAAACTGAAATCAAGGAAAAGGATATCAGGTGGGCACGATGAGATTTTAAACTGAAATCAAGGAAAAGGCTATCAGGTGGGCACGATGGGATTTTCAACTGAAATCAAGGAAAAGGACATCAGGTGGGCACGATGGGATTTTCAACTGAAATCAAGGAAAAGGACATCAGGTGGGCACGATGGGATTTTAAACTGAAATCAAGGAAAAGGACATCAGGTGGGCACGATGGGATTTTAAACTGAAATCAAGGAAAAAGGATATCAGGTGGGCACGATGGGATTTTAAACTGAAATCAAGGAAAAAGGATATCAGGTGGGCACGATGGGATTTTAAACTGAAATCAGGGGAAAGGACATCAGGTGGGCACGATGGAATTTTAAACTGAAATCAGGGAAAAGGATATCAGGTGGGCACGATGGGATTTTCAACTGAAATCAGGGAAAAGGACATCAGGTGGGCACGATGGGATTTTAAACTGAAATCAGGGAAAAGGACATCAGGTGGGCACGATGTGATTTTAAACTGAAATCAGGGAAAAGGACATCTGTTGGGCATGATGGGATTTTAAACTGAAATCAGGGAAAAGGATATCAGGTGGGCACGATGGGATTTTCAACTGAAATCAGGGAAAAGGACATCTGTTGGGCATGATGGGATTTTAAACTGAAATCAGGGAAAAGGACATCAGGTGGGCACGATGGGATTTTTTACTGAAATCAAGGAAAAGTACATCAGGTGCGCACGATGGGATTTTAAACTGAAATCAGGGAAAAGGCAATCAGGTGGGCATGATGGGATTTTAAACTGAAATCAGGGAAAAGGACATCAGGTGGGCACGATGTGATTTTAAACTGAAATCAGGGAAAAGGACATCAGGTGGGCACGATGGGATTTTAAAATGAAATCAAGGAAAAGGATATCAGGTGTGCACGATGGGATTTAAAACTGAAATCAAGGAAAAGGACATCAGGTGGGCATGATGGGATTTTAAACTGAAATCAGGGAAAAGGATATCAGGTGGGCACGATGTGATTTTAAACTGAAATCAGGGAAAAGGATATCAGGTGGGCACGATGTGATTTTAAACTGAAATCAGGGAAAAGGACATCAGGTGGGCACGATGGGATTTTAAACTGAAATCAAGGAAAATGACATCAGGTGGGCACGATGGGATTTTAAACTGAAATCAGGGAAAATGACATCAGGTGGGCACGATGGGATTTTAAACTGAAATCAGGGAAAAGGATATCAGGTGGGCACGATGGGATTTTAAACTGAAATCAGGGAAAAGGATATCAGGTGGGCACGATGTGATTTTAAACTTAAATCAAGGAAAAGGACATCAGGTGGGCACGATGGGATTTGAAATTGAAATCATGGAAAATGACATCACGTGGGCACGATGGGATTTTAAACTGAACTCAGGGAAAAGGACATCAGGTGGGCATGATGGGATTTTAAACTGAAATCAGGGAAAAGGACATCAGGTGGGCACGATGGGATTTTAAACTGAACTCAGGGAAAAGGACATCAGGTGGGCATGATGGGATTTTAAACTGAAATCAGGGAAAAGGACATCAGGTGGGCACGATGGGATTTTAAACTGAAATCAAGGAAAAGGACATCAGGTGGGCACGATGGGATTTTAAACTGAAATCAAGGAAAAGGACATCAGGTGGGCACGAATGGATTTTAAACTGAACTCAGGGAATAGGACATCAGGTGGGCATGATGGGATTTTAAAATGAAATCAGGGAAAAGGACATCAGGTGGGCACGATGGGATTTTAAACTGAAATCAAGGAAAAGGACATCAGGTGGGCACGATGGGATTTTAAACTGAAATCAAGGAAAAGGACATCAGGTGGGCACGATGGGATTTTAAACTGAAATCAGGGAAAAGGATATCAGGTGGGCACGATGGGATTTTAAACTGAAATCAAGGAAAAGGATATCAGGTGGGCACGATGAGATTTTAACCTGAAATCAAGGAAAAGGCTATCAGGTGGGCACGATGGGATTTTCAACTGAAATCAAGGAAAAGGACATCAGGTGGGCACGATGGGATTTTCAACTGAAATCAAGGAAAAGGACATCAGGTGGGCACGATGGGATTTTAAACTGAAATCAAGGAAAAGGACATCAGGTGGGCACGATGGGATTTTAAACTGAAATCAAGGAAAAAGGATATCAGGTGGGCACGATGGGATTTTAAACTGAAATCAAGGAAAAAGGATATCAGGTGGGCACGATGGGATTTTAAACTGAAATCAGGGAAAAGGTCATCAGGTGGGCACAATGGGATTTTAAACTGAAATCAGGGAAAAGGATATCAGGTGGGCACGATGGGATTTTCAACTGAAATCAGGGAAAAGGACATCTGTTGGGCATGATGGGATTTTAAACTGAAATCAGGGAAAAGGATATCAGATGGGCATGATGGGATTTTCAACTGAAATCAGGGAAAAGGACATCTGTTGGGCATGATGGGATTTTAAACTGAAATCAGGGAAAAGGACATCAGGTGGGCACGATGGGATTTTTTACTGAAATCAAGGAAAAGTCCATCAGGTGGGCACGATGGGATTTTAAACTGAAATCAGGGAAAAGCACATCAGGTGGGCATGATGGGATTTTAAAATGAAATCAGGGAAAAGGACATCAGGTGGGCACGATGGGATTTTAAACTGAAATCAAGGAAAAGGACATCAGGTGGGCACGATGGGATTTTAAACTGAAATCAGGGAAAAGTATATCAGGTGGGCACGATTGGATTTTAAACTGAAATCATGGAAAACGATATCAGGTGGGCACGATGGGATTTTCAACTGAAATCAGGGAAAATGACATCAGGTGGGCGTGATGGGATTTTAAACTGAAATCAGGGAAAAGGATATCAGGTGGGCATGATGGGATTTTAAACTGAAATCAGGGAAAACGATATCAGGTGGGCACGATGGGATTTTAAACTGAAATCAGGGAAAACGATATCAGGTGGGCACGATGGGATTTTAAACTGAAATCAGGGAAAAGGACATCAGGTGGGCACGATTGGATTTTAAACTGAAATCAGGGAAAAGGACATCAGGTGGGCACGATGGGATTTTCAACTGAAATCAGGGAAAAGGACATCAGGTGGGCACGATGGGATTTTCAACTGAAATCATGGAAAATGACATCACGTGGGCACGATGGGATTTTAAACTGAACTCAGGGAAAAGGACATCAGGTGGGCATGATGGGATTTTAAACTGAAATCAGGGAAAAGGACATCAGGTGGGCACGATGGGATTTTAAACTGAACTCAGGGAAAAGGACATCAGGTGGGCATGATGGGATTTTAAACTGAAATCAGGGAAAAGGACATCAGGTGGGCACGATGGGATTTTAAACTGAACTCAGGGAAAAGGACATCAGGTGGGCATGATGGGATTTTAAACTGAACTCAGGGAAAAGGCCATCAGGTGGGCATGATGGGATTTTAAACTGAAATCAGGGAAAAGGACATCAGGTGGGCACGATGGGATTTTAAACTGAAATCAGGGAAAAGGATATCAGGTGGGCACGATGGGATTTTAAACTGAAATCAAGGAAAAGGATATCAGGTGGGCACGATGAGATTTTAAACTGAAATCAAGGAAAAGGCTATCAGGTGGGCACGATGGGATTTTCAACTGAAATCAAGGAAAAGGACATCAGGTGGGCACGATGGGATTTTCAACTGAAATCAAGGAAAAGGACATCAGGTGGGCACGATGGGATTTTAAACTGAAATCAAGGAAAAGGACATCAGGTGGGCACGATGGGATTTTAAACTGAAATCAAGGAAAAAGGATATCAGGTGGGCACGATGGGATTTTAAACTGAAATCAAGGAAAAAGGATATCAGGTGGGCACGATGGGATTTTAAACTGAAATCAGGGGAAAGGATATCAGGTGGGCACGATGGAATTTTAAACTGAAATCAGGGAAAAGGATATCAGGTGGGCACGATGGGATTTTCAACTGAAATCACGGAAAAGGATATCTGTTGGGCATGATGGGATTTTAAACTGAAATCAGGGAAAAGGATATCAGGTGGGCACGATGGGATTTTCAACTGAAATCAGGGAAAAGGACATCTGTTGGGCATGATGGGATTTTAAACTGAAATCAGGGAAAAGGACATCAGGTGGGCACGATGGGATTTTTTAATGAAATCAAGGAAAAGTACATCAGGTGGGCACGATGGGATTTTAAACTGAAATCAGGGAAAAGGACATCCGGTGGGCATGATGGGATTTTAAACTGAAATCAGGGAAAAGGACATCAGGTGGGCACGATGTGATTTTAAACTGAAATCAGGGAAAAGGACATCAGGTGGGCATGATGGGATTTTAAAATGAAATCAAGGAAAAGGATATCAGGTGTGCACGATGGGATTTTAAAATGAAATCAAGGAAAAGGACATCAGGTGGGCATAATGGGATTTTAAACTGAAATCAGGGAAAAGGATATCAGGTGGGCACGATGTGATTTTAAACTGAAATCAGGGAAAAGGATATCAGGTGGGCACGATGTGATTTTAAACTGAAATCAGGGAAAAGGACATCAGGTGGGCACGATGGGATTTTAAACTGAAATCAAGGAAAATGACATCAGGTGGGCACGATGGGATTTTAAACTTAAATCAAGGAAAAGGACATCAGGTGGGCACGATGGGATTTTAAATTGAAATCATCGAAAATGACATCACGTGGGCACGATGGGATTTTAAACTGAACTCAGGGAAAAGGACATCAGGTGGGCATGATGGGATTTTAAACTGAAATCAGGGAAAAGGACATCAGGTGGGCACGATGGGATTTTAAACTGAACTCAGGGAAAAGGACATCAGGTGGGCATGATGGGATTTTAAACTGAAATCAGGGAAAAGGACATCAGGTGGGCACGATGGGATTTTAAACTGAAATCAAGGAAAAGGACATCAGGTGGGCACGATGGGATTTTAAACTGAAATCAAGGAAAAGGACATCAGGTGGGCACGAAGGGATTTTAAACTGAACTCAGGGAATAGGACATCAGGTGGGCATGATGGGATTTTAAAATGAAATCAGGGAAAAGGACATCAGGTGGGCACGATGGGATTTTAAACTGAAATCAAGGAAAAGGACATCAGGTGGGCACGATGGGATTTTAAACTGAAATCAAGGAAAAGGACATCAGGTGGGCATGATGGGATTTTAAACTGAAATCAGGGAAAAGGATATCAGGTGGGCACGATGGGATTTTAAACTGAAATCAAGGAAAAGGATATCAGGTGGGCATGATGAGATTTTAACCTGAAATCAAGGAAAAGGCTATCAGGTGGGCACGATGGGATTTTCAACTGAAATCAAGGAAAAGGACATCAGGTGGGCACGATGGGATTTTCAACTGAAATCAAGGAAAAGGACATCAGGTGGGCACGATGGGATTTTAAACTGAAATCAAGGAAAAGGACATCAGGTGGGCACGATGGGATTTTAAACTGAAATCAAGGAAAAAGGTTATCAGGTGGGCATGATGGGATTTTAAACTGAAATCAAGGAAAAAGGATATCAGGTGGGCACGATGGGATTTTAAACTGAAATCAGGGAAAAGGTCATCAGGTGGGCACGATGGGATTTTAAACTGAAATCAGGGAAAAGGATATCAGGTGGGCACGATGGGATTTTCAACTGAAATCAGGGAAAAGGACATCTGTTGGGCATGATGGGATTTTAAACTGAAATCAGGGAAAAGGATATCAGGTGGGCATGATGGGATTTTCAACTGAAATCAGGGAAAAGGACATCTGTTGGGCATGATGGGATTTTAAACTGAAATCAGGGAAAAGGACATCAGGTGGGCACGATGGGATTTTTTACTGAAATCAAGGAAAATTCCATCAGGTGGGCACGATGGGATTTTAAACTGAAATCAGGGAAAAGCACATCAGGTGGGCATGATGGGATTTTAAACTGAAATCAGGGAAAAGGACATCAGGTGAGCACGATGGGATTTTAAACTGAAATCAAGGAAAAGGACATCAGGTGGGCACGATGGGATTTTAAACTGAAATCATGGAAAAGTATATCAGGTGGGCACGATTGGATTTTAAACTGAAATCATGGAAAAGGATATCAGGTGGGCACGATGGGATTTTCAACTGAAATCAGGGAAAATGACATCAGGTGGGCGTGATGGGATTTTAAACTGAAATCAGGGAAAAGGATATCAGGTGGGCATGATGGGATTTTAAACTGAAATCAGGGAAAACGATATCAGGTGGGCACGATGGGATTTTAAACTGAAATCAGGGAAAAGGACATCAGGTGGGCACGATTGGATTTTAAACTGAAATCAGGGAAAAGGATATCAGGTGGGCACGATGGGATTTTCAACTGAAATCAGGGAAAAGGACATCAGGTGGGCATGATGGGATTTTAAACTGAAATCAAGGAAAAGGACATCAGGTGGGCACGATGGGATTTTAAACTGAAATCAAGGAAAAGTACATCAGGTGGGCACGATGGGATTTTAAACTGAAATCAGTGAAAAGGATATCAGGTGGGCACGATGGGATTTTAAACTGAAATCAGGGAAAAGGATATCAGGTGGGCACGATTGGATTTTAAACTGAAATCAGGGAAAAGGACATCAGGTGGGCACGATGGGATTTTCAACTGAAATCAGGGAAAAGTACATCAGGTGGGCATGATGGGATTTTAAACTGAAATCAGGGAAAAGGATATCAGGTGGGCACGATGGGATTTTAAACTGAAATCAACGAAAAGGACATCTTTTGGGCATGATGGGATTTTAAACTGAAATCAGGGAAAAGGACATCAGGTGGGCATGATGGGATTTTAAACTGAAATCAGGGAAAAGGACATCAGGTGGGCACGATGGGATTTTGAACTGAATTCAGGGAAAAGGATATCAGGTGGGCACGATGTGATTTTAAACTGGAATCAGGGAAAAGGACATCAGGTGGGCACGATGGGATTTTAAACTGAAATCAGGGAAAAGGATATCAGGTGGGCACGATGTGATTTTAAACTGAAATCAGGGAAAAGGACATCAGGTGGGCACGATGGGATTTTAAAATGAAATCAAGGAAAAGGATATCAGGTGTGCACGATGGGATTTTAAACTGAAATCAAGGAAAAGGGCATCAGGTGGGCATGATGGGATTTTAAACTGAAATCAGGGAAAAGGATATCAGGTGGGCACGATGTGATTTTAAACTGAAATCAGGGAAAAGGACATCAGGTGGGCACGAAGGGATTTTAAACTGAACTCAGGGAATAGGACATCAGGTGGGCATGATGGGATTTTAAAATGAAATCAGGGAAAAGGACATCAGGTGGGCACGATGGGATTTTAAACTGAAATCAAGGAAAAGGACATCAGGTGGGCACGGTTGGGATTTTAAACTGAAATCAAGGAAAAGGACATCAGGTGGGCACGATGGGATTTTAAACTGAAATCAGGGAAAAGGATATCAGGTGGGCACGATGGGATTTTAAACTGAAATCAAGGAAAAGGATATCAGGTGGGCACGATGAGATTTTAACCTGAAATCAAGGAAAAGGCTATCAGGTGGGCACGATGGGATTTTCAACTGAAATCAAGGAAAAGGACATCAGGTGGGCACGATGGGATTTTCA
This sequence comes from Myxine glutinosa, assembly GCF_964187855.1. Taxonomy (NCBI): domain Eukaryota; kingdom Metazoa; phylum Chordata; class Myxini; order Myxiniformes; family Myxinidae; genus Myxine; species Myxine glutinosa. The sequence continues at coordinate 13,245,722 of NC_136263.1, forward strand.
ACTGAAATCAAGGAAAAGGACATCAGGTGGGCACGATGGGATTTTAAACTGAAATCAAGGAAAAGGACATCAGGTGGGCACGATGGGATTTTAAACTGAAATCAAGGAAAAAGGATATCAGGTGGGCATGATGGGATTTTAAACTGAAATCAAGGAAAAAGGATATCAGGTGGGCACGATGGGATTTTAAACTGAAATCAGGGAAAAGGTCATCAGGTGGGCACAATGGGATTTTAAACTGAAATCAGGGAAAAGGATATCAGGTGGGCACGATGGGATTTTAAACTGAAATCAGGGAAAAGGTCATCAGGTGGGCACAATGGGATTTTAAACTGAAATCAGGGAAAAGGATATCAGGTGGGCACAATGGGATTTTAAACTGAAATCAGGGAAAAGGACATCAGGTGGGCACGATGGGATTTTCAACTGAAATCAGGGAAAAGGACATCTGTTGGGCATGATGGGATTTTAAACTGAAATCAGGGAAAAGGATATCAGATGGGCATGATGGGATTTTCAACTGAAATCAGGGAAAAGGACATCTGTTGGGCATGATGGGATTTTAAACTGAAATCAGGGAAAAGGACATCAGGTGGGCACGATTGGATTTTTTACTGAAATCAAGGAAAAGTCCATCAGGTGGGCACGATGGGATTTTAAACTGAAATCAGGGAAAAGCACATCAGGTGGGCATGATGGGATTTTAAAATGAAATCAGGGAAAAGGACATCAGGTGGGCACGATGGGATTTTAAACTGAAATCAAGGAAAAGGACATCAGGTGGGCACGATGGGATTTTAAACTGAAATCAGGGAAAAGTATATCAGGTGGGCACGATTGGATTTTAAACTGAAATCATGGAAAAGGATATCAGGTGGGCACGATGGGATTTTCAACTGAAATCAGGGAAAATGACATCAGGTGGGCGTGATGGGATTTTAAACTGAAATCAGGGAAAAGGATATCAGGTGGGCATGATGGGATTTTAAACTGAAATCAGGGAAAACGATATCAGGTGGGCACGATGGGATTTTAAACTGAAATCAGGGAAAAGGACATCAGGTGGGCACGATTGGATTTTAAACTGAAATCAGGGAAAAGGATATCAGGTGGGCACGATGGGATTTTCAACTGAAATCAGGGAAAATGACATCAGGTGGGCGTGATGGGATTTTAAACTGAAATCAGGGAAAAGGATATCAGGTGGGCATGATGGGATTTTAAACTGAAATCAGGGAAAACGATATCAGGTGGGCACGATGGGATTTTAAACTGAAATCAGGGAAAAGGACATCAGGTGGGCACGATTGGATTTTAAACTGAAATCGGGGAAAAGGATATCAGGTGGGCACGATGGGATTTTCAACTGAAATCAGGGAAAAGGACATCAGGTGGGCACGATGGGATTTTCAACTGAAATCAGGGAAAAGGACATCAGGTGGGCATGATGGGATTTTAAACTGAAATCATGGAAAATGACATCACGTGGGCACGATGGGATTTTAAACTGAACTCAGGGAAAAGGACATCAGGTGGGCATGATGGGATTTTAAACTGAAATCAGGGAAAAGGACATCAGGTGGGCACGATGGGATTTTAAACTGAACTCAGGGAAAAGGACATCAGGTGGGCATGATGGGATTTTAAACTGAAATCAGGGAAAAGGACATCAGGTGGGCACGATGGGATTTTAAACTGAACTCAGGGAAAAGGACATCAGGTGGGCATGATGGGATTTTAAACTGAAATCAGGGAAAAGGACATCAGGTGGGCACGATGGGATTTTAAACTGAAATCAGGGAAAAGGATATCAGGTGGGCACGATGGGATTTTAAACTGAAATCAAGGAAAAGGATATCAGGTGGGCACGATGAGATTTTAAACTGAAATCAAGGAAAAGGCTATCAGGTGGGCACGATGGGATTTTCAACTGAAATCAAGGAAAAGGACATCAGGTGGGCACGATGGGATTTTCAACTGAAATCAAGGAAAAGGACATCAGGTGGGCACGATGGGATTTTAAACTGAAATCAAGGAAAAGGACATCAGGTGGGCACGATGGGATTTTAAACTGAAATCAAGGAAAAAGGATATCAGGTGGGCATGATGGGATTTTAAACTGAAATCAAGGAAAAAGGATATCAGGTGGGCACGATGGGATTTTAAACTGAAATCAGGGGAAAGGACATCAGGTGGGCACGATGGAATTTTAAACTGAAATCAGGGAAAAGGATATCAGGTGGGCACGATGGGATTTTCAACTGAAATCAAGGAAAAGGATATCTGTTGGGCATGATGGGATTTTAAACTGAAATCAGGGAAAAGGATATCAGGTGGGCACGATGGGATTTTCAACTGAAATCAGGGAAAAGGACATCTGTTGGGCATGATGGGATTTTAAACTGAAATCAGGGAAAAGGACATCAGGTGGGCACGATGGGATTTTTTAATGAAATCAAGGAAAAGTACATCAGGTGGGCACGATGGGATTTTAAACTGAAATCAGGGAAAAGGACATCCGGTGGGCATGATGGGATTTTAAACTGAAATCAGGGAAAAGGACATCAGGTGGGCACGATGTGATTTTAAACTGAAATCAGGGAAAAGGACATCAGGTGGGCATGATGGGATTTTAAAATGAAATCAAGGAAAAGGATATCAGGTGTGCACGATGGGATTTTAAAATGAAATCAAGGAAAAGGACATCAGGTGGGCATGATGGGATTTTAAACTGAAATCAGGGAAAAGGATATCAGGTGGGCATGATGTGATTTTAAACTGAAATCAGGGAAAAGGATATCAGGTGGGCACGATGTGATTTTAAACTGAAATCAGGGAAAAGGACATCAGGTGGGCACGATGGGATTTTAAACTGAAATCAAGGAAAATGACATCAGGTGGGCACGATGGGATTTTAAACTGAAATCAGGGAAAATGACATCAGGTGGGCACGATGGGATTTTAAACTGAAATCAGGGAAAAGGATATCAGGTGGGCACGATGGGATTTTAAACTGAAATCAGGGAAAAGGATATCAGGTGGGCACGATGTGATTTTAAACTTAAATCAAGGAAAAGGACATCAGGTGGGCACGATGGGATTTTAAATTGAAATCATGGAAAATGACATCACGTGGGCACGATGGGATTTTAAACTGAACTCAGGGAAAAGGACATCAGGTGGGCATGATGGGATTTTAAACTGAAATCAGGGAAAAGGACATCAGGTGGGCACGATGGGATTTTAAACTGAACTCAGGGAAAAGGACATCAGGTGGGCATGATGGGATTTTAAACTGAAATCAGGGAAAAGGACATCAGGTGGGCACGATGGGATTTTAAACTGAAATAAAGGAAAAGGACATCAGGTGGGCACGATGGGATTTTAAACTGAAATCAAGGAAAAGGACATCAGGTGGGCACGAAGGGATTTTAAACTGAACTCAGGGAATAGGACATCAGGTGGGCATGATGGGATTTTAAAATGAAATCAGGGAAAAGGACATCAGGTGGGCACGATGGGATTTTAAACTGAAATCAAGGAAAAGGACATCAGGTGGGCACGATGGGATTTTAAACTGAAATCAAGGAAAAGGACATCAGGTGGGCACGATGGGATTTTAAACTGAAATCAGGGAAAAGGATATCAGGTGGGCACGATGGGATTTTAAACTGAAATCAAGGAAAAGGATATCAGGTGGGCACGATGAGATTTTAACCTGAAATCAAGGAAAAGGCTATCAGGTGGGCACGATGGGATTTTCAACTGAAATCAAGGAAAAGGACATCAGGTGGGCACGATGGGATTTTCAACTGAAATCAAGGAAAAGAACATCAGGTGGGCACGATGGGATTTTAAACTGAAATCAAGGAAAAGGACATCAGGTGGGCACGATGGGATTTTAAACTGAAATCAAGGAAAAAGGATATCAGGTGGGCACGATGGGATTTTAAACTGAAATCAAGGAAAAAGGATATCAGGTGGGCACGATGGGATTTTAAACTGAAATCAGGGAAAAGGTCATCAGGTGGGCTCGATGGGATTTTAAACTGAAATCAGGGAAAAGGATATCAGGTGGGCACGATGGGATTTTCAACTGAAATCAGGGAAAAGGACATCTGTTGGGCATGATGGGATTTTAAACTGAAATCAGGGAAAAGGATATCAGGTGGGCATGATGGGATTTTCAACTGAAATCAGGGAAAAGGACATCTGTTGGGCATGATGGGATTTTAAACTGAAATCAGGGAAAAGGACATCAGGTGGGCACGATGGGATTTTTTACTGAAATCAAGGAAAATTCCATCAGGTGGGCACGATGGGATTTTAAACTGAAATCAGGGAAAAGCACATCAGGTGGGCATGATGGGATTTTAAACTGAAATCAGGGAAAAGGACATCAGGTGAGCACGATGGGATTTTAAACTGAAATCAAGGAAAAGGACATCAGGTGGGCACAATGGGATTTTAAACTGAAATCATGGAAAAGTATATCAGGTGGGCACGATTGGATTTTAAACTGAAATCATGGAAAAGGATATCAGGTGGGCACGATGGGATTTTCAACTGAAATCAGGGAAAATGACATCAGGTGGGCGTGATGGGATTTTAAACTGAAATCAGGGAAAAGGATATCAGGTGGGCATGATGGGATTTTAAACTGAAATCAGGGAAAACGATATCAGGTGGGCACGATGGGATTTTAAACTGAAATCAGGGAAAAGGACATCAGGTGGGCACGATTGGATTTTAAACTGAAATCAGGGAAAAGGATATCAGGTGGGCACGATGGGATTTTCAACTGAAATCAGGGAAAAGGACATCAGGTGGGCATGATGGGATTTTAAACTGAAATCAAGGAAAAGGACATCAGGTGGGCACGATGGGATTTTAAACTGAAATCAAGGAAAAGTACATCAGGTGGGCACGATGGGATTTTAAACTGAAATCAGTGAAAAGGACATCAGGTGGGCACGATGGGATTTTAAACTGAAATCAGGGAAAAGGATATCAGGTGGGCACGATTGGATTTTAAACTGAAATCAGGGAAAAGGACATCAGGTGGGCACGATGGGATTTTCAACTGAAATCAGGGAAAAGTACATCAGGTGGGCATGATGGGATTTTAAACTGAAATCAGGGAAAAGGATATCAGGTGGCCACGATGGGATTTTAAACTGAAATCAACGAAAAGGACATCTTTTGGGCATGATGGGATTTTAAACTGAAATCAGGGAAAAGGACATCAGGTGGGCATGATGGGATTTTAAACTGAAATCAGGGAAAAGGACATCATGTGGGCACGATGGGATTTTAAACTGAAATCAAGGAAAAGGACATCAGGTGGGCACGATGGGATTTTAAACTGAAATCAGGGAAAAGGACATCAGGTGGGCACGATGGGATTTTGAACTGAATTCAGGGAAAAGGATATCAGGTGGGCACGATGTGATTTTAAACTGGAATCAGGGAAAAGGACATCAGGTGGGCACGATGGGATTTTAAACTGAAATCAGGGAAAAGGATATCAGGTGGGCACGATGTGATTTTAAACTGAAATCAGGGAAAAGGACATCAGGTGGGCACGATGGGATTTTAAAATGAAATCAAGGAAAAGGATATCAGGTGTGCACGATGGGATTTTAAACTGAAATCAAGGAAAAGGGCATCAGGTGGGCATGATGGGATTTTAAACTGAAATCAGGGAAAAGGATATCAGGTGGGCACGATGTGATTTTAAACTGAAATCAGGGAAAAGGACATCAGGTGGGCACGATGGGATTTTAAACTGAAATCAAGGAAAAGGATATCAGGTGGGCACGATGGGATTTTAAACTGAAATCAGGGAAAATGACATCAGGTGGGCACGATGGGATTTTAAACTGAAATCAAGGAAAAGGATATCAGGTGGGCACGATGGGATTTTAAACTGAAATCAGGGAAAAGGATATCAGGTGGGCACGATGTGATTTTAAACTGAAATCAAGGAAAAGGACATCAGGTGGGCACGATGGGATTTTAAATTGAAATCAAGGAAAATGACATCAGGTGGGCACGATGGGATTTTAAACTGAAATCAGGGAAAATGACATCAGGTGGGCACGATGGGATTTTAAACTGAACTCAGGGAATAGGACATCAGGTGGGCACGATGGGATTTTAAACTGAAATCAAGGAAAAGGACATCAGGTGGGCACGATGGGATTTTAAACTGAAATCAAGGAAAAGGACATCAGGTGGGCACGATGGGATTTTAAACTGAAATCAGGGAAAATGACATCAGGTGGGCACGATGGGATTTTGAACTGAAATCAGGGAAAAGGATATCAGGTGGGCACGATGGGATTTTAAACTGAAATCAGGGAAAAGGACATCACGTGGGCACGATGTGATTTTAAACTGAAATCAGGGAAAAGGACATCAGGTGGGCACGATGGGATTTTAAACTGAAATCAGGGAAAAGTACATCAGGTGGGCACGATGGGATTTTAAACTGAAATCAGGGAAAAGGACATCACGTGGGCACGATGTGATTTTAAACTGAAATCAGGGAAAAGGACATCAGGTGGGCACGATGGGATTTTAAACTGAAATCAGGGAAAAGGATATCAGGTGGGCATGATGTGTTTTTAAACTGAAATCAGGGAAAAGGACATCAGGTGGGCACGATGGGATTTTAAACTGAAATCAGGGAAAAGGATATCAGGTGGGCACGATGTGATTTTAAACTGAAATCAGGGAAAAGGACATCAGGTGGGCACGATGGGATTTTAAAATGAAATCAAGGAAAAGGATATCAGGTGTGCACGATGGGATTTTAAACTGAAATCAAGGAAAAGGGCATCAGGTGGGCATGATGGGATTTTAAACTGAAATCAGGGAAAAGGATATCAGGTGGGCACGATGTGATTTTAAACTGAAATCAGGGAAAAGGACATCAGGTGGGCACGATGGGATTTCAAACTGAAATCAAGGAAAAGGATATCAGGTGGGCACGATGGGATTTAAAACTGAAATCAGGGAAAATGACATCAGGTGGGCACGATGGGATTTTAAACTGAAATCAAGGAAAAGGATATCAGGTGGGCATGATGGGATTTTAAACTGAAATCAGGGAAAAGGATATCAGGTGGGCACGATGTGATTTTAAACTGAAATCAAGGAAAAGGACATCAGGTGGGCACGATGGGATTTTAAATTGAAATCAAGGAAAATGACATCAGGTGGGCATGATGGGATTTTAAACTGAAATCATGGAAAATGACATCAGGTGGGCACGATGGGATTTTAAACTGAACTCAGGGAAAAGGACATCAGGTGGGCATGATGGGATTTTAAACTGAACTCAGGGAATAGGACATCAGGTGGGCATGATGGCATTTTAAAATGAAATCAGGGAAAAGGACATCAGGTGGGCATGATGGGATTTTAAACTGAAATCAAGGAAAAGGTTATCAGGTGGGCATGATGGGATTTTAAACTGAAATCAGGGAAAAGGATATCAGGTGGGCACGATGTGATTTTAAACTGAAATCAAGGAAAATGACATCAGGTGGGCACGATGGGATTTTAAACTGAACTCAGGGAAAAGGACATCAGGTGGGCATGATGGGATTTTAAACTGAAATCAGGGAAAAGGACATCAGGTGGGCATGATGGGATTTTAAACTGAACTCAGGGAAAAGGACATCAGGTGGGCATGATGGGATTTTAAACTGAAATCAGGGAAAAGGACATCAGGTGGGCACGATGGGATTTTAAACTGAACTCAGGGAAATGGACATCAGTTGGGCATGATGGGATTTTAAACTGAACTCAGGGAAAAGGACATCAGGTGGGCATGATGGGATTTTAAACTGAACTCAGGGAAAAGGACATCAGGTGGGCACGATGGGATTTTAAACTGAACTCAGGGAAAAGGACATCAGGTGGGCATGATGGGATTTTAAACTGAACTCAGGGAAAAGGACATCAGGTGGGCATGATGGGATTTTAAACTGAACTCAGGGAAAAGGACATCAGGTGGGCATGATGGGATTTTAAACTGAAATCAGGGAAAAGGACATCAGGTGGGCACGATGGGATTTTAAACTGAACTCAGGGAAATGGACATCAGGTGGGCATGATGGGATTTTAAACTGAAATCATGGAAAAGGACATCAGGTGGGCACGATGGGATTTTAAACTGAAATCAAGGAAAAGGACATCAGGTGGGCATGATGGCATTTTAAAATGAAATCAGGGAAAAGGACATCAGGTGGGCACGATGGGATTTTAAACTGAAATCAAGGAAAAGGTTATCAGGTGGGCATGATGGGATTTTAAACTGAAATCAGGGAAAAGGATATCAGGTGGGCACGATGTGATTTTAAACTGAAATCAAGGAAAAGGACATCAGGTGGGCACGATGGGATTTTAAATTGAAATCAAGGAAAATGACATCAGGTGGGCATGATGGGATTTTAAACTGAAATCATGGAAAATGACATCACGTGGGCACGATGGGATTTTAAACTGAACTCAGGGAAAAGGACATCAGGTGGGCATGATGGGATTTTAAACTGAAATCAGGGAAAAGGACATCAGGTGGGCACGATGGGATTTTAAACTGAACTCAGGGAAATGGACATCAGGTGGGCATGATGGGATTTTAAACTGAAATCAGGGAAAAGGACATCAGGTGGGCACGATGGGATTTTAAACTGAAATCAAGGAAAAGGACATCAGGTGGGCACGATGGGATTTTAAACTGAACTCAGGGAATAGGACATCAGGTGGGCATGATGGCATTTTAAAATGAAATCAGGGAAAAGGACATCAGGTGGGCACGATGGGATTTTAAACTGAAATCAGTGAAAAGGACATCAGGTGGGCACGATGGGATTTTAAACTGAAATCAGGGAAAAGGATATCAGGTGGGCACGATTGGATTTTAAACTGAAATCAGGGAAAAGGACATCAGGTGGGCACGATGGGATTTTCAACTGAAATCAGGGAAAAGGACATCAGGTGGGCATGATGGGATTTTAAACTGAAATCAGGGAAAAGGATATCAGGTGGGCACGATGGGATTTTAAACTGAAATCAACGAAAAGGACATCTTTTGGGCATGATGGGATTTTAAACTGAAATCAGGGAAAAGGACATCAGGTGGGCATGATGGGATTTTAAACTGAAATCAGGGAAAAGGACATCATGTGGGCACAATGGGATTTTAAACTGAAATCAGGGAAAAGGATATCAGGTGGGCACGATGTGATTTTAAACTGAAATCAGGGAAAAGGACATCAGGTGGGCACGATGGGATTTTAAACTGAAATCAGGGAAAAGGACATCAGGTGGGCACGATGGGATTTTGAACTGAATTCAGGGAAAAGGATATCAGGTGGGCACGATGTGATTTTAAACTGGAATCAGGGAAAAGGACATCAGGTGGGCACGATGGGATTTTAAACTGAAATCAGGGAAAAGGATATCAGGTGGGCACGATGTGATTTTAAACTGAAATCAGGGAAAAGGACATCAGGTGGGCACGATGGGATTTTAAAATGAAATCAAGGAAAAGGATATCAGGTGTGCACGATGGGATTTTAAACTGAAATCAAGGAAAAGGGCATCAGGTGGGCATGATGGGATTTTAAACTGAAATCAGGGAAAAGGATATCAGGTGGGCACGATGTGATTTTAAACTGAAATCAGGGAAAAGGACATCAGGTGGGCACGATGGGATTTTAAACTGAAATCAAGGAAAAGGATATCAGGTGGGCACGATGGGATTTTAAACTGAAATCAGGGAAAATGACATCAGGTGGGCACGATGGGATTTTAAACTGAAATCAAGGAAAAGGATATCAGGTGGGCACGATGGGATTTTAAACTGAAATCAGGGAAAAGGATATCAGGTGGGCACGATGTGATTTTAAACTGAAATCAAGGAAAAGGACATCAGGTGGGCACGATGGGATTTTAAATTGAAATCAAGGAAAATGACATCAGGTGGGCATGATGGGATTTTAAACTGAAATCATGGAAAATGACATCACGTGGGCACGATGGGATTTTAAACTGAACTCAGGGAAAAGGACATCAGGTGGGCATGATGGGATTTTAAACTGAAATCAGGGAAAAGGACATCAGGTGGGCACGATGGGATTTTAAACTGAACTCAGGGAAAAGGACATCAGGTGGGCATGATGGGATTTTAAACTGAAATCAGGGAAAAGGACATCAGGTGGGCACGATGGGATTTTAAACTGAAATCAAGGAAAAGGACATCAGGTGGGCACGATGGGATTTTAAACTGAACTCAGGGAATAGGACATCAGGTGGGCACGATGGGATTTTAAACTGAAATCAAGGAAAAGGACATCAGGTGGGCACGATGGGATTTTAAACTGAAATCAAGGAAAAGGACATCAGGTGGGCACGATGGGATTTTAAACTGAAATCAGGGAAAATGACATCAGGTGGGCACGATGGGATTTTGAACTGAAATCAGGGAAAAGGATATCAGGTGGGCACGATGGGATTTTAAACTGAAATCAGGGAAAAGGACATCACGTGGGCACGATGTGATTTTAAACTGAAATCAGGGAAAAGGACATCAGGTGGGCACGATGGGATTTTAAACTGAAATCAGGGAAAAGTACATCAGGTGGGCACGATGGGATTTTAAACTGAAATCAGGGAAAAGGACATCACGTGGGCACGATGTGATTTTAAACTGAAATCAGGGAAAAGGACATCAGGTGGGCACGATGGGATTTTAAACTGAAATCAGGGAAAAGGATATCAGGTGGGCATGATGTGATTTTAAACTGAAATCAGGGAAAAGGACATCAGGTGGGCACGATGGGATTTTAAACTGAAATCAGGGAAAAGGATATCAGGTGGGCACGATGTGATTTTAAACTGAAATCAGGGAAAAGGACATCAGGTGGGCACGATGGGATTTTAAAATGAAATCAAGGAAAAGGATATCAGGTGTGCACGATGGGATTTTAAACTGAAATCAAGGAAAAGGGCATCAGGTGGGCATGATGGGATTTTAAACTGAAATCAGGGAAAAGGATATCAGGTGGGCACGATGTGATTTTAAACTGAAATCAGGGAAAAGGACATCAGGTGGGCACGATGGGATTTCAAACTGAAATCAAGGAAAAGGATATCAGGTGGGCACGATGGGATTTAAAACTGAAATCAGGGAAAATGACATCAGGTGGGCACGATGGGATTTTAAACTGAAATCAAGGAAAAGGATATCAGGTGGGCATGATGGGATTTTAAACTGAAATCAGGGAAAAGGATATCAGGTGGGCACGATGTGATTTTAAACTGAAATCAAGGAAAAGGACATCAGGTGGGCACGATGGGATTTTAAATTGAAATCAAGGAAAATGACATCAGGTGGGCATGATGGGATTTTAAACTGAAATCATGGAAAATGACATCAGGTGGGCACGATGGGATTTTAAACTGAACTCAGGGAAAAGGACATCAGGTGGGCATGATGGGATTTTAAACTGAACTCAGGGAATAGGACATCAGGTGGGCATGATGGCATTTTAAAATGAAATCAGGGAAAAGGACATCAGGTGGGCACGATGGGATTTTAAACTGAAATCAAGGAAAAGGTTATCAGGTGGGCATGATGGGATTTTAAACTGAAATCAGGGAAAAGGATATCAGGTGGGCACGATGTGATTTTAAACTGAAATCAAGGAAAATGACATCAGGTGGGCACGATGGGATTTTAAACTGAACTCAGGGAAAAGGACATCAGGTGGGCATGATGGGATTTTAAACTGAAATCAGGGAAAAGGACATCAGGTGGGCATGATGGGATTTTAAACTGAACTCAGGGAAAAGGACATCAGGTGGGCATGATGGGATTTTAAACTGAAATCAGGGAAAAGGACATCAGGTGGGCACGATGGGATTTTAAACTGAACTCAGGGAAATGGACATCAGGTGGGCATGATGGGATTTTAAACTGAACTCAGGGAAAAGGACATCAGGTGGGCATGATGGGATTTTAAACTGAACTCAGGGAAAAGGACATCAGGTGGGCACGATGGGATTTTAAACTGAACTCAGGGAAAAGGACATCAGGTGGGCATGATGGGATTTTAAACTGAACTCAGGGAAAAGGACATCAGGTGGGCATGATGGGATTTTAAACTGAACTCAGGGAAAAGGACATCAGGTGGGCATGATGGGATTTTAAACTGAAATCAGGGAAAAGGACATCAGGTGGGCACGATGGGATTTTAAACTGAACTCAGGGAAATGGACATCAGGTGGGCATGATGGGATTTTAAACTGAAATCAGGGAAAAGGACATCATGTGGGCACGATGGGATTTTAAACTGAAATCAGGGAAAAGGATATCAGGTGGGCACGATGTGATTTTAAACTGAAATCAGGGAAAAGGACATCAGGTGGGCACGATGGGATTTTAAACTGAAATCAGGGAAAAGGACATCAGGTGGGCACGATGGGATTTTAAACTGAACTCAGGGAAATGGACATCAGGTGGGCATGATGGGATTTTAAACTGAACTCAGGGAAAAGGACATCAGGTGGGCATGATGGGATTTTAAACTGAAATCAGGGAAAAGGATATCAGGTGGGCACGATGGGATTTTAAACTGAAATCAAGGAAAAGGATATCAGGTGGGCACGATGAGATTTTAACCTGAAATCAAGGAAAAGGCTATCAGGTGGGCACGATGGGATTTTCAACTGAAATCAAGGAAAAGGACATCAGGTGGGCACGATGGGATTTTCAACTGAAATCAAGGAAAAGAACATCAGGTGGGCACGATGGGATTTTAAACTGAAATCAAGGAAAAGGACATCAGGTGGGCACGATGGGATTTTAAACTGAAATCAAGGAAAAAGGATATCAGGTGGGCACGATGGGATTTTAAACTGAAATCAAGGAAAAAGGATATCAGGTGGGCACGATGGGATTTTAAACTGAAATCAGGGAAAAGGTCATCAGGTGGGCTCGATGGGATTTTAAACTGAAATCAGGGAAAAGGATATCAGGTGGGCACGATGGGATTTTCAACTGAAATCAGGGAAAAGGACATCTGTTGGGCATGATGGGATTTTAAACTGAAATCAGGGAAAAGGATATCAGGTGGGCATGATGGGATTTTCAACTGAAATCAGGGAAAAGGACATCTGTTGGGCATGATGGGATTTTAAACTGAAATCAGGGAAAAGGACATCAGGTGGGCACGATGGGATTTTTTACTGAAATCAAGGAAAATTCCATCAGGTGGGCACGATGGGATTTTAAACTGAAATCAGGGAAAAGCACATCAGGTGGGCATGATGGGATTTTAAACTGAAATCAGGGAAAAGGACATCAGGTGAGCACGATGGGATTTTAAACTGAAATCAAGGAAAAGGACATCAGGTGGGCACAATGGGATTTTAAACTGAAATCATGGAAAAGTATATCAGGTGGGCACGATTGGATTTTAAACTGAAATCATGGAAAAGGATATCAGGTGGGCACGATGGGATTTTCAACTGAAATCAGGGAAAATGACATCAGGTGGGCGTGATGGGATTTTAAACTGAAATCAGGGAAAAGGATATCAGGTGGGCATGATGGGATTTTAAACTGAAATCAGGGAAAACGATATCAGGTGGGCACGATGGGATTTTAAACTGAAATCAGGGAAAAGGACATCAGGTGGGCACGATTGGATTTTAAACTGAAATCAGGGAAAAGGATATCAGGTGGGCACGATGGGATTTTCAACTGAAATCAGGGAAAAGGACATCAGGTGGGCATGATGGGATTTTAAACTGAAATCAAGGAAAAGGACATCAGGTGGGCACGATGGGATTTTAAACTGAAATCAAGGAAAAGTACATCAGGTGGGCACGATGGGATTTTAAACTGAAATCAGTGAAAAGGACATCAGGTGGGCACGATGGGATTTTAAACTGAAATCAGGGAAAAGGATATCAGGTGGGCACGATTGGATTTTAAACTGAAATCAGGGAAAAGGACATCAGGTGGGCACGATGGGATTTTCAACTGAAATCAGGGAAAAGTACATCAGGTGGGCATGATGGGATTTTAAACTGAAATCAGGGAAAAGGATATCAGGTGGCCACGATGGGATTTTAAACTGAAATCAACGAAAAGGACATCTTTTGGGCATGATGGGATTTTAAACTGAAATCAGGGAAAAGGACATCAGGTGGGCATGATGGGATTTTAAACTGAAATCAGGGAAAAGGACATCATGTGGGCACGATGGGATTTTAAACTGAAATCAAGGAAAAGGACATCAGGTGGGCACGATGGGATTTTAAACTGAAATCAGGGAAAAGGACATCAGGTGGGCACGATGGGATTTTGAACTGAATTCAGGGAAAAGGATATCAGGTGGGCACGATGTGATTTTAAACTGGAATCAGGGAAAAGGACATCAGGTGGGCACGATGGGATTTTAAACTGAAATCAGGGAAAAGGATATCAGGTGGGCACGATGTGATTTTAAACTGAAATCAGGGAAAAGGACATCAGGTGGGCACGATGGGATTTTAAAATGAAATCAAGGAAAAGGATATCAGGTGTGCACGATGGGATTTTAAACTGAAATCAAGGAAAAGGGCATCAGGTGGGCATGATGGGATTTTAAACTGAAATCAGGGAAAAGGATATCAGGTGGGCACGATGTGATTTTAAACTGAAATCAGGGAAAAGGACATCAGGTGGGCACGATGGGATTTTAAACTGAAATCAAGGAAAAGGATATCAGGTGGGCACGATGGGATTTTAAACTGAAATCAGGGAAAATGACATCAGGTGGGCACGATGGGATTTTAAACTGAAATCAAGGAAAAGGATATCAGGTGGGCACGATGGGATTTTAAACTGAAATCAGGGAAAAGGATATCAGGTGGGCACGATGTGATTTTAAACTGAAATCAAGGAAAAGGACATCAGGTGGGCACGATGGGATTTTAAATTGAAATCAAGGAAAATGACATCAGGTGGGCACGATGGGATTTTAAACTGAAATCAGGGAAAATGACATCAGGTGGGCACGATGGGATTTTAAACTGAACTCAGGGAATAGGACATCAGGTGGGCACGATGGGATTTTAAACTGAAATCAAGGAAAAGGACATCAGGTGGGCACGATGGGATTTTAAACTGAAATCAAGGAAAAGGACATCAGGTGGGCACGATGGGATTTTAAACTGAAATCAGGGAAAATGACATCAGGTGGGCACGATGGGATTTTGAACTGAAATCAGGGAAAAGGATATCAGGTGGGCACGATGGGATTTTAAACTGAAATCAGGGAAAAGGACATCACGTGGGCACGATGTGATTTTAAACTGAAATCAGGGAAAAGGACATCAGGTGGGCACGATGGGATTTTAAACTGAAATCAGG
Organism: Myxine glutinosa; assembly: GCF_964187855.1. Lineage (NCBI taxonomy): Eukaryota > Metazoa > Chordata > Myxini > Myxiniformes > Myxinidae > Myxine > Myxine glutinosa. The sequence continues at coordinate 13,261,158 of NC_136263.1, forward strand.
GAAAAGTACATCAGGTGGGCACGATGGGATTTTAAACTGAAATCAGGGAAAAGGACATCACGTGGGCACGATGTGATTTTAAACTGAAATCAGGGAAAAGGACATCAGGTGGGCACGATGGGATTTTAAACTGAAATCAGGGAAAAGGATATCAGGTGGGCATGATGTGTTTTTAAACTGAAATCAGGGAAAAGGACATCAGGTGGGCACGATGGGATTTTAAACTGAAATCAGGGAAAAGGATATCAGGTGGGCACGATGTGATTTTAAACTGAAATCAGGGAAAAGGACATCAGGTGGGCACGATGGGATTTTAAAATGAAATCAAGGAAAAGGATATCAGGTGTGCACGATGGGATTTTAAACTGAAATCAAGGAAAAGGGCATCAGGTGGGCATGATGGGATTTTAAACTGAAATCAGGGAAAAGGATATCAGGTGGGCACGATGTGATTTTAAACTGAAATCAGGGAAAAGGACATCAGGTGGGCACGATGGGATTTCAAACTGAAATCAAGGAAAAGGATATCAGGTGGGCACGATGGGATTTAAAACTGAAATCAGGGAAAATGACATCAGGTGGGCACGATGGGATTTTAAACTGAAATCAAGGAAAAGGATATCAGGTGGGCATGATGGGATTTTAAACTGAAATCAGGGAAAAGGATATCAGGTGGGCACGATGTGATTTTAAACTGAAATCAAGGAAAAGGACATCAGGTGGGCACGATGGGATTTTAAATTGAAATCAAGGAAAATGACATCAGGTGGGCATGATGGGATTTTAAACTGAAATCATGGAAAATGACATCAGGTGGGCACGATGGGATTTTAAACTGAACTCAGGGAAAAGGACATCAGGTGGGCATGATGGGATTTTAAACTGAACTCAGGGAATAGGACATCAGGTGGGCATGATGGCATTTTAAAATGAAATCAGGGAAAAGGACATCAGGTGGGCATGATGGGATTTTAAACTGAAATCAAGGAAAAGGTTATCAGGTGGGCATGATGGGATTTTAAACTGAAATCAGGGAAAAGGATATCAGGTGGGCACGATGTGATTTTAAACTGAAATCAAGGAAAATGACATCAGGTGGGCACGATGGGATTTTAAACTGAACTCAGGGAAAAGGACATCAGGTGGGCATGATGGGATTTTAAACTGAAATCAGGGAAAAGGACATCAGGTGGGCATGATGGGATTTTAAACTGAACTCAGGGAAAAGGACATCAGGTGGGCATGATGGGATTTTAAACTGAAATCAGGGAAAAGGACATCAGGTGGGCACGATGGGATTTTAAACTGAACTCAGGGAAATGGACATCAGTTGGGCATGATGGGATTTTAAACTGAACTCAGGGAAAAGGACATCAGGTGGGCATGATGGGATTTTAAACTGAACTCAGGGAAAAGGACATCAGGTGGGCACGATGGGATTTTAAACTGAACTCAGGGAAAAGGACATCAGGTGGGCATGATGGGATTTTAAACTGAACTCAGGGAAAAGGACATCAGGTGGGCATGATGGGATTTTAAACTGAACTCAGGGAAAAGGACATCAGGTGGGCATGATGGGATTTTAAACTGAAATCAGGGAAAAGGACATCAGGTGGGCACGATGGGATTTTAAACTGAACTCAGGGAAATGGACATCAGGTGGGCATGATGGGATTTAAAACTGAAATCATGGAAAAGGACATCAGGTGGGCACGATGGGATTTTAAACTGAAATCAAGGAAAAGGACATCAGGTGGGCATGATGGCATTTTAAAATGAAATCAGGGAAAAGGACATCAGGTGGGCACGATGGGATTTTAAACTGAAATCAAGGAAAAGGTTATCAGGTGGGCATGATGGGATTTTAAACTGAAATCAGGGAAAAGGATATCAGGTGGGCACGATGTGATTTTAAACTGAAATCAAGGAAAAGGACATCAGGTGGGCACGATGGGATTTTAAATTGAAATCAAGGAAAATGACATCAGGTGGGCATGATGGGATTTTAAACTGAAATCATGGAAAATGACATCACGTGGGCACGATGGGATTTTAAACTGAACTCAGGGAAAAGGACATCAGGTGGGCATGATGGGATTTTAAACTGAAATCAGGGAAAAGGACATCAGGTGGGCACGATGGGATTTTAAACTGAACTCAGGGAAATGGACATCAGGTGGGCATGATGGGATTTTAAACTGAAATCAGGGAAAAGGACATCAGGTGGGCACGATGGGATTTTAAACTGAAATCAAGGAAAAGGACATCAGGTGGGCACGATGGGATTTTAAACTGAACTCAGGGAATAGGACATCAGGTGGGCATGATGGCATTTTAAAATGAAATCAGGGAAAAGGACATCAGGTGGGCACGATGGGATTTTAAACTGAAATCAGTGAAAAGGACATCAGGTGGGCACGATGGGATTTTAAACTGAAATCAGGGAAAAGGATATCAGGTGGGCACGATTGGATTTTAAACTGAAATCAGGGAAAAGGACATCAGGTGGGCACGATGGGATTTTCAACTGAAATCAGGGAAAAGGACATCAGGTGGGCATGATGGGATTTTAAACTGAAATCAGGGAAAAGGATATCAGGTGGGCACGATGGGATTTTAAACTGAAATCAACGAAAAGGACATCTTTTGGGCATGATGGGATTTTAAACTGAAATCAGGGAAAAGGACATCAGGTGGGCATGATGGGATTTTAAACTGAAATCAGGGAAAAGGACATCATGTGGGCACAATGGGATTTTAAACTGAAATCAGGGAAAAGGATATCAGGTGGGCACGATGTGATTTTAAACTGAAATCAGGGAAAAGGACATCAGGTGGGCACGATGGGATTTTAAACTGAAATCAGGGAAAAGGACATCAGGTGGGCACGATGGGATTTTGAACTGAATTCAGGGAAAAGGATATCAGGTGGGCACGATGTGATTTTAAACTGGAATCAGGGAAAAGGACATCAGGTGGGCACGATGGGATTTTAAACTGAAATCAGGGAAAAGGATATCAGGTGGGCACGATGTGATTTTAAACTGAAATCAGGGAAAAGGACATCAGGTGGGCACGATGGGATTTTAAAATGAAATCAAGGAAAAGGATATCAGGTGTGCACGATGGGATTTTAAACTGAAATCAAGGAAAAGGGCATCAGGTGGGCATGATGGGATTTTAAACTGAAATCAGGGAAAAGGATATCAGGTGGGCACGATGTGATTTTAAACTGAAATCAGGGAAAAGGACATCAGGTGGGCACGATGGGATTTTAAACTGAAATCAAGGAAAAGGATATCAGGTGGGCACGATGGGATTTTAAACTGAAATCAGGGAAAATGACATCAGGTGGGCACGATGGGATTTTAAACTGAAATCAAGGAAAAGGATATCAGGTGGGCACGATGGGATTTTAAACTGAAATCAGGGAAAAGGATATCAGGTGGGCACGATGTGATTTTAAACTGAAATCAAGGAAAAGGACATCAGGTGGGCACGATGGGATTTTAAATTGAAATCAAGGAAAATGACATCAGGTGGGCATGATGGGATTTTAAACTGAAATCATGGAAAATGACATCACGTGGGCACGATGGGATTTTAAACTGAACTCAGGGAAAAGGACATCAGGTGGGCATGATGGGATTTTAAACTGAAATCAGGGAAAAGGACATCAGGTGGGCACGATGGGATTTTAAACTGAACTCAGGGAAAAGGACATCAGGTGGGCATGATGGGATTTTAAACTGAAATCAGGGAAAAGGACATCAGGTGGGCACGATGGGATTTTAAACTGAAATCAAGGAAAAGGACATCAGGTGGGCACGATGGGATTTTAAACTGAACTCAGGGAATAGGACATCAGGTGGGCACGATGGGATTTTAAACTGAAATCAAGGAAAAGGACATCAGGTGGGCACGATGGGATTTTAAACTGAAATCAAGGAAAAGGACATCAGGTGGGCACGATGGGATTTTAAACTGAAATCAGGGAAAATGACATCAGGTGGGCACGATGGGATTTTGAACTGAAATCAGGGAAAAGGATATCAGGTGGGCACGATGGGATTTTAAACTGAAATCAGGGAAAAGGACATCACGTGGGCACGATGTGATTTTAAACTGAAATCAGGGAAAAGGACATCAGGTGGGCACGATGGGATTTTAAACTGAAATCAGGGAAAAGTACATCAGGTGGGCACGATGGGATTTTAAACTGAAATCAGGGAAAAGGACATCACGTGGGCACGATGTGATTTTAAACTGAAATCAGGGAAAAGGACATCAGGTGGGCACGATGGGATTTTAAACTGAAATCAGGGAAAAGGATATCAGGTGGGCATGATGTGATTTTAAACTGAAATCAGGGAAAAGGACATCAGGTGGGCACGATGGGATTTTAAACTGAAATCAGGGAAAAGGATATCAGGTGGGCACGATGTGATTTTAAACTGAAATCAGGGAAAAGGACATCAGGTGGGCACGATGGGATTTTAAAATGAAATCAAGGAAAAGGATATCAGGTGTGCACGATGGGATTTTAAACTGAAATCAAGGAAAAGGGCATCAGGTGGGCATGATGGGATTTTAAACTGAAATCAGGGAAAAGGATATCAGGTGGGCACGATGTGATTTTAAACTGAAATCAGGGAAAAGGACATCAGGTGGGCACGATGGGATTTCAAACTGAAATCAAGGAAAAGGATATCAGGTGGGCACGATGGGATTTAAAACTGAAATCAGGGAAAATGACATCAGGTGGGCACGATGGGATTTTAAACTGAAATCAAGGAAAAGGATATCAGGTGGGCATGATGGGATTTTAAACTGAAATCAGGGAAAAGGATATCAGGTGGGCACGATGTGATTTTAAACTGAAATCAAGGAAAAGGCCATCAGGTGGGCACGATGGGATTTTAAATTGAAATCAAGGAAAATGACATCAGGTGGGCATGATGGGATTTTAAACTGAAATCATGGAAAATGACATCAGGTGGGCACGATGGGATTTTAAACTGAACTCAGGGAAAAGGACATCAGGTGGGCATGATGGGATTTTAAACTGAACTCAGGGAATAGGACATCAGGTGGGCATGATGGCATTTTAAAATGAAATCAGGGAAAAGGACATCAGGTGGGCACGATGGGATTTTAAACTGAAATCAAGGAAAAGGTTATCAGGTGGGCATGATGGGATTTTAAACTGAAATCAGGGAAAAGGATATCAGGTGGGCACGATGTGATTTTAAACTGAAATCAAGGAAAATGACATCAGGTGGGCACGATGGGATTTTAAACTGAACTCAGGGAAAAGGACATCAGGTGGGCATGATGGGATTTTAAACTGAAATCAGGGAAAAGGACATCAGGTGGGCATGATGGGATTTTAAACTGAACTCAGGGAAAAGGACATCAGGTGGGCATGATGGGATTTTAAACTGAAATCAGGGAAAAGGACATCAGGTGGGCACGATGGGATTTTAAACTGAACTCAGGGAAATGGACATCAGGTGGGCATGATGGGATTTTAAACTGAACTCAGGGAAAAGGACATCAGGTGGGCATGATGGGATTTTAAACTGAACTCAGGGAAAAGGACATCAGGTGGGCACGATGGGATTTTAAACTGAACTCAGGGAAAAGGACATCAGGTGGGCATGATGGGATTTTAAACTGAACTCAGGGAAAAGGACATCAGGTGGGCATGATGGGATTTTAAACTGAACTCAGGGAAAAGGACATCAGGTGGGCATGATGGGATTTTAAACTGAAATCAGGGAAAAGGACATCAGGTGGGCACGATGGGATTTTAAACTGAACTCAGGGAAATGGACATCAGGTGGGCATGATGGGATTTTAAACTGAAATCAGGGAAAAGGACATCATGTGGGCACGATGGGATTTTAAACTGAAATCAGGGAAAAGGATATCAGGTGGGCACGATGTGATTTTAAACTGAAATCAGGGAAAAGGACATCAGGTGGGCACGATGGGATTTTAAACTGAAATCAGGGAAAAGGACATCAGGTGGGCACGATGGGATTTTGAACTGAATTCAGGGAAAAGGATATCAGGTGGGCACGATGTGATTTTAAACTGGAATCAGGGAAAAGGACATCAGGTCGGCACGATGGGATTTTAAACTGAAATCAGGGAAAAGGATATCAGGTGGGCACGATGTGATTTTAAACTGAAATCAGGGAAAAGGACATCAGGTGGGCACGATGGGATTTTAAAATGAAATCAAGGAAAAGGATATCAGGTGTGCACGATGGGATTTTAAACTGAAATCAAGGAAAAGGGCATCAGGTGGGCATGATGGGATTTTAAACTGAAATCAGGGAAAAGGATATCAGGTGGGCACGATGTGATTTTAAACTGAAATCAGGGAAAAGGACATCAGGTGGGCACGATGGGATTTTAAACTGAAATCAAGGAAAAGGATATCAGGTGGGCACGATGGGATTTTAAACTGAAATCAGGGAAAATGACATCAGGTGGGCACGATGGGATTTTAAACTGAAATCAAGGAAAAGGATATCAGGTGGGCACGATGGGATTTTAAACTGAAATCAGGGAAAAGGATATCAGGTGGGCACGATGTGATTTTAAACTGAAATCAAGGAAAAGGACATCAGGTGGGCACGATGGGATTTTAAATTGAAATCAAGGAAAATGACATCAGGTGGGCATGATGGGATTTTAAACTGAAATCATGGAAAATGACATCACGTGGGCACGATGGGATTTTAAACTGAACTCAGGGAAAAGGACATCAGGTGGGCATGATGGGATTTTAAACTGAAATCAAGGAAAAGGACATCAGGTGGGCACGATGGGATTTTAAACTGAACTCAGGGAAAAGGACATCAGGTGGGCATGATGGGATTTTAAACTGAAATCAGGGAAAAGGACATCAGGTGGGCACGATGGGATTTTAAACTGAAATCAAGGAAAAGGACATCAGGTGGGCACGATGGGATTTTAAACTGAACTCAGGGAATAGGACATCAGGTGGGCACGATGGGATTTTAAACTGAAATCAAGGAAAAGGACATCAGGTGGGCACGATGGGATTTTAAACTGAAATCAAGGAAAAGGACATCAGGTGGGCACGATGGGATTTTAAACTGAAATCAGGGAAAATGACATCAGGTGGGCACGATGGGATTTTGAACTGAAATCAGGGAAAAGGATATCAGGTGGGCACGATGGGATTTTAAACTGAAATCAGGGAAAAGGACATCACGTGGGCACGATGTGATTTTAAACTGAAATCAGGGAAAAGGACATCAGGTGGGCACGATGGGATTTTAAACTGAAATCAGGGAAAAGTACATCAGGTGGGCACGATGGGATTTTAAACTGAAATCAGGGAAAAGGACATCACGTGGGCACGATGTGATTTTAAACTGAAATCAGGGAAAAGGACATCAGGTGGGCACGATGGGATTTTAAACTGAAATCAGGGAAAAGGATATCAGGTGGGCATGATGTGATTTTAAACTGAAATCAGGGAAAAGGACATCAGGTGGGCACGATGGGATTTTAAACTGAAATCAGGGAAAAGGATATCAGGTGGGCACGATGTGATTTTAAACTGAAATCAGGGAAAAGGACATCAGGTGGGCACGATGGGATTTTAAAATGAAATCAAGGAAAAGGATATCAGGTGTGCACGATGGGATTTTAAACTGAAATCAAGGAAAAGGGCATCAGGTGGGCATGATGGGATTTTAAACTGAAATCAGGGAAAAGGATATCAGGTGGGCACGATGTGATTTTAAACTGAAATCAGGGAAAAGGACATCAGGTGGGCACGATGGGATTTCAAACTGAAATCAAGGAAAAGGATATCAGGTGGGCACGATGGGATTTAAAACTGAAATCAGGGAAAATGACATCAGGTGGGCACGATGGGATTTTAAACTGAAATCAAGGAAAAGGATATCAGGTGGGCATGATGGGATTTTAAACTGAAATCAGGGAAAAGGATATCAGGTGGGCACGATGTGATTTTAAACTGAAATCAAGGAAAAGGACATCAGGTGGGCACGATGGGATTTTAAATTGAAATCAAGGAAAATGACATCAGGTGGGCATGATGGGATTTTAAACTGAAATCATGGAAAATGACATCAGGTGGGCACGATGGGATTTTAAACTGAACTCAGGGAAAAGGACATCAGGTGGGCATGATGGGATTTTAAACTGAACTCAGGGAATAGGACATCAGGTGGGCATGATGGCATTTTAAAATGAAATCAGGGAAAAGGACATCAGGTGGGCACGATGGGATTTTAAACTGAAATCAAGGAAAAGGTTATCAGGTGGGCATGATGGGATTTTAAACTGAAATCAGGGAAAAGGATATCAGGTGGGCACGATGTGATTTTAAACTGAAATCAAGGAAAATGACATCAGGTGGGCACGATGGGATTTTAAACTGAACTCAGGGAAAAGGACATCAGGTGGGCATGATGGGATTTTAAACTGAAATCAGGGAAAAGGACATCAGGTGGGCATGATGGGATTTTAAACTGAACTCAGGGAAAAGGACATCAGGTGGGCATGATGGGATTTTAAACTGAAATCAGGGAAAAGGACATCAGGTGGGCACGATGGGATTTTAAACTGAACTCAGGGAAATGGACATCAGGTGGGCATGATGGGATTTTAAACTGAACTCAGGGAAAAGGACATCAGGTGGGCATGATGGGATTTTAAACTGAACTCAGGGAAAAGGACATCAGGTGGGCACGATGGGATTTTAAACTGAACTCAGGGAAAAGGACATCAGGTGGGCATGATGGGATTTTAAACTGAACTCAGGGAAAAGGACATCAGGTGGGCATGATGGGATTTTAAACTGAACTCAGGGAAAAGGACATCAGGTGGGCATGATGGGATTTTAAACTGAAATCAGGGAAAAGGACATCAGGTGGGCACGATGGGATTTTAAACTGAACTCAGGGAAATGGACATCAGGTGGGCATGATGGGATTTTAAACTGAAATCATGGAAAAGGACATCAGGTGGGCACGATGGGATTTTAAACTGAAATCAAGGAAAAGGACATCAGGTGGGCACGATGGGATTTTAAACTGAACTCAGGGAATAGGACATCAGGTGGGCATGATGGCATTTTAAAATGAAATCAGGGAAAAGGACATCAGGTGGGCACGATGGGATTTTAAACTGAAATCAAGGAAAAGGTTATCAGGTGGGCATGATGGGATTTTAAACTGAAATCAGGGAAAAGGATATCAGGTGGGCACGATGTGATTTTAAACTGAAATCAAGGAAAAGGACATCAGGTGGGCACGATGGGATTTTAAATTGAAATCAAGGAAAATGACATCAGGTGGGCATGATGGGATTTTAAACTGAAATCATGGAAAATGACATCACGTGGGCACGATGGGATTTTAAACTGAACTCAGGGAAAAGGACATCAGGTGGGCATGATGGGATTTTAAACTGAAATCAGAGAAAAGGACATCAGGTGGGCACGATGGGATTTTAAACTGAACTCAGGGAAATGGACATCAGGTGGGCATGATGGGATTTTAAACTGAAATCAGGGAAAAGGACATCAGGTGGGCACGATGGGATTTTAAACTGAAATCAAGGAAAAGGACATCAGGTGGGCACGATGGGATTTTAAACTGAACTCAGGGAATAGGACATCAGGTGGGCATGATGGCATTTTAAAATGAAATCAGGGAAAAGGACATCAGGTGGGCACGATGGGATTTTAAACTGAAATCAGTGAAAAGGACATCAGGTGGGCACGATGGGATTTTAAACTGAAATCAGGGAAAAGGATATCAGGTGGGCACGATGTGATTTTAAACTGAAATCAGGGAAAAGGACATCAGGTGGGCACGATGGGATTTTAAACTGAAATCAAGGAAAAGGATATCAGGTGGGCACGATGGGATTTTAAACTGAACTCAGGGAAATGGACATCAGGGGGGCATGATGGGATTTTAAACTGAAATCAGGGAAAAGGACATCAGGTGGGCACGATGGGATTTTAAACTGAAATCAAGGAAAAGGACATCAGGTGGGCACGATGGGATTTTAAACTGAACTCAGGGAATAGGACATCAGGTGGGCATGATGGCATTTTAAAATGAAATCAGGGAAAAGGACATCAGGTGGGCACGATGGGATTTTAAACTGAAATCAGTGAAAAGGACATCAGGTGGGCACGATGGGATTTTAAACTGAAATCAAGGAAAAGGACATCAGGTGGGCACGATGGGATTTTAAACTGAAATCAAGGAAAAGGACCTCAGGTGGGCACGATGGGATTTTAAACTGAAATCAGGGAAAATGACATCAGGTGGGCACGATGGGATTTTAAACTGAACTCAGGGAAAAGGATATCAGGTGGGCATGATGGTTTTTAAACTGAAATCAGGGAAAAGGAAATCAGGTGGGCACGATGGGATTTTAAACTGAAATCAAGGAAAAGGACATCAGGTGGGCACGATGGGATTTTAAACTGAAATCAAGGAAAAGGACATCAGGTGGTCACGATGGGATTTTAAACTGAAATCAAGGAAAAGGACATCAGGTGGGCAGGATGGGATTTTAATCTGAAGTCAGGGAATAGGACATCAGGTGGGCATGATGGGATTTTAAAATGAAATCAGGGAAAATGACATCACGTGGGCACGATGGGATTTTAAACTGAACTCAGGGAAAAGGACATCAGGTGGGCATGATGGGATTTTAAACTGAACTCAGGGAAAAGGACATCAGGTGGGCACGATGGGATTTTAAACTGAACTCAGGGAAAAGGCCATCAGGTGGGCATGATGGGATTTTAAACTGAAATCAGGGAAAAGGACATCAGGTGGGCACGATGGGATTTTAAACTGAAATCAAGGAAAAGGACATCAGGTGGGCACGATGGGATTTTAAACTGAACTCAGGGAATAGGACATCAGGTGGGCACGATGGGATTTTAAACTGAAATCAAGGAAAAGGACATCAGGTGGGCACGATGGGATTTTAAACTGAAATCAAGGAAAAGGACATCAGGTGGGCACGATGGGATTTTAAACTGAAATCAGAAAAATGACATCAGGTGGGCATGATGGGATTTTGAACTGAAATCAGGGAAAAGGATATCAGGTGGGCACGATGGGATTTTAAACTGAAATCAGGGAAAAGGACATCACGTGGGCACGATGTGATTTTAAACTGAAATCAGGGAAAAGGACATCAGGTGGGCACGATGGGATTTTAAACTGAAATCAGGGAAAAGTACATCAGGTGGGCACGATGGGATTTTAAACTGAAATCAGGGAAAAGGACATCACGTGGGCACGATGTGATTTTAAACTGAAATCAGGGAAAAGGACATCAGGTGGGCACGATGGGATTTTAAACTGAAATCAGGGAAAAGGATATCAGGTGGGCATGATGTGATTTTAAACTGAAATCAGGGAAAAGGACATCAGGTGGGCACGATGGGATTTTAAACTGAAATCAGGGAAAAGGATATCAGGTGGGCACGATGTGATTTTAAACTGAAATCAGGGAAAAGGACATCAGGTGGGCACAATGGGATTTTAAACTGAAATCAAGGAAAAGGGCATCAGGTGGGCATGATGGGATTTTAAACTGAAATCAGGGAAAAGGATATCAGGTGGGCACGATGTGATTTTAAACTGAAATCAGGGAAAAGGACATCAGGTGGGCACGATGGGATTTTAAACTGAAATCAAGGAAAAGGATATCAGGTGGGCACGATGGGATTTTAAACTGAAATCAGGGAAAATGACATCAGGTGGGCACGATGGGATTTTAAACTGAAATCAAGGAAAAGGATATCAGGTGGGCATGATGGGATTTTAAACTGAAATCAGGGAAAAGGATATCAGGTGGGCACGATGTGATTTTAAACTGAAATCAAGGAAAAGGACATCAGGTGGGCACGATGGGATTTTAAATTGAAATCAAGGAAAATGACATCAGGTGGGCATGATGGGATTTTAAACTGAAATCATGGAAAATGACATCACGTGGGCACGATGGGATTTTAAACTGAACTCAGGGAAAAGGACATCAGGTGGGCATGATGGGATTTTAAACTGAAATCAGGGAAAAGGACATCAGGTGGGCACGATGGGATTTTAAACTGAACTCAGGGAAATGGACATCAGGTGGGCATGATGGGATTTTAAACTGAAATCAGGGAAAAGGACATCAGGTGGGCACGATGGGATTTTAAACTGAAATCAGGGAAAAGGATATCAGGTGGGCACGATGGGATTTTCAACTGAAATCAGGGAAAAGGACATCTGTTGGGCATGATGGGATTTTAAACTGAAATCAGGGAAAAGGATATCAGGTGGGCATGATGGGATTTTCAACTGAAATCAGGGAAAAGGACATCTGTTGGGCATGATGGGATTTTAAACTGAAATCAAGGAAAAGGATATCAGGTGGGCACGATGGGATTTTAAACTGAACTCAGGGAAATGGACATCAGGGGGGCATGATGCGATTTTAAACTGAAATCAGGGAAAAGGACATCAGGTGGGCACGATGGGATTTTAAACTGAAATCAAGGAAAAGGACATCAGGTGGGCACGATGGGATTTTAAACTGAACTCAGGGAATAGGACATCAGGTGGGCATGATGGCATTTTAAAATGAAATCAGGGAAAAGGACATCAGGTGGGCACGATGGGATTTTAAACTGAAATCAGTGAAAAGGACATCAGGTGGGCACGATGGGATTTTAAACTGAAATCAAGGAAAAGGACATCAGGTGGGCACGATGGGATTTTAAACTGAAATCAAGGAAAAGGACATCAGGTGGGCACGATGGGATTTTAAACTGAAATCAGGGAAAATGACATCAGGTGGGCACGATGGGATTTTAAACTGAACTCAGGGAAAAGGATATCAGGTGGGCATGATGGTTTTTAAACTGAAATCAGGGAAAAGGAAATCAGGTGGGCACGATGGGATTTTAAACTGAAATCAAGGAAAAGGACATCAGGTGGGCACGATGGGATTTTAAACTGAAATCAAGGAAAAGGACATCAGGTGGTCACGATGGGATTTTAAACTGAAATCAAGGAAAAGGACATCAGGTGGGCACGATGGGATTTTAATCTGAAGTCAGGGAATAGGACATCAGGTGGGCATGATGGGATTTTAAAATGAAATCAGGGAAAATGACATCACGTGGGCACGATGGGATTTTAAACTGAACTCAGGGAAAAGGACATCAGGTGGGCATGATGGGATTTTAAACTGAAATCAGGGAAAAGGACATCAGGTGGGCACGATGGGATTTTAAACTGAACTCAGGGAAAAGGACATCAGGTGGGCACGATGGGATTTTAAACTGAAATCAAGGAAAAGGACATCAGGTGGGCACGATGGGATTTTAAACTGAAATCAGAAAAATGACATCAGGTGGGCATGATGGGATTTTGAACTGAAATCAGGGAAAAGGATATCAGGTGGGCACGATGGGATTTTAAACTGAAATCAGGGAAAAGGACATCACGTGGGCACGATGTGATTTTAAACTGAAATCAGGGAAAAGGACATCAGGTGGGCACGATGGGATTTTAAACTGAAATCAGGGAAAAGTACATCAGGTGGGCACGATGGGATTTTAAACTGAAATCAGGGAAAAGGACATCACGTGGGCACGATGTGATTTTAAACTGAAATCAGGGAAAAGGACATCAGGTGGGCACGATGGGATTTTAAACTGAAATCAGGGAAAAGGATATCAGGTGGGCATGATGTGATTTTAAACTGAAATCAGGGAAAAGGACATCAGGTGGGCACGATGGGATTTTAAACTGAAATCAGGGAAAAGGATATCAGGTGGGCACGATGTGATTTTAAACTGAAATCAGGGAAAAGGACATCAGGTGGGCACAATGGGATTTTAAACTGAAATCAAGGAAAAGGGCATCAGGTGGGCATGATGGGATTTTAAACTGAAATCAGGGAAAAGGATATCAGGTGGGCACGATGTGATTTTAAACTGAAATCAGGGAAAAGGACATCAGGTGGGCACGATGGGATTTTAAACTGAAATCAAGGAAAAGGATATCAGGTGGGCACGATGGGATTTTAAACTGAAATCAGGGAAAATGACATCAGGTGGGCACGATGGGATTTTAAACTGAAATCAAGGAAAAGGATATCAGGTGGGCATGATGGGATTTTAAACTGAAATCAGGGAAAAGGATATCAGGTGGGCACGATGTGATTTTAAACTGAAATCAAGGAAAAGGACATCAGGTGGGCACGATGGGATTTTAAATTGAAATCAAGGAAAATGACATCAGGTGGGCATGATGGGATTTTAAACTGAAATCATGGAAAATGACATCACGTGGGCACGATGGGATTTTAAACTGAACTCAGGGAAAAGGACATCAGGTGGGCATGATGGGATTTTAAACTGAAATCAGGGAAAAGGACATCAGGTGGGCACGATGGGATTTTAAACTGAACTCAGGGAAATGGACATCAGGTGGGCATGATGGGATTTTAAACTGAAATCAGGGAAAAGGACATCAGGTGGGCACGATGGGATTTTAAACTGAAATCAGGGAAAAGGATATCAGGTGGGCACGATGGGATTTTCAACTGAAATCAGGGAAAAGGACATCTGTTGGGCATGATGGGATTTTAAACTGAAATCAGGGAAAAGGATATCAGGTGGGCATGATGGGATTTTCAACTGAAATCAGGGAAAAGGACATCTGTTGGGCATGATGGGATTTTAAACTGAAATCAAGGAAAAGGATATCAGGTGGGCACGATGGGATTTTAAACTGAACTCAGGGAAATGGACATCAGGGGGGCATGATGCGATTTTAAACTGAAATCAGGGAAAAGGACATCAGGTGGGCACGATGGGATTTTAAACTGAAATCAAGGAAAAGGACATCAGGTGGGCACGATGGGATTTTAAACTGAACTCAGGGAATAGGACATCAGGTGGGCATGATGGCATTTTAAAATGAAATCAGGGAAAAGGACATCAGGTGGGCACGATGGGATTTTAAACTGAAATCAGTGAAAAGGACATCAGGTGGGCACGATGGGATTTTAAACTGAAATCAAGGAAAAGGACATCAGGTGGGCACGATGGGATTTTAAACTGAAATCAAGGAAAAGGACATCAGGTGGGCACGATGGGATTTTAAACTGAAATCAGGGAAAATGACATCAGGTGGGCACGATGGGATTTTAAACTGAACTCAGGGAAAAGGATATCAGGTGGGCATGATGGTTTTTAAACTGAAATCAGGGAAAAGGAAATCAGGTGGGCACGATGGGATTTTAAACTGAAATCAAGGAAAAGGACATCAGGTGGGCACGATGGGATTTTAAACTGAAATCAAGGAAAAGGACATCAGGTGGTCACGATGGGATTTTAAACTGAAATCAAGGAAAAGGACATCAGGTGGGCACGATGGGATTTTAATCTGAAGTCAGGGAATAGGACATCAGGTGGGCATGATGGGATTTTAAAATGAAATCAGGGAAAATGACATCACGTGGGCACGATGGGATTTTAAACTGAACTCAGGGAAAAGGACATCAGGTGGGCATGATGGGATTTTAAACTGAAATCAGGGAAAAGGACATCAGGTGGGCACGATGGGATTTTAAACTGAACTCAGGGAAAAGGACATCAGGTGGGCATGATGGGATTTTAAACTGAAATCAGGGAAAAGGACATCAGGTGGGCACGATGGGATTTTAAACTGAAATCAAGGAAAAGGACATCAGGTGGGCACGATGGGATTTTAAACTGAACTCAGGGAATAGGACATCAGGTGGGCACGATGGGATTTTAAACTGAAATCAAGGAAAAGGACATCAGGTGGGCACGATGGGATTTTAAACTGAAATCAAGGAAAAGGACATCAGGTGGGCACGATGGGATTTTAAACTGAAATCAGAAAAATGACATCAGGTGGGCATGATGGGATTTTGAACTGAAATCAGGGAAAAGGATATCAGGTGGGCACGATGGGATTTTAAACTGAAATCAGGGAAAAGGACATCACGTGGGCACGATGTGATTTTAAACTGAAATCAGGGAAAAGGACATCAGGTGGGCACAATGGGATTTTAAACTGAAATCAGGGAAAAGTACATCAGGTGGGCACGATGGGATTTTAAACTGAAATCAGGGAAAAGGACATCACGTGGGCACGATGTGATTTTAAACTGAAATCAGGGAAAAGGACATCAGGTGGGCACGATGGGATTTTAAACTGAAATCAGGGAAAAGGATATCAGGTGGGCATGATGTGATTTTAAACTGAAATCAGGGAAAAGGACATCAGGTGGGCACGATGGGATTTTAAACTGAAATCAGGGAAAAGGATATCAGGTGGGCACGATGTGATTTTAAACTGAAATCAGGGAAAAGGACATCAGGTGGGCACAATGGGATTTTAAACTGAAATCAAGGAAAAGGGCATCAGGTGGGCATGATGGGATTTTAAACTGAAATCAGGGAAAAGGATATCAGGTGGGCACGATGTGATTTTAAACTGAAATCAGGGAAAAGGACATCAGGTGGGCACGATGGGATTTTAAACTGAAATCAAGGAAAAGGATATCAGGTGGGCACGATGGGATTTTAAACTGAAATCAGGGAAAATGACATCAGGTGGGCACGATGGGATTTTAAACTGAAATCAAGGAAAAGGATATCAGGTGGGCATGATGGGATTTTAAACTGAAATCAGGGAAAAGGATATCAGGTGGGCACGATGTGATTTTAAACTGAAATCAAGGAAAAGGACATCAGGTGGGCACGATGGGATTTTAAATTGAAATCAAGGAAAATGACATCAGGTGGGCATGATGGGATTTTAAACTGAAATCATGGAAAATGACATCACGTGGGCACGATGGGATTTTAAACTGAACTCAGGGAAAAGGACATCAGGTGGGCATGATGGGATTTTAAACTGAAATCAGGGAAAAGGACATCAGGTGGGCACGATGGGATTTTAAACTGAACTCAGGGAAATGGACATCAGGTGGGCATGATGGGATTTTAAACTGAAATCAGGGAAAAGGACATCAGGTGGGCACGATGGGATTTTAAACTGAAATCAGGGAAAAGGATATCAGGTGGGCACGATGGGATTTTCAACTGAAATCAGGGAAAAGGACATCTGTTGGGCATGATGGGATTTTAAACTGAAATCAGGGAAAAGGATATCAGGTGGGCATGATGGGATTTTCAACTGAAATCAGGGAAAAGGACATCAGGTGGGCACGATGGGATTTTAAACTGAAATCATGGAAAAGGACATCAGGTGGGCACGATGGGATTTTAAACTGAAATCAAGGAAAAGGACATCAGGTGGGCACGATGGGATTTTAAACTGAAATCAAGGAAAAGGACATCAGGTGGGCACGATGGGATTTTAAACTGAACTCAGGGAATAGGACATCAGGTGGGCATGATGGCATTTTAAAATGAAATCAGGGAAAAGGACATCAGGTGGGCACGATGGGATTTTAAACTGAAATCAAGGAAAAGGTTATCAGGTGGGCATGATGGGATTTTAAACTGAAATCAGGGAAAAGGATATCAGGTGGGCACGATGTGATTTTAAACTGAAATCAAGGAAAAGGACATCAGGTGGGCACGATGGGATTTTAAATTGAAATCAAGGAAAATGACATCAGGTGGGCATGATGGGATTTTAAACTGAAATCATGGAAAATGACATCACGTGGGCACGATGGGATTTTAAACTGAACTCAGGGAAAAGGACATCAGGTGGGCATGATGGGATTTTAAACTGAAATCAGAGAAAAGGACATCAGGTGGGCACGATGGGATTTTAAACTGAACTCAGGGAAATGGACATCAGGTGGGCATGATGGGATTTTAAACTGAAATCAGGGAAAAGGACATCAGGTGGGCACGATGGGATTTTAAACTGAAATCAAGGAAAAGGACATCAGGTGGGCACGATGGGATTTTAAACTGAACTCAGGGAATAGGACATCAGGTGGGCATGATGGCATTTTAAAATGAAATCAGGGAAAAGGACATCAGGTGGGCACGATGGGATTTTAAACTGAAATCAGTGAAAAGGACATCAGGTGGGCACGATGGGATTTTAAACTGAAATCAGGGAAAAGGATATCAGGTGGGCATGATTGGATTTTAAACTGAAATCAGGGAAAAGGACATCAGGTGGGCACGATGGGATTTTCAACTGAAATCAGGGAAAAGGACATCAGGTGGGCATGATGGGATTTTAAACTGAAATCAGGGAAAAGGATATCAGGTGGGCACGATGGGATTTTAAACTGAAATCAACGAAAAGGACATCTTTTGGGCATGATGGGATTTTAAACTGAAATCAGGGAAAAGGACATCAGGTGGGCATGATGGGATTTTAAACTGAAATCAGGGAAAAGGACATCATGTGGGCACGATGGGATTTTAAACTGAAATCAAGGAAAAGGACATCAGGTGGGCACGATGGGATTTTAAACTGAAATCAGGGAAAAGGACATCAGGTGGGCACGATGGGATTTTGAACTGAATTCAGGGAAAAGGATATCAGGTGGGCACGATGTGATTTTAAACTGAAATCAGGGAAAAGGACATCAGGTGGGCACGATGGGATTTTAAACTGAAATCAGGGAAAAGGATATCAGGTGGGCACGATGTGATTTTAAACTGAAATCAGGGAAAAGGACATCAGGTGGGCACGATGGGATTTTAAACTGAAATCAAGGAAAAGGATATCAGGTGGGCACGATGGGATTTTAAACTGAACTCAGGGAAATGGACATCAGGGGGGCATGATGGGATTTTAAACTGAAATCAGGGAAAAGGACATCAGGTGGGCACGATGGGATTTTAAACTGAAATCAAGGAAAAGGACATCAGGTGGGCACGATGGGATTTTAAACTGAACTCAGGGAATAGGACATCAGGTGGGCATGATGGCATTTTAAAATGAAATCAGGGAAAAGGACATCAGGTGGGCACGATGGGATTTTAAACTGAAATCAGTGAAAAGGACATCAGGTGGGCACGATGGGATTTTAAACTGAAATCAAGGAAAAGGACATCAGGTGGGCACGATGGGATTTTAAACTGAAATCAAGGAAAAGGACCTCAGGTGGGCACGATGGGATTTTAAACTGAAATCAGGGAAAATGACATCAGGTGGGCACGATGGGATTTTAAACTGAACTCAGGGAAAAGGATATCAGGTGGGCATGATGGTTTTTAAACTGAAATCAGGGAAAAGGAAATCAGGTGGGCACGATGGGATTTTAAACTGAAATCAAGGAAAAGGACATCAGGTGGGCACGATGGGATTTTAAACTGAAATCAAGGAAAAGGACATCAGGTGGTCACGATGGGATTTTAAACTGAAATCAAGGAAAAGGACATCAGGTGGGCAGGATGGGATTTTAATCTGAAGTCAGGGAATAGGACATCAGGTGGGCATGATGGGATTTTAAAATGAAATCAGGGAAAATGACATCACGTGGGCACGATGGGATTTTAAACTGAACTCAGGGAAAAGGACATCAGGTGGGCATGATGGGATTTTAAACTGAACTCAGGGAAAAGGACATCAGGTGGGCACGATGGGATTTTAAACTGAACTCAGGGAAAAGGCCATCAGGTGGGCATGATGGGATTTTAAACTGAAATCAGGGAAAAGGACATCAGGTGGGCACGATGGGATTTTAAACTGAAATCAAGGAAAAGGACATCAGGTGGGCACGATGGGATTTTAAACTGAACTCAGGGAATAGGACATCAGGTGGGCACGATGGGATTTTAAACTGAAATCAAGGAAAAGGACATCAGGTGGGCACGATGGGATTTTAAACTGAAATCAAGGAAAAGGACATCAGGTGGGCACGATGGGATTTTAAACTGAAATCAGAAAAATGACATCAGGTGGGCATGATGGGATTTTGAACTGAAATCAGGGAAAAGGATATCAGGTGGGCACGATGGGATTTTAAACTGAAATCAGGGAAAAGGACATCACGTGGGCACGATGTGATTTTAAACTGAAATCAGGGAAAAGGACATCAGGTGGGCACGATGGGATTTTAAACTGAAATCAGGGAAAAGTACATCAGGTGGGCACGATGGGATTTTAAACTGAAATCAGGGAAAAGGACATCACGTGGGCACGATGTGATTTTAAACTGAAATCAGGGAAAAGGACATCAGGTGGGCACGATGGGATTTTAAACTGAAATCAGGGAAAAGGATATCAGGTGGGCATGATGTGATTTTAAACTGAAATCAGGGAAAAGGACATCAGGTGGGCACGATGGGATTTTAAACTGAAATCAGGGAAAAGGATATCAGGTGGGCACGATGTGATTTTAAACTGAAATCAGGGAAAAGGACATCAGGTGGGCACAATGGGATTTTAAACTGAAATCAAGGAAAAGGGCATCAGGTGGGCATGATGGGATTTTAAACTGAAATCAGGGAAAAGGATATCAGGTGGGCACGATGTGATTTTAAACTGAAATCAGGGAAAAGGACATCAGGTGGGCACGATGGGATTTTAAACTGAAATCAAGGAAAAGGATATCAGGTGGGCACGATGGGATTTTAAACTGAAATCAGGGAAAATGACATCAGGTGGGCACGATGGGATTTTAAACTGAAATCAAGGAAAAGGATATCAGGTGGGCATGATGGGATTTTAAACTGAAATCAGGGAAAAGGATATCAGGTGGGCACGATGTGATTTTAAACTGAAATCAAGGAAAAGGACATCAGGTGGGCACGATGGGATTTTAAATTGAAATCAAGGAAAATGACATCAGGTGGGCATGATGGGATTTTAAACTGAAATCATGGAAAATGACATCACGTGGGCACGATGGGATTTTAAACTGAACTCAGGGAAAAGGACATCAGGTGGGCATGATGGGATTTTAAACTGAAATCAGGGAAAAGGACATCAGGTGGGCACGATGGGATTTTAAACTGAACTCAGGGAAATGGACATCAGGTGGGCATGATGGGATTTTAAACTGAAATCAGGGAAAAGGACATCAGGTGGGCACGATGGGATTTTAAACTGAAATCAGGGAAAAGGATATCAGGTGGGCACGATGGGATTTTCAACTGAAATCAGGGAAAAGGACATCTGTTGGGCATGATGGGATTTTAAACTGAAATCAGGGAAAAGGATATCAGGTGGGCATGATGGGATTTTCAACTGAAATCAGGGAAAAGGACATCTGTTGGGCATGATGGGATTTTAAACTGAAATCAAGGAAAAGGATATCAGGTGGGCACGATGGGATTTTAAACTGAACTCAGGGAAATGGACATCAGGGGGGCATGATGCGATTTTAAACTGAAATCAGGGAAAAGGACATCAGGTGGGCACGATGGGATTTTAAACTGAAATCAAGGAAAAGGACATCAGGTGGGCACGATGGGATTTTAAACTGAACTCAGGGAATAGGACATCAGGTGGGCATGATGGCATTTTAAAATGAAATCAGGGAAAAGGACATCAGGTGGGCACGATGGGATTTTAAACTGAAATCAGTGAAAAGGACATCAGGTGGGCACGATGGGATTTTAAACTGAAATCAAGGAAAAGGACATCAGGTGGGCACGATGGGATTTTAAACTGAAATCAAGGAAAAGGACATCAGGTGGGCACGATGGGATTTTAAACTGAAATCAGGGAAAATGACATCAGGTGGGCACGATGGGATTTTAAACTGAACTCAGGGAAAAGGATATCAGGTGGGCATGATGGTTTTTAAACTGAAATCAGGGAAAAGGAAATCAGGTGGGCACGATGGGATTTTAAACTGAAATCAAGGAAAAGGACATCAGGTGGGCACGATGGGATTTTAAACTGAAATCAAGGAAAAGGACATCAGGTGGTCACGATGGGATTTTAAACTGAAATCAAGGAAAAGGACATCAGGTGGGCACGATGGGATTTTAATCTGAAGTCAGGGAATAGGACATCAGGTGGGCATGATGGGATTTTAAAATGAAATCAGGGAAAATGACATCACGTGGGCACGATGGGATTTTAAACTGAACTCAGGGAAAAGGACATCAGGTGGGCATGATGGGATTTTAAACTGAAATCAGGGAAAAGGACATCAGGTGGGCACGATGGGATTTTAAACTGAACTCAGGGAAAAGGACATCAGGTGGGCATGATGGGATTTTAAACTGAAATCAGGGAAAAGGACATCAGGTGGGCACGATGGGATTTTAAACTGAAATCAAGGAAAAGGACATCAGGTGGGCACGATGGGATTTTAAACTGAACTCAGGGAATAGGACATCAGGTGGGCACGATGGGATTTTAAACTGAAATCAAGGAAAAGGACATCAGGTGGGCACGATGGGATTTTAAACTGAAATCAAGGAAAAGGACATCAGGTGGGCACGATGGGATTTTAAACTGAAATCAGAAAAATGACATCAGGTGGGCATGATGGGATTTTGAACTGAAATCAGGGAAAAGGATATCAGGTGGGCACGATGGGATTTTAAACTGAAATCAGGGAAAAGGACATCACGTGGGCACGATGTGATTTTAAACTGAAATCAGGGAAAAGGACATCAGGTGGGCACAATGGGATTTTAAACTGAAATCAGGGAAAAGTACATCAGGTGGGCACGATGGGATTTTAAACTGAAATCAGGGAAAAGGACATCACGTGGGCACGATGTGATTTTAAACTGAAATCAGGGAAAAGGACATCAGGTGGGCACGATGGGATTTTAAACTGAAATCAGGGAAAAGGATATCAGGTGGGCATGATGTGATTTTAAACTGAAATCAGGGAAAAGGACATCAGGTGGGCACGATGGGATTTTAAACTGAAATCAGGGAAAAGGATATCAGGTGGGCACGATGTGATTTTAAACTGAAATCAGGGAAAAGGACATCAGGTGGGCACAATGGGATTTTAAACTGAAATCAAGGAAAAGGGCATCAGGTGGGCATGATGGGATTTTAAACTGAAATCAGGGAAAAGGATATCAGGTGGGCACGATGTGATTTTAAACTGAAATCAGGGAAAAGGACATCAGGTGGGCACGATGGGATTTTAAACTGAAATCAAGGAAAAGGATATCAGGTGGGCACGATGGGATTTTAAACTGAAATCAGGGAAAATGACATCAGGTGGGCACGATGGGATTTTAAACTGAAATCAAGGAAAAGGATATCAGGTGGGCATGATGGGATTTTAAACTGAAATCAGGGAAAAGGATATCAGGTGGGCACGATGTGATTTTAAACTGAAATCAAGGAAAAGGACATCAGGTGGGCACGATGGGATTTTAAATTGAAATCAAGGAAAATGACATCAGGTGGGCATGATGGGATTTTAAACTGAAATCATGGAAAATGACATCACGTGGGCACGATGGGATTTTAAACTGAACTCAGGGAAAAGGACATCAGGTGGGCATGATGGGATTTTAAACTGAAATCAGGGAAAAGGACATCAGGTGGGCACGATGGGATTTTAAACTGAACTCAGGGAAATGGACATCAGGTGGGCATGATGGGATTTTAAACTGAAATCAGGGAAAAGGACATCAGGTGGGCACGATGGGATTTTAAACTGAAATCAGGGAAAAGGATATCAGGTGGGCACGATGGGATTTTCAACTGAAATCAGGGAAAAGGACATCTGTTGGGCATGATGGGATTTTAAACTGAAATCAGGGAAAAGGATATCAGGTGGGCATGATGGGATTTTCAACTGAAATCAGGGAAAAGGACATCTGTTGGGCATGATGGGATTTTAAACTGAAATCAAGGAAAAGGATATCAGGTGGGCACGATGGGATTTTAAACTGAACTCAGGGAAATGGACATCAGGGGGGCATGATGCGATTTTAAACTGAAATCAGGGAAAAGGACATCAGGTGGGCACGATGGGATTTTAAACTGAAATCAAGGAAAAGGACATCAGGTGGGCACGATGGGATTTTAAACTGAACTCAGGGAATAGGACATCAGGTGGGCATGATGGCATTTTAAAATGAAATCAGGGAAAAGGCAATCAGGTGGGCACGATGGGATTTTAAACTGAAATCAGTGAAAAGGACATCAGGTGGGCACGATGGGATTTTAAACTGAAATCAAGGAAAAGGACATCAGGTGGGCACGATGGGATTTTAAACTGAAATCAAGGAAAAGGACATCAGGTGGGCACGATGGGATTTTAAACTGAAATCAGGGAAAATGACATCAGGTGGGCACGATGGGATTTTAAACTGAACTCAGGGAAAAGGACATCAGGTGGGCATGATGGTTTTTAAACTGAAATCAGGGAAAAGGAAATCAGGTGGGCACGATGGGATTTTAAACTGAAATCAAGGAAAAGGACATCAGGTGGGCACGATGGGATTTTAAACTGAAATCAAGGAAAAGGACATCAGGTGGTCACGATGGGATTTTAAACTGAAATCAAGGAAAAGGACATCAGGTGGGCACGATGGGATTTTAATCTGAAGTCAGGGAATAGGACATCAGGTGGGCATGATGGGATTTTAAAATGAAACCAGGGAAAATGACATCACGTGGGCACGATGGGATTTTAAACTGAACTCAGGGAAAAGGACATCAGGTGGGCATGATGGGATTTTAAACTGAAATCAGGGAAAAGGACATCAGGTGGGCACGATGGGATTTTAAACTGAACTCAGGGAAAAGGACATCAGGTGGGCATGATGGGATTTTAAACTGAAATCAGGGAAAAGGACATCAGGTGGGCACGATGGGATTTTAAACTGAAATCAAGGAAAAGGACATCAGGTGGGCACGATGGGATTTTAAACTGAACTCAGGGAATAGGACATCAGGTGGGCACGATGGGATTTTAAACTGAAATCAAGGAAAAGGACATCAGGTGGGCACGATGGGATTTTAAACTGAAATCAATGAAAAGGACATCAGGTGGGCACGATGGGATTTTAAACTGAAATCAGGGAAAATGACATCAGGTGGGCATGATGGGATTTTGAACTGAAATCAGGGAAAAGGATATCAGGTGGGCACGATGGGATTTTAAACTGAAATCAGGGAAAAGGACATCACGTGGGCACGATGTGATTTTAAACTGAAATCAGGGAAAAGGATATCAGGTGGGCACGATGGGATTTTAAACTGAAATCAGGGAAAAGTACATCAGGTGGGCACGATGGGATTTTAAACTGAAATCAGGGAAAAGGACATCACGTGGGCACGATGTGATTTTAAACTGAAATCGGGGAAAAGGACATCAGGTGGGCACGATGGGATTTTAAACTGAAATCAGGGAAAAGGATATCAGGTGGGCATGATGTGATTTTAAACTGAAATCAGGGAAAAGGACATCAGGTGGGCACGATGGGATTTTAAACTGAAATCAGGGAAAAGGATATCAGGTGGGCACGATGTGATTTTAAACTGAAATCAGGGAAAAGGACATCAGGTGGGCACAATGGGATTTTAAACTGAAATCAAGGAAAAGGGCATCAGGTGGGCATGATGGGATTTTAAACTGAAATCAGGGAAAAGGATATCAGGTGGGCACGATGTGATTTTAAACTGAAATCAGGGAAAAGGACATCAGGTGGGCACGATGGGATTTTAAACTGAAATCAAGGAAAAGGATATCAGGTGGGCACGATGGGATTTTAAACTGAAATCAGGGAAAATGACATCAGGTGGGCACGATGGGATTTTAAACTGAAATCAAGGAAAAGGACATCAGGTGGGCATGATGGGATTTTAAACTGAAATCAGGGAAAAGGATATCAGGTGGGCACGATGTGATTTTAAACTGAAATCAAGGAAAAGGACATCAGGTGGGCACGATTGGATTTTAAATTGAAATCAAGGAAAATGACATCAGGTGGGCATGATGGGATTTTAAACTGAAATCATGGAAAATGACATCACGTGGGCACGATGGGATTTTAAACTAAACTCAGGGAAAAGGCCATCAGGTGGGCATGATGGGATTTTAAACTGAAATCAGGGAAAAGGACATCAGGTGGGCACTGGGCACGATGGGATTTTAAACTGAACTCATGGAAATGGACATCAGGTGGGCATGATGGGATTTTAAACTGAAATCAGGGAAAAGGACATCAGGTGGGCACGATGGGATTTTAAACTGAAATCAGGGAAAAGGATATCAGGTGGGCACGATGGGATTTTCAACTGAAATCAGGGAAAAGGACATCTGTTGGGCATGATGGGATTTTAAACTGAAATCAGGGAAAAGGATATCAGGTGGGCATGATGGGATTTTCAACTGAAATCAGGGAAAAGGACATCTGTTGGGCATGATGGGATTTTAAACTGAAATCAGGGAAAAGGACATCAGGTGGGCACGATGGGATTTTTTACTGAAATCAAGGAAAATTCCATCAGGTGGGCACGATGGGATTTTAAACTGAAATCAGGGAAAAGCACATCAGGTGGGCATGATGGGATTTTAAACTGAAATCAGGGAAAAGGACATCAGGTGAGCACGATGGGATTTTAAACTGAAATCAAGGAAAAGGACATCAGGTGGCCACGATGGGATTTTAAACTGAAATCATGGAAAAGTATATCAGGTGGGCACGATTGGATTTTAAACTGAAATCATGGAAAAGGATATCAGGTGGGCACGATGGGATTTTCAACTGAAATCAGGGAAAAGGACATCTGTTGGGCATGATGGGATTTTAAACTGAAATCATGGAAAAGGATATCAGGTGGGCACGATGGGATTTTCAACTGAAATCATGGAAAAGGATATCAGGTGGGCACGATGGGATTTTAAACTGAAATCAGGGAAAAGGACATCAGGTGGGCATGATGGGATCTTAAACTGAAATCAGGGAAAACGATATCAGGTGGGCACGATGGGATTTTAAACTGAAATCAGGGAAAAGGACATCAGGTGGGCACGATTGGATTTTAAACTGAAATCAGGGAAAAGGATATCAGGTGGGCACGATGGGATTTTAAACTGAAATCAAGGAAAAAGGATATCAGGTGGGCACGATGGGGTTTTAAACTGAAATCAAGGAAAAAGGATATCAGGTGGGCACGATGGGATTTTAAACTGAAATCAGGGAAAAGGTCATCAGGTGGGCACGATGGGATTTTAAACTGAAATCAGGGAAAAGGATATCAGGTGGGCACGATGGGATTTTCAACTGAAATCAGGGAAAAGGACATCTGTTGGGCATGATGGGATTTTAAACTGAAATCAGGGAAAAGGCTATCAGGTGGGCATGATGGGATTTTCAACTGAAATCAGGGAAAAGGACATCTGTTGGGCATGATGGGATTTTAAACTGAAATCAGGGAAAAGGACATCAGGTGGGCACGATGGGATTTTTTACTGAAATCAAGGAAAATTCCATCAGGTGGGCACGATGGGATTTTAAACTGAAATCAGGGAAAAGCACATCAGGTGGGCATGATTGGATTTTAAACTGAAATCAGGGAAAAGGACATCAGGTGAGCACGATGGGATTTTAAACTGAAATCAAGGAAAAGGACATCAGGTGGGCACGATGGGATTTTAAACTGAAATCATGGAAAAGTATATCAGGTGGGCACGATTGGATTTTAAACTGAAATCATGGAAAAGGATATCAGGTGGGCACGATGGGATTTTCAACTGAAATCAGGGAAAATGACATCAGGTGGGCGTGATGGGATTTTAAACTGAAATCAGGGAAAAGGATATCAGGTGGGCATGATGGGATTTTAAACTGAAATCAGGGAAAACGATATCAGGTGGGCACGATGGGATTTTAAACTGAAATCAGGGAAAAGGACATCAGGTGTGCACGATTGGATTTTAAACTGAAATCAGGGAAAAGGATATCAGGTGGGCACGATGGGATTTTCAACTGAAATCAGGGAAAAGGACATCAGGTGGGCATGATGGGATTTTAAACTGAAATCAAGGAAAAGGACATCAGGTGGGCACGATGGGATTTTAAACTGAAATCAAGGAAAAGTACATCAGGTGGGCACGATGGGATTTTAAACTGAAATCAGTGAAAAGGACATCAGGTGGGCACGATGGGATTTTAAACTGAAATCAGGGAAAAGGATATCAGGTGGG
Organism: Myxine glutinosa; assembly: GCF_964187855.1. Lineage (NCBI taxonomy): Eukaryota > Metazoa > Chordata > Myxini > Myxiniformes > Myxinidae > Myxine > Myxine glutinosa. The sequence continues at coordinate 13,289,328 of NC_136263.1, forward strand.
CACGATTGGATTTTAAACTGAAATCAGGGAAAAGGACATCAGGTGGGCACGATGGGATTTTCAACTGAAATCAGGGAAAAGTACATCAGGTGAGCATGATGGGATTTTAAACTGAAATCAGGGAAAAGGATATCAGGTGGGCACGATGGGATTTTAAACTGAAATCAACGAAAAGGACATCTTTTGGGCATGATGGGATTTTAAACTGAAATCAGGGAAAAGGACATCAGGTGGGCATGATGGGATTTTAAACTGAAATCAGGGAAAAGGACATCATGTGGGCACGATGGGATTTTAAACTGAAATCAAGGAAAAGGACATCAGGTGGGCACGATGGGATTTTAAACTGAAATCAGGGAAAAGGACATCAGGTGGGCACGATGGGATTTTGAACTGAATTCAGGGAAAAGGATATCAGGTGGGCACGATGTGATTTTAAACTGGAATCAGGGAAAAGGACATCAGGTGGGCACGATGGGATTTTAAACTGAAATCAGGGAAAAGGATATCAGGTGGGCACGATGTGATTTTAAACTGAAATCAGGGAAAAGGACATCAGGTGGGCACGATGGGATTTTAAAATGAAATCAAGGAAAAGGATATCAGGTGTGCACGATGGGATTTTAAACTGAAATCAAGGAAAAGGGCATCAGGTGGGCATGATGGGATTTTAAACTGAAATCAGGGAAAAGGATATCAGGTGGGCACGATGTGATTTTAAACTGAAATCAGGGAAAAGGACATCAGGTGGGCACGATGGGATTTTAAACTGAAATCAGGGAAAAGGATATCAGGTGGGCACGATGTGATTTTAAACTGAAATCAAGGAAAAGGACATCAGGTGGGCACGATGGGATTTTAAATTGAAATCAAGGAAAATGACATCAGGTGGGCATGATGGGATTTTAAACTGAAATCATGGAAAATGACATCACGTGGGCACGATGGGATTTTAAACTGAACTCAGGGAAAAGGACATCAGGTGGGCATGATGGGATTTTAAACTGAAATCAGGGAAAAGGACATCAGGTGGGCACGATGGGATTTTAAACTGAACTCAGGGAAAAGGACATCAGGTGGGCATGATGGGATTTTAAACTGAAATCAGGGAAAAGGACATCAGGTGGGCACGATGGGATTTTAAACTGAAATCAAGGAAAAGGACATCAGGTGGGCACGATGGGATTTTAAACTGAACTCAGGGAATAGGACATCAGGTGGGCACGATGGGATTTTAAACTGAAATCAAGGAAAAGGACATCAGGTGGGCACGATGGGATTTTAAACTGAAATCAAGGAAAAGGACATCAGGTGGGCACGATGGGATTTTAAACTGAAATCAGGGAAAATGACATCAGGTGGGCACGATGGGATTTTGAACTGAAATCAGGGAAAAGGATATCAGGTGGGCACGATGGGATTTTAAACTGAAATCAGGGAAAAGGACATCACGTGGGCACGATGTGATTTTAAACTGAAATCAGGGAAAAGGACATCAGGTGGGCACGATGGGATTTTAAACTGAAATCAGGGAAAAGGACATCAGGTGGGCACGATGGGATTTTAAACTGAAATCAGGGAAAAGGACATCACGTGGGCACGATGTGATTTTAAACTGAAATCAGGGAAAAGGACATCAGGTGGGCACGATGGGATTTTAAACTGAAATCAGGGAAAAGGCATTCAGGTGGGCATGATGTGATTTTAAACTGAAATCAGGGAAAAGGACATCAGGTGGGCACGATGGGATTTTAAACTGAAATCAGGGAAAAGGATATCAGGTGGGCACGATGTGATTTTAAACTGAAATCAGGGAAAAGGACATCAGGTGGGCACGATGGGATTTTAAAATGAAATCAAGGAAAAGGATATCAGGTGTGCACGATGGGATTTTAAACTGAAATCAAGGAAAAGGGCATCAGGTGGGCATGATGGGATTTTAAACTGAAATCAGGGAAAAGGATATCAGGTGGGCACGATGTGATTTTAAACTGAAATCAGGGAAAAGGACATCAGGTGGGCACGATGGGATTTTAAACTGAAATCAAGGAAAAGGACATCAGGTGGGCACGATGGGATTTAAAACTGAAATCAGGGAAAATGACATCAGGTGGGCACGATGGGATTTTAAACTGAAATCAAGGAAAAGGATATCAGGTGGGCATGATGGGATTTTAAACTGAAATCAGGGAAAAGGATATCAGGTGGGCACGATGTGATTTTAAACTGAAATCAAGGAAAAGGACATCAGGTGGGCACGATGGGATTTTAAATTGAAATCAAGGAAAATGACATCAGGTGGGCATGATGGGATTTTAAACTGAAATCATGGAAAATGACATCACGTGGGCACGATGGGATTTTAAACTGAACTCAGGGAAAAGGACATCAGGTGGGCATGATGGGATTTTTAACTGAAATCAGGGAAAAGGACATCAGGTGGGCACGATGGGATTTTAAACTGAACTCAGGGAAATGGACATCAGGTGGGCATGATGGGATTTTAAACTGAAATCAGGGAAAAGGACATCAGGTGGGCACGATGGGATTTTAAACTGAAATCAAGGAAAAGGACATCAGGTGGGCACGATGGGATTTTAAACTGAACTCAGGGAATAGGACATCAGGTGGGCATGATGGCATTTTAAAATGAAATCAGGGAAAAGGACATCAGGTGGGCACGATGGGATTTTAAACTGAAATCAGTGAAAAGGACATCAGGTGGGCACGATGGGATTTTAAACTGAAATCAGGGAAAAGGATATCAGGTGGGCACGATTGGATTTTAAACTGAAATCAGGGAAAAGGACATCAGGTGGGCACGATGGGATTTTCAACTGAAATCAGGGAAAAGGACATCAGGTGGGCATGATGGGATTTTAAACTGAAATCAGGGAAAAGGATATCAGGTGGGCACGATGGGATTTTAAACTGAAATCAACGAAAAGGACATCTTTTGGGCATGATGGGATTTTAAACTGAAATCAGGGAAAAGGACATCAGGTGGGCATGATGGGATTTTAAACTGAAATCAGGGAAAAGGACATCATGTGGGCACGATGGGATTTTAAACTGAAATCAAGGAAAAGGACATCAGGTGGGCACGATGGGATTTTAAACTGAAATCAGGGAAAAGGACATCAGGTGGGCACGATGGGATTTTGAACTGAATTCAGGGACAAGGATATCAGGTGGGCACGATGTGATTTTAAACTGAAATCAGGGAAAAGGACATCAGGTGGGCACGATGGGATTTTAAACTGAAATCAGGGAAAAGGATATCAGGTGGGCACGATGTGATTTTAAACTGAAATCAGGGAAAAGGACATCAGGTGGGCACGATGGGATTTTAAACTGAAATCAAGGAAAAGGATATCAGGTGGGCACGATGGGATTTTAAACTGAACTCAGGGAAATGGACATCAGGGGGGCATGATGGGATTTTAAACTGAAATCAGGGAAAAGGACATCAGGTGGGCACGATGGGATTTTAAACTGAAATCAAGGAAAAGGACATCAGGTGGGCACGATGGGATTTTAAACTGAACTCAGGGAATAGGACATCAGGTGGGCATGATGGCATTTTAAAATGAAATCAGGGAAAAGGACATCAGGTGGGCACGATGGGATTTTAAACTGAAATCAGTGAAAAGGACATCAGGTGGGCACGATGGGATTTTAAACTGAAATCAAGGAAAAGGACATCAGGTGGGCACGATGGGATTTTAAACTGAAATCAAGGAAAAGGACATCAGGTGGGCACGATGGGATTTTAAACTGAAATCAGGGAAAATGACATCAGGTGGGCACGATGGGATTTTAAACTGAACTCAGGGAAAAGGATATCAGGTGGGCATGATGGTTTTTAAACTGAAATCAGGGAAATGGAAATCAGGTGGGCACGATGGGATTTTAAACTGAAATCAAGGAAAAGGACATCAGGTGGGCACGATGGGATTTTAAACTGAAATCAAGGAAAAGGACATCAGGTGGTCACGATGGGATTTTAAACTGAAATCAAGGAAAAGGACATCAGGTGGGCATGATGGGATTTTAAACTGAAATCAGGGAAAAGGACATCAGGTGGGCACGATGGGATTTTAAACTGAACTCAGGGAAAAGGACATCAGGTGGGCATGATGGGATTTTAAACTGAAATCAGGGAAAAGGACATCAGGTGGGCACGATGGGATTTTAAACTGAAATCAAGGAAAAGGACATCAGGTGGGCACGATGGGATTTTAAACTGAACTCAGGGAATAGGACATCAGGTGGGCACGATGGGATTTTAAACTGAAATCAAGGAAAAGGACATCAGGTGGGCACGATGGGATTTTAAACTGAAATCAAGGAAAAGGACATCAGGTGGGCACGATGGGATTTTAAACTGAAATCAGGGAAAATGACATCAGGTGGGCATGATGGGATTTTGAACTGAAATCAGGGAAAAGGATATCAGGTGGGCACGATGGGATTTTAAACTGAAATCAGGGAAAAGGACATCACGTGGGCACGATGTGATTTTAAACTGAAATCAGGGAAAAGGACATCAGGTGGGCACGTTGGGATTTTAAACTGAAATCAGGGAAAAGTACATCAGGTGGGCACGATGGGATTTTAAACTGAAATCAGGGAAAAGGACATCACGTGGGCACGATGTGATTTTAAACTGAAATCAGGGAAAAGGACATCAGGTGGGCACGATGGGATTTTAAACTGAAATCAGGGAAAAGGATATCAGGTGGGCATGATGTGATTTTAAACTGAAATCAGGGAAAAGGACATCAGGTGGGCACGATGGGATTTTAAACTGAAATCAGGGAAAAGGATATCAGGTGGGCACGATGTGATTTTAAACTGAAATCAGGGAAAAGGACATCAGGTGGGCACAATGGGATTTTAAACTGAAATCAAGGAAAAGGGCATCAGGTGGGCATGATGGGATTTTAAACTGAAATCAGGGAAAAGGATATCAGGTGGGCACGATGTGATTTTAAACTGAAATCAGGGAAAAGGACATCAGGTGGGCACGATGGGATTTTAAACTGAAATCAAGGAAAAGGATATCAGGTGGGCACGATGGGATTTTAAACTGAAATCAGGGAAAATGACATCAGGTGGGCACGATGGGATTTTAAACTGAAATCAAGGAAAAGGATATCAGGTGGGCATGATGGGATTTTAAACTGAAATCAGGGAAAAGGATATCAGGTGGGCACGATGTGATTTTAAACTGAAATCAAGGAAAAGGACATCAGGTGGGCACGATGGGATTTTAAATTGAAATCAAGGAAAATGACATCAGGTGGGCATGATGGGATTTTAAACTGAAATCATGGAAAATGACATCACGTGGGCACGATGGGATTTTAAACTGAACTCAGGGAAAAGGATATCAGGTGGGCACGATGGGATTTTCAACTGAAATCAGGGAAAATGACATCAGGTGGGCGTGATGGGATTTTAAACTGAAATCAGGGAAAAGGACATCAGGTGGGCATGATGGGATTTTAAACTGAAATCAGGGAAAACGATATCAGGTGGGCACGATGGGATTTTAAACTGAAATCAGGGAAAAGGACATCAGGTGGGCACGATTGGATTTTAAACTGAAATCAGGGAAAAGGATATCAGGTGGGCACGATGGGATTTTAAACTGAAATCAAGGAAAAAGGATATCAGGTGGGCACAATGGGATTTTAAACTGAAATCAAGGAAAAAGGATATCAGGTGGGCACGATGGGATTTTAAACTGAAATCAGGGAAAAGGTCATCAGGTGGGCACGATGGGATTTTAAACTGAAATCAGGGAAAAGGATATCAGGTGGGCACGATGGGATTTTCAACTGAAATCAGGGAAAAGGACATCTGTTGGGCATGATGGGATTTTAAACTGAAATCAGGGAAAAGGCTATCAGGTGGGCATGATGGGATTTTCAACTGAAATCAGGGAAAAGGACATCTGTTGGGCATGATGGGATTTTAAACTGAAATCAGGGAAAAGGACATCAGGTGGGCACGATGGGATTTTTTACTGAAATCAAGGAAAATTCCATCAGGTGGGCACGATGGGATTTTAAACTGAAATCAGGGAAAAGCACATCAGGTGGGCATGATGGGATTTTAAACTGAAATCAGGGAAAAGGACATCAGGTGAGCACGATGGGATTTTAAACTGAAATCAAGGAAAAGGACATCAGGTGGGCACGATGGGATTTTAAACTGAAATCATGGAAAATTATATCAGGTGGGCACGATTGGATTTTAAACTGAAATCATGGAAAAGGATATCAGGTGGGCACGATGGGATTTTCAACTGAAATCAGGGAAAATGACATCAGGTGGGCGTGATGGGATTTTAAACTGAAATCAGGGAAAAGGATATCAGGTGGGCATGATGGGATTTTAAACTGAAATCAGGGAAAACGATATCAGGTGGGCACGATGGGATTTTAAACTGAAATCAGGGAAAAGGACATCAGGTGGGCACGATTGGATTTTAAACTGAAATCAGGGAAAAGGATATCAGGTGGGCACGATGGGATTTTCAACTGAAATCAGGGAAAAGGACATCAGGTGGGCATGATGGGATTTTAAACTGAAATCAAGGAAAAGGACATCAGGTGGGCACGATGGGATTTTAAACTGAAATCAAGGAAAAGTACATCAGGTGGGCACGATGGGATTTTAAACTGAAATCAGTGAAAAGGACATCAGGTGGGCACGATGGGATTTTAAACTGAAATCAGGGAAAAGGATATCAGGTGGGCACGATTGGATTTTAAACTGAAATCAGGGAAAAGGACATCAGGTGGGCACGATGGGATTTTCAACTGAAATCAGGGAAAAGTACATCAGGTGGGCACGATGGGATTTTAAACTGAAATCAGGGAAAAGGACATCAGGTGGGCACGATGGGATTTTGAACTGAATTCAGGGAAAAGGATATCAGGTGGGCACGATGTGATTTTAAACTGGAATCAGGGAAAAGGACATCAGGTGGGCACGATGGGATTTTAAACTGAAATCAGGGAAAAGGATATCAGGTGGGCACGATGTGATTTTAAACTGAAATCAGGGAAAAGGACATCAGGTGGGCACGATGGGATTTTAAAATGAAATCAAGGAAAAGGATATCAGGTGTGCACGATGGGATTTTAAACTGAAATCAAGGAAAAGGGCATCAGGTGGGCATGATGGGATTTTAAACTGAAATCATGGAAAAGGATATCAGGTGGGCACGATGGGATTTTCAACTGAAATCAGGGAAAAGTACATCAGGTGGGCACGATGGGATTTTAAACTGAAATCAGGGAAAAGGACATCAGGTGGGCACGATGGGATTTTGAACTGAATTCAGGGGAAAGGATATCAGGTGGGCACGATGTGATTTTAAACTGGAATCAGGGAAAAGGACATCAGGTGGGCACGATGGGATTTTAAACTGAAATCAGGGAAAAGGATATCAGGTGGGCACGATGTGATTTTAAACTGAAATCAGGGAAAAGGACATCAGGTGGGCACGATGGGATTTTAAAATGAAATCAAGGAAAAGGATATCAGGTGTGCACGATGGGATTTTAAACTGAAATCAAGGAAAAGGGCATCAGGTGGGCATGATGGGATTTTAAACTGAAATCAGGGAAAAGGATATCAGGTGGGCACGATGTGATTTTAAACTGAAATCAGGGAAAAGGACATCAGGTGGGCACGATGGGATTTTAAACTGAAATCAGGGAAAAGGATATCAGGTGGGCACGATGTGATTTTAAACTGAAATCAAGGAAAAGGACATCAGGTGGGCACGATGGGATTTTAAATTGAAATCAAGGAAAATGACATCAGGTGGGCATGATGGGATTTTAAACTGAAATCATGGAAAATGACATCACGTGGGCACGATGGGATTTTAAACTGAACTCAGGGAAAAGGACATCAGGTGGGCATGATGGGATTTTAAACTGAAATCAGGGAAAAGGACATCAGGTGGGCACGATGGGATTTTAAACTGAACTCAGGGAAAAGGACATCAGGTGGGCATGATGGGATTTTAAACTGAAATCAGGGAAAAGGACATCAGGTGGGCACGATGGGATTTTAAACTGAAATCAAGGAAAAGGACTTCAGGTGGGCACGATGGGATTTTAAACTGAACTCAGGGAATAGGACATCAGGTGGGCACGATGGGATTTTAAACTGAAATCAAGGAAAAGGACATCAGGTGGGCACGATGGGATTTTAAACTGAAATCAAGGAAAAGGACATCAGGTGGGCACGATGGGATTTTAAACTGAAATCAGGGAAAATGACATCAGGTGGGCACGATGGGATTTTGAACTGAAATCAGGGAAAAGGATATCAGGTGGGCACGATGGGATTTTACAACTGAAATCAGGGAAAAGGACATCACGTGGGCACGATGTGATTTTAAACTGAAATCAGGGAAAAGGACATCAGGTGGGCACGATGGGATTTTAAACTGAAATCAGGGAAAAGTACATCAGGTGGGCACGATGGGATTTTAAACTGAAATCAGGGAAAAGGACATCACGTGGGCACGATGTGATTTTAAACTGAAATCAGGGAAAAGGACATCAGGTGGGCACGATGGGATTTTAAACTGAAATCAGGGAAAAGGATATCAGGTGGGCATGATGTGATTTTAAACTGAAATCAGGGAAAAGGACATCAGGTGGGCACGATGGGATTTTAAACTGAAATCAGGGAAAAGGATATCAGGTGGGCACGATGTGATTTTAAACTGAAATCAGGGAAAAGGACATCAGGTGGGCACGATGGGATTTTAAAATGAAATCAAGGAAAAGGATATCAGGTGTGCACGATGGGATTTTAAACTAAAATCAAGGAAAAGGGCATCAGGTGGGCATGATGGGATTTTAAACTGAAATCAGGGAAAAGGATATCAGGTGGGCACGATGTGATTTTAAACTGAAATCAGGGAAAAGGACATCAGGTGGGCATGATGGGATTTTAAACTGAAATCAAGGAAAAGGATATCAGGTGGGCACGATGGGATTTAAAACTGAAATCAGGGAAAATGACATCAGGTGGGCACGATGGGATTTTAAACTGAAATCAAGGAAAAGGATATCAGGTGGGCATGATGGGATTTTAAACTGAAATCAGGGAAAAGGATATCAGGTGGGCACGATGTGATTTTAAACTGAAATCAAGGAAAAGGACATCAGGTGGGCACGATGGGATTTTAAATTGAAATCAAGGAAAATGACATCAGGTGGGCATGATGGGATTTTAAACTGAAATCATGGAAAATGACATCACGTGGGCACGATGGGATTTTAAACTGAACTCAGGGAAAAGGACATCAGGTGGGCATGATGGGATTTTAAACTGAAATCAGGGAAAAGGACATCAGGTGGGCACGATGGGATTTTAAACTGAACTCAGGGAAATGGACATCAGGTGGGCATGATGGGATTTTAAACTGAAATCAGGGAAAAGGACATCAGGTGGGCACGATGGGATTTTAAACTGAAATCAAGGAAAAGGACATCAGGTGGGCATGATGGGATTTTAAACTGAACTCAGGGAATAGGACATCAGGTGGGCATGATGGCATTTTAAAATGAAATCAGGGAAAAGGACATCAGGTGGGCACGATGGGATTTTAAACTGAAATCAGTGAAAAGGACATCAGGTGGGCACGATGGGATTTTAAACTGAAATCAGGGAAAAGGATATCAGGTGGGCACGATTGGATTTTAAACTGAAATCAGGGAAAAGGACATCAGGTGGGCACGATGGGATTTTCAACTGAAATCAGGGAAAAGGACATCAGGTGGGCATGATGGGATTTTAAACTGAAATCAGGGAAAAGGATATCAGGTGGGCACGATGGGATTTTAAACTGAAATCAACGAAAAGGACATCTTTTGGGCATGATGGGATTTTAAACTGAAATCAGGGAAAAGGACATCAGGTGGGCATGATGGGATTTTAAACTGAAATCAGGGAAAAGGACATCATGTGGGCACGATGGGATTTTAAACTGAAATCAAGGAAAAGGACATCAGGTGGGCACGATGGGATTTTAAACTGAAATCAGGGAAAAGGACATCAGGTGGGCAAGATGGGATTTTGAACTGAATTCAGGGAAAAGGATATCAGGTGGGCACGATGTGATTTTAAACTGAAATCAGGGAAAAGGACATCAGGTGGGCACGATGGGATTTTAAACTGAAATCAGGGAAAAGGATATCAGGTGGGCACGATGTGATTTTAAACTGAAATCAGGGAAAAGGACATCAGGTGGGCACGATGGGATTTTAAACTGAAATCAAGGAAAAGGATATCAGGTGGGCACGATGGGATTTTAAACTGAACTCAGGGAAATGGACATCAGGGGGGCATGATGGGATTTTAAACTGAAATCAGGGAAAAGGACATCAGGTGGGCACGATGGGATTTTAAACTGAAATCAAGGAAAAGGACATCAGGTGGGCACGATGGGATTTTAAACTGAACTCAGGGAATAGGACATCAGGTGGGCATGATGGCATTTTAAAATGAAATCAGGGAAAAGGACATCAGGTGGGCACGATGGGATTTTGAACTGAAATCAGTGAAAAGGCCATCAGGTGGGCACGATGGGATTTTAAACTGAAATCAAGGAAAAGGACATCAGGTGGGCACGATGGGATTTTAAACTGAAATCAAGGAAAATGACATCAGGTGGGCACGATGGGATTTTAAACTGAACTCAGGGAAAAGGATATCAGGTGGGCATGATGGTTTTTAAACTGAAATCAGGGAAAAGGAAATCAGGTGGGCACGATGGGATTTTAAACTGAAATCAAGGAAAAGGACATCAGGTGGGCACGATGGGATTTTAAACTGAAATCAAGGAAAAGGACATCAGGTGGGCACGATGGGATTTTAAACTGAAATCAGGGAAAAGGACATCAGGTGGGCACGATGGGATTTTAAACTGAACTCAGGGAAAAGGATATCAGGTGGGCATGATGGGATTTTAAACTGAAATCAGGGAAAAGGACATCAGGTGGGCACGATGGGATTTTAAACTGAAATCAGGGAAAAGGACATCAGGTGGGCACGATGGGATTTTAAACTGAAATCAAGGAAAAGGACATCAGGTGGGCACGATGGGATTTTAAACTGAACTCAGGGAATAGGACATCAGGTGGGCACGATGGGATTTTAAACTGAAATCAAGGAAAAGGACATCAGGTGGGCACGATGGGATTTTAAACTGAAATCAAGGAAAAGGACATCAGGTGGGCACGATGGGATTTTAAACTGAAATCAGGGAAAATGACATCAGGTGGGCATGATGGGATTTTGAACTGAAATCAGGGAAAAGGATATCAGGTGGGCACGATGGGATTTTAAACTGAAATCAGGGAAAAGGACATCACGTGGGCACGATGTGATTTTAAACTGAAATCAGGGAAAAGGACATCAGGTGGGCACGATGGGATTTTAAACTGAAATCAGGGAAAAGTACATCAGGTGGGCACGATGGGATTTTAAACTGAAATCAGGGAAAAGGACATCACGTGGTCACGATGTGATTTTAAACTGAAATCAGGGAAAAGGACATCAGGTGGGCACGATGGGATTTTAAACTGAAATCAGGGAAAAGGATATCAGGTGGGCATGATGTGATTTTAAACTGAAATCAGGGAAAAGGACATCAGGTGGGCACGATGGGATTTTAAACTGAAATCAGGGAAAAGGATATCAGGTGGGCACGATGTGATTTTAAACTGAAATCAGGGAAAAGGACATCAGGTGGGCACAATGGGATTTTAAACTGAAATCAAGGAAAAGGGCATCAGGTGGGCATGATGGGATTTTAAACTGAAATCAGGGAAAAGGATATAAGGTGGGCACGATGTGATTTTAAACTGAAATCAGGGAAAAGGACATCAGGTGGGCACGATGGGATTTTAAACTGAAATCAGGGAAAATGACATCAGGTGGGCACGATGGGATTTTGAACTGAAATCAGGGAAAAGGTTATCAGGTGGGCACGATGGGATTTTAAACTGAAATCAGGGAAAAGGACATCACGTGGGCACGATGTGATTTTAAACTGAAATCAGGGAAAAGGACATCAGGTGGGCACGATGGGATTTTAAACTGAAATCAGGGAAAAGTACATCAGGTGGGCACGATGGGATTTTAAACTGAAATCAGGGAAAAGGACATCACGTGGGCACGATGTGATTTTAAACTGAAATCAGGGAAAAGGACATCAGGTGGGCACGATGGGATTTTAAACTGAAATCAGGGAAAAGGATATCAGGTGGGCATGATGTGATTTTAAACTGAAATCAGGGAAAAGGACATCAGGTGGGCACGATGGGATTTTAAACTGAAATCAGGGAAAAGGATATCAGGTGGGCACGATGTGATTTTAAACTGAAATCAGGGAAAAGGACATCAGGTGGGCACGATGGGATTTTAAAATGAAATCAAGGAAAAGGATATCAGGTGTGCACGATGGGATTTTAAACTGAAATCAAGGAAAAGGGCATCAGGTGGGCATGATGGGATTTTAAACTGAAATCAGGGAAAAGGATATCAGGTGGGCACGATGTGATTTTAAACTGAAATCAGGGAAAAGGACATCAGGTGGGCACGATGGGATTTTAAACTGAAATCAAGGAAAAGGATATCAGGTGGGCACGATGGGATTTAAAACTGAAATCAGGGAAAATGACATCAGGTGGGCACGATGGGATTTTAAACTGAAATCAAGGAAAAGGATATCAGGTGGGCATGATGGGATTTTAAACTGAAATCAGGGAAAAGGATATCAGGTGGGCACGATGTGATTTTAAACTGAAATCAAGGAAAAGGACATCAGGTGGGCACGATGGGATTTTAAATTGAAATCAAGGAAAATGACATCAGGTGGGCATGATGGGATTTTAAACTGAAATCATGGAAAATGACATCACGTGGGCACGATGGGATTTTAAACTGAACTCAGGGAAAAGGACATCAGGTGGGCATGATGGGATTTTAAACTGAAATCAGGGAAAAGGACATCAGGTGGGCACGATGGGATTTTCAACTGAAATCATGGAAAAGGATATCAGGTGGGCACGATGGGATTTTAAACTGAAATCAGGGAAAAGGACATCAGGTGGGCATGATGGGATCTTAAACTGAAATCAGGGAAAACGATATCAGGTGGGCACGATGGGATTTTAAACTGAAATCAGGGAAAAGGACATCAGGTGGGCACGATTGGATTTTAAACTGAAATCAGGGAAAAGGATATCAGGTGGGCACGATGGGATTTTAAACTGAAATCAAGGAAAAAGGATATCAGGTGGGCACGATGGGGTTTTAAACTGAAATCAAGGAAAAAGGATATCAGGTGGGCACGATGGGATTTTAAACTGAAATCAGGGAAAAGGTCATCAGGTGGGCACGATGGGATTTTAAACTGAAATCAGGGAAAAGGATATCAGGTGGGCACGATGGGATTTTCAACTGAAATCAGGGAAAAGGACATCTGTTGGGCATGATGGGATTTTAAACTGAAATCAGGGAAAAGGCTATCAGGTGGGCATGATGGGATTTTCAACTGAAATCAGGGAAAAGGACATCTGTTGGGCATGATGGGATTTTAAACTGAAATCAGGGAAAAGGACATCAGGTGGGCACGATGGGATTTTTTACTGAAATCAAGGAAAATTCCATCAGGTGGGCACGATGGGATTTTAAACTGAAATCAGGGAAAAGCACATCAGGTGGGCATGATGGGATTTTAAACTGAAATCAGGGAAAAGGACATCAGGTGAGCACGATGGGATTTTAAACTGAAATCAAGGAAAAGGACATCAGGTGGGCACGATGGGATTTTAAACTGAAATCATGGAAAAGTATATCAGGTGGGCACGATTGGATTTTAAACTGAAATCATGGAAAAGGATATCAGGTGGGCACGATGGGATTTTCAACTGAAATCAGGGAAAATGACATCAGGTGGGCGTGATGGGATTTTAAACTGAAATCAGGGAAAAGGATATCAGGTGGGCATGATGGGATTTTAAACTGAAATCAGGGAAAACGATATCAGGTGGGCACGATGGGATTTTAAACTGAAATCAGGGAAAAGGACATCAGGTGGGCACGATTGGATTTTAAACTGAAATCAGGGAAAAGGATATCAGGTGGGCACGATGGGATTTTCAACTGAAATCAGGGAAAAGGACATCAGGTGGGCATGATGGGATTTTAAACTGAAATCAAGGAAAAGGACATCAGGTGGGCACGATGGGATTTTAAACTGAAATCAAGGAAAAGTACATCAGGTGGGCACGATGGGATTTTAAACTGAAATCAGTGAAAAGGACATCAGGTGGGCACGATGGGATTTTAAACTGAAATCAGGGAAAAGGATATCAGGTGGGCACGATTGGATTTTAAACTGAAATCAGGGAAAAGGACATCAGGTGGGCACGATGGGATTTTCAACTGAAATCAGGGAAAAGTACATCAGGTGAGCATGATGGGATTTTAAACTGAAATCAGGGAAAAGGATATCAGGTGGGCACGATGGGATTTTAAACTGAAATCAACGAAAAGGACATCTTTTGGGCATGATGGGATTTTAAACTGAAATCAGGGAAAAGGACATCAGGTGGGCATGATGGGATTTTAAACTGAAATCAGGGAAAAGGACATCATGTGGGCACGATGGGATTTTAAACTGAAATCAAGGAAAAGGACATCAGGTGGGCACGATGGGATTTTAAACTGAAATCAGGGAAAAGGACATCAGGTGGGCACGATGGGATTTTGAACTGAATTCAGGGAAAAGGATATCAGGTGGGCACGATGTGATTTTAAACTGGAATCAGGGAAAAGGACATCAGGTGGGCACGATGGGATTTTAAACTGAAATCAGGGAAAAGGATATCAGGTGGGCACGATGTGATTTTAAACTGAAATCAGGGAAAAGGACATCAGGTGGGCACGATGGGATTTTAAAATGAAATCAAGGAAAAGGATATCAGGTGTGCACGATGGGATTTTAAACTGAAATCAAGGAAAAGGGCATCAGGTGGGCATGATGGGATTTTAAACTGAAATCAGGGAAAAGGATATCAGGTGGGCACGATGTGATTTTAAACTGAAATCAGGGAAAAGGACATCAGGTGGGCACGATGGGATTTTAAACTGAAATCAGGGAAAAGGATATCAGGTGGGCACGATGTGATTTTAAACTGAAATCAAGGAAAAGGACATCAGGTGGGCACGATGGGATTTTAAATTGAAATCAAGGAAAATGACATCAGGTGGGCATGATGGGATTTTAAACTGAAATCATGGAAAATGACATCACGTGGGCACGATGGGATTTTAAACTGAACTCAGGGAAAAGGACATCAGGTGGGCATGATGGGATTTTAAACTGAAATCAGGGAAAAGGACATCAGGTGGGCACGATGGGATTTTAAACTGAACTCAGGGAAAAGGACATCAGGTGGGCATGATGGGATTTTAAACTGAAATCAGGGAAAAGGACATCAGGTGGGCACGATGGGATTTTAAACTGAAATCAAGGAAAAGGACATCAGGTGGGCACGATGGGATTTTAAACTGAACTCAGGGAATAGGACATCAGGTGGGCACGATGGGATTTTAAACTGAAATCAAGGAAAAGGACATCAGGTGGGCACGATGGGATTTTAAACTGAAATCAAGGAAAAGGACATCAGGTGGGCACGATGGGATTTTAAACTGAAATCAGGGAAAATGACATCAGGTGGGCACGATGGGATTTTGAACTGAAATCAGGGAAAAGGATATCAGGTGGGCACGATGGGATTTTAAACTGAAATCAGGGAAAAGGACATCACGTGGGCACGATGTGATTTTAAACTGAAATCAGGGAAAAGGACATCAGGTGGGCACGATGGGATTTTAAACTGAAATCAGGGAAAAGGACATCAGGTGGGCACGATGGGATTTTAAACTGAAATCAGGGAAAAGGACATCACGTGGGCACGATGTGATTTTAAACTGAAATCAGGGAAAAGGACATCAGGTGGGCACGATGGGATTTTAAACTGAAATCAGGGAAAAGGCATTCAGGTGGGCATGATGTGATTTTAAACTGAAATCAGGGAAAAGGACATCAGGTGGGCACGATGGGATTTTAAACTGAAATCAGGGAAAAGGATATCAGGTGGGCACGATGTGATTTTAAACTGAAATCAGGGAAAAGGACATCAGGTGGGCACGATGGGATTTTAAAATGAAATCAAGGAAAAGGATATCAGGTGTGCACGATGGGATTTTAAACTGAAATCAAGGAAAAGGGCATCAGGTGGGCATGATGGGATTTTAAACTGAAATCAGGGAAAAGGATATCAGGTGGGCACGATGTGATTTTAAACTGAAATCAGGGAAAAGGACATCAGGTGGGCACGATGGGATTTTAAACTGAAATCAAGGAAAAGGACATCAGGTGGGCACGATGGGATTTAAAACTGAAATCAGGGAAAATGACATCAGGTGGGCACGATGGGATTTTAAACTGAAATCAAGGAAAAGGATATCAGGTGGGCATGATGGGATTTTAAACTGAAATCAGGGAAAAGGATATCAGGTGGGCACGATGTGATTTTAAACTGAAATCAAGGAAAAGGACATCAGGTGGGCACGATGGGATTTTAAATTGAAATCAAGGAAAATGACATCAGGTGGGCATGATGGGATTTTAAACTGAAATCATGGAAAATGACATCACGTGGGCACGATGGGATTTTAAACTGAACTCAGGGAAAAGGACATCAGGTGGGCATGATGGGATTTTTAACTGAAATCAGGGAAAAGGACATCAGGTGGGCACGATGGGATTTTAAACTGAACTCAGGGAAATGGACATCAGGTGGGCATGATGGGATTTTAAACTGAAATCAGGGAAAAGGACATCAGGTGGGCACGATGGGATTTTAAACTGAAATCAAGGAAAAGGACATCAGGTGGGCACGATGGGATTTTAAACTGAACTCAGGGAATAGGACATCAGGTGGGCATGATGGCATTTTAAAATGAAATCAGGGAAAAGGACATCAGGTGGGCACGATGGGATTTTAAACTGAAATCAGTGAAAAGGACATCAGGTGGGCACGATGGGATTTTAAACTGAAATCAGGGAAAAGGATATCAGGTGGGCACGATTGGATTTTAAACTGAAATCAGGGAAAAGGACATCAGGTGGGCACGATGGGATTTTCAACTGAAATCAGGGAAAAGGACATCAGGTGGGCATGATGGGATTTTAAACTGAAATCAGGGAAAAGGATATCAGGTGGGCACGATGGGATTTTAAACTGAAATCAACGAAAAGGACATCTTTTGGGCATGATGGGATTTTAAACTGAAATCAGGGAAAAGGACATCAGGTGGGCATGATGGGATTTTAAACTGAAATCAGGGAAAAGGACATCATGTGGGCACGATGGGATTTTAAACTGAAATCAAGGAAAAGGACATCAGGTGGGCACGATGGGATTTTAAACTGAAATCAGGGAAAAGGACATCAGGTGGGCACGATGGGATTTTGAACTGAATTCAGGGACAAGGATATCAGGTGGGCACGATGTGATTTTAAACTGAAATCAGGGAAAAGGACATCAGGTGGGCACGATGGGATTTTAAACTGAAATCAGGGAAAAGGATATCAGGTGGGCACGATGTGATTTTAAACTGAAATCAGGGAAAAGGACATCAGGTGGGCACGATGGGATTTTAAACTGAAATCAAGGAAAAGGATATCAGGTGGGCACGATGGGATTTTAAACTGAACTCAGGGAAATGGACATCAGGGGGGCATGATGGGATTTTAAACTGAAATCAGGGAAAAGGACATCAGGTGGGCACGATGGGATTTTAAACTGAAATCAAGGAAAAGGACATCAGGTGGGCACGATGGGATTTTAAACTGAACTCAGGGAATAGGACATCAGGTGGGCATGATGGCATTTTAAAATGAAATCAGGGAAAAGGACATCAGGTGGGCACGATGGGATTTTAAACTGAAATCAGTGAAAAGGACATCAGGTGGGCACGATGGGATTTTAAACTGAAATCAAGGAAAAGGATATCAGGTGGGCACGATTGGATTTTAAACTGAAATCAGGGAAAAGGACATCAGGTGGGCACGATGGGATTTTCAACTGAAATCAGGGAAAAGGACATCAGGTGGGCATGATGGGATTTTAAACTGAAATCAGGGAAAAGGATATCAGGTGGGCACGATGGGATTTTAAACTGAAATCAACGAAAAGGACATCTTTTGGGCATGATGGGATTTTAAACTGAAATCAGGGAAAAGGACATCAGGTGGGCATGATGGGATTTTAAACTGAAATCAGGGAAAAGGACATCATGTGGGCACGATGGGATTTTAAACTGAAATCAAGGAAAAGGACATCAGGTGGGCACGATGGGATTTTAAACTGAAATCAGGGAAAAGGACATCAGGTGGGCACGATGGGATTTTGAACTGAATTCAGGGACAAGGATATCAGGTGGGCACGATGTGATTTTAAACTGAAATCAGGGAAAAGGACATCAGGTGGGCACGATGGGATTTTAAACTGAAATCAGGGAAAAGGATATCAGGTGGGCACGATGTGATTTTAAACTGAAATCAGGGAAAAGGACATCAGGTGGGCACGATGGGATTTTAAACTGAAATCAAGGAAAAGGATATCAGGTGGGCACGATGGGATT
This sequence comes from Myxine glutinosa, assembly GCF_964187855.1. Classification (NCBI taxonomy): domain Eukaryota; kingdom Metazoa; phylum Chordata; class Myxini; order Myxiniformes; family Myxinidae; genus Myxine; species Myxine glutinosa. The sequence continues at coordinate 13,308,096 of NC_136263.1, forward strand.
TTAAACTGAACTCAGGGAAATGGACATCAGGGGGGCATGATGGGATTTTAAACTGAAATCAGGGAAAAGGACATCAGGTGGGCACGATGGGATTTTAAACTGAAATCAAGGAAAAGGACATCAGGTGGGCACGATGGGATTTTAAACTGAACTCAGGGAATAGGACATCAGGTGGGCATGATGGCATTTTAAAATGAAATCAGGGAAAAGGACATCAGGTGGGCACGATGGGATTTTAAACTGAAATCAGTGAAAAGGACATCAGGTGGGCACGATGGGATTTTAAACTGAAATCAAGGAAAAGGACATCAGGTGGGCACGATGGGATTTTAAACTGAAATCAAGGAAAAGGACATCAGGTGGGCACGATGGGATTTTAAACTGAAATCAGGGAAAATGACATCAGGTGGGCACGATGGGATTTTAAACTGAACTCAGGGAAAAGGATATCAGGTGGGCATGATGGTTTTTAAACTGAAATCAGGGAAAAGGAAATCAGGTGGGCACGATGGGATTTTAAACTGAAATCAAGGAAAAGGACATCAGGTGGGCACGATGGGATTTTAAACTGAAATCAAGGAAAAGGACATCAGGTGGTCACGATGGGATTTTAAACTGAAATCAAGGAAAAGGACATCAGGTGGGCATGATGGGATTTTAAACTGAAATCAGGGAAAAGGACATCAGGTGGGCACGATGGGATTTTGAACTGAACTCAGGGAAAAGGACATCAGGTGGGCATGATGGGATTTTAAACTGAAATCAGGGAAAAGGACATCAGGTGGGCACGATGGGATTTTAAACTGAAATCAAGGAAAAGGACATCAGGTGGGCACGATGGGATTTTAAACTGAACTCAGGGAATAGGACATCAGGTGGGCACGATGGGATTTTAAACTGAAATCAAGGAAAAGGACATCAGGTGGGCACGATGGGATTTTAAACTGAAATCAAGGAAAAGGACATCAGGTGGGCACGATGGGATTTTAAACTGAAATCAGGGAAAATGACATCAGGTGGGCATGATGGGATTTTGAACTGAAATCAGGGAAAAGGATATCAGGTGGGCACGATGGGATTTTAAACTGAAATCAGGGAAAAGGACATCACGTGGGCACGATGTGATTTTAAACTGAAATCAGGGAAAAGGACATCAGGTGGGCACGTTGGGATTTTAAACTGAAATCAGGGAAAAGTACATCAGGTGGGCACGATGGGATTTTAAACTGAAATCAGGGAAAAGGACATCACGTGGGCACGATGTGATTTTAAACTGAAATCAGGGAAAAGGACATCAGGTGGGCACGATGGGATTTTAAACTGAAATCAGGGAAAAGGATATCAGGTGGGCATGATGTGATTTTAAACTGAAATCAGGGAAAAGGACATCAGGTGGGCACGATGGGATTTTAAACTGAAATCAGGGAAAAGGATATCAGGTGGGCACGATGTGATTTTAAACTGAAATCAGGGAAAAGGACATCAGGTGGGCACAATGGGATTTTAAACTGAAATCAAGGAAAAGGGCATCAGGTGGGCATGATGGGATTTTAAACTGAAATCAGGGAAAAGGATATCAGGTGGGCACGATGTGATTTTAAACTGAAATCAGGGAAAAGGACATCAGGTGGGCACGATGGGATTTTAAACTGAAATCAAGGAAAAGGATATCAGGTGGGCACGATGGGATTTTAAACTGAAATCAGGGAAAATGACATCAGGTGGGCACGATGGGATTTTAAACTGAAATCAAGGAAAAGGATATCAGGTGGGCATGATGGGATTTTAAACTGAAATCAGGGAAAAGGATATCAGGTGGGCACGATGTGATTTTAAACTGAAATCAAGGAAAAGGACATCAGGTGGGCACGATGGGATTTTAAATTGAAATCAAGGAAAATGACATCAGGTGGGCATGATGGGATTTTAAACTGAAATCATGGAAAATGACATCACGTGGGCACGATGGGATTTTAAACTGAACTCAGGGAAAAGGATATCAGGTGGGCACGATGGGATTTTCAACTGAAATCAGGGAAAATGACATCAGGTGGGCGTGATGGGATTTTAAACTGAAATCAGGGAAAAGGACATCAGGTGGGCATGATGGGATTTTAAACTGAAATCAGGGAAAACGATATCAGGTGGGCACGATGGGATTTTAAACTGAAATCAGGGAAATGGACATCAGGGGGGCATGATGGGATTTTAAACTGAAATCAGGGAAAAGGACATCAGGTGGGCACGATGGGATTTTAAACTGAAATCAAGGAAAAGGACATCAGGTGGGCACGATGGGATTTTAAACTGAACTCAGGGAATAGGACATCAGGTGGGCATGATGGCATTTTAAAATGAAATCAGGGAAAAGGACATCAGGTGGGCACGATGGGATTTTAAACTGAAATCAGTGAAAAGGACATCAGGTGGGCACGATGGGATTTTAAACTGAAATCAAGGAAAAGGACATCAGGTGGGCACGATGGGATTTTAAACTGAAATCAAGGAAAAGGACATCAGGTGGGCACGATGGGATTTTAAACTGAAATCAGGGAAAATGACATCAGGTGGGCACGATGGGATTTTAAACTGAACTCAGGGAAAAGGATATCAGGTGGGCATGATGGTTTTTAAACTGAAATCAGGGAAAAGGAAATCAGGTGGGCACGATGGGATTTTAAACTGAAATCAAGGAAAAGGACATCAGGTGGGCACGATGGGATTTTAAACTGAAATCAAGGAAAAGGACATCAGGTGGTCACGATGGGATTTTAAACTGAAATCAAGGAAAAGGACATCAGGTGGGCATGATGGGATTTTAAACTGAAATCAGGGAAAAGGACATCAGGTGGGCACGATGGGATTTTAAACTGAACTCAGGGAAAAGGACATCAGGTGGGCATGATGGGATTTTAAACTGAAATCAGGGAAAAGGACATCAGGTGGGCACGATGGGATTTTAAACTGAAATCAAGGAAAAGGACATCAGGTGGGCACGATGGGATTTTAAACTGAACTCAGGGAATAGGACATCAGGTGGGCACGATGGGATTTTAAACTGAAATCAAGGAAAAGGACATCAGGTGGGCACGATGGGATTTTAAACTGAAATCAAGGAAAAGGACATCAGGTGGGCACGATGGGATTTTAAACTGAAATCAGGGAAAATGACATCAGGTGGGCATGATGGGATTTTGAACTGAAATCAGGGAAAAGGATATCAGGTGGGCACGATGGGATTTTAAACTGAAATCAGGGAAAAGGACATCACGTGGGCACGATGTGATTTTAAACTGAAATCAGGGAAAAGGACATCAGGTGGGCACGTTGGGATTTTAAACTGAAATCAGGGAAAAGTACATCAGGTGGGCACGATGGGATTTTAAACTGAAATCAGGGAAAAGGACATCACGTGGGCACGATGTGATTTTAAACTGAAATCAGGGAAAAGGACATCAGGTGGGCACGATGGGATTTTAAACTGAAATCAGGGAAAAGGATATCAGGTGGGCATGATGTGATTTTAAACTGAAATCAGGGAAAAGGACATCAGGTGGGCACGATGGGATTTTAAACTGAAATCAGGGAAAAGGATATCAGGTGGGCACGATGTGATTTTAAACTGAAATCAGGGAAAAGGACATCAGGTGGGCACAATGGGATTTTAAACTGAAATCAAGGAAAAGGGCATCAGGTGGGCATGATGGGATTTTAAACTGAAATCAGGGAAAAGGATATCAGGTGGGCACGATGTGATTTTAAACTGAAATCAGGGAAAAGGACATCAGGTGGGCACGATGGGATTTTAAACTGAAATCAAGGAAAAGGATATCAGGTGGGCACGATGGGATTTTAAACTGAAATCAGGGAAAATGACATCAGGTGGGCACGATGGGATTTTAAACTGAAATCAAGGAAAAGGATATCAGGTGGGCATGATGGGATTTTAAACTGAAATCAGGGAAAAGGATATCAGGTGGGCACGATGTGATTTTAAACTGAAATCAAGGAAAAGGACATCAGGTGGGCACGATGGGATTTTAAATTGAAATCAAGGAAAATGACATCAGGTGGGCATGATGGGATTTTAAACTGAAATCATGGAAAATGACATCACGTGGGCACGATGGGATTTTAAACTGAACTCAGGGAAAAGGATATCAGGTGGGCACGATGGGATTTTCAACTGAAATCAGGGAAAATGACATCAGGTGGGCGTGATGGGATTTTAAACTGAAATCAGGGAAAAGGACATCAGGTGGGCATGATGGGATTTTAAACTGAAATCAGGGAAAACGATATCAGGTGGGCACGATGGGATTTTAAACTGAAATCAGGGAAAAGGACATCAGGTGGGCACGATTGGATTTTAAACTGAAATCAGGGAAAAGGATATCAGGTGGGCACGATGGGATTTTAAACTGAAATCAAGGAAAAAGGATATCAGGTGGGCACAATGGGATTTTAAACTGAAATCAAGGAAAAAGGATATCAGGTGGGCACGATGGGATTTTAAACTGAAATCAGGGAAAAGGTCATCAGGTGGGCACGATGGGATTTTAAACTGAAATCAGGGAAAAGGATATCAGGTGGGCACGATGGGATTTTCAACTGAAATCAGGGAAAAGGACATCTGTTGGGCATGATGGGATTTTAAACTGAAATCAGGGAAAAGGCTATCAGGTGGGCATGATGGGATTTTCAACTGAAATCAGGGAAAAGGACATCTGTTGGGCATGATGGGATTTTAAACTGAAATCAGGGAAAAGGACATCAGGTGGGCACGATGGGATTTTTTACTGAAATCAAGGAAAATTCCATCAGGTGGGCACGATGGGATTTTAAACTGAAATCAGGGAAAAGCACATCAGGTGGGCATGATGGGATTTTAAACTGAAATCAGGGAAAAGGACATCAGGTGAGCACGATGGGATTTTAAACTGAAATCAAGGAAAAGGACATCAGGTGGGCACGATGGGATTTTAAACTGAAATCATGGAAAATTATATCAGGTGGGCACGATTGGATTTTAAACTGAAATCATGGAAAAGGATATCAGGTGGGCACGATGGGATTTTCAACTGAAATCAGGGAAAATGACATCAGGTGGGCGTGATGGGATTTTAAACTGAAATCAGGGAAAAGGATATCAGGTGGGCATGATGGGATTTTAAACTGAAATCAGGGAAAACGATATCAGGTGGGCACGATGGGATTTTAAACTGAAATCAGGGAAAAGGACATCAGGTGGGCACGATTGGATTTTAAACTGAAATCAGGGAAAAGGATATCAGGTGGGCACGATGGGATTTTCAACTGAAATCAGGGAAAAGGACATCAGGTGGGCATGATGGGATTTTAAACTGAAATCAAGGAAAAGGACATCAGGTGGGCACGATGGGATTTTAAACTGAAATCAAGGAAAAGTACATCAGGTGGGCACGATGGGATTTTAAACTGAAATCAGTGAAAAGGACATCAGGTGGGCACGATGGGATTTTAAACTGAAATCAGGGAAAAGGATATCAGGTGGGCACGATTGGATTTTAAACTGAAATCAGGGAAAAGGACATCAGGTGGGCACGATGGGATTTTCAACTGAAATCAGGGAAAAGTACATCAGGTGGGCACGATGGGATTTTAAACTGAAATCAGGGAAAAGGACATCAGGTGGGCACGATGGGATTTTGAACTGAATTCAGGGAAAAGGATATCAGGTGGGCACGATGTGATTTTAAACTGGAATCAGGGAAAAGAAAATCAGGTGGGCACGATGGGATTTTAAACTGAAATCAGGGAAAAGGATATCAGGTGGGCACGATGTGATTTTAAACTGAAATCAGGGAAAAGGACATCAGGTGGGCACGATGGGATTTTAAAATGAAATCAAGGAAAAGGATATCAGGTGTGCACGATGGGATTTTAAACTGAAATCAAGGAAAAGGGCATCAGGTGGGCATGATGGGATTTTAAACTGAAATCATGGAAAAGGATATCAGGTGGGCACGATGGGATTTTCAACTGAAATCAGGGAAAAGTACATCAGGTGGGCACGATGCGATTTTGAACTGAATTCAGGGAAAAGGATATCAGGTGGGCACGATGTGATTTTAAACTGGAATCAGGGAAAAGGACATCAGGTGGGCACGATGGGATTTTAAACTGAAATCAGGGAAAAGGATATCAGGTGGGCACGATGTGATTTTAAACTGAAATCAGGGAAAAGGACATCAGGTGGGCACGATGGGATTTTAAAATGAAATCAAGGAAAAGGATATCAGGTGTGCACGATGGGATTTTAAACTGAAATCAAGGAAAAGGGCATCAGGTGGGCATGATGGGATTTTAAACTGAAATCAGGGAAAAGGATATCAGGTGGGCACGATGTGATTTTAAACTGAAATCAGGGAAAAGGACATCAGGTGGGCACGATGGGATTTTAAACTGAAATCAGGGAAAAGGATATCAGGTGGGCACGATGGGATTTTAAACTGAAATCAAGGAAAAGGACATCAGGTGGGCACGATGGGATTTTAAATTGAAATCAAGGAAAATGACATCAGGTGGGCATGATGGGATTTTAAACTGAAATCATGGAAAATGACATCACGTGGGCACGATGGGATTTTAAACTGAACTCAGGGAAAAGGACATCAGGTGGGCATGATGGGATTTTAAACTGAAATCAGGGAAAAGGACATCAGGTGGGCACGATGGGATTTTAAACTGAACTCAGGGAAAAGGACATCAGGTGGGCATGATGGGATTTTAAACTGAAATCAGGGAAAAGGACATCAGGTGGGCACGATGGGATTTTAAACTGAAATCAAGGAAAAGGACATCAGGTGGGCACGATGGGATTTTAAACTGAACTCAGGGAATAGGACATCAGGTGGGCACGATGGGATTTTAAACTGAAATCAAGGAAAAGGACATCAGGTGGGCACGATGGGATTTTAAACTGAAATCAAGGAAAAGGACATCAGGTGGGCACGATGGGATTTTAAACTGAAATCAGGGAAAATGACATCAGGTGGGCACGATGGGATTTTGAACTGAAATCAGGGAAAAGGATATCAGGTGGGCACGATGGGATTTTACAACTGAAATCAGGGAAAAGGACATCACGTGGGCACGATGTGATTTTAAACTGAAATCAGGGAAAAGGACATCAGGTGGGCACGATGGGATTTTAAACTGAAATCAGGGAAAAGTACATCAGGTGGGCACGATGGGATTTTAAACTGAAATCAGGGAAAAGGACATCACGTGGGCACGATGTGATTTTAAACTGAAATCAGGGAAAAGGACATCAGGTGGGCACGATGGGATTTTAAACTGAAATCAGGGAAAAGGATATCAGGTGGGCATGATGTGATTTTAAACTGAAATCAGGGAAAAGGACATCAGGTGGGCACGATGGGATTTTAAACTGAAATCAGGGAAAAGGATATCAGGTGGGCACGATGTGATTTTAAACTGAAATCAGGGAAAAGGACATCAGGTGGGCACGATGGGATTTTAAAATGAAATCAAGGAAAAGGATATCAGGTGTGCACGATGGGATTTTAAACTAAAATCAAGGAAAAGGGCATCAGGTGGGCATGATGGGATTTTAAACTGAAATCAGGGAAAAGGATATCAGGTGGGCACGATGTGATTTTAAACTGAAATCAGGGAAAAGGACATCAGGTGGGCATGATGGGATTTTAAACTGAAATCAAGGAAAAGGATATCAGGTGGGCACGATGGGATTTAAAACTGAAATCAGGGAAAATGACATCAGGTGGGCACGATGGGATTTTAAACTGAAATCAAGGAAAAGGATATCAGGTGGGCATGATGGGATTTTAAACTGAAATCAGGGAAAAGGATATCAGGTGGGCACGATGTGATTTTAAACTGAAATCAAGGAAAAGGACATCAGGTGGGCACGATGGGATTTTAAATTGAAATCAAGGAAAATGACATCAGGTGGGCATGATGGGATTTTAAACTGAAATCATGGAAAATGACATCACGTGGGCACGATGGGATTTTAAACTGAACTCAGGGAAAAGGACATCAGGTGGGCATGATGGGATTTTAAACTGAAATCAGGGAAAAGGACATCAGGTGGGCACGATGGGATTTTAAACTGAACTCAGGGAAATGGACATCAGGTGGGCATGATGGGATTTTAAACTGAAATCAGGGAAAAGGACATCAGGTGGGCACGATGGGATTTTAAACTGAAATCAAGGAAAAGGACATCAGGTGGGCATGATGGGATTTTAAACTGAACTCAGGGAATAGGACATCAGGTGGGCATGATGGCATTTTAAAATGAAATCAGGGAAAAGGACATCAGGTGGGCACGGTGGGATTTTAAACTGAAATCAGTGAAAAGGACATCAGGTGGGCACGATGGGATTTTAAACTGAAATCAGGGAAAAGGATATCAGGTGGGCACGATTGGATTTTAAACTGAAATCAGGGAAAAGGACATCAGGTGGGCACGATGGGATTTTCAACTGAAATCAGGGAAAAGGACATCAGGTGGGCATGATGGGATTTTAAACTGAAATCAGGGAAAAGGATATCAGGTGGGCACGATGGGATTTTAAACTGAAATCAACGAAAAGGACATCTTTTGGGCATGATGGGATTTTAAACTGAAATCAGGGAAAAGGACATCAGGTGGGCATGATGGGATTTTAAACTGAAATCAGGGAAAAGGACATCATGTGGGCAGGATGGGATTTTAAACTGAAATCAAGGAAAAGGACATCAGGTGGGCACGATGGGATTTTAAACTGAAATCAGGGAAAAGGACATCAGGTGGGCACGATGGGATTTTGAACTGAATTCAGGGAAAAGGATATCAGGTGGGCACGATGTGATTTTAAACTGAAATCAGGGAAAAGGACATCAGGTGGGCACGATGGGATTTTAAACTGAAATCAGGGAAAAGGATATCAGGTGGGCACGATGTGATTTTAAACTGAAATCAGGGAAAAGGACATCAGGTGGGCACGATGGGATTTTAAACTGAAATCAAGGAAAAGGATATCAGGTGGGCACGATGGGATTTTAAACTGAACTCAGGGAAATGGACATCAGGGGGGCATGATGGGATTTTAAACTGAAATCAGGGAAAAGGACATCAGGTGGGCACGATGGGATTTTAAACTGAAATCAAGGAAAAGGACATCAGGTGGGCACGATGGGATTTTAAACTGAACTCAGGGAATAGGACATCAGGTGGGCATGATGGCATTTTAAAATGAAATCAGGGAAAAGGACATCAGGTGGGCACGATGGGATTTTGAACTGAAATCAGTGAAAAGGCCATCAGGTGGGCACGATGGGATTTTAAACTGAAATCAAGGAAAAGGACATCAGGTGGGCACGATGGGATTTTAAACTGAAATCAAGGAAAAGGACATCAGGTGGGCACGATGGGATTTTAAACTGAAATCAGGGAAAATGACATCAGGTGGGCACGATGGGATTTTAAACTGAACTCAGGGAAAAGGATATCAGGTGGGCATGATGGTTTTTAAACTGAAATCAGGGAAAAGGAAATCAGGTGGGCACGATGGGATTTTAAACTGAAATCAAGGAAAAGGACATCAGGTGGGCACGATGGGATTTTAAACTGAAATCAAGGAAAAGGACATCAGGTGGGCACGATGGGATTTTAAACTGAAATCAGGGAAAAGGACATCAGGTGGGCACGATGGGATTTTAAACTGAACTCAGGGAAAAGGATATCAGGTGGGCATGATGGGATTTTAAACTGAAATCAGGGAAAAGGACATCAGGTGGGCACGATGGGATTTTAAACTGAAATCAAGGAAAAGGACATCAGGTGGGCACGATGGGATTTTAAACTGAACTCAGGGAATAGGACATCAGGTGGGCACGATGGGATTTTAAACTGAAATCAAGGAAAAGGACATCAGGTGGGCACGATGGGATTTTAAACTGAAATCAAGGAAAAGGACATCAGGTGGGCACGATGGGATTTTAAACTGAAATCAGGGAAAATGACATCAGGTGGGCATGATGGGATTTTGAACTGAAATCAGGGAAAAGGATATCAGGTGGGCACGATGGGATTTTAAACTGAAATCAGGGAAAAGGACATCACGTGGGCACGATGTGATTTTAAACTGAAATCAGGGAAAAGGACATCAGGTGGGCACGATGGGATTTTAAACTGAAATCAGGGAAAAGTACATCAGGTGGGCACGATGGGATTTTAAACTGAAATCAGGGAAAAGGACATCACGTGGTCACGATGTGATTTTAAACTGAAATCAGGGAAAAGGACATCAGGTGGGCACGATGGGATTTTAAACTGAAATCAGGGAAAAGGATATCAGGTGGGCATGATGTGATTTTAAACTGAAATCAGGGAAAAGGACATCAGGTGGGCACGATGGGATTTTAAACTGAAATCAGGGAAAAGGATATCAGGTGGGCACGATGTGATTTTAAACTGAAATCAGGGAAAAGGACATCAGGTGGGCACAATGGGATTTTAAACTGAAATCAAGGAAAAGGGCATCAGGTGGGCATGATGGGATTTTAAACTGAAATCAGGGAAAAGGATATCAGGTGGGCACGATGTGATTTTAAACTGAAATCAGGGAAAAGGACATCAGGTGGGCACGATGGGATTTTAAACTGAAATCAGGGAAAATGACATCAGGTGGGCACGATGGGATTTTGAACTGAAATCAGGGAAAAGGATATCAGGTGGGCACGATGGGATTTTAAACTGAAATCAGGGAAAAGGACATCACGTGGGCACGATGTGATTTTAAACTGAAATCAGGGAAAAGGACATCAGGTGGGCACGATGGGATTTTAAACTGAAATCAGGGAAAAGTACATCAGGTGGGCACGATGGGATTTTAAACTGAAATCAGGGAAAAGGACATCACGTGGGCACGATGTGATTTTAAACTGAAATCAGGGAAAAGGACATCAGGTGGGCACGATGGGATTTTAAACTGAAATCAGGGAAAAGGATATCAGGTGGGCATGATGTGATTTTAAACTGAAATCAGGGAAAAGGACATCAGGTGGGCACGATGGGATTTTAAACTGAAATCAGGGAAAAGGATATCAGGTGGGCACGATGTGATTTTAAACTGAAATCAGGGAAAAGGACATCAGGTGGGCACGATGGGATTTTAAAATGAAATCAAGGAAAAGGATATCAGGTGTGCACGATGGGATTTTAAACTGAAATCAAGGAAAAGGGCATCAGGTGGGCATGATGGGATTTTAAACTGAAATCAGGGAAAAGGATATCAGGTGGGCACGATGTGATTTTAAACTGAAATCAGGGAAAAGGACATCAGGTGGGCACGATGGGATTTTAAACTGAAATCAAGGAAAAGGATATCAGGTGGGCACGATGGGATTTAAAACTGAAATCAGGGAAAATGACATCAGGTGGGCACGATGGGATTTTAAACTGAAATCAAGGAAAAGGATATCAGGTGGGCATGATGGGATTTTAAACTGAAATCAGGGAAAAGGATATCAGGTGGGCACGATGTGATTTTAAACTGAAATCAAGGAAAAGGACATCAGGTGGGCACGATGGGATTTTAAATTGAAATCAAGGAAAATGACATCAGGTGGGCATGATGGGATTTTAAACTGAAATCATGGAAAATGACATCACGTGGGCACGATGGGATTTTAAACTGAACTCAGGGAAAAGGACATCAGGTGGGCATGATGGGATTTTAAACTGAAATCAGGGAAAAGGACATCAGGTGGGCACGATGGGATTTTAAACTGAACTCAGGGAAATGGACATCAGGTGGGCATGATGGGATTTTAAACTGAAATCAGGGAAAAGGACATCAGGTGGGCACGATGGGATTTTAAACTGAAATCAAGGAAAAGGACATCAGGTGGGCACGATGGGATTTTAAACTGAACTCAGGGAATAGGACATCAGGTGGGCATGATGGCATTTTAAAATGAAATCAGGGAAAAGGACATCAGGTGGGCACGATGGGATTTTAAACTGAAATCAGTGAAAAGGACATCAGGTGGGCACGATGGGATTTTAAACTGAAATCAGGGAAAAGGATATCAGGTGGGCACGATTGGATTTTAAACTGAAATCAGGGAAAAGGACATCAGGTGGGCACGATGGGATTTTCAACTGAAATCAGGGAAAAGGACATCAGGTGGGCATGATGGGATTTTAAACTGAAATCAGGGAAAAGGATATCAGGTGGGCACGATGGGATTTTAAACTGAAATCAACGAAAAGGACATCTTTTGGGCATGATGGGATTTTAAACTGAAATCAGGGAAAAGACAATCAGGTGGGCATGATGGGATTTTAAACTGAGATCAGGGAAAAGGACATCATGTGGGCACGATGGGATTTTAAACTGAAATCAAGGAAAAGGACATCAGGTGGGCACGATGGGATTTTAAACTGAAATCAGGGAAAAGGACATCAGGTGGGCACGATGGGATTTTGAACTGAATTCAGGGAAAAGGATATCAGGTGGGCACGATGTGATTTTAAACTGAAATCAGGGAAAAGGACATCAGGTGGGCACGATGGGATTTTAAACTGAAATCAGGGAAAAGGATATCAGGTGGGCACGATGTGATTTTAAACTGAAATCAGGGAAAAGGACATCAGGTGGGCACGATGGGATTTTAAACTGAAATCAAGGAAAAGGATATCAGGTGGGCACGATGGGATTTTAAACTGAACTCAGGGAAATGGACATCAGGGGGGCATGATGGGATTTTAAACTGAAATCAGGGAAAAGGACATCAGGTGGGCACGGTGGGATTTTAAACTGAACTCAGGGAATAGGACATCAGGTGGGCATGATGGCATTTTAAAATGAAATCAGGGAAAAGGACATCAGGTGGGCACGATGGGATTTTAAACTGAAATCAGTGAAAAGGACATCAGGTGGGCACGATGGGATTTTAAACTGAAATCAAGGAAAAGGACATCAGGTGGGCACGATGGGATTTTAAACTGAAATCAAGGAAAAGGACATCAGGTGGGCACGATGGGATTTTAAACTGAAATCAGGGAAAATGACATCAGGTGGGCACGATGGGATTTTAAACTGAACTCAGGGAAAAGGATATCAGGTGGGCATGATGGTTTTTAAACTGAAATCAGGGAAAAGGAAATCAGGTGGGCACGATGGGATTTTAAACTGAAATCAAGGAAAAGGACATCAGGTGGGCACGATGGGATTTTAAACTGAAATCAAGGAAAAGGACATCAGGTGGTCACGATGGGATTTTAAACTGAAATCAAGGAAAAGGACATCAGGTGGGCATGATGGGATTTTAAACTGAAATCAGGGAAAAGGACATCAGGTGGGCACGATGGGATTTTAAACTGAACTCAGGGAAAAGGATATCAGGTGGGCATGATGGGATTTTAAACTGAAATCAGGGAAAAGGACATCAGGTGGGCACGATGGGATTTTAAACTGAAATCAAGGAAAAGGACATCAGGTGGGCACGATGGGATTTTAAACTGAACTCAGGGAATAGGACATCAGGTGGGCACGATGGGATTTTAAACTGAAATCAAGGAAAAGGACATCAGGTGGGCACGATGGGATTTTAAACTGAAATCAAGGAAAAGGACATCAGGTGGGCACGATGGGATTTTAAACTGAAATCAGGGAAAATGACATCAGGTGGGCATGATGGGATTTTGAACTGAAATCAGGGAAAAGGATATCAGGTGGGCACGATGGGATTTTAAACTGAAATCAGGGAAAAGGACATCACGTGGGCACGATGTGATTTTAAACTGAAATCAGGGAAAAGGACATCAGGTGGGCACGATGGGATTTTAAACTGAAATCAGGGAAAAGTACATCAGGTGGGCACGATGGGATTTTAAACTGAAATCAGGGAAAAGGACATCACGTGGGCACGATGTGATTTTAAACTGAAATCAGGGAAAAGGACATCAGGTGGGCACGATGGGATTTTAAACTGAAATCAGGGAAAAGGATATCAGGTGGGCATGATGTGATTTTAAACTGAAATCAGGGAAAAGGACATCAGGTGGGCACGATGGGATTTTAAACTGAAATCAGGGAAAAGGATATCAGGTGGGCACGATGTGATTTTAAACTGAAATCAGGGAAAAGGACATCAGGTGGGCACAATGGGATTTTAAACTGAAATCAAGGAAAAGGGCATCAGGTGGGCATGATGGGATTTTAAACTGAAATCAGGGAAAAGGATATCAGGTGGGCACGATGTGATTTTAAACTGAAATCAGGGAAAAGGACATCAGGTGGGCACGATGGGATTTTAAACTGAAATCAAGGAAAAGGATATCAGGTGGGCACGATGGGATTTTAAACTGAAATCAGGGAAAATGACATCAGGTGGGCACGATGGGATTTTAAACTGAAATCAAGGAAAAGGATATCAGGTGGGCATGATGGGATTTTAAACTGAAATCAGGGAAAAGGATATCAGTTGGGCACGATGTGATTTTAAACTGAAATCAAGGAAAAGGACATCAGGTGGGCACGATGGGATTTTAAATTGAAATCAAGGAAAATGACGTCAGGTGGGCATGATGGGATTTTAAACTGAAATCATGGAAAATGACATCACGTGGGCACGATGGGATTTTAAACTGAACTCAGGGAAAAGGACATCAGGTGGGCATGATGGGATTTTAAACTGAAATCAGGGAAAAGGACATCAGGTGGGCACGATGGGATTTTAAACTGAACTCAGGGAAATGGACATCAGGTGGGCATGATGGGATTTTAAACTGAAATCAGGGAAAAGGAAATCAGGTGGGCACGATGGGATTTTAAACTGAAATCAAGGAAAAGGACATCAGGTGGGCACGATGGGATTTTAAACTGAAATCAAGGAAAAGGACATCAGGTGGTCACGATGGGATTTTAAACTGAAATCAAGGAAAAGGACATCAGGTGGGCACGATGGGATTTTAATCTGAAGTCAGGGAATAGGACATCAGGTGGGCATGATGGGATTTTAAAATGAAATCAGGGAAAATGACATCACGTGGGCACGATGGGATTTTAAACTGAACTCAGGGAAAAGGACATCAGGTGGGCATGATGGGATTTTAAACTGAAATCAGGGAAAAGGACATCAGGTGGGCACGATGGGATTTTAAACTGAACTCAGGGAAAAGGACATCAGGTTGGCATGATGGGATTTTAAACTGAAATCAGGGAAAAGGACATCAGGTGGGCACGATGGGATTTTAAACTGAAATCAAGGAAAAGGACATCAGGTGGGCACGATGGGATTTTAAACTGAACTCAGGGAATAGGACATCAGGTGGGCACGATGGGATTTTAAACTGAAATCAAGGAAAAGGACATCAGGTGGGCACGATGGGATTTTAAACTGAAATCAAGGAAAAGGACATCAGGTGGGCACGATGGGATTTTAAACTGAAATCAGGGAAAATGACATCAGGTGGGCATGATGGGATTTTGAACTGAAATCAGGGAAAAGGATATCAGGTGGGCACGATGGGATTTTAAACTGAAATCAGGGAAAAGGACATCACGTGGGCACGATGTGATTTTAAACTGAAATCAGGGAAAAGGACATCAGGTGGGCACGATGGGATTTTAAACTGAAATCAGGGAAAAGTACATCAGGTGGGCACGATGGGATTTTAAACTGAAATCAGGGAAAAGGACATCACGTGGGCACGATGTGATTTTAAACTGAAATCAGGGAAAAGGACATCAGGTGGGCACGATGGGATTTTAAACTGAAATCAGGGAAAAGGATATCAGGTGGGCATGATGTGATTTTAAACTGAAATCAGGGAAAAGGACATCAGGTGGGCACGATGGGATTTTAAACTGAAATCAGGGAAAAGGATATCAGGTGGGCACGATGTGATTTTAAACTGAAATCAGGGAAAAGGACATCAGGTGGGCACAATGGGATTTTAAACTGAAATCAAGGAAAAGGGCATCAGGTGGGCATGATGGGATTTTAAACTGAAATCAGGGAAAAGGATATCAGGTGGGCACGATGTGATTTTAAACTGAAATCAGGGAAAAGGACATCAGGTGGGCACGATGGGATTTTAAACTGAAATCAAGGAAAAGGATATCAGGTGGGCACGATGGGATTTTAAACTGAAATCAGGGAAAATGACATCAGGTGGGCACGATGGGATTTTAAACTGAAATCAAGGAAAAGGATATCAGGTGGGCATGATGGGATTTTAAACTGAAATCAGGGAAAAGGATATCAGGTGGGCACGATGTGATTTTAAACTGAAATCAAGGAAAAGGACATCAGGTGGGCACGATGGGATTTTAAATTGAAATCAAGGAAAATGACATCAGGTGGGCATGATGGGATTTTAAACTGAAATCATGGAAAATGACATCACGTGGGCACGATGGGATTTTAAACTGAACTCAGGGAAAAGGACATCAGGTGGGCATGATGGGATTTTAAACTGAAATCAGGGAAAAGGACATCAGGTGGGCACGATGGGATTTTAAACTGAACTCAGGGAAATGGACATCAGGTGGGCATGATGGGATTTTAAACTGAAATCAGGGAAAAGGACATCAGGTGGGCACGATGGGATTTTAAACTGAAATGAAGGAAAAGGACATCAGGTAGGCACGATGGGATTTTAAACTGAACTCAGTGAATAGGACATCAGGTGGGCATGATGGCATTTTAAAATGAAATCAGGGAAAAGGACATCAGGTGGGCACGATGGGATTTTAAACTGAAATCAGTGAAAAGGACATCAGGTGGGCACGATGGGATTTTAAACTGAAATCAGGGAAAAGGATATCAGGTGGGCACGATTGGATTTTAAACTGAAATCAGGGAAAAAGACATCAGGTGGGCACGATGGGATTTTCAACTGAAATCAGGGAAAAGGACATCAGGTGGGCATGATGGGATTTTAAACTGAAATCAGGGAAAAGGATATCAGGTGGGCACGATGGGATTTTAAACTGAAATCAACGAAAAGGACATCTTTTGGGCATGATGGGATTTTAAACTGAAATCAGGGAAAAGGACATCAGGTGGGCATGATGGGATTTTAAACTGAAATCAGGGAAAAGGACATCATGTGGGCACGATGGGATTTTAAACTGAAATCAAGGAAAAGGACATCACGTGGGCACGATGGGATTTTAAACTGAAATCAGGGAAAAGGACATCAGGTGGGCACGATGGGATTTTGAACTGAATTCAGGGAAAAGGATATCAGGTGGGCACGATGTGATTTTAAACTGAAATCAGGGAAAAGGACATCAGGTGGGCACGATGGGATTTTAAACTGAAATCAGGGAAAAGGATATCAGGTGGGCACGATGTGATTTTAAACTGAAATCAGGGAAAAGGACATCAGGTGGGCACGATGGGATTTTAAACTGAAATCAAGGAAAAGGATATCAGGTGGGCACGATGGGATTTTAAACTGAACTCAGGGAAATGGACATCAGGTGGGCATGATGGGATTTTAAACTGAAATCAGGGAAAAGGCAATCAGGTGGGCACGATGGGATTTTAAACTGAAATCAAGGAAAAGGACATCAGGTGGGCACGATGGGATTTTAAACTGAACTCAGGGAATAGGACATCAGGTGGGCATGATGGCATTTTAAAATGAAATCAGGGAAAAGGACATCAGGTGGGCACGATGGGATTTTAAACTGAAATCAGTGAAAAGGACATCAGGTGGGCACGATGGGATTTTAAACTGAAATCAAGGAAAAGGACATCAGGTGGGCACGATGGGATTTTAAACTGAAATCAAGGAAAAGGACATCAGGTGGGCACGATGGGATTTTAAACTGAAATCAGGGAAAATGACATCAGATGGGCACGATGGGATTTTAAACTGAACTCAGGGAAAAGGATATCAGGTGGGCATGATGGTTTTTAAACTGAAATCAGGGAAAAGGAAATCAGGTGGGCACGATGGGATTTTAAACTGAAATCAAGGAAAAGGACATCAGGTGGGCACGATGGGATTTTAAACTGAAATCAAGGAAAAGGACATCAGGTGGTCACGATGGGATTTTAAACTGAAATCAAGGAAAAGGACATCAGGTGGGCACGATGGGATTTTAATCTGAAGTCAGGGAATAGGACATCAGGTGGGCATGATGGGATTTTAAAATGAAATCAGGGAAAAGGACATCAGGTGGGCACGATGGGATTTTAAACTGAAATCAAGGAAAAGGACATCAGGTGGGCACCATGGGATTTTAAACTGAAATCAGGGAAAATGACATCAGGTGGGCACGATGGGATTTTAAACTGAACTCAGGGAAAAGGTTATCAGGTGGGCACGATGGGATTTTCAACTGAAATCAGGGAAAAGGAAATCAGGTGGGCACGATGGGATTTTAAACTGAAATCAAGGAAAAGGACATCAGTTGGGCACGATGGGATTTTAAACTGAAATCAAAGAAAAGGACATCAGGTGGGCACAATGGGATTTTAAAATGAAATCAAGGAAAAGGACATCAGATGGGCACGATGGGATTTTAAACTGAAATCAAGGAAAAGGACATCAGGTGGGCACGATGGAATTTTAAAATGAAATCAAGGAAAAAGGATATCAGGTGGGCACGATGGGATTTTAAACTGAAATCAAGGAAAAGGACATCAGGTGGGCATGATGGGATTTTAAACTGAAATCAAGGAAAAGGACATCAGGTGGGCACGATGGGATTTTAAACTGAAATCAAGGAAAAGGACATCAGGTGGGCACGATGGGATTTTAAACTGAAATCAGGGAAAAGGATATCAGGTGGGCACGATGGGATTTTCAACTGAAATCAGGGAAAAGGACATCAGGTGGGCACGATGGGATTTTAAACTGAAATCAGGGAAAAGGACATCAGGTGGGCACGATGGGATTTTAAACTGAAATCAGGGAAAAGGATATCAGGTGGGCACGATGGGATTTTCAACTGAAATCAGGGAAAAGGACATCAGGTGGGCATGATGGGATTTTAAACTGAAATCAGGGAAAAGGATATCAGGTGGGCACGATGAGATTTTCAACTGAAATCAGGGAAAAGGACATCTGGTGGGCATGATGGGATTTTAAACTGAAATCAGGGAAAAGGACATCAGGTGGGCACGATGGAATTTTAAACTGAAATCAAGGAAAAGTACATCAGGTGGGCACGATGGGATTTTAAACTGAAATCAGGGAAAAGGACATCAGGTGGGCACGATGGGATTTTAAACTGAAATCAGGGAAAAGGATATCAGGTGGGCACGATGGGATTTTAAACTGAAATCAGGGAAAAGGACATCAGGTGGGCATGATGGGATTTTAAACTGAAATCAGGGAAATGGACATCAGGTGGGCACGATGGGATTTTAAACTGAAATCAAGGAAAAGTACATGAGGTGGGCACGATGGGATTTTAAACTGAAATCAAGGAAAAGTACATCAGGTGGGCACGATGGGATTTTAAACTGAAATCAAGGAAAAGTACATCAGGTGGGCACGATGGGATTTTAAACTGAAATCAGGGAAAATGACATCTTGTGGGCATCATGGGATTTTAAACTGAAATCAGGGAAAAGGGTATCAGGTGGGCACGATGGGATTTTAAACTGAAATCAGGGAAAAGTACATCAGGTGGGCACGATGGGATTTTAAACTGAAATCAGGGAAAAGGACATCACGTGGGCACGATGTGATTTTAAACTGAAATCAGGGAAAAGGACATCAGGTGGGCACGATGGGATTTTAAACTGAAATCAGGGAAAAGGATATCAGGTGGGCATGATGTGATTTTAAACTGAAATCAGGGAAAAGGACATCAGGTGGGCACGATGGGATTTTAAACTGAAATCAGGGAAAAGGATATCAGGTGGGCACGATGTGATTTTAAACTGAAATCAGGGAAAAGGACATCAGGTGGGCACGATGGGATTTTAAAATGAAATCAAGGAAAAGGATATCAGGTGTGCACGATGGGATTTTAAACTGAAATCAAGGAAAAGGGCATCAGGTGGGCATGATGGGATTTTAAACTGAAATCAGGGAAAAGGATATCAGGTGGGCACGATGTGATTTTAAACTGAAATCAGGGAAAAGGACATCAGGTGGGCACGATGGGATTTTAAACTGAAATCAAGGAAAAGGATATCAGGTGGGCACGATGGGATTTTAAACTGAAATCAGGGAAAATGACATCAGGTGGGCACGATGGGATTTTAAACTGAAATCAACGAAAAGGACATCTTTTGGGCATGATGGGATTTTAAACTGAAATCAACGAAAAGGACATCTTTTGGGCATGATGGGATTTTAAACTGAAATCAAGGAAAAGTACATCAGGTGGGCACGATGGGATTTTAAACTGAAATCAGGGAAAATGACATCTTGTGGGCATCATGGGATTTTAAACTGAAATCAGGGAAAAGGGTATCAGGTGGGCACGATGGGATTTTAAACTGAAATCAGGGAAAAGTACATCAGGTGGGCACGATGGGATTTTAAACTGAAATCAGGGAAAAGGACATCACGTGGGCACGATGTGATTTTAAACTGAAATCAGGGAAAAGGACATCAGGTGGGCACGATGGGATTTTAAACTGAAATCAGGGAAAAGGATATCAGGTGGGCATGATGTGATTTTAAACTGAAATCAGGGAAAAGGACATCAGGTGGGCACGATGGGATTTTAAACTGAAATCAGGGAAAAGGATATCAGGTGGGCACGATGTGATTTTAAACTGAAATCAGGGAAAAGGACATCAGGTGGGCACGATGGGATTTTAAAATGAAATCAAGGAAAAGGATATCAGGTGTGCACGATGGGATTTTAAACTGAAATCAAGGAAAAGGGCATCAGGTGGGCATGATGGGATTTTAAACTGAAATCAGGGAAAAGGATATCAGGTGGGCACGATGTGATTTTAAACTGAAATCAGGGAAAAGGACATCAGGTGGGCACGATGGGATTTTAAACTGAAATCAAGGAAAAGGATATCAGGTGGGCACGATGGGATTTTAAACTGAAATCAGGGAAAATGACATCAGGTGGGCACGATGGGATTTTAAACTGAAATCAAGGAAAAGGATATCAGGTGGGCATGATGGTATTTTAAACTGAAATCAGGGAAAAGGATATCAGGTGGGCACGATGTGATTTTAAACTGAAATCAAGGAAAAGGACATCAGGTGGGCACGATGGGATTTTAAATTGAAATCAAGGAAAATGACATCAGGTGGGCATGATGGGATTTTAAACTGAAATCATGGAAAATGACATCACGTGGGCACGATGGGATTTTAAACTGAACTCAGGGAAAAGGACATCAGGTGGGCATGATGGGATTTTAAACTGAAATCAGGGAAAAGGACATCAGGTGGGCACGATGGGATTTTAAACTGAACTCAGGAAAATGGACATCAGGTGGGCATGATGGGATTTTAAACTGAAATCAGGGAAAAGGACATCAGGTGGGCACGATGGGATTTTAAACTGAAATCAAGGAAAAGGACATCAGGTGGGCACGATGGGATTTTAAACTGAACTCAGGGAATAGGACATCAGGTGGGCATGATGGCATTTTAAAATGAAATCAGGGAAAAGGACATCAGGTGGGCACGATGGGATTTTAAACTGAAATCAGTGAAAAGGACATCAGGTGGGCACGATGGGATTTTAAACTGAAATCAGGGAAAAGGATATCAGGTGGGCACGATTGGATTTTAAACTGAAATCAGGGAAAAGGACATCAGGTGGGCACGATGGGATTTTCAACTGAAATCAGGGAAAAGGTCATCAGGTGGGCATGATGGGATTTTAAACTGAAATCAGGGAAAAGGATATCAGGTGGGCACGATGGGATTTTAAACTGAAATCAACGAAAAGGACATCTTTTGGGCATGATGGGATTTTAAACTGAAATCAGGGAAAAGGACATCAGGTGGGCACCATGGGATTTTAAACTGAAATCAGGGAAAAGGACATCATGTGGGCACGATGGGATTTTAAACTGAAATCAAGGAAAAGGACATCAGGTGGGCACGATGGGATTTTAAACTGAAATCAGGGAAAAGGACATCAGGTGGGCACGATGGGATTTTGAACTGAATTCAGGGAAAAGGATATCAGGTGGGCACGATGTGATTTTAAACTGAAATCAGGGAAAAGGACATCAGGTGGGCACGATGGGATTTTAAACTGAAATCAGTGAAAAGGATATCAGGTGGGCACGATGTGATTTTAAACTGAAATCAGGGAAAAGGACATCAGGTGGGCACGATGGGATTTTAAACTGAAATCAAGGAAAAGGATATCAGGTGGGCACGATGGGATTTTAAACTGAACTCAGGGAAATGGACATCAGGTGGGCGTGATGGGATTTTAAACTGAAATCAGGGAAAAGGACATCAGGTGGGCACGATGGGATTTTAAACTGAAATCAAGGAAAAGGACATCAGGTGGGCACGATGGGATTTTAAACTGAACTCAGGGAAAAGGACATCAGGTGGGCACGATGGGATTTTAAACTGAAATCAAGGAAAAGGACATCAGGTGGGCATGATGGGATTTTAAACTGAAATCAGGGAAAATGACATCAGGTGGGCACGATGGGATTTTAAACTGAACTCAGGGAAAAGGATATCAGGTGGGCATGATGGTTTTTAAACTGAAA
Source organism: Myxine glutinosa (assembly GCF_964187855.1). Taxonomy (NCBI): domain Eukaryota; kingdom Metazoa; phylum Chordata; class Myxini; order Myxiniformes; family Myxinidae; genus Myxine; species Myxine glutinosa. The sequence goes on from NC_136263.1 coordinate 13,330,806, forward strand.
TCAGGGAAAAGGAAATCAGGTGGGCACGATGGGATTTTAAACTGAAATCAAGGAAAAGGACATCAGGTGGGCACGATGGGATTTTAAACTGAAATCAAGGAAAAGGACATCAGGTGGTCACGATGGGATTTTAAACTGAAATCAAGGAAAAGGACATCAGGTGGGCACGATGGGATTTTAATCTGAAGTCAGGGAATAGGACATCAGGTGGTCACGATGGGATTTTAAACTGAAATCAAGGAAAAGGATATCAGGTGGGCATGATGGGATTTTAAAATGAAATCAGGGAAAAGGACATCAGGTGGGCACGATGGGATTTTAAACTGAAATCAAGGAAAAGGACATCAGGTGGGCACGATGGGATTTTAAACTGAAATCAAGGAAAAGGACATCAGGTGGGCACCATGGGATTTTAAACTGAAATCAGGGAAAATGACATCAGGTGGGCACGATGGGATTTTAAACTGAACTCAGGGAAAAGGATATCAGGTGGGCACGATGGGATTTTCAACTGAAATCAGGGAAAAGGAAATCAGGTGGGCACGATGGGATTTTAAACTGAAATCAAGGAAAAGGACATCAGTTGGGCACGATGGGATTTTAAACTGAAATCAAAGAAAAGGACATCAGGTGGGCACAATGGGATTTTAAACTGAAATCAAGGAAAAGGACATCAGATGGGCACGATGGGATTTTAAACTGAAATCAAGGAAAAGGACATCAGGTGGGCACGATGGGATTTTAAAATGAAATCAAGGAAAAAGGATATCAGGTGGGCACGATGGGATTTTAAACTGAAATCAAGGAAAAGGACATCAGGTGGGCATGATGGGATTTTAAACTGAAATCAAGGAAAAGGACATCAGGTGGGCACGATGGGATTTTAAACTGAAATCAAGGAAAAGGACATCAGGTGGGCACGATGGGGTTTTAAACTGAAATCAGGGAAAAGGATATCAGGTGGGCACGATGGGATTTTAAACTGAAATCACGGAAAAGGATATCAGGTGGGCACGATGGGATTTTCAACTGAAATCAGGGAAAAGGACATCAGGTGGGCACGATGGGATTTTAAACTGAAATCAGGGAAAAGGATATCAGGTGGGCACGATGAGATTTTCAACTGAAATCAGGGAAAAGGACATCTGGTGGGCATGATGGGATTTTAAACTGAAATCAGGGAAAAGGACATCAGGTGGGCACGATGGAATTTTAAACTGAAATCAAGGAAAAGTACATCAGGTGGGCACGATGGGATTTTAAACTGAAATCAGGGAAAAGGACATCAGGTGGGCACGATGGGATTTTAAACTGAAATCAGGGAAAAGGATATCAGGTGGGCACGATGGGATTTTAAACTGAAATCAGGGAAAAGGACATCAGGTGGGCATGATGGGATTTTAAACTGAAATCAGGGAAATGGACATCAGGTGGGCACGATGGGATTTTAAACTGAAATCAGGGAAAAGGACATCAGGTGGGCACGATGGGATTTTAAACTGAAATCAGGGAAAAGGACATCAGGTGGGCATGATGGGATTTTAAACTGAAATCAAGGAAAAGTACATCAGGTGGGCACGATGGGATTTTAAACTGAAATCAGGGAAAATGACATCTTGTGGGCATCATGGGATTTTAAACTGAAATCAGGGAAAAGGATATCAGGTGGGCATGATGGGATTTTCAACTGAAATCAGGGAAAAGGACATCAGGTGGGCACGATGTGATTTTAAACTGAAATCAGGGAAAAGGACATCAGGTGGGCACGATGGGATTTTAAACTGAAATCAGGGAAAAGGATATCAGGTGGGCACGATGGGATTTTAAACTGACATCAAGGAAAACGACATCAGGTGGGCACGATGGGATTTTAAACTGAAATCAAGGAAAGGGACATCAGGTGGGCACGATGGGATTTTAAACTGAAATCAGGGAAAGGGACATCAGGTGGGCACGATGGGATTTTAAACTGAAATCAAGGAAAAGGACATCAGGTGGGCACGATGGGATTTAAAACTGAAATCAAGGAAAAGGACATCAGGTGGGCACGATGGGATTTAAAACTGAAATCAAGGAAAAGGACATCAGGTGGGCACGATGGGATTTTAAACTGAAATCAAGGAAAGGGACATCAGGTGGGCACGATGGGATTTTAAACTGAAATCAGGGAAAAGGACATCAGGTTGGCACGATGGGATTTTAAACTGAAATCAAGGAAAATGACATCAGGTGGGCACGATGGGATTTTAAACTGAAATCAGGGAAAAGGACATCAGGTTGGCACGATGGGATTTTAAACTGAAATCAGGGAAAATGACATCAGGTGGGCACGATGGGATTTTAAACTGAAATCAGGGAAAAGGACATCAGGTGGGCACGATGGGATTTTAAACTGAAATCAGGGAAAAGGACATCGCATGAAGGACTGTGGGAATTGAACTTACGAAGGCCAGTCCATTAGTATGACTTCAACGCTGGTGCCACCAGACTTTTAAGTCTCTTAATATAACGTACTTTATGCTGGTGCAGTTAATAATCGAAATTGTTTTCTGAGCTCACAATGGCATACCATTGGGGGGCAAATTTATTTTACCAGCACTTTTTTTCTTTCTTTTTTGTATACTGAATCGAGGCTCGTGAAAGAGCTGACATTTACTTCATAAACAAATCAACCAGACAAACAAAATATATAAAAAGAGGGAGCGGAAGACAAGAGAAGGGGAAGCACACAAACACTTGAGAGCACACAACATTTAAGAGCAGGGAGATGTGTGGGAGGGAGAGGGCTTGGGGGGAGGAGGCGTGGGAAGGGGGGGTTTTGTGCAGACACTTAGTGCAGACACGAGTGGTTTTGACACCAAATTGGCATCCAAGTGGTTATGTCCAATAGAGCAGAAGGCAATAGTAGTAAATATTTGGAATCAAACCTTTTGGAAACTGTGTTATCCCTGAAGGATTTTTTTTTTATACTCGGGCTAAGGCTTGTAATAGACAACACAAACACTTAACACAGCCACTGAGCTTGGGGAAATGCCGTCACTAACGTCACTTCTCGGGATATTCTGGGTACCAGCAGACGTCATAACAATTTTTTCATTTTTTTTGGTCTTCAAGATCGAGGCTCTTGTAATAGCTACCATTAATCACAAAAAAAAAAAACGGACACATACAACATATAATAAAGGGAGCGGGGGACAAGATGGGGAGAGAGAGGGAAGCACACAAGTACAACAGTAGAGAACAGAGACATCGGGAGAACTGTGGTAGGGAGAGGGCTTGGGGGAGGAGGCATGGGAAGAGTGGGGGTGGAAGAGGTTAAAACACATGGACACTGCCAGGACTTCCAGGAAAGAAGTCGGTATTTCAAAAAAGTTGATCTGGCGTGAATTATCGGGGGTAGGAAACATCAAGGTTTTGGATGGGGGAAAAGGACATCAGGATAAGAGATGGTGGTGAACAGCTGTTTTAAAGACCTGGAGGGAGGAGTGGGATTGAAGAGAGTGAGGGAGTTTGTTCCAGAAGTGGGAGAAAAGAAGAATGAAAGAGTGAAGGTGAGCAGATAGTCTTGATTTTGGCAGTTTCACCACTAGAGGGTTACTGGCAGTTCTTGTGCGACCTGTAAGAATATTTGGGGGACAGAGCACAGACAGAGCAGGAGGGGGCAAGGCCGGAGAGGAGTCGGTAGAAGACAGAAAGGCCACCGACCTGCCTACAGTGAGAGAGAGAAAGACCCATTGACACAGCCTCAGCATGGGAGATTCCAATAATACTGAAAGCTTTCGTTTCTACAGCGTGAATCCGAGCTAGGTGTGAGGCAGGAGCACTGGTCCAGAGGGTAGAGCAGTATTCCATTGAGCTGCGGATGAAAGCCTTGTAAGTTGTGAGGAGCTCAGGTGTGCCACGGAAGGACTTCGCACGATGGAGGATGCCCAGTCGGCGACTGGCTTTGGAGGCCAGCTTGGAAATGTGGTTTTCCCAGGAAAGATCATGGCAGATAGTGAGACCCAAAAGCTTGAGTGACATAACTTATTGGAGAGGATTATTCAGAAAGTGGATGGGAGGGTTGTCCAGTCAGTCTTTTCGGAGAGACATCGTAAGAGAGTGAGATTTGTCAGGATTCAAAGACATGTTCCACTTGTTTGCCCAGTCTGTGATTTTGTCCAGGTCTGCAGAGAGTGAGGAGGCTGCAGACTGCTGATCTGAGGGATGAGGTATGGAGTGGCAGAGAGTGAAATCATCAGCCAAGAGATAGAGAGGATTTTCGATGGAGTCGGAGAGATCATTGATAAAGACCAGAAAAAGCAGTACTGCACACATCTTGGTTTTCTGGTGAGCCGAACACATTCGGCCTGTAGGCCACTGCTGATTGTACACTGCCTGAGTTTGTTGTGTCAGGTTTCTATTTGCTTTATTTTGGGTCAAGTGCTATTGATGATGAGGGACCTCGAAAAATCTAATCGCATGTGAAATAATAGTAAGGTTTAATCAAGCCCATCAGAACGTACGGTACGTCAGAATGCACGGTACGTCAGAATGCACGGTACGTCAGAACGCACGGTACGTCATAGCACACGAAATGTCATAACACACAGTACGCCAGAAGGCACGGTACGTCATAACACACGGTACGTCATAAGTCATAACACACGAAATGTCATAACGCACGGTACGCCAGAACGCATGGTACGCCAGAAGGCATGGTATGTCATAACACACGGTACGTCATAACATAACACACGGTACGACAGAACGCACGGTACGATAGAACACACGGTGAGGTGTCCAGTTAATTTTTTTAATAGCACATTGAATGTGTTTTTCTCAATCATGCTGTTCATCTTGTAAGTGTTTTAAATTCTCCTTTTCCAATCGGCCCATTACCAGATTTAACAATTAGGGGTAAACCCCATATGTGTGCAGCGCAGTCACCATGTCTGGACCCAATCAATATAGCAAAATTATTAAGGTTTGTAGGAAAATTCTTGAGGCTATGATAGCATTGCAAAAGCAGAGCTGCTGTCAGACATGTGCTCAAACACACACACAAAACACACTCGCACAATATAAAAAAGAGTTGGACAGATTGGGGATAGACAAACAAGGATCACTGGAATGGCTAAGAAGAGGTCAGTTCAACTGGGATGGAGAACGAATCGTTGTTAATGCCCAAGATCAAGGATACTACAAAAATGGATTTAAGAAGATGGCAGGACTGAGTCAGTCGGACTAGTGTACGTTCTGCAAAGTAGAAACAGAAAACACGAGTCGCCTACGATAAGGATGTAAAAAAGAAAACTCATATCAGAACAGCTGTACACCCAAAGGCACAACAAGGTTTGTAGAGTCATCTACTGGCACATCTGCAGAAACTTGAATGTCCCACAAAACTTATGGAAACATGAACCAAAAACAATCATTGAAAACAAGGACCTAATGCTCACATATGACCTGATGATCCCATCCAGCATGAACATAGAAAACAAAGCGTTGCGACCGGACATAGTACTCAGGAATAAAAAGGAAAATACATCATTTCTGATTGAGATATCAGTACTCGGTGATTTTGGCCTAAATAATGCAGATATCAAGAAAATGACCAAATACCAAGACCTCAAGAATGAAGTGAAAAGATCCTAGAAGCTGAAGAGCTTCAATATTTTACCAGTGATAATTGGGGCAACGGGAATGATAAAGAAGAACCTCACAGAGATTTAAAAAAACCATCCCTGGGAGCATTATCACAAACGAGCTACAGTTGGAGGCTGTACTGGACTCAGTGACGATCCTGAAAAGAGCCCTTGGAACGAAACTTTGAGAACATCACAACTTCACAACTTAGCTCATGAATCACAATCCTTCACTGAAGTGGGTGTGGATACTTTGAGTCCTGGGAGGACTCCTTTCCACCTTCTAAAACCCAAATTATGGAGATAACAACCAAGGACACACACCCTCAAAATAGATTAGCAAACACAAGATGACAGAAGAGCTGTAAGCACTATCTTTTGTGGAAATGAGAAATGGTGCTTTCCATCTGGACAGCAAATGAGGCAAGTTTCAGATTTTTGAACTGCAAATAACATAGGAGATGAGAGGGTTATGTGTATGTGGATATGTTCTCGCAGCAGGGCAGAATACAAATTGGACGGCTCGCCAGAAAGGACCTTGCAGTGTGTGTTGAAAATTAACTGAGCAGTATTATTGAAGGTGCAGACAGAACAAATTATGCCGGAGCATTGCCAGGCACAAGAGAGAGGACAGGTTATAAAAGTGGATCTCTCAAAATGAGTTTGAAGGCAACGCCGCACGGTGAGACAAACGTATTTTAATGATATGACATTGTGAGCCCGGAAAACAATTTTGATTATTAACTGCACTAGCGTAAAGAACGTTATATTGAGAGACTTAAAACTCCGGTGGCACCAGTGTTGAAGTCATATTAATGGATTGGCCTTCATAAGTTCAATTCCCACTGTCCTTCATGTGATCTCCTTTTTCCCGATTTCTGTTTGAAGTATCATGGTGCCCAACTTCTGGCGAAAGGTATGTGATGTTACCCACCAACATTATGCTCGAGCCTTAAACAAAACCGTGCAAGGGGAAAAAGATCTGCACAAGCATGGTTAGCGGTAGGCAACAACGCCTTCCCAATGCCAAAGCCGACTACCTGGAATGACCTCGTAAAATATGCACCTATACCATGACTACCAGAAATGTTCACCAGACTCGGTGGTGTAATACATGGAGCATCCACTCTAAATCTGGCAGATCTGCAATTTGAACCCCGGCTGATTCATACACACCAAAGACTTAAAAAGTGCTGCTTCTGCTCTTGACATTAATCATTTAAAATGGACAAGCACGTATAAACAACCATAGGTTGACAAACATTGCGTAAGCCTGATGGGCCCAATGTCTTCCTCCTCCATTGACGTTTTGTGTAAGGAAATATCTACCATATAAAACACAAAGTCTGTTTGTGTGTTTGTACTGATATCTGTCCCCCTTCATTAGGACTATTTGAGTCGGGTTTTAAAGGCCAATCTTTTGACACGAATCGTGTGTTCACTACGGTCTAATTTTGAGGATAACACAACTCGAAAAACATTCTCCATAAAAGAGCAATTATGTCTGTCCTATTTGAATTGTAGATGGTGGCTTGCAAACCGAGCCTCAATGGCGGTGTAAAGAAGCATTTTTTTTAAATCACAAAAAATTCCATGGCGCAGGGAGGTGAAATTTGCTGCACATGATGTGCAAAGTGCGCAGAGTAAACAGAGTGTTCGTTTACGTCTGTAGGATGTCTAATAAATAAAGAAGATGTAAGCACACCTGACACAAGGCCGAGGCTTCAGACCTTGGCACTCTCACGAGGCTGCACCGTCGAATAAACTGTTCCAACCCATCATTTTTGACAGACTTTTATAGGAGTATATTATAACCTACAAAACTCCAAACTCGAATCGTCAACAAAGAGACAAACAAAAATGACTGGAAGCAGAATGAACTGCTATGGAACTGACTGTCACCTCTTGTTCAGCAAGGCCAAAGACGATAACCGTTAACGGTCAGACAACTGTTAAAATGGATTGTAATAATAAAGAGGTACCTACGTTTGAACTCCATGGATTATCTCCAACTACGTATCCGATGGGGTCCCACACTGGTGTATCATCGAATGTGCATAAGTCTATAAAATTAACCGGGTTTAATTGATTTTATGGAAGAGACAATAACACTCTGAAGTGCAGCCTTGTTATACATACTCAGATCATCCCAAAAAGTTCTACACCATTTTTAACACTCCATAAAGGAAGGATCATGGCGATTGCAAAATTACCCAGGTATATCTTCTTCTTCTTCTTCTACATTTATACATATATATATATATATATATATATATATATATAAGAAAAGTTTTTGTTTGTTTGTTTGTTTGTCTGCAAGCGCTAATCTCCTGAATGATGAAAGATAGGAGGAAACCTCTGAAACAAAAAATGTCGGGACGGGCCCCAGGAAGTTTATAGGCTAGGTGGCGAGGCCGGTCGAGGCCGCCTCGGCTGGGCTGGGCCCATTTCACAATTAAAAGCTGAGCTGAATTATAGTAGTCAATCTTCTACGGCCGTGAGTAAAAGCTGAATTATAGTAGTAAATTCATTCAAAAAGAACCAAAAATGTCAGGACGGGCCCCGGGAAGGTTATAGTTTCGGTGGCGAGGCCGGTCGAGGCCCGCCTCGGCCCGGCTGGGCCCATTTCGCAATTAAAAGCTGAGCTGAATTATAGTAGTCAATCTTCTATGGCCGCAAGTAAACGCTGAATTATAGTAGTAAATTCATTCAAAAAGAACTAAAAATGTCGGGACGGGCCCCGGGAAGGTTATCGGCTAGGTGGCGAGGCCGGTCGAGGCTGCCTCGGCCGGGCTGGGCCCATTTCGCAATTAAAAGTAAATTCAACAACTGGTAAATTCATTTAAAAAAGAACCCGGGCAACGCCGGGTGCATTCAGGTAGTCTAATTATATAACTGCCTCATTGGTTACCTGCACTTGTGATAGATATTAGGTTTCTCACACTCTGGTTTTATTTTATTCAGATATCAAAATCATCGCATCCATGACCAGCGACTTGACATTGATAATTCACGGTGATGTCAAATCAAATTGCGTGGGGAATCCACCAAAGAAAGTGTATTCAATTCCGCCCTGACACTTGTCCACACTTGAAATGTTCAGCGATGCATGTCACCCTTTGTGCATTCGATAATCCTTAACGTGCCAGAAGTTCACCGAAGTGGATGGAGATTATGAAAAGTTTGTCGACGTTATTAAATCTATTATGTCGGTTAGGATGACGGAGCTTTTGAATGACCCTTGTGTATCGTCGAGAAGGAACGACCGAAGTCCAGGATTATGAAATAGAACGAGGTATTCTCCAATAAGACTGTCTCATCCCTCTGTTGTTCTGCCGTGGTTTTTTGACTCCTTAATTAGAATTGGTCATGGATTTTCACAAGAAATTCACACGGAACTTCAACACAGAAGGAGGCTATTAGGCCCATAGCTCTCAATCAGCAATGCCTCGAGGTACCCATCTAATTGTAATTTATACTTACTAGCAACGGTACCCGCCCTATGGGCGGGGCTTCAATTCGGAGGCCCAAATGAAAAGGCAAAATATCAAAAATTGAAGGCTTTTTTTATTTTAAACGATTCATATAAACATCCGTTAAATCATATCACACGCAAATCATCAAATCACAGTGATGTGTTTTTTTTTATTGAAATTCTAAAAATACTGTTTAGATTTTGATGATTTGCGTGTGATATTTAATGGATGTTTATGTAAATCGCGCCTCCAAATTGAAGCCCCGTCCTTAGGGCGGGTACCGTTGCTCGTCATATATAATGGCGATACAACAATTTTTACCGCTTTGCTTTGAAGAACAGGAATGAAGGGGGTGGAGCGTGTTAATATGTCAGGTTGAAGGCTTTGGGCTGTGAGGGAGCTTGAAGCCAGATTTTAATCTTACAGCCGCCATATTGGTGATCGCCGTCACTGCAATGTGAAGTGAAAGATGCCTCAGAGCTGTCACATTCACAATCGCTATGTCGTATGTACTCCCGATACGTGTTTCCTTCATTGTAAAAACTACCAAATGAACAGTTAAAAGGATTTTAAGCCGATAGCTGTTACGGCCTTGGCAAGATCGATGGAGACAGCGATCTGTTAGCGTATTCACCGCCCAAATAGCTATGTGGAATTCTCTCATGTCGAGATTAAACGTCGTTTGAACTTTGGCCGATGTCATTATTTACTTTTAATGATGTTTATATACGAATGATGTTTATATTGGTTTTGGGTCGTCCTTTCCGCATATCTTGTGGGATTGTGAGTTGGAGAGACGGCCGTGATGGCGGGGAGGGGGTTGGAATTCTCTCAAGCAGGGATTCTACCCGTGTCCTTATAAAAGGTCTTTGTCCGAGGTCACCGAGTTCGATCGGTGCAGCTGTGCAGCGATCGGTGCAGCCGTTTGTGCGGCACCCGGAAAACAACATCATCACAATGAAAACATCGTCACAATGAACGTTATGCGAACGCGAATGTTATGCAATGGTAATCCTGGTAATCCTGGTGATCCTGGTGGTAATCCTGGTCCAAACCTGAGAATGCTGGAGACCAAAGCTGAAATTGGAAAAACTAAATAGCCTATTTTACTCCTGAAGATCCCAGGATTACCCACCAAAAATATCGTTGCGATCGGTTCAGCAGTTTTTGCGGTACCTTCGAACGGACAGACAGACAGAGAGATGGACAGACATTTGGTGAATTATAGTAAGATGTACTGTTTCTGCTGCTACCACCTTTACGGGGAGACCATTGCATGCGTTATCCACTCTGAGTGAAGTATACCTGCTAAAAGAAACACGTCTGTCATCATATTAACTCTTTTTTTTTTAACGGAAATCACTACAAACAAGGCATAATGCCACTCTACGTTAGGGGCTAAGGGAAAGTTAGATACAGATAAGGATAAAGCAGAACAAAATAAAAGAAAGAAAAATATATTAAGAAAACATCCAAGACACAGGAAGTAGCAGAACTCAGATAAAAATGTGAAGAAACCTCAAAGATGGATGAAGTAGGAATTGACTTTCCTTTTAAAGGTGTGTACATCGTAGGATAATGGAGAGCACGTTACAGGTAGTGAATTCCAGAGCGAGACAGTACGAGGGATAAAACTATCTGCATGGCCTTTCGGTCTGCACTTTGGACCAGATATAGTGTAGGGGTGTGCCCTGCTCCCCCTCCTTACTTTCCCCCCCCCCCCCCCTCCTTACACCTGCCCCCAAGCCCTCCTCCTTCTAGGTTTACAGTTTGTCCCTCCTGGAATTTGCCTTCTCTATCCATCTTGCCCACCCTTTCCTGCCCACCATTCCTCCCCCTTCAACTCTGCTGTTGGTGTCCCCCTCCATCCTCCCTCCCAACTCTTCCTTTTGCACTGTTATGTTCTCATCCATTCATGTACTAGCTCTTTCATGAGCCTTCACTCTGTATGGAAAAAACATCAAAAATCTGGGATGGATACCACTACGTCGAAGATTTTGAAACGGAATTTTGACTCGCCAAATGGAAATTGATAGTCGGCAAAAACGGAAATAAGTAACAAAATCGGTTGAACAACAATGCAAGAGCAGAAACAAAATGTAAATGCTGATCTTTGGGGCCTGTATAAGGAGGTCCACTGAATCCACCATGAAGAAGTGGTCGAGGAATATCAGCACAGAACACAGCCAATCCCAAAAACATATCTCATTCCAGAAAACAAAATCAAAACAATAAAGCAGCTGCCGGTGCCAGCGTTCCAATATGATTGTGGGATAGTGTCCAGACTCCAGAGGGATAAATCCACAAACTGGACATGAAAATGAGAACACTACTTATGCGTGAGCACGATGGAAGCAAACCGAAACCTCTGTACCCCATAAATCACCTTGTTAGGAACTCCCAAAGGCAAGTGCGGATTGAAAATGTAAAATCTGAAAGAGAAATGGGACGGAGCACAGACCGAGCAATCATTGCGGATAGCACGAGGGCAAACTAGGAAACGGAAATGCAAACCAATAGACAGTATATCAAAATTTGGGAGAGTATGAAAACAGAATGAGAGACAGAAATCCAGACAGACCAACGAATGGAAGAGAGAGTCTCACTTGGAATGTCTACGAAGAGGTCGGCTGGATCGGGATGAGGGGCGAGCGATAATATTGAATGCTCGAGATCGTCCCGTGTTTTGAAGTCATGTTGACAGACTCTCCATTGTAAATTATATCCCTGCCTGTCTACTTCTTATTCCCATTCTACTTCTCCTGACATCTCGTTCTCAACGTAGCATGTAATTTGCAGGGAATACACTGCATCGATTTCCCTTTCCTCCAACAAACTATTCACCTGGTTTCCCATGACTCCAGAAGCCATCTGAAACTGCAGACAACTATTCTCAAGCAGTGCGGACTTCTGCTGTTGCATCATTGCTGAGGCATGGCTATGGTGTTGGTACAGCGCCCCGCTCTTAGGTCAGGTGAATGATTTGGAATTTGGATAGGGTACTGCCACCTTGTGGCTGACTCCTAGGTTTGTAAGAAAAAGTAGATGATGCAGCAGGATAATTCACAGCTTGTATTTTTGGTTTGCCTATGGTCGTCCCGAGTTAAAATACAGAGAAAACGACATAAGAGTAAAACTCCAGCACTAGCTGAGTGCCAAATGGGCGCTGCATCGTGAATTGGGCGAGGTTTTTAGAGGGGAGAATATAGACATCTTATTTAGGCCTTTTGGTTGCACCCTGGTCGAATTCGTAATTTCCTGTCCCTGGGCTGTCAGAATGGCTTAAAGGAATGCACACTCACCACCATTGAGCTGTTTGAATCCAGACCCAGCAATAACCTGTCATCTTGGTGTTCCACAGGCAGGGTGGGACATCAATGTGTGTGCCGTACCTCGAATAGGCATGGAGCAGGAGAACGCCTTTCTCAGTGCTGGTTATTGGTCGACAATAAGGATCCCATGTTGTTTCTTCCTGAAAAGTTTGCGACTTATCGCCGGCATATTGGCAAAATTACATAATTTCAGAGTAAAACTGAAGATAGCAAGTGGTCTTGGATATTCTTCAACATCAGTTCTACTGCTTGCTGTATTAGAGGGGGGCCTGGCTGGGAAGCAGCAACGGCACCGTAAACTTTTCCAGGTCGAAGGTCGACCATGTTGATGGTTATGACCTCCAGAATCTCTTTAATACAACAAAATGTCAGGTGACCATAGACAATATTGTGCTGACTGGTAGATCAACAGCATAAAAAGCGAATGATGAACACCCATTGGCCATTGTGCCTTTATTCCCTTTAAAGTACCTTCTGCTGAATTAATACATTCTGAATTTATTCCAGCATTATTATTAATTTAATTAATAAATTAATTTATTCCAGCATTGCTGCATCTTTCTGAAATGCGATCTTCATGGATTTGTAGTTCAACTCCCCCTGGTAGGTTAAGTTTATCATTTGCAGATCATCAAAACGACTTCCTTTTGCGCATTTTTCATTTGGGGAACCAAAACAAGTCGCATACGTGATAAGATACCTTGGTGAATGTCAATCTCATTTAGAAACTGGAGCAGAGGCATCACAGTGTGCTCTGAGCTGTCTCGTTGTTGTAGGACCCATTTGCTGAGCCAAATTGTGGCATGCACCTCATAAAGGTTATACCCTGTCTGTGTATGTGTGTGTACATTATACAGTATATACAGACTTGGCATTTAATATGGAATTTTTTTTTTTTCTTGACTTGGGTTTACTTTCTTGACTCAGTATATCAATCTGGTGAGTTTCTTTTACACTTTGGTGATTTATTTGTTTAAAGAACCATGTCACTGATTGTCTGTCGCAGCAAGAAGTCAACAACAGGATTATAATCACAGGTGGCGTGGCAAAATGTACGGACAGGTGCATTTGATGATTGGCTTCACAGTCGGGTATACAAGGGTTGTTGCGTTTTGTATTAGTGGAAAACAACTGCTGCACGTCTCCAAAAGTTATTGCCGCTTCCTCTGGAGATGGTTCGTCAACTCGACAATGCTGTTTGTCATGGACTAGTGGCTTTACGAAATTACGGCATGAAACAGCGTGCTATTGCTCGGCAGTATGGCATCACTCAAGGTCAGGTGTCAAAGATCCTGAAACGAAATGCTCAGAGGGGTGTCCCTACTCCAATACCGAGGCCAGGACGTCCCCGCAGAACCACAAGGAGGGATGATCGCCAGCTGCACCGGTTAGTCCGCAATGGCCGTACCAAGTCAGCTAATCGGCTTAGGGCTGAGTGGCAGCAACTGACAAATGTGCCTGTATCCAGAAGGCTAGTCAACCAACGACTGGTTCAAGCAGGCTATCATGCCAGGCGTCCCCTGAGAAAGCCACGCCTGACCAGACAACACCGCCAGCGCCGATTGCAGTGGGCCAGAGAGCACCGTCAATGGCAGCCAGGACACTGGAATCACGTGATCTTCAGTGACGAGTCTAGATTTCTGGTCTATCGTCAAGATGGCTGTGTCCGAGTGCGCAGACAAGTGCATGAAGCCCACAACAAAGATTATATAGTGCCAAGAGTCCAAGCTGGAGGTGGTGGGGTGACCGTTTGGGCTGCTTATCATGCAGGGGGCAAAACTGACCTGGTTGTTCTGAATGGAAACCTGAACCAGTTCAAGTACAGGGCCATTCTGGAAGAAACATTGCTTCCATTTGCTCGTGCAGCCTTTCGAGGAAACATTGTCTTCCAAGATGACAATGCATGGCCTCATCGTGCTCGCATGATCCAACACTTTCTTGCTGACCGTGGTGTAGAGCATATGGAGTGGCCTGCCATGTCCCCGGATATGAATCCGATAGAGAACTTGTGGGCAGAATTAACGCGTCAAATCGACCACTTGGACCAGCAGCCGACCTCTGTGCGTGAATTGCACAGGCTATTGTCACTGCATGGCAAGCGATTGCTGTCCAAACCTTGGCAAATCTCGTGAACAGCATGCCTCAACGTGTACGTGCTCTCCTGAATGCTCGTGGGGGTTACACAAAGTACTGAACTGTAATTTTACTGTCCGTAATCCCAGTCGTAATTTAACTTTTGTTTTTGTTAAAAAAAAATTTGGCTAATGTGCAAAATAAAGAGATACTTCTGGAAAACGTACAGAAGTTTAACACAGTACTGTCCATGAATTGAGTTCGATATCAGTTTACATCACTTTCAAGGATCAATTTATTTGTTTCGAAATGTCAAATGTGGTTTTTGTTTCTTTTAAAGGTCACATTAACAAAATCTAGAATAATTTCAACATAATTCCAATGAACTTTTGGTTCTAAGACATCTTGAAAAGTAAGTTCACCCCCACAAAAAAAATATTCCACATTAAATGCCAAGTCTGTATATATATATATATATATATATATATTTACGGGTTTGGGGCTAGCGCACCAGGATGCACGAGATGGTCGCTCAGACCCGCCGCTCGACCTTCCACCCGGAAGTCGCAAGCCACGGTTAACTCTGCGGCGCGACAGGTTGAAGCAAGCCGTGGATGACAGTTAATGTAATTAAATCTTTCAGGGACCCATGCCCAGTGTCACTTTACCTTATTCCATGATCTATTTATTACCTCCGCCACCAAAGGTGGATGGAGGTTATGTTTTCACCCCTGTTTGTCTGTCCGTTTGTGAACAAAATATCAAAAAAAATTGTGGACGGATTCGGACGAAATTTGCCAGAGAGGTAGTGTATGTGACGAGGACGAAATGATTAGATTTTGGTGAAGATCCGGATTCGGATCCGGATACTAGAATTTTAAAAGTGATTCTTCACCATTGGGAGATAGGGCCAAATACAATACATAGCAGGATATCTCAAAAAGTTGTGGACGGATTTGGACGAAACTTGGTGGACAGGTCGTGTGTGTGACAAGGAAGAATCAATTCAATTTTGGTGAAG
Source organism: Myxine glutinosa (assembly GCF_964187855.1). NCBI lineage: Eukaryota > Metazoa > Chordata > Myxini > Myxiniformes > Myxinidae > Myxine > Myxine glutinosa. The sequence continues at coordinate 13,346,335 of NC_136263.1, forward strand.
ATGTGGATCCGGATCCAGCTAGTAGAACTTTTAAGTGATTCTTCACCATTGAGTGATATGGCCAACCAGGCGGAGGTATGCTCTCTACTGAGTGCCGTTCTAGTATTTACTGGGGTACCGCGCTCTCAACGTCCCACCTGTCTACTTGTTAGGTACGGCCGAGCTAAACCGTGGGTGGCGCAATAGCTATCTAGAATGTATTAGTGTGGCAAAACTTCCCTTCTATTTAGTACACACTGTGCGCACTCTAACCAATGAAAATAATAATAATAATAATGCATTTATTTTATATAGCGCTTTTCAGGGAGCCCAAAGACGCTTTGACAGAGTGCAAAACATAATGCATAGCAAAACATAAAAACAATTTTAAACAAAAAAACATAAAAAAGACACAAACGAGTAGGTTTAAAAGACGTTTACTAAACAAAACAGCAAGCATTTATTTACAGCAAAGGAATTGCGCAGGAAATATTTACAGGCATTGCAGCATCGCCCAACAACAGTCTTACCCATAACACTCAAACAACTCCTTGTACAAACCGGCCTCACGAAATAAAGACAAGCGCCACATTCATCCAGGGAAATTAAATAGAAAGGGAACTGAAAGAAAAAAAAGAAGTCGAGGCATATTGGCAGTCCCTTTCCTACCCGTACACGAGCAAGCTAGGCCCGCGTATCCAATGGCCGTGATTGGTTACTGTATTTCAGGAAGTGCTTCTGTTGATCCGATTCTGGAACGATGAAGAACCATGAACATAACAGTGCTGGAAAGGTGATTAATTATCTGGCGGAATTACTGGTGAGGTGAAATAGTTTGATGATGTGTGCTGAGAATGAAGCATAAACATGGGGGTTTGAATCTGGGTGTCGGAGAATAAAGGTTTGAGAATGCGTTTTGAATATAGCATTTCGTGGACAGGTGCCTGACAATGAAGGTTTGAAATTGAGGTTTGAATACAGAATTGGAAGATAAGGATTTGGAAATGAGGTTTGAAGGAAAATGAAGATTTAGTAACGAGGAAGAGAATGGGGAAAGTTCTACCTATAATCACAACTCATCTCCCTTTTCCCTGATAGGAGTTTGGGTAACCTAACTAGACAATCACTATGCAGATATCTAAACTCAAGGGTTAGTTTTATGTGTTGAATGTGTCTCCCCAGGATCGTTCCCAATCCACAACATGTCGTGAGGCAATTGCCCTGAAACAACTTCCCTTCGCCTAACGGAAGCCAAATCCACTGAAGGCAATCTCAGTTCCTTTCACAAAGTTTGGAACAAGTGTGTGTCTACCCTCAGGAGAGCCAGGAAACAATATCTCTCTAATCTCAAGACTGAACTCTTCAACCTGTCTCCCTCCTCCAAATCATGGTGGCGTCTGGTCAAGTCTGTTTCTGGTGTTTGTTCCCCCTCCCCTCCCCCCCCCCCCCCCCCACCCCCCTTACTTGAAATGGCCACAGCTGACACTGTACGTGAAAAGGCTGACTGCCTCAACTCTGTGTTTGCCTCAATATCTTATTTCCCAAACCCATCACTCTTTGTATCCATCTTACCCAGTCATACCGAGCTGGACTCTCCGACAAGGTGGATAAGTTTCTGTCAAACCTCGACTCTGATTCTGCAACCGGACGAGACGGCCTCAGCCCACGGATCCTAAAATCCTGCCCTGCTGCTCTGTCACACCCTTTCTCTTTTCTATTCACCCTGTATTTTGCTCAAGGTCATCTGCCATCTGCTTGGAAATCGGCCAACATTACCGCTTCACACAAAAAAGGTACAAAAACAGATCCTTGCAACTGGAGACCAATCAGCCTGCTCCCAATCATCAGCAAGGTCATGAATCCATCATCGCTTCGAAGATTAAATCCTTCCTCTTCTCTATTGGCTTAATCTCGGATCATCAATTTGTTTTCAGACCAGGCCACTCTACTCTGGACATGCTGCTTCTGCTGTCTCAACAATGGATGGAGGTCCTCAATGACAAACAGGAAATCAGAGCCGTCTCCCTTGACATATCTCGAGCCTTCGATACGGTCTGGCACCCTGCCCTACTCTCCAAACTTTCCTCTTTTGGTATCCATGGAAATCTCATGGACTTCCTCTCTCGTCGTAGTCAATGTGTGGCTCTCAATGGAATGCTCTCATCTCCTCTTCCTTCGCTGGTGGCTAGAGTTCCTCAAGGCAGTGTTCTGGGCCCTGTGCTTTTATAATCTTCATCAATGATCCCTTCGACTCTTTATCTGGAAAAGCCTCTTCATCATTTTGCTGATTATTCCAACCTCTGCCTTACCATATCTCATCCCTCAGATAGGCAGGCAGCAGCCTCTTCTCTCTCCACAGACCTGGGGAAATAATCACAAACTTGTCAAACACTTGGAACATGTCTTTCAATCTTGACAAATCTCACACTCTCACTTGTCTCTCTGGAAATACCGTCTGGAAAACCTCCCATATACTTTCTCAACAATCCTCTCGAAGAAGTTCTGTCACTCAAGCTTTTGGTTCTCACTATCTGCCATGATCTTTCCTGAGAAAACCACATTTCCAAGCTGGCCTCCTATGCCAGTCGCCGACTGGGCATCCTCTGTCATGCGAAGACTTTCGTTGGCACCTCTGAGCTCCTCACAACATACAAAGCTTTCATCCGCAGCTTGATGGAGTACTGCTGCTCTCCCCTCTGGGCTGGTGCTCCTGTCTCACACCTAGCTCTGCTTCACGCTGCAGAAACCAACGCTTTCAGGATCATTGGAATCTCCTGCAATGAAGCTGATTCTGAGGGTCTTTCGTTCTCTCGCCACAGGCAGGTTTGGTGGTCTTTCTGTCTTCCACCGACTCCTCTACGGCCTAGCTCCCTCAGCTCTGCATGTGCTTTGTCCTCCAAATATTCCTTCAGGTCACACAATATCTGCCAGCAACCCTCTTCTGGTGAAACTGCCAAAATCAAGACTCTCTGCTAACATTCACTCTTTCCTTCCTCTTTTTCCCAATGTCTGGAACAAACTTCCAAACTCTCTTCAATCCCACTCTTCCCTCCAGGTCTATAAAACAAATTTTCACCACCAGTTTATAACTTCCCCCATCCAAAACAATGACCTTTTCTAACCTCGTTAATCCACCAAAACCCACGACCTTCAAATTCCTTGTTTTCTTTCCTGAAATCCCCTGTGGCGTCCATCTTGTTTTATCCCGTGTACCCCACCCCCGGCTACCTCCCTTCCACAGATCTCCTGATGTCCCTATTCCCTACTGTTGTTGTGCTTTTCTCTCTAACCCCCTCTTGTCTCCCACTCCCTTTGTTATATGTCATTTGTGTTAGCTCTTATACGAGCCTCGACTTAGTTTACAAAAACATTTTTTTTAATGTACCATACTTTTTACAGAGTGTGGGTGCTGCCAAAGCATTTTCTTAGCAAGTGATGTCATGGGATGCCATTACCTTCCAAGCATTGGTTGTCCATGCTCTATCCTTTTAAATACCGAGTGTCAAGCAAGGAAGCAGCACGTAGCCTTTTCTTAACAAAGACTTCTGGCTCACTTTTGGGGCTAACCCCACCAAATCTTCTGTGGAATGTATTTGGGTTCCAGCAGGTGTCCTAATGTGTGTGTGAGTTTTCATTAATTTCTCAATCCAATTACGATTTTGACTTTCGATCCGTACGAAGCGTTTCGTATCCTTCTTGAGGCTATTGTTTTTACTTCAAACAATGAAGTTAAATCGATGTAATATAAATATACATTATTGTAATGGCCATTATTGTAATGAACTGAAGCTGCAGAACAAATGTGGCAAAGTGTTGGTGTGGGGGAGGGTAGGTGTGGGTATACATTTGATGTAACAATTGTTACGGATTCGTCACTTCCATCGTTGTGGTTTTCATCCACTGTAAGCACTTTTGGTTCCATGTACTATTATTGTTATCGTTTAAGTGAAATGGAGATAACTGTTTTCAAAAGGTGAAAAAATTAGTGTTTTAAAGGAAACCGGATCGGGAGAAAACCGGAAGAAGAAGAAGAGGAAGAAAAGCGGAGCAAGAGAGGTCGGAAAAGAAAGTCGAGCTGCTTTGAGGTCTTGAGGAGACGCTGGCGAACGGGGGTCACGAGCGAACTTTGGGTTTCCTGGGAAAGGGATTCCTGTGACAGAGTGGTTATCGCTGTGACAGATAAACCTGCGTGACAGGTTTTGCGGTTGATTCCGAAGAGAATCGTTGGTGGAGTGCAGGTACGCCTTCAGTACGGGCCCGTCGGCCATTTTGCCTCACTCCTGCCAATTTCGCATCGCTCCAGCCTTTTCACCGCGCTCCAGCCATTTCACCGCATCCAGCCGTTCGCCTGGTTTGCGTGTGTAACGTGGATTTCGATTGGGAATTTGTGGTTCTCCGTTTGGGAGCCGTTGAACATTCATACCCGAAGGTGTGATTTCCCAGTCCCCTTTTGAGGGCACCTTTGTGCATCTTTGGCAGCGTGACTGTCAGCCGAACTGGATTCTGGTCTCGATATGACATCGTTCTTGCGATCACCGGAGCGTGGATCGACTTTGGCTTGATGCCGGGACAGAGACTTTGGGAATGTTCTTTTCGCTCACTTGGGGCACAGTGAGTTATATTATAAGAAACTGATTGTACCATCAATGGAATGATATAACATTGGTTGTGTAATTGATTAATATTGTTCTTGTACTGTTATTCTTGTGTGACCTTAATACAATACTTGTTTTTTGGTAACAATTGGTGTGGTTTCACCATTGGTCATTGACACACAGAATAACACATCTTTCTGTCGTGACTAATTTCGGGGCTCGGAGGTACACAGTGACCAGGGTTTGGGGAGGAGCACGTAACACAATGTAAACCCAAACTGGGTAATACGTTGTATTCAAGTTATATTAGTTATAATGTGCATATTCTTTTTTATAATGGTGTATCTCTGGTCCATTTATGTATCATCAGTGACAGCATAGACAAGAACTCGCCAATAAGCGATGAAACTGGTCCGGCGGTGGAGGGGGTGCCCAGCATTGGGTTTCTCATGCATGTACTATGTGTGAATGTTTTGCAGCTGCAGAGGACCCCGGGTAGAGTTTGAAACAGCAAAGGGCTTACCTTTTGTACTTTTCATGGTTGCTTTATGCAGCTTTATTCGCAAGAAGAGCATGGGTAGAGTCGATCTATTTATAATCTTAGCCACCTGGGGTAATTGATTACATCAGAGCTCAGTGGTTATTCCCTGCAGTTATGGGTGAGAGATGTGATTGGGTCTTGATTTCTTATATGATATTGCTATGCACTTTCGCCATTTATCCGTGCAAAGCAGATTAATGATGCCCCAATTACCCACAGTCATTTGAGAATATGCACAAAGGATTGCTTCATAAAGCACACAATGAAATGCTGTTCTTCGCTGAAGTTGAACATCGATCTGTATTGGTGGAAAAAAGCTAACAATGGATTCTGATGAGAGACGATGGGAATCACTTTGCGAAGCGAGGTGTGTCTGGCATTTAGCATTAGCTCTCTGACGGAACAAGAGAAAGAAATGAGGATGGAGGGAGGGTTTCTTGTTTCATAAAAAGTAATGTGTCAAAAGTTAAAGGTGGTGGATCCAACGACCTGGAATCAAAATTTTAAAGGACCAGCATAATAATTAAGTGATGGAGGTAGTGCGTGCACTACCGAGTCTGAGCATAAGCGAGCCAAAGTCTGAAACCTCGGCCTAGTTTCCGGTGTGCTTTTATCTTCTTTATTTATGAGACATCCTACGGACATAAATGAACACTCGTTTTACTCTGTGTGTCTTGCACATCATGTGTAGCGAATTTCACTTCCCTGCACCTTGTATTTATTGTTATTTTAAAAAACGCTTCTGTACACCGCCATTGAGGCTCGGTTTACAAGCCGCCGTCTACAATTCCAATAGAAGAGACATAATTACTCTTTTATGGGGAAAAAAAATTCGAGTTTGTTTTATCCTCGAATATAGACCACAGTGAACACACATTCGTGTTGAAAGATTGGCCTTTAAAACCCACCCTTATGAAGGGGGACAGACAAACACACAAACTGACATTGTGTTTCATATGTTATATGCATGTAGATGTGTGTATGCAGCACGTAAATGCTTCAAGAGGCAGGCACAGTAAGAGGCACGAGGTGAATGGCAATCAACGTCGTTGCCGGAGGTCTGAGCCAACAAGATGCGAAGGAAAGCGAATGACAAAAAAACTTTTATTCTTCCAGACAGCTTCCAGCGAAAGCAACGGTAGCATGATGCCATAAAGATAGGAGGTATTCTCTGCATCCAGAAATGATTGCATGGCTGCCTGAAGGAATTTTTGTTTAAAACGGCGTCATTTTGACTTGTTAAATGTCTTGCTGTTTGGAGGCTCTTTTTCCAGGATGGGTAATAGTCGGATGGAATCGAAATTGCAGACAACGCGCTTTTGTGAATTCCAAAATGCAAATGGGGATTGTGAGAAAAGAATGAATACTTTCAGACTTTTTAAAACTTGTTAATTTTTCTTTTGTGCAAAGAATTGATGGGAAGATTAAGTTTTTCCATATTTTTTTTATTTTTATTTGTATCATTTTGCCTTTGTTGAGCAAAGAGTAATTTCTTAAAGCCCTTTGGTGAAATCTCACGATTGTCTGACAAATCTCTCCTGTTGCTTTATGTCAAACAACCCCCACCTACCCCACACCTCCTAATACACCCACTCACACCTCTTCACAGGTGCCCCAGACCTGCCAACTGTGTTTCAGAGTGAGAAACAGGACGAGACTCTAACCTCAACATCCTGTGCAAAGGGTTCGAGTGAGTCCGCGTTAAATCGTTCGAGGTCAATGCAGGTTTGTGAGATTCTTATTTTAATAGATTTACAATTCATCTTTTCTGTTTTTGAAGTGGTTTAGTATTTCTTTTGTTTGTACTTTTTCCAAGGTGTCCAGAAAACATTTCACCAAAACATTTATTACTGTCTCATCTTTGAGAGTGTTCAATACTTACTATTATGTACGATTTGCCAATCTTTTGCCCAATCTATGAAAGTATCCAGAGTCTAGACTTTCCTGAATGTCCCCCCAGGTATCTACCTCATTTCGAAGCTTTTTATCATCTGCAAATTTTGAAAGCTGATTCGTAACCCCACTATCCTAATCATCCTCCCACTCAGAGCATCTCTTTCCTTCCGATCTCTATTCCAGTTTCCACTCCACTTGGCCACTCCAAGAAAAAAAAATAAGGGTCATGCGAGGGATTCAAACCCACCATTCTGAATGGAGACAGACATCAGCTCCAAGCATGATCTTTTTAGTGTGACATCTTCCACCACTAGGCCATCCTGTCCTGACTGAATGAGCGATGCTTCAATGCACTTGGGACAAATGAGTTTTTGCAGGCAATGAATTTCATACGCGGGACATTGTCTTGCAGAAAATAACTGATTTTTTCATTGCTCCTCTTTCATTCCTCTTTTTCATTCTGAAGATAACCTCTTTCATTCCTCTTTTTCCCGCCTCTGGAACAAACTCACACCTATGACGGTGCCACATTGAAAGTCACTGAGCTCTCAGTTTGACCCATTCTACTGCCAATGTTTGTCTATGGAGATTACATGGATGTGTGCTTCATTATATATACCTGTCAGCAATGGGTGTTGCTGAAACAGCCGAATCAAACAATTAGAATGGGTGTCCGCGTACTTTTGGCCATGTAGTGTATATATATATACAGGGTGATTGAAAAGTAACTCCCTATTTTAAAATACTTATAATTTATTTCTTAACTATAATTTTTACAAGAAATGGATATAAAAAGAAAGCGTATAGCATGAAGTTTTATTTAAAATTCGATATGGGCACCAGAATTCGCCACCAGCTTCTCAAGCCGCCCGGGAACCACGTCAACTGATTTCACCAGGAACTCTTGTGGGATGGAAGACATAACTTCTCGTATGCGCCCTTCAAGTTCTTCCAAAGTCGTTGGTTTGGTACAGTAGACTTGCTCTTTTACCCAACCCCAAAGAAAAAAGTCACATGGTGTTAAGTCAGGGCTCCTGGCTGGCCACTCATACGGACCACGACGACCCATCCATCTCCCAGGGAAGTGGGCATTCAGCCATTCACGAACAACAACAGCAAAATGTGGAGGAACGCCATCTTGCATGAAAATCAAATCTTCAACATTCTCCGAAGCACTGATAATTGGCCAGATTTCGTCTTGCAGCATGGTGAGGTACCTTTTGGCATTCATGGTATCGCGAAGAATGAAGGGACCTACAATCCTTTCCGAAGTCATTCCACACCACACCGTTACCTTGGGCCGATATTGCGTTTTTTCAGAAATAACACGAGGATCTTCTCCTGCCCAGTAATAGCAGTTGTGACGGTTCACAAACCCACCGATGTGAAATACCGCTTCATCAGACCAGAGGATATTTTTATAGAGATCAGACCAATCTTCATACCACTAGCAGGGCACGCTCCTGCAGGGTAAGACGTCCAGCCATGTTTGTAGGGCTTCCGAATTTCAAACAAAAAATAATCTGAAAAAAAACCAACACAGATTAAATTCTCATACATTAAGGAACAAACACTAAAAATTTGAGAAAAATATTACAATAAAGAAATAATTTCTAAATATTTTAAAATAGGGAGTTACTTTTCAATCACCCTGTATGTGTGTGTGTATATATATATATATATATATATATATATATATATATATATATATATATATATATATATATATATATATATATATATATATATATATATATATATATATATATATATATATATATATATATCTGCATCTGCCTGGACCTTCCTCCCCTACCATCTGCCTGGACCCTTCTCCTCCTACCACTACCCTCCCGTTTTTATTTCAACAACACAAAGGACAAACTGGGAAGAAGTTGAACACTTGCTCATTGTGTTGTGAGGATTATGCACACTTGACCACATTGAGACAAAATTTGTGAAGAATCAGCACAAGCGTTGTGAGGATTTTGTGGTTATCAGCCTCAAGTCAAAAGGATCAAATGGAGGTGAATACATCAAGTTGTGGGAGGAACCCGTCATCAGGGTTATCAGCATCAAGTCAAAAGGATCAAATGGAGGTGAATACATCAAGTTGTGGGAGGAACCCGTCACACCTGCTGAAACCCGCGAATGAAGATAACAACCAACGGGGAAAGCCGTACAAGTGTTCAGTGTGTTCTGAAGATTTTAATCAGTTATCAAATTTAAACACACACAAACGAATTCACACGGGAGAGAAACCGTACAAGTGTTCCGTGTGTTCTAAGGTTTTTACTAGTCCATCAGCCTTAAATAGACACAGACTTATTCACACGGGAGAGAAACCGTACAAGTGTTCCGTGTGTTCTAAGGTTTTTACTAGTCCATCAGCCTTAAATAGACACAGACTTATTCACACGGGAGAGAAACCGTACAAGTGTTCCATGTGTTTTGAAGATTTTCGTCGTTCTTCAACTTTAAATAAACACAAACTAATTCACATGGGAGAGAAGCCATACAAGTGTTCCGTGTGTTCTAAGGATTTTAATCAGTTATCAAATTTAAACACACACAGACTAATTCACACGGGAGAGAAACCGCACAAGTGTTCCGTGTGTTTTGAAGATTTTCGTCGTTCTTCAAATTTAAATAAACAAAAACTAATTCACATGGGAGAGAAACCGCACAAGTGTTCCGTGTGTTTTAAAGATTTTCGTCGTTCTTCAAATTTAAATAAACAAAAACTAATTCACATGGGAGAGAAACCGCACAAGTGTTCCGTGTGTTTTAAAGATTTTCGTCATTTATCAACTTTAAATAAACACAAACTAATTCACACGGGAGAGAAACCGTACAAGTGTTCCGTGTGTTTTGAAGATTTTCGTCGTTCTTCAAATTTAAATAAACAAAAACTAATTCACATGGGAGAGAAACCGCACAAGTGTTCCGTGTGTTTTAAAGATTTTCGTCATTTATCAAATTTAAATAAACACAAACTAATTCACACGGGAGAGAAACCGTACAAGTGTGCCATGTGTTTTGAAGATTTTCGTCGTTAGGAGACCTAAATGGACATGTGGGAAGGAGTATGGATGGTTTTGACGGAGTTCATGGGGGTTACGGATATGGTGTGAGAAATGGAGAAGGTGAAAGGATTTTGGAGTTTGCTGATGGAGCTGATTTGTTGATTTGTAATACTCAGTTCCAGAAAGAGGATAATAAGCTTGTTACATACACGTCAGGTGGGTCGACGACAACCGTTGACTACCTGATGGTGCGTAGGCGAGATAGGGGGCACCTCCGGGACACAAAGGTGATCCCGGGGGAGGAGGCTGTTTCACAGAACCACTTGGTTGTCTGCGACGTAAGGGTGAAAGGTGCGAGGAGAGCTCGGCGGGTGAAGTACCAACCGAGAATGAAGGTGTGGAGGTTGAAAGAGCTGACAGTAAGGGAGGCATTAAAAGAGAGGCTGAGTAGGGTCGAGGATGATGTGGTTGAGCTTGAAAGTGGTTGGATGTCGATGAAAGCTAGTCTGTTGGGAGCCGTTGGTGAGGTATGTGGATGGACAAAAGGACCACCGAGGCACTCGGAAACATGGTGGTGGGATGATGAAGTTGGAAAGAGGATTGACGAGAAGAGGAAGAAGTTCAAGGAGTGGCAGAAGGCGAAGGGTACGGGAGCAGAAACAGCAGAGCATGAAAGTTATAAGGCAGCCAGGAAGGCTGCAAAGAAAGAGGTAGCAAAGGCGCAGGAGGCATGTAGGAAAATGTTCGGAGAATGCTTGGATTTGGAAGAGGGTCAGAAAGCAGTATTCAGGATTGCAAAGCAGATAGCGAAAGAGAGGTGTGATGTGATGGGGGTGAGTTGCTTGAAGGATGAAGTGGGACAAATCGTTGTCGACCCAGATGGAATTAAAGGAAGATGGAAAAGATATATGGAAATGCTGTTGAATACAGAGCATGAATGGGATGGCAACATAGAGAGTAACCCTGTTTTAGGACCGGCAGAGAAGATAACTGAGAATGAAGTTGAGGAAGCGATAAAAGCAATGAAGGGTAGAAAAGCGGGAGGGCCGACGGGAGTTGTGGGAGATATGTTGAAGGCAGCAGGAAGTTGGGGTGTGAAGAGAATGACAGAGATCTGTAATCTGGTGGTGAAAGAAGGCCGCATTCCAGTGGATTGGGAACTGAGTACCCTCGTCCCTCTATACAAGGGGAAAGGTGACCCTCTGGAGTGTGGCTCGTACCGAGCGATAAAGTTATTGGAGCATGGAATGAAGGTATTGGAAAGGGTGTTGGAGAGGAGGATAAGGAAGAAAGTGAAGATCGACGAAATGCAGTTTGGATTCATGCCAGGAAGAGGAACGACAGACGCGCTTTTCATTGTGAGGCAGTTGCAGGAGAAGTACATGGAGAAGAGGAAGAAGTTGTTTCTTGGGTTTGTTGATCTGGAGAAAGCATTCGATAGGGTACCACGCAAAGTATTGACATGGGCATTGAGGAAGTTAGGAGTGGAGGAATGGTTGATCAGAGTAGTGATGGCAATGTACAAAAGAGCGCGCACAGCTGTAAGGACAAAGGACGGGAACAGTGGTGAGTTTGAGGTGAAGGTGGGAGTGCATCAGGGGTCGGTACTAAGTCCACTACTATTTGTAGCTGTGATGGAGGTGCTGGCTCAGAACGTAAAGGAGGGTTTACCGTGGGAGTTGTTGTATGCAGATGATCTGGTGTTGATTGCGGAAAGTATGGGTGGACTGAAGGAAAAGATGAACACGTGGAAGGAATGTATGGAGACAAAAGGTCTGAAGGTGAATATCGGAAAGACGAAGGTGATGGCAAGTGGTAAAGCATGTGGTGATGTGGAAAGAACTGGGAAGTGGCCCTGTGCTGTGTGTAGGAAGGGTGACGGAGTGAACTCCATTCAATGTACAATGTACAATGTGCGCTGAGTGGGTTCATCAAAAATGTAGTGGTCTGAGAGGGTCATTAACCAGTGTGGCAGCTACATTCAAATGTAAGGTGTGCACAGAGGGAGCTGCAGATGGAGGAAATGTTGAGTTGGATCTTGGAGACGGCGTGAAGCTGGAAGGTGTGAAAACATTTTGCTACCTCGGAGACATGCTGAATGGAGAAGGTGGATCAGACTCGGCAACGGTTGCTCGAGTGAGATGTGCATGGAAGAAGTTTCGGGAACTGAGTGGCGTGCTGATGATGAGGGGAGTGTCGTTGAAGCTGAAGGGAAAGGTGTATGCTGCATGTGTGAGAAGTGTTATGATTTATGGGAGCGAGACATGGGTAATGAACGTAGAGCAGCAACGAAGGTTGGGAAGGGTGGAAATGCGAATGGTTCGGTGGATGTGTGGAGTATCGTTGAGAGAGAGGAAGACAAATGATGAATTGCGAAAGATGATGGGAATAGAGCCTGTGATTGATGCTGTGAAGAGGAACAGGTTGAGATGGTTTGGTCATGTGTTGAGGAAGGATGAAAGTGACTGGTTGAGAAGAGTGATGGAAATGAATGTAGAAGGAAGCAGAGGACGGGGAAGACCGAGAAAGACTTGGCTAAAGATGGTGGAAGAAGAAATGCGGGCAAGGGGGTTAACAAGGAGAGATGCAGAAAATAGGGCAAAATGGAGAAGATTGTCATGGGGACCGCAAGGCTAACCCCCGCTCTAGCAGGGAAAATGGCCTTTAAAATGCATGTTTTGTGTTGTTGTTGTGTATATATATCTATATATATATATATATATATATATATATATATATTGCATTCAGAAAGTATTCAGACCCCTTCACATTTTCCACATTTTGTTATGTTGCAGCCTTATGCTGAAATCGTTTAAATTCATTTTTTCCCTCATCAATCTGCACTCCTTACCCCATAATGACAAAGAGAAAACAGGATTTTAGAAAGTTTTGCAAATTTATTAAAAAGAAAAAACTGAAATATCACATTGACATAAGTATTCATACCCTTTGCTATGACACTTGAAATTTATCTCAGGTGCCTCCCATTTCTCTTGATCATCATTGAGATGATTCTACACCTTGATTGGAGTCCACCTGTGGTAAATTAAATTGATTGGACGTGATTGGGAAAGGCACACACCTGTCTATATAAGGTCTCACAGCTGACAATGCATATCAGAGCAAAAACCAAGCCATGAGGTCGAAGGAACTGCCTGCAGAGCTCAGAGACAGGATTGTGTCGAGGCACAGATGTGGGGAAGCCTACAAAAAAATCTCTGCTGCATTGAAGGTTCCCAAGAGCACAGTGGCCTCCATAATTCTTAAATGGAAGAAGTTTGGAACAACCAGGACTCTTCCTCGAGCTGGCCGTACGGGCAAACTGAGCAATCGGGGGAGAAGGGCCTTGGTAAGAGAGGTGACAAAGAACCCGATGGTCACTGGTTTTTTTTGGGGGGGGGGGGGGTTTTGTTGGGTTTTTTGTATACTGAATCGAGGCTCGTGAAAGAGCGAACATTTATTTCACAAACAAATCGACCAGACAAACATAATATATAAAAAGAGGGAGCGGAAGACAAAATGGGGAGAGAAGGGGAAGCACACAAACACAACATTTGAGAGCAGGGAGATGTGTAGGAGGGAGAGGGCTTGCTTAGGGGGAGGAGGCGTGGGAAGGGGGGGGGGGTGGGAAAAGTATAAAACACAAGGACGCAAAGGACTCCAGGACAGAAGTTGGTATTTCAAAAAAGTGGATTTGGGGTGAAATTAGCGGGGGTAGAAAAGATCAAGGTTTTTGATGGGGGAAGATAAGAGATGGTGGTGAACAGCTGTTTTAAAGACCTGGAGGGTGGAATGCTGGAGTGGGATTGAAGAGAGTGAGGGAGTTTGTTCCAGAGGTGGGAGAAAAGAGGAATGAAGGAGTGAAGGTGAGCAGAGGGTCTTGATTTTGGCAGTTTGACCATAAGAGGGTTGCAGGCAGATCTTGTGCGACCTGTAGGAATATTTGGGGGACAGAACCCAGAGAGAGCTGGAGGAGCAAGGCCGGAGAGGAGTCGGTAGAAGACGCTGAGCTGAGCTAGATATGCTGAGCTCCAGAGATCCTGTGTGGAGATGAGAGAAACTTCCAGAAGGACAACCATCACTGCAACACTCCACCGATCTGAGCTTTATGGCAGAGTGGCCAGACGGAAGCCAAACAGTTCAATCTTCGCTTCATCAGACCCCAGAGTCTTGTTTCTCACAGTCTGAGAGTCCTTTAGGTGCTTTTTTGCAAACTCCGAGTGGGCTTTCTTGTGTCTTTCACTGAGGATAGGCTTCCGTCTGGCCACTGACTTGGTTTTTGCTCTGATATGCATTGTCAGCTGTGAGACCTTATATAGACAGGTGTGTCCCTTGCCAAATCATGTCCAATCGATTGAATTTACCACAAGTGGACTCCAATCAAGGTGTAGAAACATCTCAAAGATGATCAAGAGAAATGGGAGGCACCTGAGATAAATTTCAAGTGTCACAGCAAAGGGTCTGAATACTTATGTAAATGTGATATTAAAGCGCGGCGTTACGCGCGCTGCTTGTGAGCAAGGAGGAAGCGGACAAGCGGTAACATATAAACGTCTTTATTGTAAGACTACACTGTAACACTCAACTTCTCCGGGCTGGTCGCCCGGGGTATATCATGAGGCCACGCCTACCCCTCGGGCGTGGCCACCGCCCACTCGGTGCGTGGAATGATGTCACCACGCCAGTGGGCTTTTGTGTCTGCCACACGCGCCCCCCCAGAATTCCCGCGCACCTGGAGGGCCAGTTTGCGGGGCAGACGAATGACCCGGCCGAAGCGCCCCCTGGCGATCGGCGGCGTCCGGGGTGCAGGGATACCAGGTGGGATGCCCCTGGCTGCCCCTGGGATGGGTGCAGGACCGGGGGGCGCCGTGGCGGCGGGGCTGGGCGGTGCCGGGGGTCCGCCCGCAGGAGGGCGGCCCCGACGTGGGGGTCGGGCCACTGGCGGTGGATGGTCCACATCGAGGTGGGCCGGCTTGAGGCGGTCTACCGAAACGCGGTCAGGAGTACCGCCGATGTCCAGGGTGAAGTGCTTCGCCCCGGTCTCCAGCACGCGGAAAGGCCCGTCGTACGGGGGCCGCAGTGGTGTCCGATGGGCATCGTGGCGGACGAAGACGTACTCCGCCGTGCGAAGCTCCGGGGCGACGTGCGTCGGTGGGTGCCCGTGGCATGCCGTTGGCACCGGGGCGAACCTCTGGGCGGTCTCTTGCAGAGCGGAGCGCTGCTGTGCCGCGGACCATGGTGCCGTGGAGTCGGGGAGGAACTCGCCCGGCACCCGCAGCGGTTGCCCGAAGACCAACTCCGCCGCGGATGCGCGCAGGTCCTCCTTGGGCACCGTCCGGAGGCCCAGCAGGACCCAGGGGAGCCTGTCGACCCAGCCGCCGTCGCGGAGGGTGGCCCGGAGCGCGGCCTTCAATGAGCGGTGAAATCGCTCACACAGGCCGTTAGCCTGGGGGTGGTAGGCCGTGGTTCGGTGCAGCCGGACCCCGAGCCCCTGCACAACCGCCCCCCAGAGCTCCGAGGTGAACTGGGGGCCGCGGTCGGATGAGATGTCTGAGGGGGCGCCGAACCGGGCGACCCAGGTGGCGATGAAAGCCTGCGCGACATCGGCCGCCGTTGTCGACGCCAAGGGCACGGCCTCCGGCCACCGGGTGGTGCGGTCCACCATGGTGAGGACGTAGGTGAAACCCCGCGAGGGGGGCAGAGGTCCCACCAGGTCCACGTGGACGTGGTCAAACCGGCGTTCCGGCACCGTGAACGGGGCCAACGGGGCCTGGGTGTGCCGGTGCACCTTGGCGCGCTGGCACGCGAGGCACGTCCTGGCCCAGCCGCGGACGGCCTTCCGGAGGCCATGCCAGACGAACTTGTCGGCGATCAGCCTTTGGGAGGCCCTCGCGCCCGGGTGGGACAGGCCGTGGATGGCGTCAAACACCTGGCGCTGCCAGCCCGCGGGCACAATGGTGCGAGGACGCCCGAGGGAGACGTCGCACAAGAGAGCCGCGCCCGCGCCGTCGAACGGCACCTCGGTGATGCGGAGGCCCGTGACGGCGGTCCGCAAGGCCTGGACGTCGGGGTCAGCGGCCTGGTCCGCTGCCATCCGGGCATAGTCGATGCCGAGGTGGACTGCGTGGGCGACGGCCCGGGAAAGGCAATCCGCCACCGGGTTGTCCTTCCCCGCGACGTGCTGGATGTCCGTCGTGTACTCGGACACGGCCGAGAGGTGACGCTGCTGCCGGGCCGACCACGGCTCGGTGACCTTGCCCATCGCGAAGATCAGCGGCTTGTGGTCGACGAAGGCAGTGAACGCCCGGCCCTCGAGCAGATGGCGGAAGTGCCTGACCGCCAAGTGAAGTCCGAGCAACTCGCGGTCGAAGGTACTGTAACGGCGTTCGGGCGGGCGAAGCTGCCGGCTAAAGAACGCCAGCGGTTGCCAAGCTCCACGCACCCATTGCTCGTGCACCGCGCCCACCGCGTAGTCCGAGGCATCGGTGGTGAGGGCGATCGGTGCATCGGGCGCCGGGTGCGCGAGCATGGTGGCGTTAGCCAAGGCGAGCTTCGCGCCCGTGAACGCCGTGTCCATCTGCTCGGTCCAGGTAACGTCGCCTTTGCCCGGCTTACCTCGGAGAGCTTCGTGCAGGGGGCGCAGGAGCTGGGCGATACGGGGCAGGAACCGATGGTAAAAGTTCACCATGCCCAGGAACTCCTGCAGCCCTCTGATCGTGCGGGGGCGCGGAAACCCCTTCACCGCCTCCACCTTGGCCGGCAGGGGGACGGCGCCGTGCCTGGTGACACGGTGCCCCAGAAAATCGATTGTGGCGGCGCCGAACCGGCACTTTGCGGGGTTCACAATCAGGCCATGCTGGCCCAGGCGTTCGAAGAGCGTGCGGAGGTGGCGTAGGTGCTCTTCGCGGGATGCGCTGGCGACGAGGATATCGTCCAGGTAGACGTAGACAAAATCCAAGTCGCGCAGGACGCTGTCCATCAGTCGCTGGAACGCCTGAGCCGCATTCTTCAGACCGAAGGGCATGCGCAGGAACTCGAAGAGTCCGAATGGCGTGATGACCGCCGTCTTCGGGACGTCCTCCGGCCTGACGGGGACCTGATGGTAGCCGCGTATGAGGTCCACCTTCGAGAAGAAGGACCTGCCCGCCAAACGGGCGGAAAAGTCCTGAATGTGGGGGACGGGGTAGCGGTCGGGAGTCGTGGCGTCATTGAGACGGCGATAGTCCCCGCACGGTCGCCATCCCCCGCCGGGCTTCGGCACGATGTGCAGCGGCGACGCCCAAGCGCTCTCTGAGCGCCGAACGATGCCGAGTCGCTCCAGGGTAGCGAACTCCGCTTTTGCCACCGCCAGCTTCGTCGGCTCGAGGCGGCGTGCCCGGGCGTAGACCGGTGGCCCGACGGTGGGGATGTGATGGGCCACCCCGTGCTTGACGGCCCCCGCCAAGAAGGTGGGCCGCGTGAGGGCCGGGAAGCCGGCGAGGAGGCGGGTGAATGCGTCCGCTGCCGGAAGCGTACAGACCAACGTGGCCGGAACCGAATCGTTCGGCAAGCCGCTTGGCAAGCCGCTCGTTGAGCTGGGCAACGCACATGCGAGCGAGCTGAACGTCTCGGCCTGGACCAGCCGTCTGCGCTTGACGTCGACCAGGAGCCCATTAGCGCACAGGAAGTCCGCGCCAAGCAGTGCCATGGGCACGTCGGCGGTGACGAACGTCCATCGGAAAACCTGCCCTCCAAACCGCAGAGAGAGGCAGCGTTTTCCGTATGTACGGATGGGCGTCCCGTTCGCGGCAAGCAGCGCGGGGCCCCCACCCGCGGCGTGCTTGTCTGACGTGCCGGCGGGAATGACACTCACCTGTGCTCCCGTGTCGCACAGGTAACGGCGCCCGGAGAAGGTGTCCGTTATGAACAGCAGGCTGCTCGAACGGCCGGCGCTCATCGCCACAATTGAGCGCCGGCCCGGGCGTTTCCCGACCCGTTGAAGGAGCACGGCGGATGACACCGCCGAGCTTCGTGGCCGAACTTGGCGTGGAACCAGCACCAGGTGGTGGAGCTGGAGGAGTGCGGCTGGCTCCGCCAGGCCGGTGGAGTCGACGGGTTTCCCCGCGGTGGCGGTTTTCGCCGCGGCGGTGGGCGGGGCGTGGCGGCGTTCACGAGGTGCGTATCAGCATGCTGCTGAACCACAGCGTGCTGTAGAAGATGATGCTGTGGAACATCAGCGTGCTGTAGAAGATGATGCTGTGGAACATCAGCGTGCTGTAGAAGATGATGCTGTGGAACATCAGCGTGCTGTAGAAGATGATGCTGTGGAACATCAGCGTCGAAGGCCGTGACGGCCACGCCAACGCTCGCCCGCGTGTCCGAAGCGGCGAAGTACTTGTCCGCCTCGGCCGCCAATGCTCGGGGTTCCGTTAGCCCGGTCCCGGCCAACGCGAGGCGAACCTGCGCTGGAAGTTGGCGACGGAAAAGCGCCCGGAATAGCGAACCGGGGGCTTCGTCGCCCAACAGTGACAGCATATGGTCCATTCGGACCGACGGGCGCGTCTCACCGAGCTCGGGGAGATCCAGGAGGCGGTCGGCCCGTGCGTCGTCCGTGAGGCTGAACGTGGCTAGGAGTAGCCGCTTGAGTGCCTCGTACTTGTGGCCGTCCGGTGGGTGGCGAAGGACGGACACAACTCGAGCGGCCGTGCCGGGCCCGAGGGAGGCGACGACGTGGCAGTAGCGCGTGTCATCGCCGGTGAGGTGCCGAAGCTGAAATTGGGCTTCGGCCTGGACGAACCAGACTTCGGCCTGAGCCTCCCAAAATTCCGGAAGTTTGACGAAGGCGGCCATGGCGATGGCGTCGCGTGTGGAAGGATCGCTCCGGCAGATCCAACGTCGAGGGTCACCAGTAAAGCGCGGCGTTACGCTCGCTGCTTGTGAGCAAGGAGGAAGCGGACAAGCGGTAACATATAAACGTCTTTATTGTAAGACTACACTGTAACACTCAACTCCTCCGGGCTGGTCGCCCGGGGTATATCATGAGGCCACGCCTACCCCTCGGGCGTGGCCACCGCCCACTCGGTGCGTGGAATGATGTCACCACGCCAGTGGGCTTTTGTGTCTGCCACAATATTTCAGTTTTTTCTATTTTATAAATTTGCAAAACTTTCTAAAGTCCTGTTTTCTCTTTGTCGTTATGGGGTAAGGAGTGCAGATTGATGAGGGAAAAAATGAATTTAAACGATTTCAGCATGAGGCTGCAACATAACACAATGTGAAAAAAGTGAAGGGGTCTGAATACTTTCTGAATGCACTGTATATATATACATATGTCTGTCTTCATGTCTGTCTTCAATTATGTCTGTCTTCAAACATCATGTCTGTCTTCAATCCCACTCCTCCCTCAAGGTCTTCAAAATAACTTTTACCACCATCTCATATCTTCCCCCATCCAAAATCTTGATATTTTCTACCCCCGTTAAACACCCTAAATCCACCTCCTTCAAATTCAGTTTTATTTCCTGAAAGTGCTTGTTGTCTCCATCTTCTTTGTCCCATGTACCCTGCCCCAGCCCTGTCACTTCCACAGATGTCAGGATGTCCTTGTTCTCTCCTGTTGTTGTGCTTCCCTCTCTCTCCCCTCTTGTTTCCCGCTCCCTTTATTATATGTCCCGTGTTAGCTGTTATACGAGCCTCGACTTAGTATACAAAAAAAACAACCAGCTGCAGAGAGTGGCAGAGACGCATAGGTCCTATGATGCCTTGCAATACCCTCTCATCTTTTGGCACATGGAGAAGATGGCTACCACTTCCTCATCATGCAGATTAAGCCTAGGAAATGTATGCCTGTCAAGTGGCAAGAAGGTATCTGCCATTAACTTTTATGCATTCAGAATGATGGTGCGAGATGGAAATGTCGATCACATCTTGAGATGCTGCCAACTCTTCCACCAGCTTGCGGTTGGCATGCATGCCAAGATTGAGAGTGAGCGACTGCTGTATTTATGTCTCAACCAGCGGAAACTTAGAGTGGCCGAATATATTCACCTACGAGATGCAGTAGCCAATGATGGAAATGCCAACTACCTTGTCCAGTTGGTGATTTTACCATCCACCTTCACTGGGAGCCCACGCTACATGCACGAGTACACAAACTCAGGATCCTATGATATTCGTCAGAAACCAGGGAAGGCCCGACCTGTTTATGGCATTCACTTGCAATCCTAATTGGCCAAAGATTCAAGCAGAGCTGATGCCCGGACAGACACACATTACGACCGCCACAATTTTGTTTTCAAGGATCTTCAGGCAAAAGCTCATGCACGCTACTACCAACACTTCCGTATTTGGACCAACTCGATGCTGGAGGTACTCCATCAAATGGAAAAAGAAGCCTCAGGCCCACATCTTGGTATGGCTGAAGGAGAAAATGAAGCCAAATCACAAAGACCAGGTCATCAGCTCACATTTACCCGATCCTCAACATGATCCCTGTCTGTTTGACATAATCGTAAAAGAAAACTCTTGAAAAAGTGTCAGCTCTTCCTGCATGAAGGATGGGAAGTGCCCCAAAAATACCCGAGAAATGTTCTTGATGAAAATCAAACGGGAGAAGACGGGAATGTGAAAACCAAAAACATTGTGTGTCAATTCGATTTGCAATAAAACCTTTTTCTATGGGTTTCTTTAATTTGTGATACATGGTTTGCAGAGAAGTAATTTTTTATTGCAAAGCTTTGATTAAAAATACTTATTTTAAAAATAAAATTAATAAAAAGAAGTTCAAAGTTAATAAATTTTTAACCACAGATTTTATTATTAAATGGATTAAAGGAAAGTGGTACAAGCTCATTTTGCAACGCCCAAGATTGGTAATTCATATAAAACCATGAGGCTGACATTCCCCAATTTGTCATTCAGGACAAAAATCCTAAAAATGTATTTATCCACAAATGTATTTATTTGGTTTGCAGTGAAACAAAACAAAAAAAGCTGAAAAAATGACTATATCTTAGCTTATTCCATGCAGAAATCCTAAAATGGCCCGTAGTCAGGGCCCTGAGGGATATTTTGGTTCAAATTCTTCCAAAAGCATCAAATTTGGCGCAGATGCTGCCCATGCCATACTCTTTCGATTTTTGACGGGCGCCAAGGGCGGTATGATCCGGGGACCATACCGGTCCATCCCGCCATGTCACCTGACCTATGACGTCATAATTAGGATATGCATCCAATCACATGGCGTACTATAAGTGGTCAAAGTTCAAAATGAATCGATCGAAAAATAAAGGCAGGGATCCATTTTTAAGGTTTTCATAAAATCCAATATGGCCGCCAGGTCACATGACATGACGTCATATTTATGACATGTATACATGAACCCGGATCATGATCGCACAAAAATTAAACACAAGGATATGGCATACAGTTCATAAAACATCAAAATCCGTACCTTTGTAATGAGACTGATGAACTGCATATGCCTGAAAATTAGGAAATAGACATGTAAATATTTCCTCTAATTGTCAAAAATAAGGTCAGAGTTCGATTACCCAACCCAGAAACATAAAATGGTGAACCTCGCGTGAATCTTGACAAAAAACTAAAAAACCGACATGTTTGACTCAAAAATGACCTTTAAGATGACCTTGAGGGTTGACCTTGACCTCGAATCATCAAAATAACATCATAATTGGATTCCTCGACCTCGAAAACCCCTGAAAAGTGGTATCATACATGATTCCAACCCTTTTGGTTATTTAACTGATTTTCCTCTAATCCGGGTGGTGGCCATTTAGTATTTCGCCAATATGGGGCCCCCGGGGGGGGGGGGGCGCCATTTTTGGCGCCCGTAAAAAATCGAAAGAGTATGGCATGGGCAACATCTGGGCCAAATTTGGTGCTTTTGGAAGAATTTGAACCAAACGGCCCCAAAATATCCCTAAGGGCCCTGACTACTGGACAATATTATTGGCACCTTTTAGAAGTTGTTAGAAATAATTAGATTTCAAGCAGGTGATTCTCCTTTACCTTGGAAATGAACTCACCTGTGGTGAGTTGCAGGTGCCTGCAATATAGAAATCACTCATTCAACCAGTTTGAATAGAGAAAAGGAGTCATACTGCTGTTTTGTGTCACTGTGTGTACAGCAAATAGCATGGAGAAAAGAAAGAAAACCAGGGAATTGTCTGAGAAGGTCAGACAAAGATTTTAGCCAAGCATGGAAAATGTCAAGGCTACAAGTCCATCTCCAGCGACCTTGATGTTCCTGCATCCACCAGACGCAATGTTATCAGGAAGTGTAAGGCCCATGGCACTGAAGCCAACCTCCCTGGATGTGGACACAAGACAAAACTTGCTCGAAGATTGCAGCAAAGGATTGTTCGAATGGTGGAGAAAGCACCTCTATCAACTGCCAAACAGATTCAAGCTGACCTTCAGACACTAGGTACGACAGTTTCAACTCGCACCATCCGTCGCCAACTCAATGAAAGCGGCTTCTATGGCAGGAGACCCAGAAGGACCCCACTCCCGAGAAAGCCCGACAGGAGTTTGCTAAAAACACACCTGAACAAGCCAAAATCCTTCTGGGAGAATGTCCTGTGGACAGATGAGACCAAATTAGAGCGTTTTGGTAAAGCACATCATCTCTATGTTTCCAGAAAACAAAATGAAGCCTTCATAGAAAAGAACACTTTCCCTACAGTCAAACATGGAGGAGGTTTAGTGATGTTTTGGGGTTGCTGTGCTGCCTCTGGCACTGGGTGCCTTGAATGTGTGCATGGCATCATGAAATCAGGAGATTACCAAGGAATTTTGGAGCACAATGTTCAACCCAGTGTCAGAAAGCTGGGTCTCTGTCAAAGGTCATGGGTCTTGCAGCAGGACAATGACCCCAAACACACTTCAAAAAGCACCCAGGAATGGTTCAAGATAAACACTGGACTGTTCTGAAGTGGCCAGCAATGAGTCCAGATATAAATCCCATTGAACACCTGTGGGGTGCAGTTTGCACAAGAAGAGTGGGATAAACTGCCAGTAGAGAGGTGTAGGAAGCTCATTCATGGCTATCGGAAGCGCCTGCCTGCAGTTATTTTGTCCAAAGTCTGTGCTACCAAATATTAAGTCTTGGGTGTCTATAAGTTTGTCAATGCCATTTATTTTTATTTTCTGATTTAAAAGGATATATTAAGTTCTGAATCAAAAACAAAGGTTCTGTAATATTAACAGTGAAATAAAAAATTGTGGAAACCAAATACTTTCGGCAATTTCAACTTATTTTTGGAGAAAATTGTGAGTTATTTGAAAAATGTGCAAGGGTGCCAATATATATGGCGCCGACTATATAAATATACACGTAAAAATACTACATGGCCATAAGTATGTGGACACCTGAACATCGAACATCTCATTCCAAAATCATGAGCATTAATATGGAGTTGGTCCCTAATTTGCTGCTATAACAGCCTCCACTCTTCTGGGAAGGCTTTCCACTAGATGTTGGAACATTGCTGTGGGGATTTGCTTCCATTCAGCCATAAGAGCATTAGTGAGATTGGGCACTGATGTTGGGCGATTAGTCCTGGCTCGCAGTCGGCGTTCCAATTCATCCCAAATGTGTTCAATAGGGTTGAGGTCAGGTCTCTGTGCAGGCCAGTCAAGTTTTTCCACACCGATCTCGACAAACCATCTCCCTATGGACCTCGCTATGTGCATGGGGGCATTGTCATGTTGAAACAGGAAAGGACCTTCCCCAAACTGTTGCCACAAAGTTGGAAGCACACAATCATCGAGAATGTCATTGTATGCTGTAGCATTAAGATTTCCCTTCACTGGAACTATGGAGCCGAGCCCGAACCATGAAAAACAGCCCCAGACCATTATTCCTGCTCCACCAAACTTTACAGTTGAGGCTATGCATTCGGGCAGGAAGCGTTCTCCTGGCATCCACCAAACCCAGATTCGTCCGTCGGAATCCCAGATGGTGAAGCATGATTCATCACTCCAGAGAACGCGTTTCCACAGCTACAGAGTCCTATGGCGGCGAGCTTTACACAACTCCAGCTGACGCTTGGCATTGCGCATGGTGATCTTCGGCTTGTGTGTGGCTGCTTGGCCTTGGAAACCCATTTCATCAAGTTCCCAACGAACAGTTGTTGTGCTGACGTTGCTTCCAGGGGCAGTTTGGAACTCGGTAGTGAGTGTTGCAACCGAGGACAGACAATTTTTACGAGCTACGCGCTTCAGCACTCAGCGGTCCCGTTCTGCGAGCTTGTGTGGCCTCCCACTTGGCAGCTGAGCTGTTGTTGCTCCTAGAGGTTTCCACTTCAAAATAACAGCACTTAAAGTTGACCAGGGCAGCTCTTGCAGGGCAGACATTTGACGAACTGACTTGTTGTAAAGGTGGCATCCTATGACATTGCCACGTTGAAAGTCACTGAGCTCTTCAGTACGGCCCATTATACTGCCAATGTTTGTCTATGGAGATTGCATGGCTGTGTGCTTCATTATATATACCTGTCAGCAATGGGTGTGGCTGAAACAGCCGAATCCACTAATTAGAAATGGTGTCCGCATACTTTTGGCCATGCAGTGTATATACTCAAAGCTTATTTTCCTCTGCCCCACCCCCCCCCTCCCCCACCACTTTTTTAGGGATAGCCCCTGTGACTTGTGTGTATTGGAAAAACTAGCAAACTATCCCACATGGGTTTCTAAACAGGGTAGGAATGGTGGAGGCAAAAATACAAATGACATAATCTGTCATCAAGTTGGCAAGCTGGGATCAACAATTCACATTTATTGCCACATCTGATGCAATTTAAATACCCTAATGGCAGCGAGATGCTCAGTTTGAAATTGTTTATTCGATACATGTAGATTTTTGATGCCTCGGGTCCGTAATAAAATTTGTAGGCATATTGGTGTAAAATCCAGTGACGAATTGCAAACTAATCGTAGGGGGATACATTTAGTGAAGATCACCATTTGAGTTTTGCCGCAGATAATTCACAAGTATTATCATCAAGTCCTGTTCAGGTGAAACATAAGTTGTGTCTGATGGCATAGTTACTGAAATGAGGAATTTTTTTTTTCCCTTAAAGTTACCTTTCCGAGCCTGGTGTTGGCTTAGCGGTTAGGGTGCTGGATTGGGATCCTAGGATCCTGAGTTTGAATCCCGGTCGATCGTTGAAATAATGCCAGGGGGTTGACTCAGCTTGTCATCCTTCCGAGGTCGGCAAATTGAATACCAGCTTGCTGGGATGAATGTGCCAGTGTGTGCCCCGGTTTAGAATAGGTACACCGTATCCCTGCGCGTCGTAAGAGGCGACGAAAGGGCTGGCGCCAAGAAGGGCATCCGGCCATAAAAATATTGCCTCAAAAAGGGAACAATGATGATTGTCATGGCGTCCGCAAGGCTCACCCCCGCTCTCGCAGGGAAAAATGGCCTTAAAAGGGATTGTTTTTTAAAATTGTTTTTATAGTTTTTATTGAATTTTTTAAATAGTTTTTATAGACTTCATTGTTCTTCTTCTAACCCAACCACCCACAGATAAAGCAAACACTCAATCAGTTAAAAGCAACATCTGAATCACCTCCCAAGCATCCCTCCCGAGAACATCAGTCATGACCTTTCCCTGCGTTGACGGCTGTGGGTGTGGACGGTGCCAAGTGCCTTTGCAAACAACCTTGCTAACGCGCAAGGTGCCCATAAGTTGTCACGGCAGGCATCTATACTCAGCAACATCAGCATGTTGACGATGAACCCCCCAACCCTCCGCAAGCAGCAGAGAACAAGCCGAGGCAGCGGGTAAATCTGTTGGGTGCTGAAGAAGAAACCTGTTGGGTGCTGCAAAATTAAATAATTAACGCTTCAAGAGCAGATGGATCAGGTTGTTCGATTTCTTTCATGATGTTAATTTTGTTATCGTGCCGCTTTTACCTTTTCATTCAAAGTTGAAAGTAAATCTAATATTTGATGTTTGAACACTTTTGTTTGTGATTATATTAAACTTTGAGAAATCAAAAGGTTATTGATTTACTTTTTTGGCAGTGTGTCATAATTTGGAGAGAACAGGGAAGTACGTATGGACTACGCTCCGTAAGGACATTTCTTTATTCCAACCTGCATTGGGTCGGATGGGATATGTCTGCTAGTGTCTTGTCAACATGTCATACCTGTGATTTGCATTTCATAATTTGGCTACAATTTATAGTTGCACGATATATATATATATATATATTTCAGAACACACCTGGTCACAAGTATGCCTCACTGACCAGGTCCTCAGTCGAGGTCCTCAGCATCATCCCGTTTCGGCCCTTCAACCTCGATACGGTCAGCTAATGTGGGCCAGTAGGGGCACATACACCTCCACATGCAGCAGCTCCACCTGGATGCGTACATACCCCCACCCCCAGCCAGTGAGAACACAGACTACAACAACAAAACCAACTCCACTCCCAGAATTCACAACCCCTCATCCACTCACTCACACACCAAAAAAAAAACAACCGATTACCTACCCTTACAACATGCACCGCTCAAACAAAAACACATTCATGCAAAACCACACACACTCCTGCAACACACACACACACACACACACACACACACACACACACACACACACACACACACACACACCCTCTCACACATCCTCCTTCTTTCTGTCCCACACACTCCAAGCCGAGCAAGAAATGCAGAAAAGGAATTGTCAATATACCCTCTACACCCCACCTCAAATGGCTGACAAGAAACTCGCCAACCCTTCTCTCCTCACTCTGCCTCCAGCTCACTGTACTTTCCTCTCTTCCTCTCGTGCACCTCCTCCATGTTCTCTTCCCAATGTACAGACAATTCCCCTAAGATGACATGTCTTGTTTCACCTGACCAGATGACAATGTCAGGCCGCAACCTTGCCACACAGATCTCCTATGGGAATACCAATTGTGGCATTAGGTCTGCCACCACCTGCCAATCACAAGCATCTGACAGCCCTCTTACTTTCCACCTCCTCCTCTTTTCACCTCTTACCCCTTGGCCCTCAATATATTAATATATGTATTGTGTATATACAGACTTGGCATTTAATATGGATTTTTTTCTTTTGTGGAAGTGAACTTACTTTTCAAGATGACTTAGAACCAAAAGGTCATTGGAATTATGTTGAAATTATTCTAGATTTTGTTAATGTGACCTTTAAAAGAAACAACAAGTACAAAAAGTTTTAATTAAAACAAAAGCCGCGTCGATGTTACACAATGCCTAGATGCAGCTGTGCCTATAACGTCGATGTTATAAGCACAGGACATTCCTATTGATTCGATTACTTGATGTTATTTTTGTGCAAAGTGAAAATATATCTCGGCAATTTCCCGTGTGTGGCGACGAATTTTTAATATATCTCGGCATTTTCCCGTCTGTTATTTCAGGCGGTGTATGACTGACCATGCCGCGATTTAAACAAAATATATATATCTCGACATTTTCCCGTCTGTTATTTCGGGCGGTGTATGACTGACCATGCCGCGATTGAAAAATATATATCTCGGCATTTTCCCGTGTGTGGCGACACGTGAACGAAGCTATGCTCCTCTCTCCACATTATTGTGACGACGTATAAATTAAATATTTCATCGTGACGATTGTCATCAAATGGACGAATTTTTAATATATATCGGCATTTTCCCGTCTGTTATTTCAGGCGGTGTATGACTGACCATGCCACGATTGAAAAAAAAATATATCTCGGCAATTTCCCGTGTGTGGCGACACGTGAACGAAGCTATGCTCCTCTCTCCACATTATTGTGACGACGTATAAATTAAATATTTCATCGTGACGATTGTCATCAAATGGACGAATTTTTAATATATCTCGGCATTTTCCCCTCTGTTATTTCAGGCGGTGTATGACTGACCATGCCGCGATTTAAAAATATATATATCTCGGCAATTTCCCGTATTTGGCGACACGTGAGCGAAGCTATGCTCCTCTCCTCTCTCCACATTATTGTGACGACGTATAAATTAAATATTTCATCGTGACGATTGTCATCAAATGGACGAATTTTTAATATATCTCGGCATTTTCCCGTCTGTTATTTCGGGCGGTGTATGACTAGGCATGCCGCGATTTAAACAAAATATATATATCTCGGCATTTTCCCGTCTCTTATTTCGGGCGGTGTATGACTGAGCATGCCGCGATTTTAAAAAAATATATGTCAATGGACTTGAAGTTACAGGCCTTTGAGAATTCATTTCGTTCTATAAAGGGCAACTTTCATCGCATTTTCTTCCCGTTTTTTTTCAACCGAGTCTAAAACTATGTTGGCGACTGTGAAAAATGAAATGATATATCGAATTTGATTTGAAAGAAAACTGTGTGAGAGGAAGACACCACGGGCCTACAAAACAGGCCTCAAAGCTATGCGAGTTAATAAAATGGTGGATATTTGTTTATATGAAGGCTCTCCCAGAATGGGTGGAGCTATGGTTCCCAGAATGGGTGGAGCTTTGAGGTTTTGTCTTCTCTGCAAGAACAACAAGAAGAAGAAGAAAAAGAAGAAGAAGAAGACATGGTAACAACAACAACAGCAGAGTGCACTCTATGAGCAGCGTCTGCGACGCGGCTAAAAACCACATTTGACATTTCCAAGCAAATAAATTGATCCTTGAAAGTGATGTAAACTGATATCGAACTCAATTCATGGACAGTACTGTGTTAAACTTCTGTACGTTTTCCAGAAGTATCTCTTTATTTTGCACATTAGCCAAAAAAAATTTCAACAAAAACAAAAGCTAAATAATGACTGGGATTACGGACAGTAAAATTACAGTTCAGTACTTCGTGTAACCCCCACGAGCATTCAGGAGAGCACGTACACGTCGAGGCATGCTGTTCACGAGATTTGCCAAGGTTTGGACAGGAATCGCTTGCGATGCAGTGACAATAGTCTGCTGCAATTCACGCACAGAGGTAGGCTGCTGGTCCAAGTTGTCGATTTGACGCGTTAATTCTGCCCACAAGTTCTCCATCGGATTCATATCCGGGAACATGGCAGGCCACTCCATATGCTCTACACCACGGTCAGCAAGAAAGTGTTGGATCATGCGAGCACGATGAGGCTGTGCATTGTCATCTTGGAAGACAAAGTTTCCTCGAAAGGCTGCACGAGCAAATGGAAGCAATGTTTCTTCCAGAATGACCCTGTACTTGAACTGGTTCAGGTTTCCATTCAGAACAACCAGGTCAGTTTTGCCCCCTGCATGAAAAGCAGCCCAAACGGTCACCCCACCACCTCCAGCTTGGACTCTTGGCACTATACAATCTTCGTTGTGGGCTTCATGCACTTGTCTGTGCACTCGGACGCGGCCATCTTGACGATAGACCAGAAATCTAGACTCGTCACTGAAGGTCACGTGATTTCAGTGTCCTGGCTGCCATTGACGGTGCTCTCTGGCCCACTGCAATCGGCGCTGGCTGTGTTGTCTGGTCAGGTGTCGCTTTCTCAGGGACGCCTGGCACAATAGCCTGCTTGAACCAGTCGTAGGTTGACTAGCCTTCTGGATACAGGCACATATGTCAGTTGCTGCCACTCAGCTCTAAGCCGATTAGCTGACTTGGTACGGCCATTGCAGACTAACCGGTGCAGCTGGCGATCATCTTTCCTTGTGGTTCTGCGTGGACGTCCTGGCCTCGGTATTGGAGTAGGAACACCCCTCTGAGCATTTCGTTTCAGGATCTTTGACACCTGACCTTGAGTGATGCCATACTGCCGAGCAATAGCACGCTGTTTCATGCCAGAATTTCGTAAAGCCACCACTCCATGACAAACAGCATTGTCAAGTTGACGGACCGTCTCCAGAGGAAGCGGCAATCACTTTTGTAGACGTGCAGCAGTTGTTTTCCACTAATACAGAACGCAACAACCCTTATATACCCGATTGTGAAGCCAATCGTCAAATGTACCTGTCCTTACATTTTGTCATGCCACCTGTGATATAATCCTGTTATTGACTTCTTGCTGCGAAAGACAATCAGTGACATGGTTCTTTCAACAAAGACATCACCGAAGGATAAAAGAAACTGACCAGATTGATATACTGAGTTCAGAAAGTAAACCCAAGTCAAGAAGAAAAAAAAATTCCATTTTTAAAATGCCAAGTCTGTATATATATATATATATATATACATATATATATATATATATATATATATATATATATATATATATATATATACATACATACATACATACATACATACATACATACATGCATGCATGCATACATACATACATACATGCATACATGCATGCATGCATACATACATACATACATACATATATACATATATATATTGTTGCGGATCTCCCGAAGCCCGTCCACGTTACAAAGGAGGGATTGAACTCCTTTTCCCCTTGGGTCTTCGTGTCCACGAGGCCGAATCGCCACTTCCTCAACGAGCGTGAGAAAGGGTATCGGGTCGACGCCGCACGTACCTTTGACCCACACTGCTACGAAAACGGGGATCGGACCTCACACAAGCCACGCTAATCGATTACACCCGAGCGGTGTGCGTATCACGTGACTTGTGCTATTACTTTTATGGAACCCGATTCGAGCGGTTTTATTCGTACTATGCTAGGCCAATTAATGGAAGGGATGGGAACGGTCAAATAAGAGGAAGAACACGATTTATTAGAATGTACAAGGATCAGGAGACACAGAGCAGGCACTTAAACAATGTTAACTTAATGCCCAGACAAAGGGCCCAATCACTCACACGGGGAAATGGAAGAGGGACAGGTTCACGCGCCAAACGTGCCTTGCTGCCGGTCGCTCCCGGACAGCTCGCCCTGCGTGGCCCTCTGGTGGTCACGGCTCGTATGCAGGGAAAATGCAGACAGGAGGAGATCGCGTGTCTGTGGCCTGGAATGGGTCGCCTCCAAAAGTGCGATAATACAGCGGCAGAGTGCAGGGTACAGGGCACGGGGAGAGTTCGTGTACAACGAGGCTATTACAATAGTTCAATGCAAGCGCTTTGACTTGTTCAGGGGCTGGGCGACTCTCTCTCCTCGTCTCTTGTTCTGACGCGTTCAGCTCTGACGAACTCCCACGAACTCCGCTGCTGTTCTGCTCAATGGGCTCAGGGCAGGGCCTTATATGGCCCCTCCCCGATCTTAGCCGAATGTTCCAAGCCCCGCCTCTTGCCGCCGTTGCGAGCCACTCCCCTTGAACTCTGATTGGCGGCTCGTTGCTTACCGGCCACTCCCCCTGCAGCTCCTCCCTTCGGCCTTGCCAGAATTGTTCAGGCCGAGCACATGGCATTCCAGCCTAATCAAGGCCTACTCAATGGCCTACTCAACGCAAAACTAACACAGGAAAGGAGACTACCTTACATTTACGAAGAAATAACTATACTACAGCGAGGCTACATGTTGTGGTACGTCTACCTACGAGGGAGGGTCCTCCTTTATTCTCAAAACCGCAACAATATACACCCCTCTCTCGCCACACTGAATTATAGTCGTAAATTCATTCAAAAAGAACCCGGGCAACGCCGGGTGCATTCGGATCATCGATATATATATATACAGTCACGTGAAAAAGGAAGTACACCCCACGTAAAGTTTTGACTTTTTCAACATATTTCAACATACAGCTATTTGATCTTCATTTCAACAATATTGATAGATAAAGGTGATATAATATAACAAATATCATGAAACATTTACATTTTGTCGTCCATTGTATAATTTAAATAGACATAAATGCAAATTTTGCATGTGGAAAAAGTAAGTTTACCCTTGGCTCTAATAGGTGGTATTGCCCCCTTTGGCAGAAACAACCTCAAGTAGGCATTTCTTATAACTGTCTACCAGTCTCTGACATCGACTGGGAGAAATTTTTGCCCACTCCTCCATGCAGAATTTTTTCAGTTGTGCGATGTTTGAGGGGTTTTTTGCATGCACAGCTCGTTTCAAATCCCCCCACAACATCTCGATGGGATTTAGATCCAGGCTTTGATTTGGCCATTCCAGAACCCTCCATTTCTTTATTTTCAGCCATTCCTTGGTGGATTTACTGATATGTTTAGGGTCATTGTCATGTTGCAAGGTCCACTTTCGGTTGAGCTTCAACTTTCCGACAGATGGCCTGACATTATCCTCCAGCACCCTCTGGTGCAATGAAGAATTCATAGTGGATTCTATGATGGTGAGCTGCCCAGGCCCTGATGCAGCAAAGCTGCCCCAAACCAAAATATTTCCAACACCATGCTTTACAGTTGGTATCAGGTTCTTGTGGTCAAATGCTGTCTTTGGTTTTCACCAAACATGTCTTCTGGTACTGTGGCCAAATAGCTCTACCTTTGACTCATCTGTCCAGAGCACATTGTTCCAGAAGTGCTGGTCTTTGCCTAGGTGTTCATTGGCAAACTTTAGTCTTGCCCTGATGTTCTTCCTGGACAGCAAAGGTTTCCTCCTCGCACACCTCCCATGTAGATCAAATTTGTGCAGCCTCTTTCTAATGGTAGACTCGTGTACTTTGACATCAACAGTGGCAAGAGCTACCTGTAGGTCCTGTGATGACATTCTGGGGTTCTTAGAGACTCCTTTCAGCATCTTGCGGGTCTTCTCTCGGGCTGAACTTGCTGGGGCGACCTGGCCTGAACATGTTGGCAGTTGCTTGGAATCTTCTCCACTTGTAGATGATCTTCCGGACAGTCGAATGATTGATTTCAAATTGTTTGGAGATCTTTTTAAATCCCTTCCCAGACTCGAACGCATCTATAACCTTCTTTCTGAAGGCCTCAGAGAGCTCTTTTGATCGAGGCATGGTGACGCCGCACACTTCAACAACAAAGAGCAAATCAAACTAAATTTCTGAGGTTTAAATAAGACAGGTTCCTCCA
The DNA here is from genome assembly GCF_964187855.1 of Myxine glutinosa. Taxonomy (NCBI): domain Eukaryota; kingdom Metazoa; phylum Chordata; class Myxini; order Myxiniformes; family Myxinidae; genus Myxine; species Myxine glutinosa. The sequence goes on from NC_136263.1 coordinate 13,379,275, forward strand.
AGATCCTCTCTAACGATGTTCTAATCATTTGCACCTGAGCTGGTGCACCTGATTCTAATTTTAGGTGTTTGAAGTCGTGATAAATATAGGGGTGTACTTACTTTTTCCACTTGCGAAATTTTCATTTATGGTTATTTAAATTATACAATGGACTACAAAATGTAAATGTTTCATGATATTTGTTATATTATATCACCTTTATCTATCAATATTGTTGAAATGAAGATCAAATAGCTGTATGTTGACATATGTTGAAAAAGTCAAAACTTTACATGGGGTGTACTTACTTTTTCACGTGACTGTATATATTAATTATATATATATATATATTTTATATAAAAAGAATATATAAAGAATATACAGACTTGGCATTTAATATGGAATATATTTTTTTTCTTGACTTGGGTTTACTTTCTGAACTCAGTATATCAATCTGGTGAGTTTCTTTTACCCTTCGGTGATGTCTTTGTTGAAAGAACCATGTCACTGATTGTCTTTCGCAGCAAGAAGTCAACAACAGGATTATATCACAGGTGGCGTGACAAAATGTAAGGACAGGTACATTTGACGATTGGCTTCACAATCGGGTATATAAGAGTTGTTGCGTTCTATATTAGTGGAAAACAACTGCTGCACGTCTACAAAAGTTAATGCCGCTTCCTTTGGAGATGGTCCGTCAACTTGACAATGCTGTTTGTCATGGAGTGGTGGCTTTACGAAATTCTGGCATGAAACAGCGTGCTATTGCTCGGCAGTATGGCATCACTCAAGGTCAGCTGTCAAAGATCCTGAAACGAAATGCTCAGAGGGGTGTCCCTACTCCAATACCGAGGCCAGGACGTCCACGCAGAACCACAAGGAGAGATGATCGCCAGCTGCACCGGTTAGTCTGCAATGGCCGTACCAAGTCAGCTAATCGGCTTAGGGTTGAGTGGCAGCAACTGACAAATGTGCCTGTATCCAGAAGGCTAGTCAACCAACGACTGGTTCAAGCAGGCTATCGTGCCAGGCGTCCCCTGAGAAAGCCACGCCTGACCAGACAACACAGCCAGCGCCGATTGCAGTGGGCCAGAGAGCACCGTCAATGGCAGCCAGGACACTGGAATCACGTGACCTTCAGTGACGAGTCTAGATTTCTGGTCGATCATCAAAATGGCCGCGTCCGAGTGCGCAGACAAGTGCATGAAGCCCACAACGAAGATTGTATAGTGCCAAGAGTCCAAGCTGGAGGTGGTGGGTTGACCGTTTGGGCTGCTTTTCATGCAGGGGGCAAAACTGACCTGGTTGTTCTGAATGGAAACCTGAACCAGTTCAAGCACAGGGTCATTCTGGAAGAAACATTGCTTCCATTTGCTCGTGCAGCCTTTCGAGGAAACTTTGTCTTCCAAGATGACAATGCACGGCCTCATCATGCTCGCATGATCCAACACTTTCTTGCTGACTGTGGTGTAGAGCATATGGAGTGGCCTGCCATGTCTCCGGATATGAATCCGATAGAGAACTTGTGGGCAGAATTAACGCGTCAAATCGACAACTTGGACCAGCAGCCTACCTCTGTGCGTGAATTGCAGCAGACTATTGTCACTGCATAGCAAGCGATTCCTGTCCAAACCTTGGCAAATCTCGTGAACAGCATGCGTCGACGTGTACGTGCTCTCCTGAATGATTGTGGGGGTTACACGAAGTACTGAACTGTAATTTTACTGTCCGTAATCCCAGTCATAATTTAGCTTTTGTTTTTGTTGGAAAAAAATTTGGCTAATGTGCAAAATAAAGAGATACTTATGGAAAACGTACAGAAGTTTAACACAGTACTGTCCGTGAATTGAGTTCGATATCAGTTTACATCACTTTCAAGGATCAATTTATTTGCTTCGATATGTCAAATGTGGTTTTTGTTTCTTTTAAAGGTCACATTAACAAAATCTAGAATAATTTCAACATAATTCCAATGAACTTTTGGTTCTAAGTCATCTTGAAAAGTAAGTTCACCCCCACAAAAAAAAAATCCATATTAAATGCCAAGTCTGTATAAAGAAGAATATATAAAATTGTATTAAAAAATTATATATATATATATATATATATATATATATATATATATATATATATATATATATATATATATATTCCATTGAATGGAATGAACTCCATTCAATGTGCAATATGCGCAGAGTGGGTTCATCAAAAATCTTGTGGTCTGAGAGGGTCATAAGTTATGTGTGGCAGCTACATTCAAGTGTAAGGTGTGCACAGAGGGAGCTGCAGATGGAGGAAATGTTGAGTTGGATCTTGGAGACGGCGTGAAGCTGGAAGGTGTGAAAACATTTTGCTAGCTAGGAGACCTACTGAATGGAGAAGGTGGATCAGACTCGGCAATGGTTGCTGGAGTGAGATGTCCATGGAAGAAGTTTCGGGAACTGAGTGGTGTGCTGACGAGGAGGGGCATGTCATTGAAGCTAAAGGGAAAGGTGTATGCTGCATGTGTGAGAAGTGTTATGATTTATGGGAGCAAGACATGGGTAATGAACGTAGAGCAGCAACGAAGGCTGGAAAGGATGGAAATGCGAATTGTTCGTTGGATGTGTGGAGTATCGTTGAGAGAGAGGAAGACAAATGATGAATTGTGAAAGATGATCGGAATAGAGCCTGTGATGGATGCTGTGAAGAGAACCAGGTTGAGATGGTTTGGTCATGTGTTGGGGAAGGATGAAAGTGATTGGTTGAGAAGACTGATGGAAATGAATGTAGAAGGAAGTAGAGGATGGGGAAGACCGAGAAAGACTTGGCTAAAGGTGGTGGAAGAAGAAATGCGGGCAAGGGGGTTAACAAGGGGAGATTGAGTAAATAGGGCAAAATGGAGAGGATTGTCATGGGGCCCGCAAGGCTAACCCCCACTCTAGCAGGGAAGATGGCCTTAAAATGCCTGTTGTTGTTGTTGTTGTAGTCGAGGTTTCTGGAGGAGCTAAAACACGGAATGGAACAAGAAAGAGTAATCAGAAATTGCAGTCCTTCGCCCCTTGTTTGTTTTGTCCGGTGTATTTTTGTGACAAATAAATGCAAGGATGTACTAAATTAAAGGTTGTTGATTGCAAATGACAAGTCTAAATGGCCTGGTTGTTAATGTGTGAAGGGCAAATGTCTGAAAAGTTGCAATTAAAGATCAAATGGTCTGGAGATGTAAATGTGCTTAAGGTCTGAAAATGTCAGACCGTCTGAAATGACGTCATACGTGAACGTCATACGTAAATGTGCTTAAGGTATGACGTCATACGTAAATGTGCTTAAGGTCTGAAAATGTCTGAATGGGTCTAAATGGTCGAAAGTGTCTTAAAATGTCCAAGGGGTCCAAAGGGTGAAATTTAAGGTATGAAGGGTCGGAATTGTCTGAATGGGTCGAAAATGTCCTAAAATGTATAAAAAGGGTGTCAACATCAGAGCGGTCTACAGGGTATTAAAAGTTGTGAAGGTTTAAAGGGTAGAAATGAGTCAGCCTAAGGGTCTTTGACTGGGTTCTAAAGTGTCTAATGGGGTCTTATGGTTCTTAGGGGGTGAAAGGGCATTGAGGGTCTTCAAGGATCTTAGGTTTCTAACGTGTATTTGGGGTCTAAATGATCTTAAAAGGTATTAGGGTTCTGAAAGGTTTTAAAGGGTCTTCGGATTTAAAAGGGTCTTAAATGGTCTAAGGTTTATAAAGCATCTAAAGTGATTTTTCAAACTGACTAAAGTAACAAAATGACCCAAATGCAATAACCTCTCTTTCTGGCGAGGCTAATAAAGGGCATGGAAACAGGTACAAACTCTGAATCACAGAAATGGAAGGAAAAACTGGTGAAGAAGCAGAAATTGAACAAAAAATAAACAATGATTACAATGTTATTGTGAGAAAGTCCTGAGGTTATCCCAAATATTCTAGCTCAGTGGGCTGTTACCACATAACGATGAGGTCATTAGGTTTGAGTCCTGAGTTGAATCGGGATTTTTTCACACTAGCCCCACGTGGTAGTTTATTCTGGTTTATTAAATTGTATGGATGAGGTTGATCCCTAAAACGCATGCATACCCATTTGGGGTAACCCATAACAACACTTATTCCCCATGCGAATTTTTTTACAATGAGCCATGTTTCAATTTTTACTTTGGAGCTGTTTCGGAAATATAGAGGTGCAACGTTTTTCAGTTTTTTCCAGGATGGCGCCTGTACCACATGGCCTATGACGTCATACGTATCATTAAAACATTCCATATGAGGTGGCTTGCTCTTATGGTGATAATTGTGTCCATCGGACTAACAGTTGTGGAGAATTTATTTTTTCATACTGATCGGATCAAGCGTTGTACTTGTCGAGTTATGACGTCACAATGAAGGCACTGATTACATCATCATTAACATATCTTATTCTCCATGGGGAGTACTTGACAATGAGCCAATTTTATTCCCATTGAACAGCTTCAGAGATATCGAGGTGCAAAGCTTTTCCAATATGACGTCCGTGCTACGTGACTTATGACCTCATTAATAAACTAGAACAATGCGACTATGTCGCTAATATGCCTGTGCATAGTCTCACAACGGGTAGATGCCAGCACTCTGCATATGTATGGGTAGGAGATCACGTTTGTGAAGTTTCGTGTTGATCGGATAAGGTTCGTTTTTCTATCCAAGAGGGCTGCCAAACCACGTGACCTATGACATCATCATTTTCATACTATATGCAACAGTGCTGTTAGATGGTATTTTTAAAATTTCACATCGATAGGGTGAGCGATTTCAGAGATATAATTATTTAATATTTTCCTTCAATCCAATATGGCTGCCAAACCATGTGACCTATGATGTCATCAATTTAATATTTCAATACAAATGGGTCATATATCATGTGCATGCAATTTCAGATTTTTAGGATAAGGAATTCGATTAAAACATTTTTAGCTGGTATACCACTTCACCTATGATGTCATCATTATCATGCTTTTGTTTCCCATTGGGAGTACTTGACAATGTGCCAAGCTTCAAATTTTTCCATTCAGCGGTTTCCGAGAAATACTTTTTTAATTATTTGCGTTTAATCCAAGATGGCTGCCATACCACGTGACCTATGACATCACAATTATCATATAAACATTCTGCATGGGTGTCACTCCTACCCTGAAGGTTTCGTCTCAATCGGACATGTCGTCGCTGAGAAAAACGAGGTTTAGCCCGTATGGACAGACGGACAGACAACCCGAAAACATCCTGCCTCCAACGACTTTGTCGGCCGAGGCATAAAAATCTACAGGCGGAGGAACTCATGTGGTGAAAATTTTGCGACAATCGGACTAACGGGTAACGAGAAAAAAAAATTCAAAATGCAAACACGTAAGTACGCACGCAACCAATTGCCTAACCCTGTTTTCGCTTCGCGAGCGCATGGTAAAAATGGGATCTCATGTTCATATACTGTGATATGTCCATCGTCTACTCGAGTCTTTGTAGGGCATGGAGAAAGCACACTATACATGTTATGTTATGTAGAAGCTCTGATATGAGCCTTGCACACTCTGCAGAGAAACCTATAAAGAGTTCATAGAACACCTTAACCCGCACAGTCTAGAGAAAAAGGACAGGGGTCTATTAAACTCTTATTTTGTGTTTCCAAGCACGATATATATTTCCTACAAGCCGTTATTTTCTCTGAATCTCGATATTCTCCAACGCTGAGAGCACCAACGACACATTTGATTGGTCGAGATGGCGTCATATTTTGTCCAATACTGTATAACTGGAGGTTTTTGAAAGTGTGAAGAAGGTAATTTGTTCTACATTGTTAAAGTATATAATTCAATTGAAATAAAATAAAGGTTTTAAAGATTATAGAAAAGGAAATTCCAGAAGTTTACTGCCGTTGATGCAGTCTTTTTCACCACCATATTTAACGCATTACATTCGTTTTTTGTGCCTGTTGTTTGTGTCCTTTATGACGTCCTTAAAAAAAAAAAAAAAAAAAAACACCTTTAGAGGCCATTTTTCCCCGCAAGCGGGGGTTGGCCTTTTTCGGGAACTGTGGTTGTTGTTGTTTTTCGGTCCCCTTTTTGAAGCAATGTTTTACGGCCGGATGCCCTTCCTGACGCCAACCCTTTTTGCCGCCTTTAACGACAAGCAGGGAATTACCAGTGAGCTGGTACTCAATTAGCCGACCTCGGAAGGTATGACAGGCTGAGTCAACCCCCCTGGCGTTAATTCAGCGATCGACCGGGATTACGAACCCAGGATCCTAGGATCCTAAGCCGGCACCCTAGCCGCTAGCCCAACACCAGGGATTTTAAAGATTATAGAAAAGGAAATTCCAGAAGTTTACTGCCGTTGATGCAGTGTCTTTTTCACCACCATATTTAACGCATTACATTAGTTTTTTGTGCCTGTTGTTTGTGTCCTTTATGACGTCCTTAAAAGAAGTACGTTTATTGTTTTGAATGATTTTCTTTTTTTTTTTATGTCCAGACAAACTAAAACAATTAAATACCTTTAGTCCTCTCTGAGCATGCGTGGAGGAGAATGCGTACAATTTCCCAAATTCAGAACCAAAGTACTGCGAAACTACAGTTTCGTTTTCCAATTCATCGTACTATAATTCACCAAATGTCTGTCCGTCCGTCTCCCTGTCCGTCCGTCTGTTCCCAGGTACCGCAAAAACGGCTGAACCGATCGCAACGAAATTTTGGGTGGGTAATCCTGGGACCCCCTGGAGTAAAATAGGCTATATTGTTTTTCCAATTTTTCCAATTTTCCTGTTTTTCAAAACACGATTGAATAATATTTACCAATATGAACAGTGATGTGGCTTTTATTGAAATTCTACAAATACTGTTTAGATTTTGATGATTTGCGTGTGATATGATTCAACGGATGTTTCTATAAATCGTTTAAAATAAAATAAAAACCTTCAATTTCTGATATTTTGTCTTTTCATTTGGGCCTCCCAATTGAAGCCCCGCCCATGGGGCGGGTACCTTTGCTAGTATTCGAAATTTAAAATCTAATTCAAATTGAGTTGTTCCTCGATCACAGACTGACATCTGTACACAGAGAGAGTGGACCAATAGCTTCACCCCGCTTTGCCCTTCATGCACGCGGAGTAAAAAAAAAAAAGATCATTAACAGACCTTTAGTCCTCTTTTAGTCCTCTCTAAAGGAGGACTAAAGGACTAAATCCATTGTAAGTGAGACACCGGTACAGATCTCACCTTCAAAGGAGTTTGTGCTCTCCATGCCCTACTAGCATATGATTCCCTTTCCATCTTCCATGCAGAGTCGAGGCTCATGGAAGAGCAAGTATCCCAGCAGCTATCCTTATGACCCGCCTTTACCCATTTTTCCCCGCAGAGCAGGGGTTGGTCTTTTTTGGGCACGGTGGTCCCCTTTTTGAAGCAATGTTTTATGGCCGGATGCAGCAGCTATCCTTATGCACAAATATAATTAATTATTCCAGGAGCCACAGTGACTTTCATCGACATTTTATTGACAGCTGAGTGTAATTAACAGATGATGAATCCAGGAAATGAAAGTTTGAAATTTAGCATTCACCAGTAATGGAACATTCTTCAATGCATCTAAAATAAATAGTTGTGCATATCTCCATGTTGTTGTTTTTATGAATGTTTGATTCCAGAAATCACTTTCATTCATGGGACAGAGCATTGTGGTTCAAATCAGTTAGAGTGTGATAAAATACCCATGGCCCAGCACTGTCACCACAATCACACTCTTGCTTGGCTGCTCACCACCATATCGTGCCGTATTCGTACCTGATATTCGTGCTCACCCTCCCCATGCCCATCCTCTCTTACCTGAACGTTAGCAACCCTCCCCTGTCTTTTCTATTTGTCCATCCACCTGGTGGGCTGACAGGCTGGCATAGAGGTACGCATGCTCACCTCTGAGCTGTCTAGACTGAGTTCAAATATCGGTCCAGCTAGAAACTGTTGTCCTGGTGTCTCGCAGGCAACAATGTGTGTGCTGTCCCTCGCATGGACCCCAAACTACCACCAAATGAGTTGGTGGACGTTAAAGACCCCCACGGTGTCCTTTGTGAAGAGTAGGCAAGCCATCACCGGCACCATGTACACATTCCTGCCCTCACCTACAGGGGGCGCTGCATCAGCGGCTCAATCGCACGCTCAGCCAATGATGCTGCCCCACAGTATTGTGCTGAATACTAAAGAAGAAGAACCACCTGCTTTGAATCCAGCTGATGACACCGCTGTCACCATGGTCCCCTTATCTCCTATACAACTTTGCTCTTCCACAAGATTTGTTGTTGTAGACATACAAAAAGTCCTATTATCTTAACATTCATCAGTTTTTGGTTCTTCAATTGAGAACTTAAGGAATTGTAAGCAGGAGGTTTAAGGCTCAGCAGGAAAGTTAAATTGTCCAATGGAGAGAGGCTGCAGCATGTCCCATTGGTATGGAGCAAGTATGTTGGACTCTCCTGAGTTTGAGATTGTTTCAGTGTCTATGCCAACGTGCTGGAAGCGTCCATGCAGAGAGTCGGTGTGCTCGGTGTAGCTGTTCAGGGAATCGATCGGTGATTGCTTTGTGTCGGGCAGGATGAACCTTCAGCGCAAATTGCTTTTCCTGAATGAAACGTGTGAAGAAGCCTCGTGTCCTCGTTAGTGATGGGACCAGTCAGTCGGTGATAAACAAACCTCCCAGGTACAAGGGCGTATTCACCTGAGATACCTGCGAATCGCCATCGAAGACTCTCTCTTCAACTCGGTCTAACAGATCAACTCAGTCTCTTCCCGAGGGTAGATTAAATTGTCCACCGAGAAATTGAAGAGGACGTTGTTGCAGTGGCTTGAGTTCTGCTGCCCAAAAGCATCTCCGATGTGCTGACCTGTATTCAGCTGCAGGCGACTGGCCAGCTCCGTCACAGGCAAAGACGAAGGTGTTGGAGTGAATGGGGAAGCGGATTCTGCACCTGAGGAGGACGAGTCCACAAAAGCCCCCTCGGACATGCTCGCCATGAAGGCGGCGAGACAAGATGGAGGAGGTTCTGCTTTGGACCCACATGTCTCCTGCTTATCGAGAGTCCCTGTAGGCTCCTCCATAAGCGGGAGGGGTGCCATCTTGTCATGAAGTAAAGGAGACGCTGACGACTCTCCCTTACGCTTGCGCTTGCGTCTGAAGTTCCCATTGTCAAACATCTTCTCACAATTGGGGTCCAAAATCCAGTAGTTTCCCTTTCCTGTCAAAAACAGCAATTCAAAAAGCTTATTCCATGAAACCAAACGAGAGATGCCACAGTTGAAATGCATTAACTTTCAAACCTCAGAAATGTGCACATGTCGCTCCCTTATCCAAGACCTTTCAGATGAGGTACATATCGACTGTGTCGATCAAGCAGTTTTTACATGATAGATGCAATGTCTGTCAACCAAAAAATTATCAATACAGCGAATTCAACCATCAGGGGCTTGCAGTAGATCGGTGAAGTAGATATATAGATAATAATAGTAATCTGCAAGGTAGATATATAGATTACAGTAGATCGGTGAAGTAGATATATAGATTACAGTAGATCTGAAAAAATAGATATATAGGTTACAGTAGATCTGAAAAAATAGATATATACATTACAGCAGATCTGAAAAATAGAAAAAAGATTACAGTAGATCTAAAAAAATAGATATATACATTACAGTACATCTGAAAAATAGATATAAAGATTACAGTAGATCTGAAAAAATTGATATATAGATTACAGTAGATCTGAGAAATAGATATATACATTGAAGTACATCTGAAAAATAGATATAAACATCACAGTACATCTGAAAAAAAATAGATATATACATTACAGTAGATCTGAAAAATAGATATATACATTACAGTACATCTGAAAAATAGATATAAAGATTACAGTAGATCTGAAAAAATTGATATATAGATTACAGTAGATCTGAGAAATAGATATATACATTGCAGTACATCTGAAAAATAGATATAAACATCACAGTACATCTGAAAAAAAATAGATATATACATTACAGTAGATCTGAAAAATAGATATATACATTACAGTAGATCTGAAAAATAGATATATACATTACAGTAGATCTGAAAAATAGATACATACATTACAGTAGATCTGAAAAATAGATATATACATTACAGTAGATCTGAAAAATAGATATATACATTACAGTACATCTGAAAAATAGATATAAAGATTACAGTAGATCTGAAAAAATAGATATATAGATTACAGTAGTTCTGAAAAATATATATATACATTGCAGAACATCTGAAATATATATATACACATTACAGTACATCTGAAAAATAGATATATAGATTACAGTAGATGTGAAAAATAGATATATAGATTACAGTAGATGTGAAATATATATATACAGATTACAGTAGATCTGAAAAAAATAGATATATAGACCATAGTAGATCTGAAAAATAGATATATAGATTACAGTAGATGTGAAAAATAGATATATAGATTACAGTAGATCTGAAAAAATAGATATATACATCACAGTACATCTGAAAAATAGATATATAGATTATAGTAGATGTGAAAAATAGATATATCGATTACAGTATATGTGAAACATAGATATATAGATTACAGTAGATGTGAAAAATAGATTTATAGATAACAGTAGATCTGACAAAATAGATATATAGATTGCAGTAGTTGTGAAAATTAGATATATAGATTACAATAGATGTGAAAAATACAGACTTGGCATTTAATATGGAATAGATTTTTTTTCTTGACTTGGGTTTACTTTCTGAACTCGGTATATCAATCTGGTGAGTTTCTTTTCTGCTTCGGTGATTTCTTTGTTAAAAGAACCATGTCACTGATTGTCTGTCGCAGCAAGAAGTCAATAACAGGATTATATCACAGGTGGCGTGACAAAATGTACGGACAGGTACATTTGACGATTGGCTTCACAATCGGGTATATAATGGTTGTTGCGTTCTGTATTAGTGGAAAACAACTGCTGCACGTCTACAAAAGTTATTGCCGCTTCCCCTGGAGATGGTCCGTCAACTCGACAATGCTGTTTGTCATTTAGTGGTGGCTTTACGAAATTCCGGCATGAAACAGCGTGCTATTGCTCGGCAGTATGGCATCACTCAAGGTCAGGTGTCAAAGACCCTGAAACGAAATGCTCAGAGGGGCGTCCCTACTCCAATAACGAGGTCAGGACATCCCGCAGAACCACAAGGAGGGATGATCGCCAGCTGCACCGGTTAGTCCGCAATGGCCGTACCAAGTCAGCTAATCGGCTTAGGGCTGAGTGGCAGCAACTGAAAAATGTGCCTGTATCCAGAAGGCTAGTCAACCAACGACTGGTTCAAGCAGGCTATCGTGCCAGGCGTCCCCCGAGAAAGCCACGTCTGACCAGACAACACCGCCAGCGCCGATTGCAGTGGGCCAGAGAGCACCGTCAATGGCAGCCAGGACACTGGAATCACGTGATCTTCAGTGACAAGTCTAGATCTCTGGTCTATCGTCAATATGGCCGCGTCCGAGTGTGCAGACAAGTGCATGAAGCCTACAACGAAGATTGTATAGTGCCAAGAGTCCAAGCTGGAGGTGGTGGGGTGACCGTTTGGGCTGATTTTCATGCAGGGGGCAAAACTGACCTGGTTGTTCTGAATGGAAACCTGAACCAGTTCAAGCACAGGGCCATTCTGGAAGAAACATTGCTTCCATATGTTCGTGCAGCCTTTCGAGGAAACTTTGTCTTCCAAGATGACAATGCACGGCCTCATCGTGCTCGCATGATCCAACACTTTCTTGCTGACCGTGGTGTAGAGCATATGGAGTGGCCTGCCATGTCCCCGGATATGAATCCGATAGAGAACTTGTGGGCAGACTTAATGCGTCAAATCGACAACTTGGACCAGCAGCCTGACTCTGTGCATGAATTGCACAGGCTATTGTAACTGCATGGCAAGCGATTCCTGTCCAAACCTTGGCAAATCTCGTGAACAGCATGCCTCAACGTGTACGTGCTCTCATGAATGCTCGTGGGGGTTACACGAAGTACTGAACTGTAATTTTACTGTCCGTAATCCCAGTCGTAATTTAACTTTTGTTTTTGTTAAAAAAACATTTTTGGCTAATGTGCAAAATAAAGAGATACTTCTGGAAAACGCACAGAAGTTTAACACAGTACTGTCCGTGAATTAATAATAATAATAATAATGCATTTATTTTATATAGCGCTTTTCAGGAAGCCCAAAGACGCTTTGACAGAATGCAAAACAAAAAGAATTGAGTTCGATATCAGTTTATATCACTTTCAAGGATCAATTTATTTGCTTCGAAATGTCAAATGTGGTTTTTGTTTCTTTTAAAGGTCACATTAACAAAATCTAGAATAATTTCAACATAATTCCAATGAACTTTTGGTTCTAAGTCATCTTGAAAAGTAAGTTCACCCCCACAAAAAAAATATTCCATATTAAATGCCAAGTCTGTAGATATATAGATTACAGTAGATGTGAAAAATAGATATATACATTACAGTAGATGTGAAAAATAGATATATAGATTACAGTAGATGTGAAAAATAGATACAGTATATAGATTACAGTAGATGTGAAAAATAGATATATACATTACAGTACATCTGAAAAATAGATATATACATTACAGTAGATGTGAAAAATAGATATATACATTACAGTAGATCTGAAATATATATATATATATACATTACAGTACATCTGAAAAATAGATATATACATTACAGTACATCTGAAAAATAGATGTATACATTACAGTACATCTGAAAAATAGATATATACATTACAGTACATCTGAAAAATAGATATATACATTACAGTACATCTGAAAAATAGATATATACATTACAGTAGATCTGCAAAGTAGTTATATATACATTACAGTAGATCTAAAAAATAGATATATACATTACAGTAGATGTGAAAAATAGATATATACATTGCAGTAGATCTGAGAAATAGATATATAGATTACAGTAGATCTGAAAAATAGATATATACATTACCAAAGATCTGCAAGGTAGATTACCTATACCAAGGGCATAGAAAAGGCCCCTTTATATGGTAAGTGTCATGTGGCAAGTTATACAAAAGAAGGGACGTTCCAAAGTTTTTTTTTTTTTTTTTTTTTTGTATACTGAATCGAGGCTCGTGAAAGAGCTAAATTTATAGAAAATACCAAACAATACAAAATAAGGGGCATTCAAAAAATCTCGTGTGCATGCTGGTCAACTCTTGTGTTCTGAGGAGGAACCAAGTAATGCTCGAGAAAAGTTCATATAAAGGGGCGCCCTACAATTGGCAAATAAAATACATTTACTTCTTCATGCAGGTGAATTAATCAAATTGGCGCATACCAGGCTAAACAGTTTACATTTTTATCCCACTGATAGGCCAGATCTGGATTTGGACATGAACCAAAATCGAATCTGCTAGTTCTTGCCACTTACCCAACTCATCCACCAAGTTTCGCCCAAATCCCTCCACAACCTTATGAGATATTGTGCTACATATCGTTTTTTTACCCTGGTGTTGGCTTAGCGGTTAGGGTGCCGGCTTGGGATCCTAGGATCCTGCGTTTGAATTCCGGTCGATTCCTGAATTAACACCAGGGGGGTTGACTCAGCCTGTCATCCTTCCGAGGTCCACAAATTGAGTACCAGTTCACTGGTAATTCCCTGTGTGTCGCAAGAGGCGACTAACAGGGTTGGCGGCAGGAAGGGAATCCGGCCGTAAAACATTGCTTCAAAAAGGGGAGCAAGGTGCCCAAAAAAGACCATCCCCCACCCTGTGGGGAAAAATGGCCCCTAAAGGTGGTTCTATATAGTTTTTTTTTACCCTATCTCTCAATGGTGAAAATCACTTTAAAATTCTCAGATCAAGATTCGGACCTTCACCAAAATCCAATCGAATCGTCCTTGTCAGATAACCAACCGGTCCACCAAATTTCGTCCAAATGCGTCCACAACTTTTTGAGATATTTTGTTCACAAACGGACAGACAAACAGACAGACAGGGGTGAAAACATAAACTCCATCCACCTTCGATGACGGAGGTAATAATAAAAATACTGGTGGAACATGAGCTGAAGGGCGTGGGGGGCATTTAAACAATATTTGTACTTAGTATAAACTACAAATAGTTTATTTAACTCACGTGCATATCCAATTATCATTTCAGGGAGTTCACCTGCATGATCAAATCGATGCTCTGTGATTACTGAACTCACCAGGGTCACCATCATCACGTGGAATTTTCTTGAAGCAGTCGTTGAGCGACAGGTTGTGCCGGATGGAGTTCTGCCATCCCGCTTTGCTTCGCTTATAGAAGGGAAAGCTGTCAGCCACGTACTGGTAGATCTGGCTCAGTGTAAGACGTTTCTCGGAGGATTTTCCGATGGCCATGGCGATCAGTGCCGAGTAAGAGTATGGAGGCCTTACCTGCTGAAAGGTGAAAAACAAACAAAAAAAACAGGTTCAAACCGAGGCTCAGATCTTAAGATATCGTTCAATGCTTCACTTGAGAAAAAGACCGAAAAGGATCACAGACAGACCTTTTAACAGCTTTGAAATAAAGAAGAGAGAAAGGAGAGAACTCTCCAAAGAAGAATAGACAATTACATTGGGGGCCTCATCTCATTCCGATAAACATCAGTGAATTATCATTGAGTTTGAAAATTCACACTAAGTTTTACGATTTGTCAAGGAAGAGACGAATAAACTATAAAAGGGAATCAACCCCATACCCATCTCTATTTATATGAATATGGCGGATGGAATTCCCTTCACTCGGTTAAAAAGAACTATATATATATATATATGAGGGTAAATCAGAAAGTAAAGGCAATTTATTGGGTGTTAGTTTTACACACATATTGCCTTTACTATTTGATTTTCCCTTTATATGTTGTGTATATATATATATATATATTGTATATATTGATGTTTTAGTCAAGAACACGAATTCCGTGCATCCGCTTTTATCATGAATTAAATATCCGTTATCTCCATTCCATATTCATCTCGGTCTATTGAGGTTAGAAAACAAACATATTATGGATCATTATAACTCTCTCTACCACAAATCCTTAATATATATATATCTCTCTTTAAGTATCTGGTGATCCAGGGGTAGAATGGGGGATAGATTAGAATAGTTATTTAATAGCACTTGTTCGCGTATGCGTGGTGTATTTTCCATGAATGATTGAGTGCGTCAAGCACGTGTTTCGAAGCATTTCACCTGCCCTGCCCCTCCCTCACCCCCTTCACACCTATGTCGATGTCTTAGCCTCACCTTTCCCACCTCCCTACATTCTTGAACATTCCCCATCATACATCTGTCATATGGAATTTATTTAGCTCACAGCCAATTTATTTAGCTGAGCACTGAGTACCGTCACAGCAAGTACATCAAATGATGGATAAACAATCCCATGAATCAACATCTGTCCATTGTGCGGAAGGTTTCCGATTTGCCAGCCAATGGGCATGCTCCATGAAGCAGCATCTGTCGGGCCTCATCGGCCAATGGGCGTACGCCCTGGACGCTTTTGATGGGCTTTACGGATGTACTGAGAGTCGCTACGTGTTGATGGAGCAGCGATGCGTCACCCTGACGAGCCCAAATAAGGGTGAAACTAGTCAGCAGCTTCGCTTCTCCTCTGCTTGGTGACGCAGAATTTGACCTTGAATTATTTCCACTGCTGGAGGCCTTTCTGGGTTTGCAGAGATGACATCATCGTGACAGGTATGTCCAGGTCGGAGAACTTCAATAATCATACACAAACACGCAAACACAAGGGAATAAGAGAATAAGACAACCGCAGTCAGTGGACTAGTGTCACACGTAGATCACAGCAGGTGAGGTATGAAGATTCTCACACCCTGAAGGTCATTAATGAGCCCGCTGAGTTTTTTTTGGACAAAATGTTCTGGCATGGCAATTCTGAACGCAATTCAACTTCGTGCCTGGAACTGTCCCCTGGTGGAATTCGTAATTGAATCCCAGTACAATATGCATTACCTTACAACAACAACAACAACAACAACAACAACAACTTCCTGAAGCTTCAAATCCTAGGATGTGCCTCTGGGATGCTAAGGCCAGTATCGTCATCATCAAGCCACCACTGGACCCACATCAGTATCGTAATCAAGCAATAATCATGTTCTTCTGACCAAATGATGTTACCTGCACATTACAACAAAGCCATTCGTATGCTCCAACACCTTTTTTGAAGACGTACTTGTTTGGAGTGGGACGTTAAGGTGACCTTTCAATAACGGGAGTATAATATATAGCTTGGAAGAGCATAGCTTGTAAACACCTGTAATGATAACGTTACACGGCTCATTCTTCAAGCTACCAGCAGCGCCGTACTGCAGAGGGATAACATATATTAACTGCAGGAAGATGTTACCAACACCTGTCATCGATTGCACACGTGCATATTAAGGTGAGATAACAGTCACACACGTGGTGCTCTCCTCGTTATCTGAAAGAACAGTCAAGTTGACGTCAAGTTTGAAAACGTGCTCCCTGGGTGTATCTGCAGGATAAGCCCCCCACCTGGCCCCCATTCCCACCCCCAATCCCAACACACAGGTAAGGAGGAACGCACCAGGCGCAGAAAGTCACTCTGCGTGGGACACGACCCGAGCCATGATCCGAATTCAGCGGCGTTTGAGAAGGGTCGTGGAGGTACCATGGCGCACTGCTCCTGGCCTGGGAGTCCTGCCACAGGTAGAGACGATGCCCCGTTGGGTCCAGACCCCAGACCGATTGGCCAGAAATGATGGTTGATCGCAGACGGTTGGTTAAAACTCGGGAAGTCGTAAGAGGAATTGAACATCCCATGCCTTTGTGATGGGGAAGGCATCCCCCAAGGTAAAGCCTCTCCGTAAGACAAAGCCACGTCGAAAAACTCTTGGCAGGAGGTCGGTCCGAGAGTGGTGTTTCCTGGGATTCCACAGGGGTTACCTGGCGGGGTCTCCACAAACGCGTTCATTGCCTCTTCCTTGCATTCGGTGGCTGCACTGGGCCGCGCATGTTTATAAAGGTGGACCGCACATTGCCGTTGGGGATGGTGAGGGGCGTGGAAAGCCTCGAGAATTCGAGACAGGGCATAGCTAGGGCAAGGGGTGGAGGTGAGGATGAAGGTAGGGCAGGAGGAGGTGCAAGACCTGATGCCGGCACACAATATGAAATAAAGGTAGCGACATAGTGTGCACATTTGGACGAGAAGAACTCATCACGGATCAAGTCATTACCTCGACTTTGTAAATGTTCTGACCATTACACCTGTTGAGTGAGCAACTCTCAATCCATTAGAGGATTCTCAAAAGTGAAAAAAACCAGATTTAATCCTCAATTACCCCGACAAATTGAAAGCAAACCTACAACTTTATACTTGTTTTACCTTCGATCCTCCATATTAAAAAACCTCTACGTACTCGTACATCCCGAATAGACACGAAGGAAGAGTGTGTGAAATTTACAAAACTTTCTGATTGGAAGAGTTTTACTTTTCCAAATTTACAAAACTTTCTGATTGGAAGAGTTTTACTTTTCCAAATTTACAAAACTTTCTGATTGGAAGAGTTCTACTTTTCCAAATTTACAAAACTTTCTGATTGGTATAGTTCTACTTTTCCAAATTTACAAAACTTTCTGATTGGTATAGTTCTACTTTTCCAAATTTACAAAACTTTCTGATTGGTATAGTTCTACTTTTCCAAATTTACAAAACTTTCTGATTGGAAGAGTTTTACTTTTCCAAATTTACAAAACTTTCTGATTGGAAGAGTTTTACTTTTCCAAATTTACAAAACTTTCTGATTGGTATAGTTCTACTTTTCCAAATTTACAAAACTTTGATTGGTATAGTTCTACTTTTCCAAATTTACAAAACTTTCTGATTGGTATAGTTCTACTTTTCCAAATTTACAAAACTTTGATTGGTATAGTCCTACTTTTCCAAATTTACAAAACTTTCTGATTGGTAGAGGTTTACATTTCCAAATTTACAAAACTTTCTGATTGGTAGAGGTTTACTTTTACAAATTTACAAAACTTTCTGATTGGTATAGTTCTACTTTTCCAAATTTACAAAACTTTCTGATTGGTATAGTTTTACTTTTCCAAATTTACAAAACTTTCTGATTGGTATAGTTCTACTTTTCCAAATTTACAAAACTTTCTGATTGGAAGAGTTTTACTTTTCCAAATTTACAAAACTTTCTGATTGGTATAGTTCTACTTTTCCAAATTTACAAAACTTTGATTGGTATAGTTCTACTTTTCCAAATTTACAAAACTTTCTGATTGGTATAGTTCTACTTTTCCAAATTTACAAAACTTTGATTGGTATAGTCCTACTTTTCCAAATTTACAAAACTTTCTGATTGGTAGAGGTTTACATTTCCAAATTTACAAAACTTTCTGATTGGTAGAGGTTTACTTTTACAAATTTACAAAACTTTCTGATTGGTATAGTTCTACTTTTCCAAATTTACAAAACTTTCTGATTGGTATAGTTTTACTTTTCCAAATTTACAAAACTTTCTGATTGGAAGAGTTTTACTTTCCAAATTTACAAAACTTTCTGATTGGTAGAGTTCTACTTTTCCAAATTTACAAAACTTTCTGATTGGTATAGTTCTACTTTTCCAAATTTACAAAACTTTCTGATTGGTATAGTTCTACTTTTCCAAATTTACAAAACTTTCTGATTGGTAGAGTTTTACTTTCCAAACTTACAAAACTTTCTGATTGGTAGAGTTTTACTTTCCAAATTTACAAAACTTTCTGATTGGAAGAGTTTTACTTTTCCAAATTTACAAAACTTTCTGATTGGTAGAGTTCTACTTTTCCAAATTTACAAAACTTTCTGATTGGAAGAGTTTTACTTTTCCAAACTTACAAAACTTTCTGATTGGTAGAGTTTTACTTTTCCAAATTTACAAAACTTTCTGATTGGTAGAGTTTTACTTTTCCAAATTTACAAAACTTTCTGATTGGTAGAGTTTTACTTTTCCAAACTTACAAAACGTTCTGATTGGAAGAGTTTTACTTTTCCAAACTTACAAAACTTTCTGATTGGTAGAGGTTTACTTTTCCAAACTTACAAAACTTTCTGATTGGTAGAGGTTTACTTTTCCAAACTTACAAAACTTTCTGATTGGTAGAGGTTTACTTTTCCAAATTTACAAAACTTTCTGATTCGAAGAGTTTTACTTTTCCAAATTTACAAAACTTTCTGATTGGTAGAGGTTTGCTTTTCCAAACTTACAAAACTTTCTGATTGGTAGAGGTTTACTTTTCCAAACTTACAAAACTTTCTGATTGGTAGAGGTTTACTTTTCCAAACTTACAAAACTTTCTGATTGGTAGAGTTTTACTTTTCCAAATTTACAAAACTTTCTGATTGGTAGAGTTTTACTTTTCCAAACTTACAAAACTTTCTGATTGGTAGAGTTTTACTTTTCCAAACTTACAAAACTTTCTGATTGGTAGAGTTTTACTTTTCCAAACTTACAAAACTTTCTGATTGGTAGAGTTTTACTTTTCCAAACTTACAAAACTTTCTGATTGGTAGAGTTTTACTTTTCCAAACTTACAAAACTTTCTGATTGGTAGAGTTTTACTTTTCCAAACTTACAAAACTTTCTGATTGGTAGAGTTTTACTTTTCCAAACTTACAAAACTTTCTGATTGGTAGAGTTTTACTTTTCCAAATTTACAAAACTTTCTGATTGGTAGAGGTTTACTTTTCCAAACTTACAAAACTTTCTGATTGGTAAAGTTTTACTTTTCCAAACTTACAAAACTTTCTGATTGGTAGAGGTTTACTTTTCCAAACTTACAAAACTTTCTGATTGGTAGAGTTTTACTTTTCCAAATTTACAAAACTTTCTCATTTCTTTTGAATGCATCAAGTGGCTGCTGGTTGCGTAATTGCTGGGAGTGTGGTTGCACCTGCTGATGCAGTGCCCCCTGGTCCCAGTAAGCTGGCACTCATTCTTGTGACCTCGGAAGGATGTCAGGCTGAGTCAGCCCTCCTCAAGTTAAGGATGACACCTGATGTTATCTTACAGCACGACAGGAGCACAAACTCAAGACCCTAAGATCTAAAGGCAGCCATCTTTACCGCCATGCCGTCATTGGGCTCACACTGGAGTGAGAAATCTCTTTTTAATAGAGTTTGTTGATGAAGGAAACCTGGACCGAGGACCATCCTGCATTTCATTCGGATTTGCTCATTGCCGAGGAGACTGAACTGGCATCCCAGATCAGGTTGTTGGTTCGAATCCAACTGAACGCATCGGTATATTATTAGGAATTTCAATATCATCTTCAGGAAGTTGATTTGTTTCACGAGAAATATCATCAATGGGTTGACCCTAAAATCCCATTTGGATCATTCACGACCTTCCAGGTGGACACAATCTGCTTGCTTCACCTGGGTGTCCGGTCTACACAAACTGTGGTGGACTCTTAATTCCTTCATTTGTTTGCGGGAGGGTGTTCTTAAAGACTATAGACTTGGTCCTTCTCCTGTATTATACTTTAGAAAGATGTTCAACTAGTTTGATACATTTGAGGCCAATATAAAACATATAAATAAAATGATCTTTATTCACATCAGTCCTCATGAACTGAGGCCACAAAGGGTCTGAATGACTTTTGGAAATAAAAAATAAATAAATTGCTTAGCTGCTCCACAATCATGGAACAACCCAAAGGCCAACTCTTCCAACTCTCTCAAAGACGAAGACGAAAGTGCTCTTTCACGAGCCTCGATCCTGTATATATATATATATATTATTTTTAACCTGCTAATTTCACCCCAGATCCCCTTTTTTTTTTGGGAAATACCAACTTCTTTCCTGGAAGTCCTTGCAGCGTCCTTGTGTTTATACTTCTCCCACCCCCAACCCCTTCCCACGCCTCCTCCCCCCAACCCCTCTCCCTCCCAAAGATCTCCCGATGTCCCTGCTCTCAAATGTTGTGTTTGTGCTTCCCCTTCTCTCCCCATCTTGTCTGCCACTCCCCTTATTATATGTTTTGTGTGTCTGTTTGATTTTTTTTGTGTGATAAATGTTAGCTCTTTCACGATCCTCGATCCTGTATATATATATATATATATATATACATACACATATATATAGATAAAGATATCATAAAGCCATCTTTACATTATCCCTCCAAAGATACAGTGGCACCGTCAGCTCAACACAATACCTGCAGCAAATGATTACCTACCTGTCTCCTGATCAAAATCAGACGGAAATCAAACGCAGCAACCAAACATTCCAGAGGCGTGACTTGTTAGTTCCAAATGGTGAATAGCGAGTGCAACACGACCTCCACATGAAGGAATAAAAGGAGCTTGCAGCACACCGCACAGACACCTGATCAACATTAGTCGCTCCACCTGAGGGAACGTACAGGTTCGAGTATTGCTGCAGGTTGGGAGAACTGGCACATATTTTGACTTTTGAAAACTGGCACGCAACTGGCATACAACTGACACACAACTGGCACACAACTGGCATACAACTGACACACAACTGGCACAAAACTGGCACACAACTGGCACAAAACTGGCACACAACTGGCAGGCAACTAGCACACAACTAGAAGAAAACTGGCACACAACTGGCACAAAACTGTCACACAACTGGCATACAACTCACACACAACTGGCATACAACTGGCACACAACTGGCATACAACTGACACAACACTGGCACACAACTGGCACACAACTGGCAGGCAACTGGCACACAACTAGAAGAAAACTGGCACAAAACTGGCACACAACTGGCATACAACTGGCACACAACTGGCATACAACTCACACACAACTGGCACACAACTGGCATACAACTGACACAAAACTGGCATACGACTGGCATACAACTGGCACACATCTGGCACACAACTGTAACACAACTGGCATACAACTGACACACAGCTGGCATACAACTGGCATACAACTGAAACACAACTGGCATACAACTGGCACACAACTGGCATACAACTGGCACACAACTGTCATACAACTGGCATACAACTGACACACAACTGGCATACAACTGGCACACACATAATCTTTTGAAAATAACCCAGGCATCTTCTCCTTCATTAAGCAAGTACGAGAAGATGGGACAGTCGTCTGATAGTGGCTCAGGAACCACCAATTTAGTTTTGTGTTTCATATCAATCTCAGTGTGGGATCAATTCTGGTCTATGGATAAATATTCTTGGTCTCTTCACAATCTGAAGGTCGAAAGGTGACCCGAACTAATTTCCCGGTAACATGACGTCTCCCAATCACTTCCTCGCATTCAGTTGCTCAATCCTACAAGCGATTTCTTCCAGTCAGAACCTTCCGTATCGAACTTGTCACAACGATCTTGCGGAATCATAACCAAGTGCTCCAGGTCTGTTATTCATTCTCAGATCAGAGAGATGATCTGATCACCTTGTTTCCAAAATCACTTCAAAATGTTCAATTTATTTACATTTGTATGTGTTTATCAGGAAATATCTCAAGTTCACCTTTATAAATATCACGAATGTCTTATCTCTCCATATTTCACTTGCAATGAGCCGTTGCTTTCTCTCCAATCTCTTTAAACATTCTTCCACTGGATTTTGGTTTTATTTATTTCATTGCGTGCCCTTTAATGTTGGAATTGCTTACAGACTTGATTAAACGCTTTGGTGTAAAGCCAGTAGGGAGTGCTGCATTGTGGAGGACGAGGTTCTTCCGAGGCAATGCAAAGCCGATATGTCTCGGAATAATAACAAGATGGAAGACAGATATTGTTGTGCATTCATGGAAAATGTAAAAAAAAATTGGAAGAAAGTATAGAATGAGTGGATATAATTCAGACTTCCACATCCTCTTCAATCTCAATGTTCCCTCCAGGTCTTCAAGACAGCTGTTCACCACCATCTCAGATCGTTCCTAATCCAAATCCATGATATTTTCTACCATCGTTAACCTCACTCCCCGCATCCCAATACCTCTTCCTTCCAAATTTCCAGATTTTCCCTCCTGAGACTTCCTTTCTGTATCCTTATTGAAAGGGAAAGGGACCCCATGCATCCTCTCCTGCCCCCATTGCTCTCCACACTCCGGCTCTGCTGTTAATGTCCCCCCCTCTCTCTCTCTCTCTCGTTTATTTTGTCCTATTACGTCGTGATCCGTTCAGTGTACTAGGACTAGCTCTTCCATGAGCCTCGACTATGTATACAAAAAAAACATTGAGAAAGTGGATTGAAATATTGAAATATATACTTTCTGGAAGGGGACGCGGGGAAGGCGAGACCGTTTCCTTGTCATTGATGTACGAAGATCAATGTTCTTCCATGGAAACGTTTTTTTCCCTTCAATTTTGAATTGAATTCTCAGCTGTGAGCTCTTTTCGTTTTGGCAGAATGATGTGAACATGAAAAGTAAGATGGACGTTGGAAATCGCATCCGATGACGAACATCCAAGTGGAATGACCGGCTCGCATCTTCTTTTGATGGTCGGGGTACCACAGCCTCGGATGTTGATCGTCTCGTAATACCCATTGCGATTTGGAGGTTCACCTTGGAAAAGCCAAGATATCTTGTTCAAATCAAAAGGCAAGTTGAATACATTATACTTGCATCTCCTGCTCCGATCCTACCTCATCCCTTCCTAATGGGATTTTACCGAAATGGATCCTTTTGATCCGTGCAGAGAGGTGCTCTCTCATCTATCCTCATACGTATTGCTCATCAAGCTTCGCTGCAAAACAACTCAACGCCGAACTGTGTTTTGATGGTTTTCCCACGTTCAAGAAATCACACGACAATTAGATCATCAAGATCACAACCCATGATCACAATAAACTTTCTGGAGGAACCTATAATTTTATTTTTGGTGGTGAAGATCCCGGAATGTCTCCATCCCTCTGCTCAATTGGCCGTCAAATGTGGGTTTTTATTTTCATCAAATGTGAGGTCCTTTGGCATCATTACCTGACCTTCACAAAACTTTCCCAAATGGTAGAGTTCGACAAAATCCAATATATTTTTGAGCTCTAAAGGTCAAAAGGTCAACATAGGCCATAGGTCAACCACTTTTTTCAAATTTCTAAAATCCTCAATTTTCATCCGATTGACTTGAAATTTGAATGGGATTTACATATCAGTTAACTGAATTTAACCACCAACTATTTTTGAGATCAGCGTAGGCCAAAAGGTCAACATAGGCCAAAGGTCAACCACTTTGTTTTTGAATTTCTAAAATCATCAATTTTCATCTGATTAACTTGCAATTTGAATCGTTTTTACATATCAGCTTAGTGGATTCAACCACCAACTATTTTTGAGATCAGCATAGGTCAAAAGGTCAACATAGGCCAAAGGTCAACCACTTTTTTTTGAATTTCTAAAATCCTCAATTTTCATCTGATTGACTTGAAATTTGAATAGTATTTACATATCAGCTTAGTGGATTCAACCACCAACTATTTTTGAGATCAGCATCGGTCAAAAGGTCAACATAGGCCAAAGGTCCACCACTTTTTTGCAAATCTCTAAAATCCTCAATTTTCATCTGATTGACTTGAAATTTGAATAGTATTTACATATCGTCTAACTGAAATCAACCTCCAACTATTTTTGAGATCGGCATCGGCCAAAAGGTCAACATAGGCCAAAGGGCAACCACTTTTTTTGAATTTCTAAAATCCTCAATTTTCATCTGATTGGCTTGAAATTTGAATAGGATTTACATATCGGCCAACTGTATTCAACCACCAACTATTTTTGAGATCAGCATAGGCAAAAAGGTCAACATAGGCCATAGGTCAACCACGTCTTACACTGACGTTATTGAATTTCAAGTGGGAATTTCAAAAATATAGGCAATTCTCCAAAAACGATCTGTTCAGCAGGTCACGTGCTCAAATTGAGTGACAGTAGCAAATCAGCCAATCACAGACAGTTCTGAACATGCTGCCCCATTCAAACACGACAAGAATGACATGCATCGCCATAATCGTGTGAACAGTGTCATGTGAATCGGCAGCTGGTCATGTGCAAGCTTCACAAGAAGATTCATGATGCGCCGGAGTTTCACAGCGCACATGGCTCTGTTAACCACGTTCTTGGGTTTACCAGACCCGCATGAAGCGTTGACGTCACTTTCTGTACAACTTGCTCAGGGAAGACAACTTCATCGCACATACTTTCTGCATGGAATTGTTACCTCCGCCACCAAAGGTGGATGGAGGTTATGTTTTCACCTCTGTCTGTCTGTATCTCAAAAACAAAATATCTCAAAAAAATTCCGGACGGTTTCAGACGAAATTTTGCAGAGATGTACGTCACAAGGACAAAATGATTAGATTTTGGTGACGATCCAGATTCGGATCTGGCAACTAGAATTTTTTATGTGATTCTTCAACCTTGAAATTCTTCAACCAAAAAATTCTTCAAGTTGGATCCGGCAACTAGCATACCTCCACCTGGCCAACCAGGTGGAGGTATGCTCTCCACTGAGTGCCGTTCAAGTTTTATACGCGTTCTGCAGTTAAAAAGTCCACTTCAGCCTTGAAATGACCTCGCATATAGGTCGTAAGGACAGGAAGTCGGAATGTTTCTTTTTCATCACTTTTGCACATATAATATTTAGATTGGTCGAAAGAAAAAGGGACATTATGTATCTGACTTGGAAAGAGTTGTTATTGGTCCAATTGAGGGGGTGGGAGCGGTTAAAAGTGGTTGTGCGTGTAATGGAATAATAGAATCACAGTGTTATTGCCTATTACGCAAATCAAGAAAAATATATTCCGATAAAGAAAATCGTGAATGAAGGAAGTATGTTTGGATCTAAATTGGCAGCGATCTTTACAAACAAATGAGAGAGCAAGGATTGATGAGGACAATGACCAAATAGACCAGAGATGTTCGTTTAATGACCAAGAGCCACGAGAGGACCCGGAAAGAAGACATTTCCTGACTCTGGTCCCAAGTTCATTGAATTAGCAGGAACAATATTGAACTTTCCCCAAAACAGTCAGGTGCATCTTTAGTGAAGGATAAAAACGATAGGATTATACCAAAGAGAGAGTTACAATTGGCCAAATTGAAAGGTTATGATCTTCCACCAATCTCAAGGTTATGGACCTTCCTTGAGCGAATGACGATGGAATGATGATGAATGAGCAGGTCAACCAAAGGTGGCCACTCACCTGTGGTGTGAAGGGATATAAGCGATGCTGCAGTTGGCAACACAATTAATTTGCATCACTTGACATGTGATGCAACAGAGTCTGTGAATTGACCAGGTATCAGTACCTCTGTGGAGGGACAGGTGGGGATTTGAAATTTGGACGTGGATGGATCGAGTTTCCTTGTATTTCTTCAACAGTGCAAGTCACTTCACTCACCACCGAGTGTCGTTCTAGTTTATCCATATTCTTACCCAGAAAATCTAGGTCAGAGATTCTTCAAACACAAAGCTCTATCCACATCAAATAACTAGAACAGTACTCAGTAGAGCGCATACCTCTGCCAGGTTGGACAGGTTACGTTTTGGATCCCGTTGATAGGCCAGATCTACATTCGGACCTGAACCAAAAGATTCATCAAGTTTCATCGGAATCTGTCCACAACTTTTTCAAATCTCGTGCTATACAGTCACGTGAAAAAGTAAGTCCACCCCATGTAAAGTTTTGACTTTTTCAACATATTTCAACATACAGCTATTTGATCTTCATTTCAGCAATATTGATAGATCAAGGTGATATAATACAACAAATATCATGAAACATTTACATTTTGTAGTCCATTGTATAATTTAAATAAACATAAATGCAAATTTCGCATGTGGAAAAAGTAAGTACACCCTTGGCTCTAATAGGTGTTATTGCCCCCTTTGGCAGAAACAACCTCAAGTAGGCGTTTCTTATAACTGTCTACCAGTCTCTGACATCGACTGGGAGAAATTTTTTCCCACTCCTCCATGCAGAATTCTTTCAGGTGTGCGATGTTTGAGGGGTTTCTTGCATTCACAGCTCGTTTCAAATCCCCCCACAACATCTCGATGGGATTTAGATCCGGGCTTTGACTTGGCCATTCCAGAACCCCCCATTTCTTTCTTTTCAGCCATTCCTTGGTGCATTTACTGGTATGTTTTGGGTCATTGTCATGTTGCAAGGTCCATCTTCGGCTGAGCTTCAACTTTCTGACAGATGGCCTCACATTATCCTCAAGCACCCTCTGGTACAATGAAGAACTCATAGTGGATTCTATGATGGTGAGCTGCCCAGGCCCTGATGCAGCAAAGCTGCCCCAAACCATAATATTTCCACCACCATGCTTTACAGTTGGTATCAGGTTCTTGTGTTCAAATGCTGTCTTTGGTTTTCGCCAAACATGTCTTCTGGTACTGTGGCCAAATTGCTCTACCTTTGACTCATCTGTCCAGAGCACATTGTTCCAGAAGTGCTGGTCTTTGCCTAGGTGTTCATTGGCAAACTTCATTCTTGCCCTGATGTTCTTTCTGGAGAGCAAAGGTTTCCTCCTGGCACACCTCCCATGCAGATCAAATTTGTGCAGCCTCTTTCTAATGGTAGACTCGTGCACTTTGACATCAACAGTGGCAAGGGCTACCTGTAGGTCCCGTGATGACATTCTGGGGTTCTTAGAGACTTCTTTCAGCATCTTGCGGTCTGCTCTCGGGCTGAACTTGCTGGGGCGGCCTGGCCTGAAAAAGTTGGCAGTTGTTTGGAATCTTCTCCACTTGTAGATGATCTTCGGGACAGTCGAATGATTGATTTCAAATTGTTTGGAGATCTTTTTAAATCCCTTCCCAGACTCGTAGGCATCAATAACCTTCTTTCTGAAGGCCTCAGAGAGCTCTTTTGATCTAGGCATGGTGACGCCACACACTTCATCAACAAAGAGCAAACCAAACTAAATGTCTGAGGTTTAAATAAGACAGGTTCCTCCAAGATCCTCTCTAACGATGTTCTAATCATTTGCACCTGAGCTGGTGCACCTGATTCTAATTTTAGGTATTTGAAGTAGTGATAAATGTAGGGGTGTACTTACTTTTTCCACACGTGAAATTTGCATTTATGTTTATTTAAATTATACAATGGACTACAAAATGTAAATGTTTCATGATATTTGTTATATTATATCACCTTTATCTATCAATATTGTTGAAATGAAGATCAAATAGCTGTATGTTGAAAAGGTCAAAACTTTACATGGGGTGTACTTACTTTTTCACGTGACTATATATCGTTTTTGCTCTGGGAAGAATCGCTTAAAAAATTCTCGTATCCGGTTCTGGGTCTTCACCAAAATCCAATAATTCTTCCTTGTGACACACCCAACCCGCCCACCACGTTTTAGCCCAATCCGTCCATTACTTCTTGAGATATCCTGCTCACAGACAGATAGACAAACAGATAGACAGATAGACAAGTGGAAACATAACCTCCGTCCACCTTCGGTGATGGAGTTAATTATTATCCATCGACACAGTGTTCAGCAGAAGTTCGAAAGACATGTGGACACTCATTGAGAAGGACATCACACCTGGAGAGTCTTAGCAGTAAGAGGTAAACTCATGGAATAACTCAGAAGTAATTCCTAAAGGTTGTTGTCATCGCATGTTTGGGATATATATATCAAGCGACTATGAAAATGCGACATTATTTATTTATTTTTGTTTACAGTCGAGGTTTGTGGAAGAACTCGAACACAGACCGGATCCGGATGCAGCAAAGGGAAAAGCAGAAGGAGAAGGGCGAAAATTCCAACAGCAGGGAAGAGGGAGAAAATCGGCAGACACGGGCACCAATGAGGGGTAGGAGAGAATGCAAAGTGTTCAGTTCTCCCCAGAACTAAAAAGGTGTCTTACAAGAAACAGAAAGACTCACACGTACACCAAAATGTCGCCATCTTTTACATATCCTTCTTCTCCCTTCTGCAGTTGTGTCGAGTGAAACGTGGAAGTCTTTTCATCGAAAGGAAAATTAAGCTATCCACCTAATGTTGCTATAATTCCTAGATGTTGATATTAGATGATGTGACCCAAGAATAATCTTATTTAGCTCTATCTTATAGGGCATGTTAATCACTTCTCATACATGTGGTTAATATGCCCTACAGTATAATCTCCCACCAACCTCCCCACAAACCACCCTCTCCCTCCTCCCCCACTTCCTCATCAAAATCAGATCAGATAGGCTAAATTACCCAAACTACAATGGCTACCTTTCTAAATCAATTGATGATGCTTGCTACAGAAACAAAATATCACGAAGTTCCATATTGTACTCCCAGTCAACATTAAGAGCCGATAATATAATCTTGTACAATTCAGATGAAACATTGTCGACTCAATTGTGGAAGCTCTTCCATAAATGTTTTGTGTAGGTGGTGTTGAAGATTATCCGTTTTCTAGACAGATGTGCTATTTTTGCTCTGGGCCGATCCCTCTATAAAAAGACCTCGACCGAATATGCCGAAAAGACAATGACAGTGACATTTTGCGCAAGATAGAATAGTTTTCGATGTTATACAAATGAGATACTCATCATAGTCCAAGACAAGTCAAATCAAACAATAACAGTATATACACACATACATACATACATACATACATACATACATACACACATACATACATGCATACACACATACATACATACACACATACATACATACATATATGCACACACTACATACATACATACACACATGCACACACTACATACATACATACATACATACATACACACATTACATACATATAAACATACATACACACATTACACACATACATACACACATACAAACATACGCACATACAAACATTTACACACATACATGCAAACATACACACATACATACATACATTCAAACATTTACACACATACATACACACATACATACATACATATATGCACACACTACATACATACATACACACATGCACACACTACATACATACATACATACATACACACATACATACATGCATACATACATACACATATACATACATACATATATACACACTCTACATACATACATACACACATGCACACACTACATACATACATACATACATACACACATTACATACATATAAACATACATACACACATTACACACATACATACACACATACAAACATACGCACATACAAACATTTACACACATACATGCAAACATACACACATACATACATACATTCAAACATTTACACACATACATGCATACATACATACATACATGCATACTACATGCATACATGCATGCATACATACAAACATACATACATGCATACATACATACTTGCATGCACACAAACATACACTGGCCTTCCACGTTTTCCCCTGTTCACGTGACTCATGGTTGTCCCTCTGGGCTCTCTCTCCCCGTTGGGTTTTTTGTGCATGTAAGATTGTTCTTCACGGTTCTGTTTAAATATGTTTAAACTTTCCCCTGCAGTGATTTATTCATTGGTTTATTACAACACGCTGTTTTTCTTCCTATTTAAAAGGCTTTTTTCAATTTCCTCTCCAACTCATTCCATTTCAAAAAAATATTCAATCTCTTATAATTCTTTCTAACGACATGCTCTAAATTCACATTAATTCCACCCCTCCTCCATCGTTCTTAAACGGATCGCTAACTTGAAAATCACAATAAACCCAAATTGTTATAAATGTTCGTCTTTCATAAATCATCCACTTTATAAACTCCCCCCTTGCCCCTCCCCTCCAAATCTCCCCCCTTGCCCCTCCCCTCCTAAACAACCCCCTTGCCCCTCCCTTCCTAAACTCCCCCCTCGCCCCTCCCCTCCTAAACTCCCCCCTTGCCCCTCCCTTTCAAAACTCCCCCCCAACCCCTCCCCTTCAATTCTCCCTCCCCAGCCATCCCTCCCAAATTCTCCCCCTCCCCCCTCCTCCTCAAAGCTGCCTCCTCCCCACTTTGTCTCCCTTCTATCTCATACCTCCACCTCCCCCAACCTTCTACTTTACTCTGCCCCCCATCTCAAACAACCCCTCACTGTGCCTCATCCCATCACCATCAAACCTTTCGTTCTCGTCACCCTTCCCTCTCTTGTAACACTTCTGTAATCTCTGACACACTATCAACTGCTCTCCCTACATCCCCCTCTCATCCTTCATCTGACACTACCCCTCCCCTCACCTGTCCTGCAATCGATGCTCCCCCTCTCTCCTCATTAACGGTATGGACCTCAAACATCCGGGGCCTTCGCTCAAACCTGATTGATCTCTCCATTCAGGTTGCTTCTGACAATCCAGACTTGATCCGCTTAACAGAAACTTTCCTCCTTCAAGATGTCTCTGACTCCTTAATATCTCTTTCTGGTTACTTCCTCCTCCAGTATGATAGACCTGAGCCTCGTCCTGGTGGTGGGGTGGCTATCTTTATCAAAAACTCTCTTCCTCACTCTCCTTGCACTGCCCTCTCTCCACCCCACCCCCAGGAGTACCTCTGGCTACGGCTTCCTCTCCGCTCCCAACTTTTGTTCATATGTGTTCTGTACCGTCCTCCAAACAGAGATGACTCCATTTACATTTCGCTGTCGGACAACAAGGACCAACTTATATCAACTCATCCAAACTCTCTCTTCCTCATAGGTGGCGACTTCAACTGTCATCATGCCAGCTGGATGGGTGTGGGTTCCTCTCTCCCCTGCCATGGCACCTCAGCAAAGGACTTCTGCGACTCATTGGGACTGACACAATCTGTCAATTTCCTGACCCGGATCTCAGTCAATGGAATATCTTCTCTTCTGGACTTGGTTATGACAAACTTCCCTGCAAATGTCTGCTGCTATTCTTCTGCTCCAATCAGTTTTTCTGATCATGTGCTTGTTAAAGTGGACATCTCTCTGGCCATTCTCAGAGAGCCTCCTCAGCACCGACGAGTCTGGCATTTCACTCAGGCTGACTGGTACTGTCTGCAAGCAGCCATCAATCATCTGGACTGGACTCCCATCTCTACTGCAGCTGACATCAATTCTTCCTGGGAATTCTTCCAAAGCAAACTGCTCTCTCTCATGCACAGATTTATCCCATCTCGTCTTCAGTTGTCTTACCCCTCCTCCCGTCCATGGTACACTGAATCTTGTAGTGAGGCAGTTGTCCTGAAACAACTTGCCTTTGCCTCTTGGAAGGCAAATCCAACTGAAGGTAAACTCAGTTCCTTCCACCAAGCTCGGAACAAGTGTGTGTCTACACTCAGGAGTGCCAGGAAGCACTATCTCTCCACACTCAAGATTGAACTCTCAAACCTGTCTCCTTCCACCAAACCCTGGTGGCGTCTGGTCAAATCCGTTTCTGGTGTTTGTTCCCCCTCCATCCCCTCCCTTACCTCAAATGGCTACACAGTTGACACCACTCGTGACAAAGCCGAATGCCTCAACACTGTGTTTGCCTCAAAATCTTGTGTCCCAAACCCATCTCTCTCTCTGTTCCCACCTTTCCCAGTCGAACCCAACTGCTCTTGGAGGCTGTGTCCTTCTCTCCTGAAAAGGTGGAGAAGTTTTTGTCAAACCTCGACTCTGATTCTGCAACTGGACCAGACGGCATCAGCCTACAGGTCATAAAATCATGATCTTCCGCTCTATCTCACCCTCTCTCTGTTCTTTTCACCCTCTCTTTTGCTCAAGGTCATCTGCCAGCATCTTGGAAATCAGCAAACATTACCGCATTACACAAAAAAGGTGCAAAAACAGATCCTTGCAACTACAGACCAATCAGCCTGCTCCCAATTATCAACAAAGTCATGGAATCCATCATTGCTTCGGATATCAAATCCTTCCTCTTCTCCAATGGCTTGATCTCTGATCATCAATTTGGATTCAGACCAGGTCATTCTACACTGGACATGTTGCTTCTGCTGTCTCAACAATGGATGGAGGTCCTCACTGCCAAACAGGAAATCAGAGCTGTCTCCCTTGACATATCACGTGACTTCGACACGGTCTGGCACCCAGCTCTGCTCACCAAACTCTCCTCCTATGGTATCCAAGGATATCTCCACTCATGGCTTGCGGACTTCCTCTCTGGTCGTATACCAGATGTGGCCCTGAATGGATTTCTCTCATCTCCCCTTCCTGTTCTGGCTGGAGTTCCCCAACGTAGTGTTCTGGGCCCTGTGCTATTTCTGGTCTTCATCAATGATCTCTCCGACTCTCTGGAAAATCCTCTGTATCTCTTTGCTGATGACTCCACTATCTGCCGCTCCATCCTTCATCCTTCAGATCGGCAGTCGGCAGCCTTCTCACTCTCTGCAGACCTGGACAAAATCACAGACGAGTCAAACAAGTGGAACATATCTTTCAATCCTGACAAATCTCACACTCTTACGATGTCTCTCCGAAAAGACCGACTGGAAAACCCTTCCATCTACTTTATCAACAATCCTCTCCAAGAAGTTCTGTCGCTCAAGCTTTTGGGTCTCACTATCTGACATGATCTTTCTTGGGAAAACCACATTTTCATGCTGGCCTCCAAGCAGCCATCAATCATCTGGACTGGTCTCCCATCTCTACCGCCTCTGACATCAACTCATCCTGGGAATTCTTCCAAGGTAAATTTCTCTCTCTCTCATGCCCAGATTTATCCCATCTCGTCTTCAGTTGTCATACCCTTCCTCCCGTCCATGGTACACGGAATCTTGTGGTGAGGCTGTTGCCCAGAAACAACTTGCCTTCGTCTCCTGGAAAGCAAATCCAACGGAAGGAAATCTCATTTCCTTTCACAAAGCCCGAAACAAGTGTGTGTCCACTCTCTCTCGAGCCAGGAAACAATATCTCTCCGTTCTCAAGACCGAACTCTCTTCTCTGTCTCCCTCTTCCAAATCCTGGTGGCGTCTGGTCAAATCTGTTTCTGGTGTTTGTTCCCCCTCCATCCCTTCCCTCACCTCAAACGGCTACACGGCTGACTCCGCACGTGAAAAAGCTGAATGCCTCAACTCTGTGTTTGCCTCTAAACCTTGTGTCCCAAACCCATCCCTCTCTGTACCCACCGTGCCCAGTCGTACCCAGCTGCTCCTGGACTCTGTGTCCTTTCCTCCTGACATGGTGGAAAAGTTTCTGTCAACCCTCGACTCTGATTCTGCAACTGGACCTGACGGCATCAGCCCATGGGTCCTAAAATCCAGTTCTTCCGCTCTTTCACTCCATCTCTCTGTTCTCTTCACCCTCTCTTTTGCTCAAGGTCATCTGCCATCTGCTTGGAAATCAGCCAACATGACCGCTTTGCACAAAAAATGTGCAAAAACAGATCCTAGCAACTACAGACCAATCAGCCTTCTCCCAATTATCAGCAAAGTCATGGAATCCATCATTGCTTCGGATATGAAATCTTTCCTCTTCTCCAATGGCTTGATCTCTGATCATCAATTTGGTTTCAGACCTGGTCAATCTACTCTGGACATGCTGCTTATGCTTTCTCAACAATGGATGGAGGTCCTCAATGCCAAACAGGAAATTAGAGGTGTCTCCCTTGACATATCACGTGCCTTCGATACGGTCTGGCACCCCGCTCTGCTCACCAAACTCTCCTCCTTTGGTATCCATGGAAATCTCCACGCATGGCTCGCGGACTTCCTCTCTAGTCGTAGTCAACGTGTGGCCCTGAATGGGTTTCTCTCATCTCCTCTTCCTGTCCATGCTGGAGTTCCCCAAGGCAGTGTTCTGGGCCCTGTGCTTTTTCTGGTCTTTATCAAAGATCTCTCTGACTCTCTTGAAAATCCTCTCTATCTCTTTGCTGATGACTCTACTCTCTGTCACTCCATTCCTCATCCCTCAGATCGGCAGCCTGCAGCCTCCTCACTCTCTGCAGACCTGGACAAAATCAAAAACTGGGCAAACAAGTGGAACATGTCTTTCAATCCTGACAAATCTCACACTCTTACGATGTCTCTCCGAAAAGACCGACTGGACAACCCTCCCATCCACTTTCTGAATAATCCTCTCCAAGAAGTTCTGTCACTCTAGCTTTTGGGTCTCACTATCTGCCGTGATCTTTCCTGGGAAAACCACATTTCAAATCTGGCCTCCAAAGCCAGTCGCCGACTGGGCATCCTCCGTCGTGCGAAGTACTTCCTTGGCACACCTGAGCTCCTCACCACATACAAGGCTTTCATCCGGAGCTCAATGGAATACTGCTCTCCCCTCTGGGCTGGTGCTCCTGCCTCACACCTATCTCGTCTTCACGCTGTTTTTTTTGTTTTGTTTTTTTTTTGTTTTTTTGTATACAAGATCGAGGCTCGTGAAAGAGCGAAAATTAATCACACAGAAAGACAAACAGACACATAAAACAAATAACATCGGGAGCGGTAGACAAGATGGGGAGAGAGGGGGAAGGACACAAACACAACATTTGAGAGCAGGGACCGAGAGACATGGAGACATCGAGAGATCTGTGGGAGGGAGAGGGCTTTGGGGGGGAGGCATGTGAAGGGGGGAGGCATGTGAAGGGGGGGAGGCATGTGAAGGGGGGGGGGGTGGGAGAGGTATAAACATATGGACACTGCCAGGATTTCCAGGAAATAAGTTGGAATTTCAAACAAGGTGGATCTGGGGTGAATTAGTGGGGGTAGAAAAGATCAAGGTTATGGATGGGGGAAGATAAGAGATGGTGGTGAACAGCTGTTTTAAAGACCTGGAGGGAGGAGAGGGATTGAAGGGAGTGTGGGAGTTTGTTCCACAGGCGGGAGAAAAGAGGAATGAAAGAGTGAAGGTGAGCAGAGAGCCGAGATTTCGGCAGTTTAACCATCAGAGGGTTGCTGGCAGATCTTGTGCGACCTGTAGGAATATTTGGGGGACAGAGCACGGAGAGAGCTGGGGGAGCAAGGCCGGAGAGGAGTCGGTAGAAGACAGAAAGACCACCTACCTGCCTGTGGTGAGTGAGTGAAAGGCCCTCAGAGATAGCTTCATCGCGGGAGATTCCAATGATTTTGAAAGCTTTGGATTCAACAGCGTGAAGCCGAGCCAGGTGTGAGGCAGGAGCACCAGCCCATAGGGGAGAACAGTATTCCATTGAGCTGCGGATGAAAGCCTTGTATGTGGTGAGGAGCTCAGGTGTGCCGAGGAAGGACTTCGCACGACGGAGGATGCCCAGTCGGCGACTGGCTTTGGAGGCCAGCTTGGAAATGTGGTTTTCCCAAGAAAGATCATGGCAGATAGTGAGACCCAAAAGCTTGAGTGACAGAACTTCTTGGAGAGGATTGTTGAGAAAGTAGATGGGAGGGTTGTCCAGTCGATCTTTCCGGAGAGACATAGTAAGAGAGTGAGATTTGGCAGGATTGAAAGACATGTTCCACTTGTTTGACCAGTCTGTGATTTTGTCCAGGTCTTCAGAGAGTGAGGAGGCTGCAGACTGCCTATCTGAGGGAAGAGGAATGGAGCGGCAGAGAGTGGAGTCATCAGCAAAGAGATAGAGACGATTTTCCAGAGAGTCAGAGAGATCATTGATAAAGACCAGAAAAAGCACAGGGCCCAGCACACTTCCTTGGGGAACTCCAGCCTGAACAGGAAGGGGAGATGAGAGAAATCCATTCAGGGCCACACGTTGACTACGACCAGAGAGGAAGTCCGCAAGCCATGCATGGAGATTTCCATGGATACCATAGGAGGAGAGTTTGGTGAGCAGAGCTGGGTGCCAGACCGTATCAAAGGCCCTTGATATGTCAAGGGAGACAGCTCTGATTTCCTGTTTGGCATTCAGGACCTCCATCCATTGTTGAGACAGCAGAAGCAGCATGTCCAGAGTAGAGTGACCTGGTCTGAAACCAAATTGATGATCAGAGATCAAGCCATTGGAGAAGAGGAAAGATTTCATATCCGAAGCAATGATGGATTCCATGACTCTGCTGATAATTGGGAGCAGGCTGATTGGTCTGTAGTTGCAAGGATCTGTTTTTGCACCTTTTTTGTGTAAAGCGGTAATGTTAGCTGATTTCCAGGATGCTGGCAGATGACCTTGAGCAAAAGATAGGGTGAAAAGAACAGAGAGAGGGTGAGATAGAGCGGCAGAGCAGGATTTTAGGACCCGTGGGCTGATGCCGTCTGGTCCAGTTGCAGAATCAGAGTCGAGGTTTGACAAAAACTCCTCCACCTTGTCAGGAGAGAAGGACACAGAGTCCAGGAGCATTTGGGTTCGACTGGGAAAGGTGGGAACAGAGAGAGATGGGTTTGGGACTAAAGATTTCGAGGCGAACACAGAGTTGAGGCATTCGGCTTTGTCACGTGCGATGTCAACTGTGTGGCCATTTGAGGTAAGGGAGGGGATGGAGGGGGAACAAACACCAGAAACGGATTTGACCAGACGCCACCAGGATTTGGAGGAAGGAGACAGGTTTGAGAGTTCATTCTTGAGTGAGGAGAGATAGTGCTTCCTGGCATTCCTGAGGGTAGACACACACTTGTTCCGAGCTTGGTGGAAGGAACTGAGATTTCTTTCAGTTGGATTAGCCTTCCAAGAGGCAAAGGCAAGTTGTTTCAGGGCAACAGCCTCACCACAAGATTCAGTGTACCATGGACGGGAGGAAGGGTAAGACAATTGAAGGCGAGATGGGATAAATCTGTGCATGAGAGAGATCAGTTTGCTTTGGAAGAATTCCCAGGAAGAATTGATGTCAGAGGCAGTGGAGATGGGAGACCAATCCAGACGATTGATGGCTGCTTGAAGACCGTCCCAGTCGGCCTGAGTGAAATGCCAGACTCGTCGACGCTGAGGAGGCTCTCTGAGAATGGCCAGAGAGATGTCCACTTTGACAAGCACATGATCAGAAGAACCGATTGGAGCAGAAGAAGAGCAGCAGACATTAGCAGGGAAGTTTGTCATAACCAAGTCTAGAAGAGAAGATACTCCATTGGCTGAGATCCGGGTCGGGAAATTGACAGATTGTGTCAATCCCAGTGAGTCACAGAAGTCCTTTGCTGAGGTGCCATGACTAGTGAGAGAGGAACCCACACCCAACCAGGTGGCATGATGACAGTTGAAGTCACCACATATGAGGAAGAGAGAGTTGGGATGAGTGGATAGAAGTTGGTCCATGTTGTCAGACATTGAAATGTAGATGGAGTCATCACTGTTTGGGGGACGGTACAGAACACATATGAACAAAAGGTGGGAGCGGAGAGGAAGCCGTAACCAGAGGTACTCCTGCGGGTGAGGAGGAAAGAGAGCAGTGCAAGGAGAGTGAGGAAGAGAGTTTTTGACAAAGATAGCCACCCCACCACCAGGCCGAGGCTCAGGTCTATCATACCGGAGGAGGGAGTAACCAGGAAGAGATATTAAGGAATCAGAGACATCTTGAAGGAGGAAAGTCTCTGTTAAGCAGATCAAGTCTGGATTGTCAGAAGCAACCTGTATGGAGAGATCAGTCAGGTTTGAGCGAAGGCCCCGGATGTTTGAGGTCCATACCGTTAATGAAGAGAGAGGGGGAGCATCGGGTACAGGACAGGGGAGGGGAGGAGTAGGGTAAGATGAAGGATGAGAGGGGGAGGTAGGGAGAGCAGTTGATAGTGTTTCAGATGTTGCAGAAGAGTTCCAAGAAAGGGAAGGATGAGGAGGATGAAAGGTTTGCTGGTGAAGGGATGCGGCACAGTGAGGGGTTGTTTGAGGGGGGGCAGAGGAAAGTAGAAGGTTTGGGGGGGTGGAGGTATGAGATAGAAGGGAGACGAAGTGGGGAGGAGGCAGCTTGGAGGAGGAGGGGGGAGGAGAGAGAATTGGAGAGGAATGGTATGGGGGGAGAATTGAATGGGAGGGATTGGGGGGGAGTTTTGAAGGGGAGGAGTGAGGGGGGAGTTTAGGAGGGGAGGGGCAAGGGGGGAGTTTTGGAGGGAAGGGGAAAGGGGGGAGATCAGGAGTGGAGGGGCAAGGGGGGGGATTAGGAGGGGAGGGGCAAAGGGGAAGTTTAGGAGGGGAAGGGCAAGGGGGGAGTTCAGGAGTGGAGGGGCAAGGGGGGAGTTTAAGAGTGGAGGGGCAAGGGGGAAGTTTCGGAGTGTAGGTGCAAGGGGGGGGATTTGGATGGGAGGGGCAAGAGGGGAGTTTAGAAAGTGGATGATTAATGAAAGACGAACATTGATAACAAATTGGGTTTGTTGTGATTTTCAAGTTAGCAATCCGGTTCAGGATGATGGAGGAGGGATGGAATGAATGTGAATTTAGACCATGTAGTGAGGGAGACGTATAAGATATTGAATTTCTTTTTTTTGAAGTGGAATGAGTTGGAGAGGAAATTGAGAAAAGCCTTTTAAATAGGAAGAAAAACAGCGTGTTGTAATATACCACTGAATAAAAAACAGAAGGGGAAAGGTTAAACATATTTAAAAATATTTAAACAGAACTATGAACAATCTTATATGCACAAAAATACCAACGGGGGGAGAGCCGAGAGGGACCACCACAAGTCACGTGAACAGGGCAAACGGTGGATGGCAAGGAGATAATGGGGGTGGGGCGAACAGCACACCTGGACAGAAAATACAGGATGAGACAACAGTACACGTGGAGAAAAGAAAAAAAATGTTTTTGTTTTTTTTTGGTTTTTTTTGGGGGGGGGGGGTGGGGAATTAGAACGTTAGACAGTATTATGTTCGGGGTAGAAGGGAAAAAACCAAGAGCCAAGCAAAACACACTTAAGTTAACAAAACACCGACGGGGGTACAACTACAAGGCCACACACAAGGGCAGAAAACGATTAATTAATTACAAGTTACAGGAAATTCAAACCAAAACTAACTATAATCAAACGATATCACATGGACGATAAAATAACGAATTGAAATTTGACAATCTATCTGGGGAAATGGGGGAGAAACACGTGGTCGAAGAACGAACGAACGAATAAGAATGAATAAACGAATGAGCACAGAGAAGGTAGTCTTTTTTTTTTGTTTTTTTTGAGTTGAGATTTACATAAGGAAGTAGGCTTTGGGGTGGAAAGACTGCGAAAACAGAGAACGAAAGTTATTGGATCACAAACGACAGGCGCTGAGAGAAAAACAAAGCCTCAAGGTTGTACAGTGTACACTGTACAAGACCTCGAGACGACACGAATTAACGCGATTTTCAATACAGGTATGAAAGATTTGCACCGAAAATCTTTGACGGGACAATAAACGTACATACACCATAAAAGAAATACAGTTATAACGAAAATACAAAATTGGAACAATGACTTAACTTCGATTTCGATGGAGAGCGTGGAGACCTGCGAAAAAACGAACCGTCGCCAGCAAGACCGGAAACCCTTATTTCCTATAATAAGGGTTTCCGGTCTTGCTGTCACCTGTCAGGGTGGTGGTCTTTCCGTCTTCTTCTGACTCCTCTCCGGCCTGTTGAAACCAAAGCGTTCAAAATCATTGGAATCTTCCGCGATGAAGCTAACTCCAAGGGCCTTTCACTCACTCACCGCAGGCAGGGTGGTGGTCTTTCCGTCTTCTTCCGACTCCTCTCCGGCCTTGCCCCCCCCCCCAGCTCTCTCTGGGCTCTGTCCCCTAAATATTCCGACATGTCGCACAAGATCTGCCTGCAACCCTCTTATGGTTAAACTGCCAAAATCAAGACTCTCTGCTCACCTTCACTCCTTCATTCCTCTTTTCTCCCACCTCTGGAACAAACTCCCTCACTCTTTTCAATCCCACTCCTCCCTCCAGGTCTTTTAAACAGCTGTTCACCACCATCTCTTATCTTCCCCCATCCAAAACCTTGATATTTTCTACCCCCTCTAATTTCACCCCAAATCCACTTTTTTGAAATACCAAATTCTGTCCTGGAAGTCCTTGGTGTCCTTGTGTTTTATACTTCTCCCACCCCCCACCCCCCTTTCCCACGCCTCCTCCCCCCCAAGCCCTCTCCCTCCCACACATCTCCCGATGTCCCTGCTCTCAAATGTTGTGTTTGTGTGCTTCCCCTTCTCTCCCCATCTTGTCTACCGCTCCCTCTTTTTATATATTTTGTTTGTCTGTTTGATTTGTTTGTGTGATAAATGTTAGCTCTTTCACGAGCCTCGTTTCTGTATACAAAAAAAAAAAAAAAAGCCAGTCGCCGACTGGGCATCCTCCGTCGTGCGAAGTCCTTCCTTGGCACACCTGAGCTACTCACCACATACAAGGCTTTCATCCACAGCTCAATGGAATACGGTTCCCCCCTCTGGGCCGGTGCTCCTGCCTTTCAACTAGCTCGGCTTCACGCTGTTGAAACCAAAGCTTTCAGAATCATTGGAATCTCCTGCGATGAAGTTAACTCCGAGGGCCTTTCACTCACTCACCGCAGGCAGGTTGGTGGTCTTTCTGTTTTCCACCGACTCCTCTCCAGCCTTGCTCCCCCAGCTCTCTCTGTGCTCTGTCCCCCTAATATCCCTACAGGTCGCACAAGATCTGCCAGCAACCCTCTTATGGTTAAACTGCCAAAATCTAAGCTCTCTGCTCACCTTCACTC
This sequence comes from Myxine glutinosa, assembly GCF_964187855.1. Classification (NCBI taxonomy): domain Eukaryota; kingdom Metazoa; phylum Chordata; class Myxini; order Myxiniformes; family Myxinidae; genus Myxine; species Myxine glutinosa. The sequence goes on from NC_136263.1 coordinate 13,420,829, forward strand.
TTTCATTCCCCTTTTCTCCCGCCTCTGGAACAACCTCCCCCACTCCCTTCAATCCCACTCCACCCTCCAGGTCTTTAAAACAGCTGTTCACCACCATCTCTTGTCTTCCCCCATCCAAAACCTTGATCTTTTCTACCCACGCTAATTCACACCAGATATCCTTTTTTTTGAAATTCCAACTTCTTTCCTGGAAGTCCTTGCAGTGTTCATATGTTTTATACCTCTCACATCTCCCCCCAAGCCCCCCCTCCCACATTTCTCTCGATGTCCCTGCTCTCAAATGTTGTGTTTGTGTCCTTCCCCCTCTCTCCCCATCCTGTCTCCAGCTCCCCTTATCTTGTGTTTTATGTGTAGGTTTGACTTTTTGTGTGATAAATGTTCGCTCTTTCACGAACGTCGATCTTGTATACAAAAAAAAAAAAATACACATTACATACATACATACACACATTAAATACACACATTACATACATAAACACATTACACACATACACACATACAAACATACACACATTCAAACATTTACACATACATACATGCATACCTACATACATACATACAAACATACACACATACATACACACATTACATACATACATACACACATTCTTACATACACACATTACATACATACATACACACATTCATACATACACACATTACATACATACAAACATACATACACACATTACACACATACATTCATACATACATACATACATACACACATTACACACATACAAACATACACACATTACATACATACAAACATACATACATGCACGCATACAAACATACACACATACATACACACATTGCATACATACATACACACATACATACATACACACATTACATACATACAAACATACCTACACACATTACACACATTACATACATACACACATACAAACATACATACATACAAACATTTACATACATACATGCATACAAACATGCCAGCGGCGGATCCAGGGGGAGTGCAGGGGGTGCGCACCCCCCCCCCCCCTTCGATCCAGGAGGAGGGTGCAAGGGGTGCGCACCTCCCCCTCCCCTCCGGATTTTTGATAAATTATAAGCTCTGAATATCCTGGAACAGCCCTCGTATCTAGATTATTTTACAGCAGCATATTACAGCACCAGATTACAGCACCAGATTACAGCACCTCAGAAACATATCCATTCCATTTCTCGACCACCTCAGCCAGGAAATGGACACTCGATTCTGTGCTGAAAATCGGGAAGGTAGTGATCTGTTTCTGCTGATGCCATCTGCAATAATCGCCAATACCTGCGACATTCCAGCCCAACATCAGAGGCTGTTGCGTTGGAAAATTGACATGGAACATCCAGCAGGACTGATAAATGAGCTTAGAGACTGGCAGATGTTTTGGAGAAGGAAGCCCAACAACACGCTTCCAAGCACATTCATGGATTGTTTCTGCACAGTAGATGGAGACGAATTTCCATGTCGTATGTCGTATGTATGTTGTATGTACGCTATGTCGTATGTACTCCCGATACGTGTTTCCTTCATTGTAAAAACTACCAAATCAACAGTTAAAAGGATTTTGAGCCGATAGCTGTTACGGCCTTGGCAAGATCAATGGAGACAGCGATCTGTTAGCTTATACACCACACAAATAGCTATGTGCAATTCTCTCATGCATAGATTAAACGTCGTTTGAACTTTGGCCGAGGTCATTATTTACTTTTAATGATGTTTATATACGAATCGAAAAGAAGATAATTGGTTTTGGGTCGTCCTTTCCACATATCTCGTGGGATTGTAAGTTGGAGAGACGGCCGTGGTGGCGGGGAGGGGGTTGGAATTCTCTCAAGCAGGGATTCAACCCGTGTCCTTATAAAAGGTCTTTGTCCGAGGTCACCGAGTCCGATCGGTGCAGCTGTGCAGCGATCGGTGCAGCCGTTTGTGCGGCACCTGGGAAAACAACATCGTCACAATGAAAACCGTCATCGTCACAATGAACGTTATGCGAACGCGAATGTTATGCGGGAGTCCAAACCTGAGAATGCTGGAGACCAAAGCTGAAATTGGAAAAACTAAATAGCCTATTTTACTCCTGGAGATCCCAGGATTATCCAACCAAAATATCGTTGCGATCGGTTCAGCAGTTTTTGTGGTATCTTCGAACGGACAGACAGTCAGACAGACGGACGGACATTTGGTGAATTGTAGTAAGATGTTAATGTTTCGTTTGAGCAACACCGGGTACTCCAGCTGTAAACACTTATATATTTTACTCGGGGTACAAATACAAATACAACTTTGTCTGGGGGGTAACATAGGCTATGTGGCCGCGGACTCATCCGGGGGTGGGGCGGACTGGGAGAGGGGCTTAAATTATCTATGTAAATGTGTACGGTGTACCGCCACCTGGTGATGGTGGCCGAAGGTATTACAATTTCCTTTTTTAACAAGGGCAACACTGAGGTTAAAGCACTCTTTGCATGGGTAAATGTATCCTCCTTCCCTCCCCCCCCCCTTCCTAAAACGGAGGGGCCTCCCAAAGCCATCCTCACACCAGAAGTTGTATATGCAGAGTATCTTTCCTCTCCCATCCCCCGCAGTTATATGCAAAGTCAAACAAAAAATAACAAAGAACAAACATTGGCGAATCTGGGACTATTTAATGTCGTTCTATAACTTTTTGAATGGTCCTTATACATGGAAACAAATCAAGATTTGGTACATCAACAGTTGGTAATACTGGATCAGACGCAAAATATCAAATACCATGGCTATCTTACACCTGCACAGGCAGCTTCACTGTTTTCTTAGATTGGATTAACAACATCCGAGGGCTTTGCAATTTAGTTTGCTCGTGCTGCCGTTTTGCCTCTGGCCTTTCGGGCTTCGACAATGAAAACTTGCCATGGATCGCAAGGGACATTGCAGCTTAAGGAAGTAGCACTTGGCAAGCTGAAAACGGTGCTATGGACAGTTTTCCTCTTTACCCGAGGCCAAATGACTTCGGCCTGATTCAAACTCCACAGTCTCAATGCATCACCGAGCAAAGCATCTTGGATGCGACTTTGACAGGGCACGAACAATTGTGCTGAGATTTGATCTTCTTACTACGGACACATGACTGACTGTCTCACGAATTCACCTCGGATAGTGATGTTACCATTTTACCTTCACATGCCAAAGTGTCACAGAAGTCTTGTGAGCACACCACTTTTTCCTGTTGCAATTGCTATTATTTTTTATTGAAAATTATATTTTAAGCTCTATGTTGCTGAATAACAAAACAAATGAATGCATGGAAATGTTGTGAACACTTTCTGTCTAAAATACGCACAAGTGCAATCCGCTGCCAGAGACAAGAGCTTCCATCCTTGGGAGAACGACTGTTTTACTGTCAATCGTCACACTCCGATAACAAAAGACCAGGATAACGAGGGATGATCAATTTTGGGGAGAGACAGTTTTGGGGAGAGTTTCTGATATGTGATCAATTATATCAGCCTAAAGTGAGCCCTTAGAAATCGAGATTTCCAAAACAAAAGAAACAAGAAAAAGAGCAATCAGAGATTGCAAACCCTTGCCATGATGTATTTTCAGTGCTTTTTAAGGCTTTTGTGTTAAAACAAATATGGCGGCCGAACCACATGACCGATGATGTCATCATTTTTTTTTTCTAAACTAATTTATTCCTAGATTATGCTCAAGAAATTTCATCTTGATCAGATGAAGTTTGTACATGTCGAATTATGACGTCAATAATGGAGGCACCTATGACATCATCATTAACATATTTTATTCCCCATGGAGAGTTCTTTACAATGAGCCATGTCTCAATTTTTTTCTACTAGTGAGATACCCGTGCTATGCACGGGTGGGAGGCAAGAAGCAAACAGGCAATGCAGATACGGCGAATGCTAAAGCATGAAACCAATAAATCCACATTCCTGTAGCACCTTCAGTCACACATCAGACATGGACAGCAAGTTCGTAAATGACTTCCATGAAAAACGTACCTGTTCGCAAACAAACGGGTACATTCACGTAGAGAAACATCGACCGTGGGTCCGTGGCGAATCTGCATATGGCGATCCGCGAAGTTTACGTTCAGAAAGTAGAAACCATCATGGCATGACGTCATTCATTTGAACTCGATATCTCTTTTTTCATTCCAAACAACATAACTCCAATCACAAATTAATCACAAAATAATCTTTTAACAACATAGTTAATATTTCCTTCATTGTAAAAACTACCAAGTCAACAGTTAAAAGGATTTTGAGCCGATAGGTGTTACAGCCTCGGCAAGATCGATGGAGACAGCGATCTGTTCCCTTATACACCGCCCAAATAGCTATGTGGAATTCTCTCATGTAGAGATTAAACCCACGTCGTTTGAACTTTGGCCGAGATCATTATTTACATTTAATGATGTTAATATACGAATCAAAAAGAAGATAATTGATTTTAGGTCGTCCTTTCCGCATATCTCGTGGGATTGTGAGGTGGAGAGACGGCGTGATGGCGGGGAGCGGGTTGGCATTCTCTCAAGCAGGGATTCAACCCATGTCCTTTTAAAAGGTCTTTGTCCGAGGTCACAGAGTCCGATCGGTGCAGCCGATCGATGCAGCCGTTTGTGCGGCACCCGGGAAAATAACGTTATGCGGGAGTCCATACCTGAAAATGCTGGAGGCCAAAGCTGAAATTAGAAAAAATCATATACCTTATTTACTCCAGGAGATCCCAGGATTACCCACCTAAAATATTGTTGCGATCAGTTCAGCCGTTTTTGCGGTACCTTCAAACGGACGGACAGATGGACGGACAGACAGGTGGATGGACATTTGGTGAATTAAAGTAAGATTCAGCACTTTCGGAGATATAGAGGTGCAAAGTTTTTCGGTTTTTCTAAGATGGCGGCTGAACCACGTGACCGATGATGTCATCATTTTTTTTCTCCACCAATTTATGCCAACATGGCTCTCAAGAAATTGCATCTTGATTGGATGAAGTTTTGTACTTGTCGAATTATGACATCATAATGGAGGCCTTGGGCCTGGAGAGTTAAAAATTGGGCACAGTCTATTCCAGGGCAACTAGATTATGCTCAAGAAATTCACTCAAGAAATACTCACAATGCTCACTCATTTCTTGAAGTTTCGTGAGGTATGCATTTATAGCCTGTCCAGGCTACTGCACACATCCCTCACCCGAAACCGGCTGCTGCACACACCCCTCACCCGAAGCAGGATGCTGCACACACCCCTCACCCGAAACCGGCTGCTGCACACACCCCTCACCCGAAACCGTGCTAAGATTTTATGTGGTCTGGGAGAATAATGTTCCTTCACCCTCTTCACAATCTCCTCGTATGTTACCTCTCCAGGCTTGGAAGGTGACACCAACGATCGTATTACCTGGTATGAACAACGGTCCCTGCCGTACGGGTGGGGCTTCAATTGGGAGGCTCGATTTATTTTAACATCCGTTAAATATCACACGCAAATCATCAAAATCGAAACAGTATTTTTAGAATTTCAATAAAAAAAAACACATCACTGTGATTTGATGATTTGCATGTGATATGCAGATGTTTATATGAATCGTTTAAAATAAAAAAGCCTTCAATTTCTGATATTTTGCCTTTTCATTTGGGCCTCCCAATTGAAGCCCCGCCCATAGGACGGGTACGGTTGCTCGTCATATATAATGGCGATACAACAATTTTTACCGCTTTGCTTTGTTGGTAAATCCCATTCAATTTTCAAGTCAATCTGATGAAAATTGAGGAATTTAGACATTTGAAATGGTTGTTGACCTTTGGCCTATGTTGACCTTTTGGCCCATGTTGATCTCAAAAATAGTTTGTGGTTGAATTCATTGTGATTGTGGGAGGCCAGAAGCAAACAGGCAATGCAGATACGGCGAATGCTAAAGCATGAAACCAATAAATTCCACAATCCTGTAGCACCTTCTGTCGCACATCGGACATGAACAGCAAGTTCGTGAAGGACTTCCATGAAAAACGTACCCGTTCACAAACAAACGGGTACGTTCACGCATAGGAACATCGATCGTGGGACCGTGGTGAGTCTGCATATGGCGATCCGCGAAGTTCACATTCAGAAAGTAGAAACCATCATGGCATGTCGTCATTCACTTGAACTCTTCTTCTTTTGTGTATCATCAGATGGCCAGCTCAGTGTCGTGCAGCCATGTCCTCGTCTCTGGTCCTACGTCGAAGAGGCCGGCTTCTGAAGGTGGTCTGTATAGGGGGCAGGTGGTAATTATGTGTTCGGCAGTCTGCTCAGGCTCGCCGCACTCGCACGCGGCGCTGTCTGCCAGGCCCCACATCGTCAGCGATGATTTGAAGTGGCCGACCCCCGTACGTAGACGGTTCAGCAAGGTCCATTGCAGGCGTGGTAGGTCTTCTCCTACGATGCCACCTCCTGGGTCCCAGATGTAGCGGTGGATGCGGGTGGGCCCGGCCGTTTCCCACACCTGCTTCCAAGATGCCGCCAGCCATGCGCTTGCTTCCAGACAGGTCCTCAGGGATAGAACTGAGCATCTCTTGTGCCGCCTTGTTGTAGGGATGGCGGTACTTGAGTCTGCTTGGAGGCGCCACTATCATTGCGGTGTTGTGCAGGATGTGCCAGTCGTGTTTCTGGGCATTCCTTGCCAGGGCGAGGGTAGCAGCCTCCCGTCGGAGGCCGGCCGGGGCGATTCCCGCTAGGACTGGCAGGTGGAATGCTGGGGTGGGCTTCAAGCAACCGGCTACAATGCGGAGGGCGTTGTTAATGGCAACATCAACCTTTCTCACGTGTGGGCTTCTGCTCCAGGCTGGGGTGCAGCATTCGGCTGCAGAGAAGACCAGGGCTTGCGTGGATATTCGTAGGGTCTTGGCAGAGGCTCCCCAGGTCGTATCAGCGAGACGTCGGATAAGCGAGACCCTTGATGTCACCTTGGCCTTAACTTCTTCTAGGTGTTGCTTGAAGGACAGTATCCGATCTAGGCATACACCGAGGTACTTTGGAGCCTGCTGGAACTCCAGGCGTTTGTTGTCAACGAACACGTCCAGTTCCCTTTTTGCTTCTCTGTTGTACTTGAACTCGATATCTCTTTTTTTAATTCCAAACAACATAACTCCAATTAATCACAAAATAAACTTTTAACAACATTGTTAATGTTTCCTTCATTGTAAAAACTACCAAATCAACAGTTAAAGGGATTTTGAGCCGATAGGTGTTACGGCCTCGGCAAGATCGACGGAGACAGCGATCTGTTAGCGTATACACCACCCAAATAGCTATGTGGAATTCTCTCATGTAGAGATTAAACCCACATCGTTTGAACTTTGGCCGAGGTCATTATTTACTTTTAGTGATGTTTATATACGAATGATGTTTATATTGGTTTTGGGTCGTCCTTTCCACATATCTCGTGGGATTGTAAGTTGGAGAGACGGCCGTGATGGCGGGGAGGGGGTTGGAATTATCTCAGGCAGGGATTCAACCCGTGTCCATATAAGAGGTGTTTGTCCGAGGTCACCGAGTGCGATTGGTTCAGCTGTGCAGCGATGGGTGCAGCCGTTTGTGCGGCACCTGGGAAAACAACATCGTCACAATGAAAACATCGTCTCAATGAACGTTATGTGCAAAGGTGGGCGGTCCGCTTCGAAAGTCCGCTTATCCGCTTATCCGCTGCAGCGGACTAACGTTTTCGAAGCGGATAAGCGAATCGGAACAACCCCCGGAAACCGAAGCGGATAAGCGTAAGCGGACTACCGAAAAATTAAAGCGCATCGCGATTCGCCAAATCAGCTGTTAGCCTGAGCCGTTACTCTAGAATTGTGAATATTTATTTAAGTGAATAATAAGTGAAAACTGAATATTTTATTGGACGCTAGAGCGGCAATAACGTCAAGATGGAGAGATTTCTGACTCTCCAGCCCAGCGGCAGTGCCAGGGACAGGCACACGAGCGACGCAAACCAGCAGTCCCAGCACAGCGACATCCACAACCCGGCGGTCAACAACAACAACAACATTTTGAATAAATTTTATTTCAATAAAAATGTATATTTTTGATCTTAAAAGCTTTGTTTGTCTTTGTAGTAGTTAGAAATGGCTATTTAGGCTTAAAAAGCATTAAATTCCCTTTAGAAACGTCAAAAATCGCTTTAAAAACGTCGAAGCGCTTTTAAAAAATCGAATCGAAGCGGATAAGCGGATAAGCGGTAAGTGGACTAAGATTTTCGGCCGCTGAAGCGGATAAGCGAATCGGACTACACGGGCTGGCGGAGCGGATAAGCGGTAAGCGGACTTAACATTTTCCGAATCGCGCCCACCTTTAGTTATGTGAATGCAAATGTTTTGCGGGAGTCCAAACCTGAGAATGCTGGAGACTAAATCTGAAATTGGGAAAACTAAATAGCCTATTTTACTCCTGGGGATCCCAGGATTACCCACCCAAAATATCGTTGCGATCGGTTCAGCAGTTTTTACGATACCTTCGAACGGACAGACAGACAGACGGACGGACATTTGGTGAATTATAGTAAGATACTTCTGCTCCAACGATAGACAGCAATATCTCCCTCTTTTTGTTCTCATCGGTGATCTGGTTCTCCTCACAATAGAACGAATGTCTCTCAATATAGGCCTCCCAGGACTCTCTCTCCGGCTGGAACTCGTCAATTTTCCATAACCCGCCATTTCAAGAATGTAGTTTTCCTCGTCGCCAATTATGTAATGTCCCCAGGATCCAGTATCACTCCTTGAAGTTCATTAACAAAGGTTTATTGCAAGCGAAAAGCAACATCATTCAGCAGGCAGCAGCAATCACACCAAACATCTCCATTGCCGGCAGCGCGTTCACTAAGCTCCGCCCTTCCGGATCCGGATGTATATTTTTAAAACGTCAAATATCACATTAAAGAAAATTAACACAATTAATTTGCAACAATATCTCACGGTTTCGCCACCACACCACACTCACCACCTCTGAGGAAAAGAACTCGTTTGCTCTCAAAACGTCAGGTGATGTTTTTTTTTTTAATGCAGAAGGCTCCAGGCACGGACTATGTAGTCCATCGTGGCCAGTCTTAATAAATAATTTTTTAAGATGAATATATATATTCGGTAGAGGAACTAAATATCCATTAACAACAAGAAGCGACACATTTGAAGCGTGAAGCATGCCGGGATACGTTGAAGCCACGCCTCTCGTTCATTGTGTGTTTGTTTACGTTGTAATAAACGATTGCATGTTTAAAAGTTAAGGTGTACTTTTTTTCTAAACGGCCAAGATGAAATTATCAACCCGTATTTGTTTAATTACGCGAAGAGAACGTGATCAGAATACGTTCAAACCGTGGAAATGCTCGTCTGAGCTTAAACTGCAAGTTGTTCCAAGCTTTTGATCTGTCAAAGTGAATGAAAATGATGACGTTGTTCAAACATATCCCTTCGAGGGAATTCCCAGCAAACCGGAAAATGAAGTAAACGCGGAAAGGCTCGACGGGACGACCAACAGCTGGAAGTTGAGTTGTGTTGGTCTGGGGAAAACACAATTGCTGTTGGGATCCATCGGTGTTTCCTAAGACGTCGTCGTTTAGTCGATATAATAATACCACGTGAGGCTGAAGAGGATGCCGACCACCCCGAGCAGAACGCCGACCACCCCGAGCAGAACGCCGACCACCCCGAGCAGGACGCCGACCACGCCGAGCAGGACGCCGACCACCCCGAGCAGGACGCCGACCACCCCGAGCAGGATGCCGACCACGCCGAGCAGGATGCCAACCACCCCGAGCAGGACGCCGACCACCCCGAGCAGGACGCCGACCACCCCGAGGACGCCGACCACCCCGAGGAGGACGCCGCCCACCCCGAGGAGGACGCCGACCACCCCGAGGAGGACGCCGACCACCCCGAGGAGGACGCCGACCACCCCGAGGAGGACGCCGCCCACCCCGAGGAGGACGCCGACCACCCCGAGCAGGACGCCGACCACCCCGAGGAGGACGCCGACCACCCCGAGGAGGACGCCGACCACCACGAGGAAGACGCCGACCACCCCGAGGAGGACGCCGACCACCCCGAGCAGGACGCCGACCACCCCGAGCAGGACGCCGACCACCCCGAGCAGGCCGCCGACCACCCCGAGGAGGACGCCGACCACCCCGAGGAGGACGCCGACCACCACGAGGAAGACGCCGACCACCACGAGGAAGACGCCGATCACCCCAAGGAGGACGCCGACCACCCCGAGCAGGACGCCGACCACCCCGAGCAGGACGCCGACCACCCCGAGCAGGCCGCCGACCACCCCGAGGAGGACGCCGAGCACCCCGAAGAGGACGCCGACCACCCCGAGGAGGATGCCGACCACCCCGAGGAGGACGCCGACCACCCCGAGGAGGACGCCGACCACCCCGAGGAGGACGCCGACCACCCCGAGGAGGACACAGACCACCCCGAGGACGACGCAGACCACCCCGAGGATGACACCGACCCCCTGGGAGCAGCCTGCACGTCTAGCTTACAGAGCTGTTCGGAGCTGCTTGCTCGTCGGGCTTACGGTGCTGTTTGGATCTGCCTGTGCATCGAGCTTACGGAGCTGTTCGGAGATGCCTGGTTGTTGAGCTTACGGAGCAGTTTGGAGCTGCCTGCTCGTCGAGCTTATGCAGCTGTTTGGAGCTGCCTGCTCATCGAGATTACAGAACTGTTCGGGGCTGCTTGATCATCGAGCTGTTGGGAGCTGCCTGGTCGTTGAGCTGATGGAGCTGTTCGCAGCTGTTCGGAGCTGCTTGGTCATTGAGCTTATGGAGCTGTTCGGAGCTGCTTGGTCTTTGAGCTTACGGAGCTGTTCGGAGCTGCCTGGTCATCTAGCTTACGGAGCTGCTCAGATCTGCCTGCTCATCAAGCTTACGGAGCCGTTCGGAGATGCCGTGTTGTTGAGCTTACGGAGCTGTTCGGAGCTGCCTGCTCATGGAGCTTACGAAGCTGACTGCTTGTCGAGCTTATGGAGCTGTTCAAAGTGCCTGCTTGTCGAGCTTACAGAGCTGTTCAGAGCTGCCTGCTCATCGAGCTTATGGAGCTGTTCAGAGCTGCATGATCGTCGAGCTTATGGAGCTGTTCGGAGCTGCCTGGTCATCGAGCTTACGGAGCTGCCTGCTCGTCGAGCTTACGGGGCTGCCTGCTCATTGAGGTTACCGAGCTGTTTGGTCATCGAGCTTACGGAGCTGCTTGGTCATCGAGCTTTCGGAGCTGTTCGGAGCTGCCTAATCTAGCTTACCGAGCTTTTCGGAGCTGCCTGGTCGTCGAGCTTATGAAGCTGTTCGGAGCTGCCTGGTCGTCGAGATTACGGAGCTGTTCAGAGCTGCCTGCTCATCAAGCTTACGGAGCTGCCTGTTCGTCGAACTTGCCGAGCTGTTCGGAGCTGCCTGGCCGTTGAGCTGATGGAGCTGTTCGGAGCTGCTTGGTCATTGAGGTTTCGGAGCTGTTCGGAGCTGCCTGGTCGTCAGGCTTACGGAGCTGCCTGCTTGTCGAGCTTACGGAGCTCTTTGGAGCTGCCTGGGTGTCGAGCTGACGGAGCTGTTCGGAGCTGCTTGGTCATCGAGCTTACGGAGCTGTTCGGAGCTGCCTGCTCGTCGAGCTTACCGAGCTGTTCGGAGCTGCCTGGTCATTGAGCTGATGGAGCTTTTTCGGAGCTGCTTGGTCATTGAGCTTACGGAGCTGTTCGGAGCTGACTGGTCATCAAGCTGACAAAGCTGTTCGGAACTGCCTGCCCGTCGAGCTTACCGAGCTGTTCGGAGCTGCCTGGTCATTGAGCTGATGGGGCTGTATGGAGCTGCTTGGTCATTGAGCTTACAGAGCTGTTTGGAGCTACCTGGTTGTCAAGCTTACGAAGCTGTTCGGAGCTGCCTCCTCATCAAGCTTACCGATCTGTCTGGGCATTGAGCTTTCCAATCTGTTCAGAGCTGCCTGGTCGCCTAGCTTACAGAGCTGCCTGCTCATCAAGCTTACGGGGCCATTCGGAGATGCCTGGTTGTTGAGCTTACTGAGCTGTTCGGAGCTGGCTGCTCGTCGAGCTTACAGAGCTGTATGGAGCTGCCTGCTCATCGAGCTTACGAAGCTGACTGCTTGTCGAGCTTATGGAGCTGTTCAGAGCTGCCTGCCTGTCGAGCTTAAGGAGCTGTTCAGAGCTGCCTGCTCATCGAGCTTATGGAGCTGTTCAGAGCTGCATGATCGTTGAGCTTATGGAGCCGTTTGGAGCTGCCTGCTTGTCGAGCTTACGGAGCTGTTCGGAGCTGCTTGATCATCGAGCATTTGGAGCTGCCTGCTCGTCGAGCTTACGGAGCTGCCTGGTCGTCGAGCTTACCAAGCTTTTCGGAGCTGCTTGATCATCGAGCTGTTTGGAGCTGCCTGCTCGTCGAGTTTACCGAGCTGTTCGGAGCTGCCTGGCCATTGAGCTGATGGAGCTGTTTGGAGCTGCTTGGTCATTGAGGTTACGGAGCTGTTCGGAGCTGCCTGGTTGTCAAGCTTACGGAGCTGTTTGGAGCTGCCTGCTTGTTGAGCTTACGAAGCGGACTGCTTGTCGAGCTTACAGAGCCGTTCAGAGCTGCCTGCTTGTTGAGCTTACGAAGCTGACTGCTTGTCGAGCTTACAGGGCCATTCAGAGCTGCCTGCTTGTCGAGCTTACAGAGCTGTTCAGAGCTGACTGCTTGTCGAGCTTACAGAGCTGTTCAGAGATGCCTGCTTGTCAAGCTAACGGAGCTGTTTGGAGCTGCCTGCTTGTCGAGCTTACAGACCTGCCTGGTCGTCGAGCTTACGGGGCTGTTCGGAGTTGCCTGGTTGTCGAGCTTACAGAGCTGTTCAGAGCTGACTGCTTGTCGAGCTTACAGAGCTCCCTGCTCATAGAGCTTACGTTTGCTGTTCGGAGCTGCCTGCTCGTCGAGCGTACAGACCTGCCTGGTCGTCGAGCTTACGGGGCTGTTCGGAGTTGCCTGGTTGTCGAGCTTACAGAGCTGCCTGGTCGTCGAGCTTACCGGGCTATTCGGAGCTGCCTGGCCATTGAGCTGATGGAGCTGTTCGGAGCTGCTTGCTTGTCGAGCTTACAGAGATGTTCAGAGCTCCCTGCTCATAGAGCTTACAGGTGCTGTTCGGAGCTGCCTGCTCATCGAGCTTACGGGGCTGTTCGGAGCTGCCTTTTCATCGAGCTTACAGAGCTGTTCGGAGCTGCCTGCTTGTCAAGCTTACTGAGGTGTTCGGAGCTGCCTGGTCATCGAGCTTACTGAGCTGTTCGGAGCTGCCTGCTCGTCGAACTTACTGAGCTGTTCGGAGCTGCCTGCTCGTCGAGCTTACGGAGCTGTTCGGAGCTGCCTGCTCGTCGAGCTTACTGAGCTGTTTGGAGCTGGCTGCTCGTCGAGCTTATGGAGCTATTTGGAACTGCCTGCTCATCAAGCTTACGGAGCGGTTCGGAGCTGCCTGCTCGTCGAGCTTACGGAGCTGTTCGGAGCTGCATGGTCATCGAGCGTACAGACCTGCCTGGTCGTCGAGCTTACGGGGCTGTTCGGAGTTGCCTGGTTGTCGAGCTTACAGAGCTGTACGGAGCTGCCTGCTCATCGAGCTTACGAAGCTGACTGCTCATCGAGCTTACGAAGCTGACTGCTTGTCGAGGTTATGGAGCTGTTCAGAGCTGCCTGCTCATCGAGCTTATGAAGCTGTTCAGAGCTGCATGATCGTCGAGCTTACGGAGCCGTTTGGAGCTGCCTGCTTGTCGAGCTTACGGAGCTGTTCGGAGCTGCTTGATCATCGAGCATTTGGAGCTGCCTGCTCGTTGAGCTTACGGAGCTGCCTGGTCGTCGAGCTTACCGAGCTTTTCGGAGCTGCTTGATCATCGAGCTGTTTGGAGCTGCCTGCTCGTCGAGTTTACCGAGCTGTTTGGAGCTGCCTGGCCATTGAGCTGATGGAGCTGTTCGGAGCTGCTTGGTCATTGAGGTTACGGAGCTGTTCGGAGCTGCCTGGTTGTCAAGCTTACGGAGCTGTTTGGAGCTGCCTGCTCGTTGAGTTTACCGAGCTGTTCGGAGCTGCCTGGTCGTTGACCTGATGGAGCTGTTCGGAGCTGCTTGGTCATTGAGCTTACGGAGCTGTTCAGAGCTGCCTCGTCGTCAAGCTTCTCGGAACTGTTCGGAGCTGACTGCTTGTTGAGCTTACGAAGCTGACTGCTTGTCGAGCTTACAGGGCCTTTCAGAGCTGCCTGCTTGTCGAGCTTACAGAGCTGTTCAGAGCTGACTGCTTGTCGAGCTTACAGAGCTGTTCAGAGCTGCCTGCTTGTCAAGCTAACGGAGCTGTTTGGAGCTGCCTGCTTGTCGAGCTTACAGACCTGCCTGGTCGTCGAGCTTACGGGGCCGTTCGGAGATGCCTGGTTGTTGAGCTTACTGAGCTGTTCGGAGCTGGCTGCTCGTCGAGCTTACAGAGCTGTACGGAGCTGCCTGCTCATCGAGCTTACGAAGCTGACTGCTTGTCGAGCTTATGGAGCTGTTCAGAGCTGCCTGCCTGTCGAGCTTAAGGAGCTGTTCAGAGCTGCCTGCTCATCGAGCTTATGGAGCTGTTCAGAGCTGCATGATCGTCGAGCTTACGGAGCTGTTCGGGGCTGCTTGATCATCGAGCATTTGGAGCTGCCTGCTCGTCGAGCTTACGGAGCTGCCTGGTCATCGAGCTTACCGAGCTTTTCGGAGCTGCTTGATCATCGAGCTGTTTGGAGCTGCCTGCTCGTCGAGTTTTCCGAGCTGTTCGGAGCTGCCTGGCCATTGAGCTGATGGAGCTGTTCGGAGCTGCTTGGTCATTGAGCTTACGGAGCTGTTCGGAGCTGCCTGGTTGTCAAGCTTACGGAGCTCTTTGGAGCTGCCTGCTCGTTGAGTTTACCGAGCTGTTCGGAGCTGCCTGGTCGTTGAGCTGATGGAGCTGTTCGGAGCTGCTTGGTCATTGAGCTTACGGAGCTGTTCAGAGCTGCCTCGTCGTCAAGCTTCTCAGAGCTGTTCGGAGCTGACTGCTTGTTGAGCTTACGAAGCTGACTGCTTGTCGAGCTTACAGAGCCATTCAGAGCTGCCTGCTTGTTGAGCTTACGAAGCTGACTGCTTGTCGAGCTTACAGAGCCATTCAGAGCTGCCTGCTTGTCGAGCTCACAGAGCTGTTCAGAGCCGACTGCTTGTCGAGCTTACAGAGCTGTTCAGAGCTGCCTGCTTGTCAAGCTAACGGAGCTGTTTGGAGCTGCCTGCTTGTCGAGCTTACAGAGATGTTCAGAGCTCCCTGCTCATAGAGCTTACGGGTGCTGTTCGGAGCTGCCTGCTCGTCGAGCTTATGGGGCTGTTCGGAGCTGCCTTTTCATCGAGCTTACGGAGCTGTTTGGAGCTGCCTGCTTGTCAAGCTTACTGAGGTGTTCGGAGCTGCCTGGTCATCGAGTTTACTGAGCTGTTTGGAGCTGCCTGCTCGTCGAACTTACTGAGCTGTTCGGAGCTGCCTGCTCATCGAGCTTACGGAGCTGTTCGGAGCTGCCTGCTCGTCGAGCTTACCAAGCTGTTTGGAGCTGCCTGCTCGTCGAGCTTATGGAGCTATTTGGAACTGCCTGCTCATCAAGCTTACGGAGCGGTTCGGAGCTGCCTGCTCGTCAAGCTTACGGAGCTGTTCGGAGCTGCATGGTCGTCGAGCGTACAGACCTGCCTGGTCGTCGAGCTTACGGGGCTGTTCGGAGTTGCCTGGTTGTCGAGCTTACAGGGCTGCCTGGTCGTCGAGCTTACGGAGCTGCCTGCTCATCGAGCTTATGGAGCTGCTTTGTCATTGAGCTGACGGAGCTGTTCAGAGCTGCCTGCTCATCAAGCTTACGGAGCTGTTCGGAGGTGCCTGTTCGTCGAGCTTACCCAGCTATTTGCTGCTGCCTGGGAATCGAGCTTACGGAGCTGCCTGCTCATCGAGCTTACAGAGCTGCCTCCTTGCCGAGCTTACCGAGCTGTCTGGGCATCGAGCTTACCGAGCTGTTCGGAGCTGCCTCGTCGTCTAGCTTATGGAGCTTTTCAGAGCTGCCTGCTCGTCGATCTCAAGGAGCTGTTCATAACTGCCTGCTCGTTGAGCTTACGGAGCTGCCTGCTCGTCGAGCTTACCAAGATGTTCGGAGCTGCCTGGGCATCGAGCTTATGGAGCTGCCTCCTCTTCGAGTTTACCGAGCTGTCTGGGCATTGAGCTTACCGAGCTGTTCAGAGCTGCCTGGTCGTCTAGCTTACGGAGCTGTTCGGAGCTGCCTGCTCATCGAGCTTAGAGCCATTCGGAGATGCCTGCTCGTCGAGCTTACAGAGCTGCCTGCTTGTCGAGCTTACGGAGATTCCTGGGTGTCGAGCTGACGGAGCTGTTTGGTCATCGAGCTTACGGAGCTGTTCGGAGCTGCCTGGTCATCGAGCTTACCGAGCTGTTCAGAGCTGCCTGATCGTCGAGCTTATGAAGCTGTTCGGAGCTGCCTGGTCGCCGTGCTTACGGGGTTGCCTGCTCATTGAGGTTACCGAGCTGTTTGGTCATCGAGCTTTCAGAGCTGCCTGGTCGTCGAGCTTACGAAGCTGCTTGGTCATCGAGCTTACGAAGCTGCTTGGTCATCGAGCTTACAAAGCTGTTCTGAGCTGCCTGGTCGAGCTCACCGAGCTGTTCGGAGCTGCCTAGTCGTCAAGAATGTAGTTTTCCTCGTCGCCAATTATGTAATGTCCCCAGGATCCAGTATCACTCCTTGAAGTTCATTAACAAAGGTTTATTGCAAGCGAAAACCAAAATCATTCAGCAGGCAGCAGCAATCACACCAAACATCTCCATTGCCGGCAGCGCGTTCACTAAGCTCCGCCCTTCCGGATCCGGATGTATATTTTTAAAACGTCAAATATCACATTAAAGAAAATTAACACAATTAATTTGCAACAATATCTCACGGTTTCACCACCACACCACACTCACCACCTCTGAGGAAAAGAACTCGTTTGCTCTCAAAACGTCAGGTTGTGGCGGACACAAAAGCCCACTGGCGTGGTGACATCATTCCACGCACCAAGTGGGCGGTGGCCACGCCCGAGGGGTAGGCGTGGCCTCAGGACATACACCGGGCGACCAGCCCGGAAGAGTTCAGTGTTACAGTGTAGTCTTACAATAAAGACGTTTATATGTTACCGCTTGTCCGCTTCCTCCTTGCTCACAAGCAGCGCGCGTAACGCCGCGCTTTACTGGTGACCCTCGACGTTGGATCTGCCGGAGCGATCCTTCCACACGCGACGCCATCGCCATGGCCGCCTTCGTCAAACTTCCGGAATTTTGGAAGGCTCAGGCCGAAGTCTGGTTCGTCCAGGCCGAAGCCCAATTTCGGCTTCGGCACCTCACCGGCGATGACACGCGCTACTGCCACGTCGTCGCCTCCCTCGGGCCCGGCACGGCCGCTCGAGTTGTGTCCGTCCTTCGCCACCCACCGGACGGCCACAAGTACGAGGCACTCAAGCGGCTACTCCTAGCCACGTTCAGCCTCACGGACGACGCACGGGCCGACCGCCTCCTGGATCTCCCCGAGCTCGGTGAGACGTGCCCGTCGGTCCGAATGGACCATATGCTGTCACTGTTGGGCGACGAAGCCCCCGGTTCGCTATTCCGGGCGCTTTTCCGTCGCCAACTTCCAGCGCATGTTCGCCTCACGTTGGCCGGGACCGGGCTAACGGAACCCCGAGCATTGGCGGCCGAGGCGGACAAGTACTTCGCCGCTTCGGACACGCGGGCGAGCGTTGGCGTGGCCGTCACGGCCTTCGACGCTGCTGTTCCACAGCATCATCTTCTACAGCACGCTGAGTTTCAGCAGCATGCTGATACGCACCTCGTGAACGCCGCCACGCCCCGCCCACCGCCACGGCGAAAACCGCCACCGCGGGGAAACCCGTCGACTCCACCGGCCTGGCGGAGCCAGCCGCGCTCCTCCAGCTCCACCACCTGGTGCTGGTTCCACGCCAAGTTCGGCCACGAAGCTCGGCGGTGTCATCCGCCGTGCTCCTTCAACGGGTCGGGAAACGCCCGGGCCGGCGCTCAATTGTGGCGATGAGCGCCGGCCGTTCGAGCAGCCTGCTGTTCATAACGGACACCTTCTCCGGGCGCCGTTACCTGTGCGACACGGGAGCACAGGTGAGTGTCATTCCCGCCGGCACGTCAGACAAGCACGCCGTGGGTGGGGGCCCCGCGCTGCTTGCCGCGAACGGGACGCCCATCCGTACGTATGGAAAACGCTGCCTCTCTCTGCGGTTTGGAGGGCAGGTTTTCCGATGGACGTTCGTCACCGCCGACGTGCCCATGGCACTGCTTGGCGCGGACTTCCTGTGCGCTAATGGGCTCCTGGTCGACGTCAAGCGCAGACGGCTTGTCCAGGCCGAGACGTTCAGCTCGCTCGCATGTGCGTTGCCCAGCTCAACGAGCGGCTTGCCAAGCGGCTTGCCGAACGATTCGGTTCCGGCCACGTTGGTCTGTACGCTTCCGGCAGCGGACGCATTCACCCGCCTCCTCGCCGGCTTCCCGGCCCTCACGCGGCCCACCTTCTCGGCGGGGGCTGCCAAGCACGGGGTGGCCCATCACATCCCCACCGTCGGGTCACCGGTCTACGCCCGGGCACGCCGCCTCGAGCCGACGAAGCTGGCGGTGGCAAAAGCGGAGTTCGCTACCCTGGAGCGACTCGGCATCGTTCGGCGCTCAGAGAGTGCTTGGGCGTCGCCGCTACACATCGTGCCGAAGCCCGGCGGGGGATGGCGACCGTGCGGGGACTATCGCCGTCTCAATGACGCCACGACTCCCGACCGCGGCCCCCAGTTCACCTCGGAGCTCTGGGGGGCGGTTGCGCAGGGGCTCGGGGTCCGGCTGCACCGAACCACGGCCTACCACCCCCAGGCTAACGGCCTGTGTGAGCGATTTCACCGCTCATTGAAGGCCGCGCTCCGGGCCACCCTCCGCGACGGCGGCTGGGTCGACAGGCTCCCCTGGGTCCTGCTGGGCCTCCGGACGGCGCCCAAGGAGGACCTGCGCGCATCCGCGGCGGAGTTGGTCTTCGGGCAACCGCTGCGGGTGCCGGGCGAGTTCCTCCCCGACTCCACGGCACCATGGTCCGCGGCACAGCAGCGCTCCGCTCTGCAAGAGACCGCCCAGAGGTTCGCCCCGGTGCCAACGGCATGCCACGGGCACCCACCGACGCACGTCGCCCCGGAGCTTCGCACGGCGGAGTACGTCTTCGTCCGCCACGATGCCCATCGGACACCACTGCGGCCCCCGTACGACGGGCCTTTCCGCGTGCTGGAGACCGGGGCGAAGCACTTCACCCTGGACATCGGCGGTACTCCTGACCGCGTTTTGGTAGACCGCCTCAAGCCGGCCCACCTCGATGTGGACCATCCACCGCCAGTGGCCTGACCCCCACGTCGGGGCCGCCCTCCTGCGGGCGGACCCCCGGCACCGCCCAGCCCCGCCGCCACGGCGCCCCCTGGTCCTGCACCCATCCCAGGGGCAGCCAGGGGCATCCCACCTGGTATCCCTGCACCCCAGACGCCGCCGATCGCCAGGGGGCGCTTCGGCCGGGTCATTCGTCTGCCCCGCAAACTGGCCCTCCAGGTGCGCGGGAATTCTGGGGGGGCGCGTGTGGCGGACACAAAAGCCCACTGGCGTGGTGACATCATTCCACGCACCAAGTGGGCGGTGGCCACGCCCGAGGGGTAGGCGTGGCCTCAGGACATACACCGGGCGACCAGCCCGGAAGAGTTCAGTGTTACAGTGTAGTCTTACAATAAAGACGTTTATATGTTACCGCTTGTCCGCTTCCTCCTTGCTCACAAGCAGCGCGCGTAACGCCGCGCTTTAAGGTGATGTTTTTTTTTAATGCAGAAGGCTCCAGACACGGACTATGTAGTCCATCGTGGCCAGTCTTAATAAATAATTTTTAAAGATTAATATATATATATTCGGTAGAGGAACTAAATATCCATAAACAACAAGAAGCGACACATTTGAAGCGTGAAGCATGCCGGGATACGTTGAAGCCACGCCTCTCGTTCATTGTGTGTTTGTTTACGTTGTAATAAACGATTGCATGTTTAAAAGTTAAGGTGTACTTTTTTTCTAAACGGCCAAGATGAAATTATCAACCCGTATTTGTTTAATTACGCGAAGAGAACGTGATCAGAATACGTTCAAACCATGGAAATGCTTGTCTGAGCTTAAACTGCAAGTTGTTCCAAGCTTTTGATCTGTCAAAGTGAATGAAAATGATGACGTTGTTCAAACATATCCCTTCGAGGGAATTCCCAGCAAACCGGAAAATGAAGTAAACGCGGAAAGGCTCGACGGGACGACCAACAGTTGGAAGTTGAGTTGTGTCGGTCTGGGGAAAACACAATTGCTGTTGGGATCCATCGGTGTTTCCTAAGACGTCGTCGTTTAGTCGATATAATAATACCACGGGAGGCTGAAGAGGATGCCGACCACCCCGAGCAGAACGCCGACCACCCCGAGCAGAACGCCGACCACCCCGAGCAGGACGCCGACCACGCCGAGCAGGACGCCGACCACCCCGAGCAGGACGCCGACCACCCCGAGCAGGACGCCGACCACCCCGAGGAGGCCGCCGACCACCCCGAGGAGGCCGCCGACCACGCCGAGGAGGACGCCGCCCACCCCGAGGAGGACGCCGACCACCCCGAGCAGGACGCCGACCACCCCGAGGACGCCGACCACCCCGAGCAGGACGCCGACCACCACGAGGAAGACGCCGACCACCACGAGGAAGACGCCGACCACCCCGAGGAGGACGCCGACCACCCCGAGCAGGACGCCTACCACCCCGAGCAGGACGCCGACCACCCCGAGCAGGACGCCGACCACCCCGAGGAGGACGCCGACCACCCCGAAGAGGACGCCGACCACCCAGAGGAGGACACAGACCACCCCGAGGACGACGCAGACCACCCAGAGGACGACACCGACCCCCTGGGAGCAGCCTGCACGTCTAGCTTACGGAGCTGTTCGGAGCTGCTTGCTCGTCGGGCTTACGGTGCTGTTTGGAGCTGCCTGCGCGTCGAGCTTACGGAGCTGTTCGGAGATGCCTGGTTGTTGAGCTTACGGAGCAGTTTGGAGCTGCCTGCTCGGCGAGCTTATGGAGCTGTTTGGAGCTGCCTGCTCGTCGAGATTACAGAACTGTTCGGTGCTGCTTGATCATCGAGCTGTTGGGAGCTGCCTGGTCGTTGAGCTGATGGAGCTGTTCGCAGCTGTTCGGAGCTGCTTGGTCATTGAGCTTATGGAGCTGTTCGGAGCTACTTGGTCTTTGAGATTACGGAGCTGTTCGGAGCTGCCTGGTCGTCTAGCTTACGGAGCTGCTCAGATCTGCCTGTTCATCAAGCTTACGGAGCCGTTCGGAGATGCCGGGTTGTTGAACTTACGGAGCTGTTCGGAGCTGCCTGCTCGTCGAGCTTACGGAGCTGCCTGCTCATGGAGCTTACGAAGCTGACTGCTTGTCGAGCTTATGGAGCTGTTCAAAGTGCCTGCTTGTCGAGCTTACAGAGCTGTTCAGAGCTGCCTGCTCATCGAGCTTATGGAGCTGTTCAGAGCTGCATGATCGTCGAGCTTATGGGGCTGTTCGGAGCTGCCTGGTCATCGAGCTTACGGAGCTGCCTGCTCATCGAGCTTACGGGGCTGCCTGCTCATTGAGGTTACCGAGCTGTTTGGTCATCGAGCTTACGGAGCTGCTTGGTCATCGAGCTTTCGGAGCTGTTCGGAGCTGCCTAATCTAGCTTACCGAGCTTTTCGGAGCTGCCTGGTCGTCGAGCTTATGAAGCTTACGGAGCTGCCTGTTCGTCGAACTTGCCGAGCTGTTCGGAGCTGCCTGGCCGTTGAGCTGATGGAGCTGTTCAGAGCTGCTTGGTCATTGAGGTTTCGGAGCTGTTCGGAGCTGCCTGGTCGTCAAGCTTACGGAGCTTCCTGCTTGTCGAGCTTACGGAGCTGTTTGGAGCTGCCTGGGTGTCGAGCTGACGGAGCTGTTCGGAGCTGCTTGGTCATCGAGCTTACGGAGCTGTTCGGAGCTGCCTGCTCGTCGAGCTTACCGAGCTGCCTGCTCGTCGAGCTGATGGAGCTTTTTCGGAGCTACCTGCTCATCAAGCTTACGGAGCGGTTCGGAGCTGCCTGCTCGTCGAGCTTACGGAGCTGTTCGGAGCTGCATGGTCGTCGAGCGTACAGACCTGCAGGTCGTCGAGCTTACGGGGCTGTTCGGAGTTGCCTGGTTGTCGAGCTTACAGAGCTGCCTGGTCGTCGAGCTTACGGAGCTGCCTGCTCATCGAGCTTACGGAGCTGCTTTGTCATTGAGCTGACGGAGCTGTTCAGAGCTGCCTGCTCATCAAGTTTACGGAGCTGTTCGGAGGTGCCTGTTCGTCGAGCTTACCGAGCTATTTGCTGCTGCCTGGGAATCGAGCTTACGGAGCTGCCTGCTCATCGAGCTTACAGAGCTGCCTCCTTGCCGAGCTGTCTGGGCATCGAGCTTACCGAGCTGTTCGGAGCTGCCTCGTCGTCTAGCTTATGGAGCTTTTCAGAGCTGCCTGCTCGTCGAGCTCACGGAGCTGTTCATAACTGCCTGCTCGTTGAGCTTACGGAGCTGCCTGCTCGTCGAGCTTACCAAGATGTTCGGAGCTGCCTGGGCATCGAGCTTATGGAGCTGCCTCCTCTTCGAGTTTACCGAGCTGTCTGGGCATTGAGCTTACCGAGCTGTTCAGAGCTGCCTGGTCGTCTAGCTTACGGAGCTGTTCGGAGCTGCCTGCTCATCGAGCTTACAGAGCCGTTCGGAGATGCCTGCTCATCGAGCTTACGGAGCTGCCTGCTTGTCGAGCTTACGGAGATTCCTGGGTGTCGAGCTGACGGAGCTGTTTGGTCATCGAGCTTCCCGTGCTGTTCGGAGCTGCCTAGTCGTCGAGCTTTGCGAGCTGTTTGGAGCTGCCTGGTCGTCGAGCTTACAGAGCTGTTCGGAGCCACGTGCTCATCGAGTTTACGAAGCTGACTGCTTGTCGAGCTTATGGAGCTGTTCAGAACTGCCTGCCTGTCGAGCTTATGAAGCTGTTCGGAGCTGCCTGGTCGCCGTGCTTACGTTACGGGGCTGCCTGCTCATTGAGGTTACCGAGCTGTTTGGTCATCGAGCTTTCAGAGCTGCCTGGTCGTCGAGCTTACGAAGCTGCTTTGGTCATCGAGCTTACGAAGCTGCTTGGTCATCGAGCTTACAAAGCTGTTCTGAGCTACCTAATCGAGCTCACCGAGCTGTTCGGAGCTGCCTAGTCGTCAAGAATGTAGTTTTCCTCGTCGCCAATTATGTAATGTCCCCAGGATGCAGTATCACTCCTTGAAGTTCATTAACAAAGGTTTATTGCAAGCGAAAACCAAAATCATTCAGCAGGCAGCAGCAATCACACCAAACATCTCCATTGCCGGCAGCGCGTTCACTAAGCTCCGCCCTTCCGGATCCGGATGTATATTTTTAAAACTTCAAATATCACATTAAAGAAAATTAACACAATTAATTTGCAACAATATCTCACGGTTTCGCCACCACAGCACAGTCACCACCTCTGAGGAAAAGAACTCGTTTGCTCTCAAAACGTCAGGTGATGTTTTTTTTTTTAATGCAGAAGGCTCCAGACACGGACTATGTAGTCCATCGTGGCCAGTCTTAATAAATAATTTTTTAAGATGAATATATATATTCGGTAGAGGAACTAAATATCCATAAACAACAAGAAGCGACACATTTGAAGCGTGAAGCATGCCGGGATACGTTGAAGCCACGCCTCTCGTTCATTGTGTGTTTGTTTACGTTGTAATAAACGATTGCATGTTTAAAAGTTAAGGTGTACTTTTTTTCTAAACGGCCAAGATGAAATTATCAACCCGTATTTGTTTAATTACGCGAAGAGAACGTGATCAGAATACGTTCAAACCGTGGAAATGCTCGTCTGAGCTTAAACTGCAAGTTGTTCCAAGCTTTTGATCTGTCAAAGTGAATGAAAATGATGACGTTGTTCAAACATATCCCTTCGAGGGAATTCCCAGCAAACCGGAAAATGAAGTAAACGCGGAAAGGCTCGACGGGACGACCAACAGTTGGAAGTTGAGTTGTGTCGGTCTGGGGAAAACACAATTGCTGTTGGGATCCATCGGTGTTTCCTAAGACGTCGTCGTTTAGTCGATATAATAATACCACGGGAGGCTGAAGAGGATGCCGACCACCCCGAGCAGAACGCCGACCACCCCGAGCAGGACGCCGACCATGCCGAGCAGGACGCCGACCACGCCGAGCAGGACGCCGACCACCCCGAGCAGGACGCCGACCACCCCGAGCAGGATGCCGACCACCCCGAGGAGGACGCCGACCACCCCGAGGAGGACGCCGACCACCCCGAGGAGGACGCCGCCCACCCCGAGGAGGACGCCGACCACCCCGAGCAGGATGCCGACCACCCCGAGGAGGACGCCAACCACCCAGAGGAAGACGCCGACCACCCCGAGGAAGACGCCGACCACCACGAGGAGGACGCCGATCACCCCGAGGAGGACGCCGACCACCCCGAGCAGGATGCCGACCACCCCGAGGAGGACGCCGACCACCCAGAGGAAGACGCCGACCACCCCGAGGAAGACGCCGACCACCACGAGGAGGACGCCGATCACCCCGAGGAGGATGCCGACCACCCCGAGCAGGACGCCGACCACCCCGAGCAGGACGCCGACCACCCCGAGCAGGACGCCGACCACCCCGAGGAGGACGCCGACCACCCCGAAGAGGACGCCGACCACCCCGAGGAGGACGCCGACCACCCCGAGGAGGACGCCGACCACCCCGAGGAGGACGCCGACCACCCCGAGGAGGACACAGACCACCCCGAGGATGACACAGACCACCCAGAGGACGACACCGACCCCCTGGGAGCAGCCTGCACGTCTAGCTTACGGAGCTGTTCGGAGCTGCTTGCTCGTCGGGCTTACGGTGCTGTTTGGAGCTGCCTGCGCGTCGAGCTTACGGAGCTGTTCGGAGATGCCTGGTTGTTGAGCTTACGGAGCAGTTTGGAGCTGCCTGCTCGTCGAGCTTATGGAGCTGTTTGGAGCTGCCTGCTCGTCGAGATTACAGAACTGTTCGGTGCTGCTTGATCATCGAGCTGTTGGGAGCTGCCTGGTCGTTGAGCTGATGGAGCTGTTCGCAGCTGTTCGGAGCTGCTTGGTCATTGAGCTTATGGAGCTGTTCGGAGCTGCTTGGTCTTTGAGCTTACGGAGCTGTTCGGAGCTGCCTGGTCGTCTAGCTTACGGAGCTGCTCAGATCTGCCTGTTCTTCAAGCTTACGGAGCCGTTCGGAGATGCCGGGTTGTTGAGCTTACGGAGCTGTTCGGAGCTGCCTGCTCGTCGAGCTTACGGAGCTGTTCGGAGCTGCCTGCTCATGGAGCTTATGAAGCTGACTGCTTGTCGAGCTTATGGAGCTGTTCAAAGTGCCTGCTTGTCGAGCTTACAGAGCTGTTCAGAGCTGCCTGCTCATCGAGCTTATGGAGCTGTTCAGATCTGCATGATCGTCGAGCTTATGGAGCTGTTCGGAGCTGCCTGGTCATCGAGCTTATGGAGCTGCCTGCTCGTCGAGCTTACGGGGCTGCTTGGTCATCGAGCTTTCGGAGCTGCCTAATCTAGCTTACCGAGCTTTTCGGAGCTGCCTGGTCGTCGAGCTTATGAAGCTTACGGAGCTGCCTGTTCGTCGAACTTGCCGAGCTGTTCGGAGCTGCCTGGCCGTTGAGCTGATGGAGCTGTTCCGAGCTGCTTGGTCATTGAGGTTTCGGAGCTGTTCGGAGCTGCCTGGTTGTCAAGCTTACGGAGCTGCCTGCTTGTCGAGCTTACGGAGCTGTTTGGAGCTGCCTGGGTGTCGAGCTGACGGAGCTGTTCGGAGCTGCTTGGTCATCGAGCTTACGGAGCTGCCTGCTCGTCGAGCTTACCGAGCTGTTCGGAGCTGCCTGCTCGTCGAGCTGATGGAGCTTTTTCGGAGCTGCCTGCTCATCAAGCTTACGGAGCGGTTCGGAGCTGCCTGCTCGTCGAGCTTACGGAGCTGTTCGGAGCTGCATGGTCGTCGAGCGTACAGACCTGCCTGGTCGTCGAGCTTACAGGGCTGTTCGGAGTTGCCTGGTTGTCGAGCTTACAGAGCTGCCTGGTCGTCGAGCTTACTGAGCTGCCTGCTCATCGAGCTTACGGAGCTGCTTTGTCATTGAGCTGACGGAGCTGTTCAGAGCTGCCTGCTCATCAAGTTTACGGAGCTGTTCGGAGGTGCCTGTTCGTCGAGCTTACCGAGCTATTTGCTGCTGCCTGGGAATCGAGCTTACGGAGCTGCCTGCTCATCGAGCTTACAGAGCTGCCTCCTTGCCGAGCTGTCTGGGCATCGAGCTTACCGAGCTGTTCGGAGCTGCCTCGTCGTCTAGCTTATGGAGCTTTTCAGAGCTGCCTGCTCGTCGAGCTCACGGAGCTGTTCATAACTGCCTGCTCGTTGAGCTTACGGAGCTGCCTGCTCGTCGAGCTTACCAAGATGTTCGGAGCTGCCTGGGCATCGAGCTTATGGAGCTGCCTCCTCTTCGAGTTTACCGAGCTGTCTGGGCATTGAGCTTACCGAGCTGTTCAGAGCTGCCTGGTCGTCTAGCTTACGGAGCTGTTCGGAGCTGCCTGCTCATCGAGCTTACAGAGCCGTTCGGAGATGCCTGCTCGTCGAGCTTACGGAGCTGCCTGCTTGTCGAGCTGACGGAGCTGTTTGGTCATCGAGCTTCCCGAGCTGTTCGGAGCTGCCTAGTCGTCGACCTTTGCGAGCTGTTTGGAGCTGCCTGGTCGTCGAGCTTACAGAGCTGTTCGGAGCCACCTGCTCATCGAGTTTACGAAGCTGACTGTTTGTCGAGCTTATGGAGCTGTTCAGAACTGCCTGCCTGTCGAGCTTATGAAGCTGTTCGGAGCTGCCTGGTCGCCGTGCTTACGTTACGGGGCTGCCTGCTCATTGAGGTTACCGACTACCGAGCTGTTTGGTCATCGAGCTTTCAGAGCTGCCTGGTCGTCGAGCTTACGAAGCTGCTTGGTCATCGAGCTTACGAAGCTGCTTGGTCATCGAGCTTACAAAGCTGTTCTGAGCTGCCTGGTCGAGCTCACCGAGCTGTTCGGAGCTGCCTAGTCGTCAAGAATGTAGTTTTCCTCGTCGCCAATTATGTAATGTCCCCAGGATCCAGTATCACTCCTTGAAGTTCATTAACAAAGGTTTATTGCAAGCGAAAACCAAAATCATTCAGCAGGCAGCAGCAATCACACCAAACATCTCCATTGCCAGCAGCGCGTTCACTAAGCTCCGCCCTTCCGGATCCGGATGTATATTTTTAAAACTTCAAATATCACATCTATCTATAATTCCAGTAATCTCTGTACGTCTGTACGTCTGTACGTTTGTTTGTCTGTGACCGCTGTTTCTCGACAACCACGGGTCCGATATACTTTTAACTTGCCAGGTATATTGCTGGGGACCCGAGGATGTGCCTTTTCAAGGTTTCATATTAATCGGACAATTACTTACCGAGCTATGTCCAAAAAACGATTCAACCAATCAGAGAGCAGCGAACGATCGCGTGTGCCGAACGTGGAGGACACACTCTGCCTCGGATGGCACATTTGAGAGCGTATTCATTTATTTCACGTTTGCAAACTATGTTGGCGTTAAACTATGTTTTAAAACTAATAAAACCGAATTTGCGATTCATTCGCTTTCCTGCGCGTTTGTGCACGCGATGGCGATTTCTTTACCAAACTCCGGAAGCCGTTCGCTTTGGACCAAACCATTGCATGTAAATAGAGGGGGGGGATTGTCACCGTACTCGCAAGCCGTTCGCTTTGGACCAAACCATTTCATGTAAATAGAGGGGGGGGATATAATTTTAGATATAGATATAGTACGGGCAATGCCCTAGTTAAAGAAAATTAACACAATTAATTTGCAACAATATCTCACGGTTTCGCCACCACACCACACTCACCACCTCTGAGGAAAAGAACTCGTTTGCTCTCAAAACGTCAGGTGATGTTTTTTTTTTAAATGCAGAAGGCTCCAGACACGGACTATGTAGTCCATCGTGGCCAGTCTTAATAAATAATTTTTTAAGATGAATATATATATTCGGTAGAGGAACTAAATATCCATAAACAACAAGAAGCGACACATTTGAAGCGTGAAGCATGCCGGGATACGTTGAAGCCACGCCTCTCGTTCATTGTGTGTTTGTTTACGTTGCAATAAACGATTGCATGTTTAAAAGTTAAGGTGTACTTTTTTTCTAAACGGCCAAGATGAAATTATCAACCCGTATTTGTTTAATTACGCGAAGAGAACGTGATCAGAATACGTTCAAACCGTGGAAATGCTCGTCTGAGCTTAAACTGCAAGTTGTTCCAAGCTTTTGATCTGTCAAAGTGAATGAAAATGATGACGTTGTTCAAAGATATCCCTTCGAGGGAATTCCCAGCAAACCGGAAAATGAAGTAAACGCGGAAAGGCTCGACGGGACGACCAACAGTTGGAAGTTGAGTTGTGTCAGTCTGGGGAAAACACAATTGCTGTTGGGATCCATCGGTGTTTCCTAAGACGTCGTCGTTTAGTCGATATAATAATACCACGGGAGGCTGAAGAGGATGCCGACCACCCCGAGCAGAACGCCGACCACCCCGAGCAGGACGCCGACCATGCCGAGCAGGACGCCGACCACGCCGAGCAGGACGCCGACCACCCCGAGCAGGACGCCGACCACCCCGAGCAGGATGCCGACCACCCCGAGGAGGACGCCGACCACCCCGAGGAGGACGCCGACCACCCCGAGGAGGACGCCGCCCACCCCGAGGAGGACGCCGACCACCCCGAGCAGGATGCCGACCACCCCGAGGAGGACGCCAACCACCCAGAGGAAGACGCCGACCACCCCGAGGAAGACGCCGACCACCACGAGGAGGACGCCGATCACCCCGAGGAGGACGCCGACCACCCCGAGCAGGATGCCGACCACCCCGGGGAGGACGCCGACCACCCAGAGGAAGACGCCGACCACCCCGAGGAAGACGCCGACCACCACGAGGAGGACGCCGATCACCCCGAGGAGGACGCCGACCACCCCGAGCAGGACGCCGACCACCCCGAGCAGGACGCCGACCACCCCGAGCAGGGCGCCGACCACCCCGAGGAGGACGCCGACCACCCCGAAGAGGACGCCGACCACCCCTAGGAGGACGCCGACCACCCCGAGGAGGACGCCGACCACCCCGAGGAGGACGCCGACCACCCCGAGGAGGACACAGACCACCCCGAGGATGACGCAGACCACCCAGAGGACGACACCGACCCCCTGGGAGCAGCCTGCACGTCTAGCTTACGGAGCTGTTCGGAGCTGCTTGCTCGTCGGGCTTACGGTGCTGTTTGGAGCTGCCTGCGCGTCGAGCTTACGGAGCTGTTTGGAGCTGCCTGCTCGTCGAGATTACAGAACTGTTCGGTGCTGCTTGATCATCGAGCTGTTGGGAGCTGCCTGGTCGTTGAGCTGATGGAGCTGTTCGCAGCTGTTCGGAGCTGCTTGGTCATTGAGCTTATGGAGCTGTTCGGAGCTGCTTGGTCTTTGAGCTTACGGAGCTGTTCGGAGCTGCCTGGTCGTCTAGCTTACGGAGCTGCTCAGATCTGCCTGTTCTTCAAGCTTACGGAGCCGTTCGGAGATGCCGGTTTGTTGAGCTTACAGAGCTGTTCGGAGCTGCCTGCTCGTCGAGCTTACGGAGCTGTTCGGAGCTGCCTGCTCATGGAGCTTACGAAGCTGACTGCTTGTCGAGCTTATGGAGCTGTTCAAAGTGCCTGCTTGTCGAGCTTACAGAGCTGTTCAGAGCTGCCTGCTCATCGAGCTTATGGAGCTGCCTGCTCGTCGAGCTTACGGGGCTGCTTGGTCATCGAGCTTTCGGAGCTGCCTAATCTAGCTTACCGAGCTTTTCGGAGCTGCCTGGTCGTCGAGCTTATGAAGCTTACGGAGCTGCCTGTTCGTCGAACTTGCCGAGCTGTTCGGAGCTGCCTGGCCGTTGAGCTGATGGAGCTGTTCCGAGCTGCTTGGTCATTGAGGTTTCGGAGCTGTTCGGAGCTGCCTGGTTGTCAAGCTTACGGAGCTGCCTGCTTGTCGAGCTTACGGAGCTGTTTGGAGCTGCCTGGGTGTCGAGCTGACAGAGCTGTTCGGAGCTGCTTGGTCATCGAGCTTACGGAGCTGCCTGCTCGTCGAGCTTACCGAGCTGTTCGGAGCTGCCTGCTCGTCGAGCTGATGGAGCTTTTTCGGAGCTGCCTGCTCATCAAGCTTACGGAGCGGTTCGGAGCTGCCTGCTCGTCGAGCTTACGGAGCTGTTCGGAGCTGCATGGTCGTCGAGCGTACAGACCTGCCTGGTCGTCGAGCTTACAGGGCTGTTCGGAGTTGCCTGGTTGTCGAGCTTACAGAGCTGCTTTGTCATTGAGCTGACGGAGCTGTTCAGAGCTGCCTGCTCATCAAGTTTACGGAGCTGTTCGGAGGTGCCTGTTCGTCGAGCTTACCGAGCTATTTGCTGCTGCCTGGGAATCGAGCTTACGGAGCTGCCTGCTCATCGAGCTTACAGAGCTGCCTCCTTGCCGAGCTGCCTGCTCATCGAGCTTACGGAGCTGCTTTGTCATTGAGCTGACGGAGCTGTTCAGAGCTGCCTGCTCATCAAGTTTACGGAGCTGTTCGGAGATGCCTGTTCGTCGAGCTTACCGAGCTATTTGCTGCTGCCTGGGAATCGAGCTTACGGAGCTGCCTGCTCATCGAGCTTACAGAGCTGCCTCCTTGCCGAGCTGTCTGGGCATCGAGCTTACCGAGCTGTTCGGAGCTGCCTCGTCGTCTAGCTTATGGAGCTTTTCAGAGCTGCCTGCTCGTCGAGCTCACGGAGCTGTTCATAACTGCCTGCTCGTTGAGCTTACGGAGCTGCCTGCTCGTCGAGCTTACCAAGATGTTCGGAGCTGCCTGGGCATCGAGCTTATGGAGCTGCCTCCTCTTCGAGTTTACCGAGCTGTCTGGGCATTGAGCTTACCGAGCTGTTCAGAGCTGCCTGGTCGTCTAGCTTACGGAGCTGTTCGGAGCTGCCTGCTCATCGAGCTTACAGAGCCGTTCGGAGATGCCTGCTCGTCGAGCTTACGGAGCTGCCTGCTTGTCGAGCTTACGGAGATTCCTGGGTGTCGAGCTGACGGAGCTGTTTGGTCATCGAGCTTCCCGAGCTGTTCGGAGCTGCCTAGTCGTCGACCTTTGCGAGCTGTTTGGAGCTGCCTGGTCGTCGAGCTTACAGAGCTGTTCGGAGCCACCTGCTCATCGAGTTTACGAAGCTGACTGTTTGTCGAGCTTATGGAGCTGTTCAGAACTGCCTGCCTGTCGAGCTTATGAAGCTGTTCGG
Organism: Myxine glutinosa; assembly: GCF_964187855.1. Classification (NCBI taxonomy): domain Eukaryota; kingdom Metazoa; phylum Chordata; class Myxini; order Myxiniformes; family Myxinidae; genus Myxine; species Myxine glutinosa. The sequence goes on from NC_136263.1 coordinate 13,452,352, forward strand.
AGCTGCCTGGTCGCCGTGCTTACGTTACGGGGCTGCCTGCTCATTGAGGTTACCGACTACCGAGCTGTTTGGTCATCGAGCTTTCAGAGCTGCCTGGTCGTCGAGCTTACGAAGCTGCTTGGTCATCGAGCTTACGAAGCTGCTTGGTCATCGAGCTTACAAAGCTGTTCTGAGCTGCCGGTCGAGCTCACCGAGCTGTTCGGAGCTGCCTAGTCGTCAAGAATGTAGTTTTCCTCGTCGCCAATTATGTAATGTCCCCAGGATGCAGTATCACTCCTTGAAGTTCATTAACAAAGGTTTATTGCAAGCGAAAACCAAAATCATTCAGCAGGCAGCAGCAATCACACCAAACATCTCCATTGCCAGCAGCGCGTTCACTAAGCTCCGCCCTTCCGGATCCGGATGTATATTTTTAAAACTTCAAATATCACATTAAAGAAAATTAACACAATTAATTTGCAACAATATCTCACGGTTTCGCCACCACACCACACTCACCACCTCTGAGGAAAAGAACTCGTTTGCTCTCAAAACGTCAGGTGATGTTTTTTTTTTTAATGCAGAAGGCTCCAGGCACGGACTATGTAGTCCATCGTGGCCAGTCTTAATAAATAATTTTTTAAGATGAATATATATATTCGGTAGAGGAACTAAATATCCATAAACAACAAGAAGCGACACATTTGAAGCGTGAAGCATGCCGGGATACGTTGAAGCCACACCTCTCGTTCATTGTGTGTTTGTTTACGTTGCAATAAACGATTGCATGTTTAAAAGTTAAGGTGTACTTTTTTTCTAAACGGCCAAGATGAAATTATCAACCCGTATTTGTTTAATTACGCGAAGAGAACGTGATCAGAATACGTTCAAACCGTGGAAATGCTCGTCTGAGCTTAAACTGCAAGTTGTTCCAAGCTTTTGATCTGTCAAAGTGAATGAAAATGATGACGTTGTTCAAAGATATCCCTTCGAGGGAATTCCCAGCAAACCGGAAAATGAAGTAAACGCGGAAAGGCTCGACGGGACGACCAACAGTTGGAAGTTGAGTTGTGTCGGTCTGGGGAAAACACAATTGCTGTTGGGATCCATCGGTGTTTCCTAAGACGTCGTCGTTTAGTCGATATAATAATACCACATGAGGCTGAAGAGGATGCCGACCACCCCGAGCAGAACGCCGACCACCCCGAGCAGGACGCCGACCACGCCGAGCAGGACGCCGACCACCCCGAGCAGGACGCCGACCACCCCGAGCAGGACGCCGACCACCCCGAGGAGGACGCCGACCACCCCGAGGAGGACGCCGACCACCCCGAGGAGGACGCCGACCATCCCGAGGAGGACGCCGCCCACCCCGAGGAGGACGCCGACCACCCCGAGCAGGACGCCGACCACCCCGAGGAGGACGCCGACCACCCCGAGGAGGACGCCGACCACCACGAGGAAGACGCCGACCACCACAAGGAGGACACCGATCACCCCGAGGAGGACGCCGACCACCCCGAGCAGGACGCCGACCACCCCGAGCAGGACGCCGACCACCCCGAGGAGGACGCCGACCACCCCGAGGAGGACGCCGACCACCCCAAAGAGGACGCCGACCACCCCGAGGAGGATGCCGACCACCCCGAGGAGGACGCCGACCACCCCGAGGAGGACGCCGACCACCCCGAGGAGGACACAGACCACCCCGAGGACGACGCAGACCACCCCGAGGACGATGCCGACCCCCTGGGAGCAGCCTGCACGTCTAGCTTACGGAGCTGTTCGGAGCTGCTTGCTCATCGGGCTTACGGTGCTGTTTGGAGCTGCCTGCGCGTCGAGCTTACGGAGCTGTTCGGAGATGCCTGGTTGTTGAGCTTACGGAGCAGTTTGGAGCTGCCTGCTCGTCGAGCTTATGGAGCTGTTTGGAGCTGCCTGCTCGTCGAGATTACAGAACTGTTCGGAGCTGCTTGATCATCGAGCTGTTGGAAGCTGCCTGGTCGTTGAGCTGATGGAGCTGTTCGCAGCTGTTCGGAGCTGCTTGGTCATTGAGCTTATGGAGCTGTTCGGAGCTGCTTGGTCTTTGAGCTTACGGAGCTGTTCGGAGCTGCCTGGTCGTCTAGCTTACGGAGCTGCTCAGATCTGCCTGCTCATCAAGCTTACGGAGCCGTTCGGAGATGCCGGGTTGTTGAGCTTACGGAGCTGTTCGGAGCTGCCTGCTCGTCGAGCTTACGGAGCTGTTCGGAGCTGCCTGCTCATGGAGCTTACGAATCTGACTGCTTGTCGAGCTTATGGAGCTGTTCAAAGTGCCTGCTTGTCGAGCTTACAGAGCTGTTCAGAGCTGCCTGCTCATCGAGCTTATGGAGCTGTTCAGAGCTGCATGATCGTCGAGCTTATGGAGCTGTTCGGAGCTGCATGGTCATCGAGCTTATGGAGCTGCCTGCTCGTCGAGCTTACGGGGCTGCCTGCTCATTGAGGTTACCGAGCTGTTTGGTCATCGAGCTTACGGAGCTGCTTGGTCATCGAGCTTTCGGAGCTGTTCGGAGCTGCCTAATCTAGCTTACCGAGCTTTTCGGAGCTGCCTGGTCGTCGAGCTTATGAAGCTGTTCGGAGCTGCCTGGTCGTCGAGATTACGGAGCTGTTCAGAGCTGCCTGCTCATCAAGCTTACGGAGCTGACTGTTCGTCGAACTTGCCGAGCTGTTCGAAGCTGCCTGGTCGTTGAGCTGATGGAGCTGTTCGGAGCTGCTTGGTCATTGAGGTTTCGGAGCTGTTCGGAGCTGCCTGGTCGTCAAGCTTACGGAGCTGCCTGCTTGTCGAGCTTACGGAACTGTTTGGAGCTGCCTGGGTGTCGAGCTGACGGAGCTGTTCGGAGCTGCTTGGTCATCGAGCTTACGGAGCTGTTCGGAGCTGCCTGCTCGTCGAGCTTACCGAGCTGTTCGGAGCTGCCTGGTCATTGAGCTGATGGAGCTTTTTCGGAGCTGCTTGGTCATTGAGCTTACGGAGCTGTTCGGAGCTGACTGGTCATCAAGCTGACGAAGCTGTTCGGAGCTGCCTGCCCGTCGAGCTTACCGAGCTGTTCGGAGCTGCCTGGTCATTGAGCTGATGGGGCTGTATGGAGCTGCTTGGTCATTGAGCTTACAGAGCTGTTTGGAGCTGCCTGCTCGTCTAGCTTACTGAGCTGTTCGGAGCTGCCTGGTCATTGAGCTGATGGAGCTGCTTGGTCATTGAGCTTACGGAGCTGCCTGGTTGTCAAGCTTACGAAGCTGTTCGGAGCTGCCTCCTCGTCGAGCTTACCGAGCTGTTCAGAGCTGCCTGGTCATTGAGCTGATGGAGCTGTTTGGAGCTGCTCGGAGCTGCCGGCTTGTCGAGCTTACGGAGCCATTCGGAGATGCCTGCCGGTCGAGCTTACAGAGCTGCCTGCTCATCGAGCTTACGGAGATGCCTGCTTGTCGAGCTTACGGAGCTGTTTAGAGCTGCCTGGTTGTTGGGCTTACGGATCTGTTCGGAGCTGCTTGCTCGTCGAGCTTACGGAGCTGTTCAGAGCTGCCTGCTCATCGAGCTTACGAAGCTGACTGCATGTCGAGCTTATGGAGCTGTTCAGAGCTGCCTGCTTGTCGAGCTTACGGAGCTGTTCAGAGCTGCCTGCTCATCGAGCTTATGGAGCTGTTCAGTGCTGCATGATCGTCGAGCTTATGGATCTGTTCGGAGCTGCCTGATCATCGAGCTTACGGAGCTGCCTGCTCGTCGAGCTTACGGGGCTGCCGGCTTATTGATGTTACCGAGCTGTTTGGTCATCGAGCTTACGGAGCTGCTTGGTCATCGAGCTTTCGGAGCTGCCTAATCGAGCTTACCGAGCTGTTCGGGACTGCCTGGTCGTCGAGCTTATGAAGCTGTTCGGAGCTGCCTGGTCGTCGAGATTACGGAGCTGTTCGGAGCTGCCTGCTCGTCGAGCTTACGGAGCTGTTCAGAGCTGCCTGCTCATCAAGCTTACGGGGCTGCCTGTTCGTCGAACTTGCCGGGGTGTTCGGAGCTGCCTGAGCATCGAGCTTACGGTGCTGCCTGCTCGTTGAGCTTACGGAGATGTTCGGAGCATCGAGAGTTTAAATACCTGTTGCTCGTTGGTATAAAGCACATTGCTGCTTTGCATTGCAGGAAAATATTCATCTCTGCAAGTTCAGAGGGATATCACGTAGTTTTTTGGGTGCTGTCCTCGAACTTCAAATCATTAATCTCTCACTTACCTTGTCATTTTCTGTTCAATATTTTCTTTCCTTTTCCAGACCTTTGATGCGTTTTATTAACAATTTATGTTCTTTTCGAGCTTTCATTAGCGAGTCTTGCAGTTTTTGAGTCTCTTCAAAAATCAAACTGGACTTGCAATTCTGAAGAACCCAACTCACACTTTCCACAGTCACAGATTTCTCATCAATTTCCTCACTGCCTGTCGTGGCATGGTTAAACGCTGTCGCATCCCAAATGATTGTCCAGTTTCCTCGTCATCTGACCCATATTATTCCTTCTTCGTTTGCACCTCCAAAGTGGATCCATGTTCAGATTTTGAGCCAGAATTTACTCCTCTAAATTGTTGTGAACATGCTCGATCATCTCTCGTTTTGAATGCTCCATCGGCTTCTCTGTTCTGCTGTCGTTGAGGCTGTGGAGTTGACCCATTCAAATTTCCATTGGTCACGAACTCGCTGCGGACACGATTCGGTTCCCCTTCGTGACCCGGCTAGACTGGCGGACGACGCAAATCTTCTAGAACCAAAGGCGAGGCTCCCTCATTGCATCGATCTGGCACCACCATGTGCCACTGATTCTCACCAATCTGGACAAAACAGAGCGAAGCCCTCTAATCAATTTTTTTGAGAACTTGCAATTCCCATATTAATGGCAAAGTATCCTGTCGGGATAAACAACCCATTGGTTTTGGTGCTGCCACATCAAATTTCAAGATGATCATTTGCAGTTTCAGAATGAGAGAATGTACAATGATGCTGCAAGACTTTCATTCCAGAAGCAACACTACACTTATACTACCCACGAAAGTTTGCATTTCCAACACAACATATTTTTTTCTCCCTTTTGTGCTACATTATCTGCGTCCAAACAGCAGTATTTCTCCAATAGTGTTAAACACTTGGCTGGTGTTACCTGTAGACCATCTTAATGCAAGGTTTACCGATGCAAGAAAATCAGATTGCAAATCCTCGCCAGGACTTTTGTTTGCTGGTGTGTTGTGTAGACGATGCTTAGATGACATGCTTTTATATTCATGCAACAAACAAAGAAAATTTTGCTTTGATTGTAGTTTCACGTTCCAATCATGTATGTATTTTATATAAGTACACATTTTACTGACGTGACCTATTTTATAGTACGTACTTTATAGACATACTCACATTGTAATGGTACGTACTTGATAGAGGTACTAAGTTGGAAAAAAAACTTTAAAAACTAGAAAGCATCTGAAAATGCAAAGTTCGTCCGCGTCATTCAATTATTTGGCAACGATCCAGCCATTCTTCAATATATATTTTATTATAATTGAGCAAACGTACATATACATGGTTATGTTTGTTTATGAGCGACAAAACGTCTTCTTCTTCTTCTTCAAATAAAATTAACACCCAAAACACAGTCCGTGAACTCTTAATTACGTCCCAATTACGTCCACAAAGTCCCCAAAGTACCTCAAACATCCGGGGCCTTCGTTCAAACTTAACCGATCTCTCCATACAGGTTGCTTCTGTCAAACCAGACGTGATCTGCTTAACAGAAACTTTCCTCCTTTATGATGTCTCTGATTCCATAGTATCTCTCCCGGGCTACTCCCTCCTCCGGTATGATAGACCTGAGCCTCGTCCTGGAGGCGGGGTTGCTATCTTTATCAAAAACTCTCTTCCTCACTCGCCCTGCACTGCACTCTCTCCACCTCACCCCCAGGAATACCTCTGGCTACGGCTTCCCCTTCGCTCCCACCTCTTGTTCATATGTGTGTTGTACCGTCCACCAAACAGTGATGACTCCATCTACATCTCGCTGTCTGATGATATGGACCAACTTCTATCTAGTCATCCCAACTCTCTCTTCCTCATATGTGGTGATTTCAACTGTCATCATGCCAGTTGGCTGGGTGTGGGTACCTCTCTCACCAGCCATGGCTCCTCAGCAAAGGACTTCTGCGACTCACTGGGACTGACACAATCTGTCAATTTCCCGACCCGGATCTCAGTCAACGGAACATCTTCTCTTCTGGACTTGGTTATGACTAACTTCCCTGAAAATGTCTGCTGCTCTTCTTCTGCTCCGATCGGAACATCTGATCATGTCCTTGTTAAAGTGGACATCTCTCTGACCATCCTCAGGGAGCCTGCTCAGCGTCGACGAGTCTGGCATTTCACTCAGGCCAACTGGCACGGTCTTCAAGCAGCCATCAATCATCTGGACTGGTCTCCCATCTCTACCACCTCTGACATCAACTCATCCTGGGAATTCTTCCAAAGTAAATTGCTCTCTCTCATGCACAGATTTATCCCATCTCGTCTTCAGTTGTCATACCCTTCCTCCCGTCCATGGTACACGGAATCTTGTGGTGAGGCTGTTGCCCAGAAACAACTTGCCTTCGTCTCCTGGAAAGCAAATCCAACGGAAGGAAATCTCATTTCCTTTCACAAAGCCCGAAACAAGTGTGTGTCCACCCTCAGGAGAGCCAGGAAACAATATCTCTCCGTTCTCAAGACCGAACTCTCTTATCTGTCTCCCTCTTCCAAATCCTGGTGGCGTCTGGTCAAATCCGTTTCTGGTGTTTGTTCCCCCTCCATCCCCTCCCTTACCTCAAACGGCTACACAGCTGACTCCGCACGTGAAAAAGCTGAATGCCTCAACTCTGTGTTTGCCTCTAAATCTTGTGTCCCAAACCCATCCCTCTCTGTACCCACCATACCCAGTCGTACCCTGCTGCTCCTGGACTCCGTGTCCTTTCCTCCTGACAAGGTGGAAAAGTTTCTGTCAACCCTCGACTCTGATTCTGCAACTGGACCCGACGGCATCAGCCCACGGGTCCTAAAATCCTGCTCTGCTGCTCTATCTCACCCTCTCTCTGTTCTCTTCACCCTCTCTTTTGCTCAAGGTCAACTGCCATCTGCTTGGAAATCAGCCAACATCACCGCTTTGCACAAAAAAGGTGCAAAAACAGATCCTAGCAACTACAGACCAATCAGCCTTCTCCCAATTATCAGCAAAGTCATGGAATCCATCATTGCTTCTGATATGAAATCTTTCCTCTTCTCCAATGGCTTGATCTCTGATCATCAATTTGGTTTCAGACCAGGTCACTCTACTCTGGACATGCTGCTTCTGCTGTCTCAACAATGGATGGAGGTCCTCAATGCCAAACAGGAAATTAGAGCTGTCTCCCTCGACATATCACGTGCCTTCGACACGGTCTGGCACCCCGCTCTGCTCACCAAACTCTCCTCCTTTGGTATCCATGGAAATCTCCACGCATGGCTGGCGGACTTCCTCTCTAGTCGTCGTCAACGTGTGGCCCTGAATGGGTTTCTCTCATCTCCTCTTCCTGTTCAGGCTGGAGTTCCCCAAGGCAGTGTTCTGGGCCCCGTGCTTTTTCTGGTCTTCATCAATGATCTCTCTGACTCTCTCGAAAATCCTCTCTATCTCTTTGCTGATGACTCCACTCTCTGCCGCTCCATTCCTCTTCCCTCAGATCGGCAGTCTGCTGCCTCCTCACTCTCTGAAGACCTGGACAAAATCACAGACTGGTCAAACAAGTGGAACATGTCTTTCAATCCTGACAAATCTCACACTCTTACTATGTCTCTCCGAAAAGATCGACTGGACAACCCTCCCATCTACTTTCTCAACAATCCTCTCCAAGAAGTTCTGTCGCTCAAGATTTTGGGTCTCACTATCTGCCATGATCTTTCTTGGGAAAACCACATTTCCAAGCTGGCCTCCAAAGCCAGTCGCCGACTGGGCATCCTCCGTCGTGCGAAGTCCTTCCTCGGCACACCTGAGCTCCTCACCACATACAAGGCTTTCATCCGCAGCTCAATGGAATACTGTTCTCCCCTATGGGCCGGTGCTCCTGCCTCACACCTAGCTCGGCTTCACGCTGTTGAAACCAAAGCTTTCAGAATTATTGGAATCTCCCGCGATGAAGCTATCTCTGAGGGCCTTTCACTCACTCACCGCAGGCAGGTAGGTGGTCTTTCTGTCTTCTACCGACTCCTCTCCGGCCTTGCACCCCCAGCTCTCTCTGTGCTCTGTCCCCCAAATATTCCTACAGGTCGCACAAGATCTGCCAGCAACCCTCTGATGGTTAAACTGCCGAAATCTCGGCTCTCCGCTCACCTTCACTCTTTCATTCCTCTTTTCTCCCGCCTCTGGAACAAACTCCCTCACTCCCTTCAATCCCACTCCTCCCTCCAGGTCTTTAAAACAGCTGTTCACCACCATCTCTTATCTTCCCCCATCCAAAACCTTGATCTTTTCTACCCCCGCTAATTCACCCCAGATCCACCTTGTTTGAAATTCCAACTTCTTTCCTGGAAGTCCTGGCAGTGTCCATATGTTTTATACCTCTCCCACTGCCCCCTTCCCACGCCCCCCCCCTCCCCCCAAAGCCCTCGCCCTCTCTCAGATCTCTCGATGTCTCCATGTCTCTCGGTCCCTGCTCTCAAATGTTGTGTTTGTGTCCTTCCCCCTCTCTCCCCATCTTGTCTACCGCTCCCTATGTTATATGTTTTATGTGTCGGTTTGTCTTTCTGTGTGATTAATGTTCGCTCTTTCACGAGCCTCGATATTGTATACAAAAAAAAAAAAAAAAAAAAAAAAAAGACCCTTAAGGCCACCAAGACCCCTGAAGACCGAAAATACCCTGAAGACCCAAAATGCCTCGAAGACCCAAAACACCCCGAAGACCCAAACCACCCCAAAGACCCAAAATACCCTTAGAGGCCCAGAGGACCCAAAAGACCCGGAAGACCCAAATGGCCCTGAAGACCCAAAACACCCCGAAGACGAGTCACTTAAAGAATTTAATAATTCTCATATCCGTATCCATAATCAGATCTTCACCAAAATCGAATCGATTCTTCCTTGTCAAACACACAACATCTCCACAAAGTTTCGTCCAATTCCGTCAATAACTTTTTGAGATATCCTGCTATGTATCGTTTTTGGCCCTGTATTGTCAATGGTGAAGAATCACTTAAAAATTCTACCAGCCGGATCCGGATCTGGATCTTCACCAAAATTGAATCGATTCTTCCTTGTCAAACACACAATCTGTCCGCCTAGATTCGTCCAAATCCATCCATAACTTTTCGAGATATCCTGCTATATGTTGGTTTTGGCCCTATCTCCCAATGGTGAAGAATCAGTTTAAAAAATTCTAGTAGCCGGATCCGAAACCGGATCTTCACCAAAATCTAATAATTTCGTCCGTGTCACATACGCTACATTTCTGCCAAATTTCGTCCGAATCAGTCCACAACCTTTTGAGATATCTTATTCACAGACAAATGGACAAACAGACAAACAGACTATCCACCTTTGGTGGCGGAGGTAATAAATAATGAAAGGGTCGGAGGAGAACACAGAAGACTTGCCTTTTCAAGCTATTTTATTATAAAAGTAGTAAAATTCACAATATGTACAACCCCTCCCCCCTCCCCCTCCAACATGTGCAACCCATATTCATCAAACAAAACCAACTTTACATGTAAGTGTATGCTCTATATACATTTACACAAAACACCATCAGTGCTCCATAGATCTTAAAACACATGACGACTAACCATGTTCCCGTGATTTGCATGTTCTAATGCAGACATATACAGTGCATTCAGAAAGTATTCAGACCCCTTCACATTTTCCACATTTTGTTATGTTGCAGCCTTATGCTGAAATCGTTTAAATTCATTTTTTCCCTCATCAATCTACACTCAATACCCCATAATGACAAAGAGAAAACAGGATTTTAGAAAGTTTTGCAAATTTATTAAAAAGAAAAAACTGAAATATCACATTGACATAAGTATTGACATTGACATAAGGATCCACTTTGACCCCGGTAATCCCCCTTAAACCCAGATTTCTTTTTAATGCCGTGATCAAACTTTAGTCACAACACAACAAATATCATTTGTGCCAAGTTTGGTCACAATCCCATCAGCGGTTTCGAAGAAGAAGTTGCAAGTGTTTATGGACTGACGGACAAACGGACTGACGGACGGACGGATTTATGGACGGATGACGCGCCATCGCATAAGCTCCCCCGAACTTCTTTCCAGGTATGCTAATAAAAAAAAACATTTTGCATCATATCTTTGTTTATCAGACACAGAGAACAAACAAAAACTCGAACTCGCCATCACAAATCTCCAGGCGTCCCACCTATAGCAAAGTTAAAGCAAAGTTAAAGATGACAAAAAAGTTCCACTAGGAATGACCCAATATCAAATTTTGAGCTAAAGATTTCCCCCATTTTGACCCCTGTGACCCCAAGTCCCACCCCCTGGGGCATGAACCGGGGATCAAATCCAAAATAAATCATTAAATATTCCATCCGTCTCCAAATGTTGATTGAGCATACAAAGTTTCATTTTAAAATGTGCCCGTCATTGCATTGTTTGGCCTTTGACCTCTTGATCCTGCCCCAGGGGGTGGAGCCAAAAACAACACTGCTCTTGCACCTTCTTGCCATTTGGTGATCATAACTACTAAGTTTGGTGAATTTATGCCCAATCGTTTTGGAGGAGATCGCGTGACGGACAGACAGACAGAGCCAATTATAATATCCCCCCCCCCCCCCCCAGTTTTTTTTCAAGAAGCATGTGGATATAAGCAACAACCAAGTTTTATACAAGCAATGATGGTTCCGACTAATAAATAAATAATAAATGATTGCACTAATAAATAAATAAATAAATCTGGTTGATAAGTGCGCGCACTAGTAGGAATTAATCAAATCTTACAGAGTCGTCCAAATAGCGAATGAGGTTGTTGTATACATCTAACACTGATGCACATACGGATGGTACAATAATAGTTTACAACCGAAATAAATTGAAAAAGGAAGATTTTAATATGTACTTCAACAAAGTATTTAATGAAATGTATCTTCATTCAAATCAAATTACCATGCAAAATGTGGCATTTGAAAGCCAGGTGAGATGACCTTGTTAGATAGCTAACCGTGGTGGAATCTAACAATCGCTGGAAATTTTCTTTGACAGGACGTGGTGAGGAAAAAAACCAACTAATTAATAAACAAGATTAAAAAACGAATTTTTCTAAAAAATAAATAAATTAATAAACAAGATTTAAAAAACGAATTTTTCTAAAATAAGAAAAAACACCTAATTAATAGACAAGATAAAAACTAATTTTTCTAAAAACAAAAAACCCTAATTAATAAACAAGATTTAAAAAAACATTTTTTCTAAACAAAAAACCCTAATTAATAAACAAGATTTAAAAAACTATTTTATCCAAATAAAAAACCCTAATTAATAAACAAGATTTAAAAAACTAATTTTTCTAAAATAAGAAAAAAACCTAATTAATAAACAACATAAAAAACTAATTTTTCTAAAATAAAAAAACCTAATTAATAAACAAGAGAAAAAACATTTTTCTAAAATAAGAAAACCCCTCATTAATAAACAAGATTTAAAAAACTATTTTTTCTAAATAAAAAACCCTAATTAATAAACAAGATTTAAAAAATGATTTTTCTAAATAAAATAAAAAACCTAATTAATAAACAAGATTTAAAAAAGTAATTTTCCTAAAATAAAAAACCCCCAATTAATAAACAAGATAAAAAACTAATTTTTCTAAAATAAGAAAACCCCTAATTAATAAACAAGATTTAAAAAACTATTTTTTCTAAATAAAAAACCCTAATTAATAAACTATATTAAAAAACTAATTTTTCTAAAATAAAAAACCTAATTAATAAACAAGATAAAAAACTAATTCTTCTAAAATATATATATTTAATAACCAAGATTAAAAAACTAATTTTTCTAAAATAAAAATCCCCTAATTAATAAACAAGATTAAAAAACTATTTTTTCTAAATAAAAAACCTTAATTAATAAACAAGATTTAAAAAACTAATTTTTCTAAAAAAATAAATAAAACCTAATTAATAAACAAGATTAAAAAACTAATTAATAAACAAGAAAAAAAAAAATCCAAAAATAAAAAACCCCCAATTAATAAACAAGATAAAAAACAAATTTTTCTAAAATAACAAAATCCTAATTAATAAAAAAGATTAAAAAAAACAATTTTTTCTAAATAAAAAACCCTAATTAATAAACAAGATTTAAAAAACTAATTTTTCTAAAATAAAAAACCTAATTAATAAACAAGATTTAAAAAACTAATTTTCCTAAAATAAAAACCCCCAATTAATAAACAAGATAAAAAACTAATTTTTCTAAAATAAGAAAACCCCTAATTAATAAACAAGATAAAAAAAACTATTTTTTCTAAATAAAAAACCCTAATTAATAAACAAGATAAAAAAAACTAATTTTTCTAAAATAAAAAAACCTAATTAATAAACAAGATAAAAAATTAATTCTTCTAAAATATAGATATTTAATAAACAAGATTTAAAAAACTAATTTTTCTAAAATAAAAAACCCCTAATTAATAAACAAGATTTTAAAAAATATTTTTTCAAAATAATAAACCTAATTAATAAACAAGATTAAAAAACGAATTCATAAACAAGAAAAAAAAACTGATTTTTCTAAATAAAATAAAAAACCTAATTAATAAACAAGATTTAAAAAAACTAATTTTTCTAAAAATAATTTAAATAATAAACAAGATTAAAAAAACTAATTTTTCTGAAATAAAAAACCGCTAATTAATAAACAAGATAAAAAACTAATTTTTCTAAAATAAGAAAACGCCTAATTAATAAACAAGATTAAAAAGAACTAATTTTTCTAAAAAAAACAACCTAATTAATAAACAAGATGAAAAAACTGATTTTCCTAAATTAAAAAAAAAACCTAATTAATAAACAAGATTAAAAAAAACTAATTTTTCTAAAAATAAATAAATTAATAAACAAGATTTAAAAAACTAATTTCTCTAAAAATAAATTAAATAATAAACAAGATAAAAAAAACTAATTTTTCTAAAATAAAAACCCCTAATTAATAAACAAGATAAAAAACTATTTTTTCTAAAATAAAAAACCCCCTAATTAATAAACAAGATAAAAAAACTATTTTTTCTAAATAAAAAACCCTAATTAGTAAACAAGATTTAAAAAACAAATTTTTCTAAAAAAGAAATAAAACCTAATTAATAAACAAGATTTAAAAACCTAATTTTTCAAAAAAAAAAAAACGTAATTAATAAACAAGATATAAAAAAATGATTTTTCTAAATAAAATAAAAAACCTAATTAATAAACAAGATTTAAAAAACTAATTTTTCTAAAAAAACAAAAACCTAATTAATAAACAAGATAAAAAAATGATTTTTCTAAATAAAATAAAAAACCTAATCAATAAACAAGATTAAAAAAATTAATTTTCCAAAAATAAAAAACCCCCAATTAATAAACAAGATAAGAAACTAATTTTTCTAAAATAAGAAAACCCTAATTAATAAACAAGATTTAAAAAACTTTTTTCTAAATAAAAAACCCTAATTAATAAACAAGATTTAAAAAACTAATTTTTCTCAAATAAAAAACCTAATTAATAAACAAGATAAAAAAACTATTTTTTCTCAAATAAAAAACCTAATTAATAAACAAGATAAAAAACTAATTTTTCTAAAATAAAAAACCTAATTAATAAACAAGATTAAAAAAACTATTTTTTCTAAATAAAAAACCCTAATTAATAAACAAGATTTAAAAAAACTAATTTTTTAAAATAAAAAAACCTAATTAATAAACAAGATTAAAAAAAAATTCTAAATAAAAAACCCTAATTAATAAACAAGTTTTATAAAACTAATTTTTCTAAAAAATAAATAAAACCTAATTAATAAACTAGATTAAAAAAACTAATTTTTGACAATAAGAAGGAACTGTTCTCATTCCTCAGCACAGAAGTTGTCAACATTCTAACAGAGAAGCAAGTAATCAGTACGATGAATGAGGATGTTGTTTGTCGCCAAGAAACACGGGAGGTTTCGCCCCTTGTACACATGAGGAAGCAGACAGCCGTATGATGCTTCATGTTGCTGATGCAGCGAAACAACACAACACTGTTCTCATCCGTACTGTGGACAGTGATGTAGTTGTTCTGTCAGTGTATGTATTTCAAAAGCTGCAAGTGACACTGGATGCTCTATGGGTGGCGTTCGGCACAGGCAATCATATTCTAAACACCATGTTGATGAGCTCAGGATCGACCTATTCACACGGAAAGGCGTGAGCACGTGAGCAACATTCCACCGACCAAGGGTGCTCTACTTCAGCACACTAGACGAGCAGTATACCAGGCCGGTCACATCTGGAGTCAGGTGCTTGAAGAAAAGGCTACGCCTCCACAACCGGACGGCTGGGGATGGACTCGTAGTGGTGATGGAAACTGGGATGTTCTTTGGAGCAGTCTTCCTGAAGCCAGCAGAGTTTGCAGAGAACTTATTCGATGCGGTTGTACCAAAGGCTGTCGAACAAACTGCAAATGCACAAAAGCAGCTCTGCCGTGTACAGCTTTGTGTGAATGTGGGGGTTCTTGCCATGATTAGTTCATGTGATTTCTGGCATTTCACATTTGATGGTAAGCCTAACTGACTCATGGCACATTGGTATCTACAACAATAAGTAACTCGGCTTCGTATTCGTTTTGACTGTTATTTTTTTTTATAGCACTATAAGTTTAATTTACAGTACAGGTATCTTATATTTCATCAATACAAAATAAAGCAATACAAAGGCCACCAAATGTTGTGTCTCTGCAAACTGGAAAAGGGCACTTATGTTCCAAAAGTAGTGCAAGACGTGATCACACATACTCATTATTGCCTTATTTGAATTCTATGACCCCAAAAACCTATACATAGGCACCAGAATTAAGATTCTAGGCCTCTTGGTTGTTGACTTATATGGTATTTTAGTATTAGATGGTGGCCATTTTGAAAAATGGCCGCCACAGCCGTCATAGGCCAAAACTGGGATGGCACTATATCTATTTTTTCTTGTAATGGCCTACTGATGATATGAACCAAGTTTGATGCTTTTATCAAAAAGTGCACGATTCTTCCCCCGATCCACTCTACCATAAGAGAAATTGTAATATGCTCTGCCACAACCACTAGGTGGCGCTACACAGTACACATTTACATAGAGAATTTATGCCCCCCTGACTCCTCACACACCCAAGTGAGGCCGCAGCCACATAGCCAATGTTATCCCCCACACAAAGTTGTAATTGTACCCCGAGTTTGGAGTTTGTAACTTAAAAGATGCGGCCTTGCATAAGGAACAGAGGCAGACAGACAATGGCGTTTATATATACGAGCAACGGTACCCGCCTTATGGGCGGGGCTTCAATTGGGAAGCCCAAATGAAAAGGAAAAATATCAGAAATTGAAGGCTTTTAAATTTTAAATGATTCATAAAACATCCGTTCAATCATATCACATGCAAATCATCAAAATGTAAACAGTACATGGCGGCCATTTTGAAAAAAGATTGAATTCTGCAAAACGGAAGCGGCCGCTACACGTCTTTCTCAGTCGCACGTTTATGTGTGAAGAGTGCACGCCGAATCTGTAACACGGAAGCGGCCGCTACACCTGTTTCTCAGTCGCTTTGCACATGCTGCCATGTTACTTCGGAGCCGCACGTTTATATAGGAAGAGTTTGTCAGGAGTCGATCTACTCTCTCCTGGTACGTAGAATAAACAGTATTTGTAGAATTTCAACAAAAGCCACATCACTGTTAATATCGGTAAATATTATTCCATCGTGTTTGGAAAAACTGGAAAATTGGAAAAACAATATAGCCTATTTTACTCCCAGTGGTCCCAGGAATACCCACCCAAAATATCGTTGCGATCCGTTGAGCCGTTCTTGCGGTGCCTTCGAACGGACGGACGGACATTTGGTGAATTATAGTAAAGATACACACACACATACTTATATATATATAATTATATAAATATATATATATAGCTGGGCCAAAAACTGATATAGCATGATATGTCAAAAACGTTATGGACGGATTCAGACAAAACTTGGTGGATGAGTTGGTTAGGTGACGAGGACAAACCGATTTGATTGTGGTTCAGGTCCGAATCCAGATCTGGCCTATCAGTGGGATACAAAACGTAAACTGTTCAACCTGGTAAAGGTTTCCTCTCTACCAAATGCCGTTCAAGTTCTGATTGTTTTCAAAGGCCGAGATTGAAAGGTCCAAGAAGTTCACAATCGACTCCATCTCTGGTTGAGCTAGGGGATTAACTGAGATTGCGAGGATAAAACAACTCTTATATAAGAATTAATCCAGGTAAACTCAGTTTTTTTTTTTTCGAACGTTCAGCATAACGAATTAAAATTGTTGTAGGATCCTGGCATTTGCAGTTGTAAAGTGTTTATCAGTTTGAAGTATCCATGTTTTGGGTGCTCACACCACGTGTCAGTTGTCTTTCAAGGTGATCAGGGTTATCGCCACAAGGCGCTACCTCCTTTCTGGATTGCAAGGTTAGATCTCCTATGACAAGACTGCTCAACTGATGCTATCTCAGGCTATCTTACACCTCGGTGTTTATATGAAAATAGCATGAAGCATGCCGCACGGCCCACCGGTGCAATGTTATGTAAACAGGAAATCACACTCTCAACAAAGCTGGGCCTGTTAAACGGAGCCAGCAAACAAGGATTCTGCCTTTACGTCCAGGTACCGTCCCTTCGGGCTTAAACCGCAAGGAGATTGTACATTTCCAGTGTCAGTTTTTTTGGCATTAATGTTAGCTTTTTTATGAGCCTCGATTTTGTATACAATATATATATATATATATAACTGCAACATGGCCATATTTAACAACACTCAACGTCATTGCCAATCAAGGAGTTTTACCATCAATATTCTGTCTTACGAGAGATGTTTGTCTGTCTGTGTTTCTGTGTGTCGCCACTTTTCTCAGGAATACACAAACATATCTTTGTCAAACTTTCAGAGGTTCAGCAGTGAGTGTCGGTAAGTGTTTTAGGCAAAAAAGTTATTTTTAAATTTAGAAGAAAAAAAATTGGACTTTTTTTGATAAAATCCTCAATTTTCATCCGATTGACTTGAAATTTGAAGAGGACTTGCACATCTGATCACTGAATTCACCCACCAAGTATATTTGAGGTCAACATAGGCCAAAAGGTCAACATAGGCCAAATTTCTAAAATCCTGAATTTTCATCCGATTGACTTGAAATTTGAAGAGAACTTGCATCTCTGGTCACTGAATTCAACCACCAAATATTTTTGAGGTCAACTTAGGCCAAAAGGTCAACATAGGCCAAAAGGCCAAATTTCTAAAATCCTCAATTTTCATCCAATTGACTTGAAATTTGAAGATGACTTGCATATCTGGTCACTGAATTCAACCACCAAGTATTTTTGAGGTCAACATAGGCCAAAAGGTCAACATAGGCCAAAAGGCCAACATAGGCCAAATTTCTAAAATCCTCAATTTTAATCCAATTGACTTGAAATTTGAAGATGACTTGCATATCTGGTCACTGAATTCAACCACAAATCATATTTTAGGTAAACATAGGCCAAAAGGTCAACATAGGCCGAATTTCTAAAATCACCAATTTTCATTTGATTGACTTGAAATTCGAAGAGGATTTACATATACAGTCACGTGAAAAAGTAAGTACACCCCATGTAAAGTTTTGACTTTTTCAACATATTTCAACATACAGCTATTTGATCTTCATTTCAACAATATTGATAGATAAAGGTGATATAATATAACAAATATCATGAAACATTTACATTTTGTAGTCCATTGTATAATTTAAATAAACATAAATGCAAATTTTGCATGTGGAAAAAGTAAGTACACCCTTGCCTCTAATAGGTGGTATTGCCCCCTTTGGCAGAAACAACCTCAAGTAGGCGTTTCTTATAACTGTCTACCAGTCTCTGACATCGACTGGGAGAAATTTTTGCCCACTCCTCCATTCAGAATTATTTCAGCTGTGCGATGTTTATTTTTTGTTTGTTTTTGTTTTTGTTTTTTTTTGTATACAAGATCGAGGCTCGTGAAAGAGCGAACATTAATCACACAGAAAGACAAACAGACACACAAAACAAATAACATCGGGAGCGGTAGACAAGATGGGGAGAGAGGGGGAAGGACACAAACACAACATTTGAGAGCAGGGACCGAGAGACATGGAGACATCGAGAGAACTGTGGGAGGGAGAGGGCTTTGGGGGGAAGGCATGGGAAGGGGGGGGGGGGGTGGGAGAGGTATAAAACATATGGACACTGCCAAGACTTCCAGGAAAGAAGTTGGAATTTCAAACAAGGTGGATCTGGGGTGAATTAGTGGGGGTAGAAAAGATCAAGGTTTTGGATGGGGGAAGATAAGAGATGGTGGTGAACAGCTGTTTTGAAGACCTGGAGGGAGGAGTGTGATTGAAGTGAGTGTGGGAGTTTGTTCCAGAGGCGGGAGAAAAGAGGAATGAAAGAGTGAAGGTGAGCAGAGAGCCGAGATTTCGGCAGTTTAACCATCAGAGGGTGGCTGGCAGATCTTGTGCGACCTGTAGGAATATTTGGGGGACAGAGCACAGAGAGAGCTGGGGGAGCAAGGCCGGAGAGGAGTCGGTAGAAGACAGAAAGACCACCTACCTGCCTGCGGTGAGTGAGTGAAAGGCCCTCAGAGATAGCTTCATCGCAGGAGATTCCAATGATTCTGAAAGCTTTGGATTCAACAGCGTGAAGCCGAGCCAGGTGTGAGGCAGGAGCACCAGCCCATAGGGGAGAACAGTATTCCATTGAGCTGCGGATGAAAGCCTTGTATGTGGTGAGGAGCTCAGGTGTGCCTAGGAAGGACTTCGCACGACGGAGGATGCCCAGTCGGCGACTGGCTTTGGAGGCCAGCTTGGAAATGTGGTTTTCCCAAGAAAGATCATGGCAGATGGTGAGACCCAAAAGCTTGAGCGACAGAACTTCTTGGAGAGGATTGTTGAGAAAGTAGATGGGAGGGTTGTCCAGTCGATCTTTTCGGAGAGACATAGTAAGAGTGTGAGATTTGTCAGGATTGAAAGACATGTTCCACATGTTTGACCAGTCTGTGATTTTGTCCAGGTATTCAGAGAGTGAGGAGGCTGCAGACTGCCGATCTGAGGGAAGAGGAATGGAGCGGCAGAGAGTGGCGTCATCAGCAAAGAGATACAGAGGATTTTCCAGAGAGTCGGAGAGATCATTGATAAAGACCAGAAAAAGCACAGGGCCCAGCACACTGCCTTGGGGAAGTTTGAGGGGTTTCTTGAATGCACAGCTCGTTTAAAATCCCCCCACAACATCTCGATGGGATTTAGATCCGGGCTTTGACATGGCCATTCCAGAACCCTCCATTTCTTTCTTTTCAGCCATTCCTTGGTGGATTTACTGGTATGTTTCGGGTCATTGTCATGTTGCAAGGTCCACTTTCGGTTGAGCTTCAACTTTCCGACAGATGGCCACACATTATCCTCAAGCGCCCTTTGGTACAATGAAGAATTCATAGGGGATTCTATGATGGTGAGCTGCCCAGGCCCTGATGCAGCAAAGCTGCCCCAAACCATAATATTTCCACCAACATGCTTGACAGCTGGTATCAGGTTCTTGTGGTCAAATGCTGTCTTTGGTTTTCGCCAAACATGTCTTCTGGTACTGTGGCCAAATAGCTCTACCTTTGACTCATCTGTCCAGAGCACATTGTTCCAGAAGTGCTGGTCTTTGCCTAGGTGTTCATTGGCAAACTTTATTCTTGCCCTGATGTTCTTTCTGGACAGCAAAGGTTTCCGCCTGGCACACCTCCCATGTAGATCAAATTCGTGCAGCCTCTTTCTAATGGTAGACTAGTGCACTTTGACATCAACAGTGGCAAGAGCTACCTGTTGGTCCCGTGATGACATTCTGGGGTTCTTAGAGACTTCTTTCAGCATCTTGAGGTCTGCTCTCGGGCTGAACTTGGTGGGGCGGCCTGGCCTGAACAAGTTGGCAGTTGTTTGGAATCTTCTCCACTTGTAGATGATCTTCCGGACAATCGAATGATTGATTTCAAATTGTTTGGAGATCTTTTTAAATCCATTCGCAGACTCGTAGGCATCTATAACCTTCTTTCTGAAGGCCTCAGAGAGCTCTTTTGATCTAGGCATGGTGACGCCGCACACTTCAACAACAAAGAGCAAACCAAACTAAATGTCTGAGGTTTAAATAAGACAGGTTCCTCCAAGATCCTCTCTAACGATGTTCTAATCATTTGCACCTGAGCTGGTGCACCTGATTCTAATTTTAGGTATTTGAAGTAGTGATAAATGTAGGGGTGTACTTACTTTTTCCACGGGCGAAATTTGCATTTATGTTTATTTAAATTATACCATGGACTACAAAATGTAAATGTTTCATGATATTTGTTATATTATATCACCTTTATCTATCAATATTGTTGAAATGAGGATCAAATAGCTGTATGTTGAAATATGTTGAAAAAGTCAAAACTTTACATGGGGTGTACTTACTTTTTCATGTGACTGTATGGTCACTGAATTCAACCACCAACTATTCTTGAGGTCAACATGGGCCAAAAGTTCAACATAGGCCAAGTTTTTAAAATCCTCAATTTTCATCCGATTGAGTTGAAAATTGAACAGCAGTTGCACATTGAGTCACTAAATAGGGAAACTAACTATTTTCGAGGTCAAAAGGTCAACCTTCCAAAATCATCATTTTTCATCTGAAAAATCGTCACTTTTCTTCCTGTTGACCCGAGCTTTGATCAAGATTGTCAATTATAATCTTGATGAAATGCACAATTTGCTGTATCAATGGAATTTTTTTTTCTTGGGGGCGGGGGGCGGATTTTGCAAGTATCGTGCTCCGCATGACGTCTTCTTGTTGTTTTTTTTTGTTTTTTTTGTCATTAATGTTAGCTATTACACGAGCCTCGATCTTGTATAAAAAATAAAAATAAAAAAAATAAATAAAAGGTAGAGCATGAACAATTCCCCTCGTTTGGTATCCATGGGGAGGATGAAATTCCTCCTCAGTAGTTTCAGAGAAGAGAGGAATTACCTATTTTAGGGGGTTAAACCCCCCACAACCCACTTAAACCCCAACCTATATGCCGTGAACAAACTTTGGTACATTATAGGTGATGAAATGTGTGGTCAAGCTTCATCAAAATCGTGTGTGTAGTTTAAAAGGAAAAGGCAAAATTCATATTTTTAAAGGGGGGAGGGGGAGTTTATAAACGCTAATGTCTCCCTCCATTCATGCCCGCCTTTGCCATATCAATCCTACTTATGGTACTGAGATGGGAAGGGGATGGGATAAAAAGGGGATGGGATAAAAAGGGGATGGGATAAAAAGGGGATGGGATAAAAAGGGGATGGGATAAAAAGGGGATGGGATAAAAAGGAGCTGGGATAAAAAGGGGATGGGATAAAAAGGGGATGGGATAAAAAGGGGATGGGATAAAAAGGGGATGGGATAAAAAGGGTATGGGATAATAAGGGGATGGGATAATAAGGGGATGGGATAAAAAGGGTATGGGATAATAAGGGGATGGGATAAAAAGGGGATGGGATAAAAAGGGTATGGGATAAAAAGGGGATGGGATAAAAAGGGGATGGGATAAAAAGGGGATGGGATAAAAAGGGGATGGGATAAAAAGGGGATGGGAAGGAACTTCGAGGCTGTGTTTTAAAAAAAAACGGCCGTCTTGTGCAGCAAAGCCGAGGACGGGCTGATGAGGGCTATTTATCCTTCCTATCACTTTGCCCTTTGACATTTTGACCCAGTTATCAATTAGTCTTCTCCATATTCTCATAATAGAAGTTTGATGAAATTTCATGACAAAAGCTCAAATTGTAAAATCCTTATGAGACAGAAACACAGACAAAGACAAAGCCACAATAGCAAGACCCCATCTCCCGCTGTGTGTAGAACGGCCTAACAAGTAACCGGAGAATAAAATTATAAGGAGACAAACCTGAGTTACAAATACTCTCTGGGGATTCTCAAGCATCTATAAATCCAGAAATGTTTTCAAAACACCCAACGTCCATCCAAAGGATGATATGTTGCGTTCTGTACCCTCGTCTTCATGCTGGCGAGAGGACATTTCCAGGATGTTTTCCTCGGCGTAGAGAGATTTAAAGTGACTTCCATTCCAAGTAGCAGAAGCACTCTGGGTATTACTCACCATATCGTGATGGAATAAAGACAGACGACAAAGGACGAGCAATTGTGCCGCCCGGCAAGACAAAATGAGAACCAAGTCAGCGTAATGGCACACAATGGCCTACTCAGGCTCCGTGGAATCATTTAATGGCGACAGGAAAGTGCTAACGGACAAAGTGGCTGGCTTAACAACTCATTCTAGGGAATGGTGTACTGTACGATAAGCCACGATGCCAGTGGAGAAACAAGAGTGTTTATTGGGATCCCGTTCGGTAGGAAATACAACCTACAAGACGAGGCACTTCACGTGCAGGTGAGTGAGTGTGCCACCTTAGATCAATCCTGCCGATCTTCATTACGTACCGATACAGAGGAATGTTCCTCTTCTTCACATTATTCGACGACATGACAGATATTTTGTAAATATAGTACAAGTATTTTCACAAGAGCAATTGATTCTGAGATTGACATCCATAACGAAGCGTTCTCACTGTCTTCGACGGCCTCCTCCTTCCTGGTCCTGCACCCTCAGCTCTTTCAGTGCTTTGCCCCCCACCCCCCCCCCCCCCCAGGTTTCTCCCCAGGTTTCTCCCCAGGTTTCTGGGAGGTTTCCCAGGTTTCCCAGTTTTCCCAGAAACCTCCCCAGGTTTCTAAATGGTGCACCTGGTCCATCATCAAGCCCCTTCTGGTGAAACTCCCAAAATCCAGCATCACAGCTCACTTCCACTCCTTCCTCTTTTTTTCCCGACTGTGGAACCGCCTTCCACATTCTCCTCAATCTCAATCTTCCCTCCAGGACTTCAACACAGCTGTTCACCACCACCTCAGATCATCCCCCATCCAAAACCATGATCTTTTCTACCCTCATCACGCCAAGCCCACCTCCTCACAAATTTCCAGTTTTTCCTTCCTGAGAGTTTCCTTATGTATCCATCTTGCCCACCCTGAACATCCTCCCCTACCTCCTCTTTCCTCACCACTTCCCTTCTGTGTCCGAGTTCCCCTCTATTTTGTCCTTCAACCTCACTGTTGTTTCCCCACTCTTTTTACTGTCCATTTTGTTCTGTTTCATCCTGATCCGACCAGTGGTCCAGCTCTTCCATGAGCCATACAAATTAATTAAACTGTCCTGATCCAACTCCATACAAATCTTAAACGGTCCTCCATACAAATAAAATAAATAATTAATTTTAACACCTAAAACCTAAATAAATAATCAGCCCACGGGTCCAAAAATCCTGCTCTGCCACTCTATCTCACCTTCTCTCTGTTCTCTGTTCTCTTCACCCTCTCTTTTGCTCAAGGTCAACTGCCATCAGCTTGGAAATCAGCAAACATTACCGCTTTACACAAAAAGGTGCAAAAACAGATCCTTGCAACCACAGACCAATCAGCCTTCTCCCAATTATAAGCAAAGTCATGGAATCCATCATTGCTTCTGATATCAAATCCTTCCTCTTCTCCAATGGCTTGATCTCCGATCATCAATTTGGATTTAGAACAGGTCATTCTACTCTGGACATGCTGCTTCTGCTGTCTCAACACAGGAAATTAGAGCTGTCTCCCTTAACATATCACGTGCCATCGATACGGTCTGGCACCCCGCTCTGCTCACCAAACTCTCCTCCTTTGGTATCCATGGAAATCTCCATCCATGGCTTGCGGACTTCCTCTCTAGTTGTAGTCAACGTGTGGCCCTGAATGGGTTTCTCTCATCTCCCCTTCCTGTTCAGGCTGGAGTTCCCCAAGGCAGTGTTCTGGGCCCTGTGATTTTTCTGGCCTTTATCAATGATCTCTCTGACTCTCTTGAAAATCCCCTCTATCTCTTTGCTGATGAGTCCACCCTCTGCCGCTCCATTCCTCTTCCCTCAGATCGGCAGTCTGCAGCCTCCTCACTCTCTGCAGACC
The DNA here is from genome assembly GCF_964187855.1 of Myxine glutinosa. NCBI lineage: Eukaryota > Metazoa > Chordata > Myxini > Myxiniformes > Myxinidae > Myxine > Myxine glutinosa. The sequence goes on from NC_136263.1 coordinate 13,476,651, forward strand.
TGGACAAAATCACAGACTGGGCAAACAAGTGGAACATGTCTTTCAATCCTGACAAATCTCACACTCTTACGATGTCTCTCCGAAAAGACCAACTGGACAACCCTCCCATCCACTTTCTGAATAATCCTCTCCAAGAAGTTCTGTCGCTCAAGCTTTTGGGTCTCACTATCTGCCATGATCTTTCTTGGGAAAACCACATTTCCATGCTGGCCTCCAAAGCCAGTCGCCGACTGGGCATCGTCCGTCGTGGGAAGTCCTTCCTAGGCACACCTGAGCTCTTCACCACATACAAGGCTTTCATCCGCAGCTCAATGGAATACTGCTCTCCACTTTGAGCCGGTGCTCCTGCCTCTCACCTAGCTCGTCTTCACGCTGTTGAAACCAAAGCTTACAGAATCATTGGAATCTCCTGCGATGAAGCTATCTCCGAGGGCCTTTCACTCACTCACCACAGGCAGGTTGGTGGTCTTTCTGTTTTCTACCGACTCCTCTCTGGCCTTTCTCCCCCAGCTCTCTCTGTGCTCTGTCCCCCAAATATTCCTACAGGTCGCAATAGATCTTCCTGCAACCCTCTTATGGTTAAACTGCCAAAATCTAGACTCTCTATTCACCTTCACTCCTTCATTCCTCTTTTCTCCCGCCTCTGGAACAAACTCCCTCACTCTCTTCAAGCCCACTCCACCCTCCAGGTCTTTAAAACAGCTGTTCACCACCATCTCTTGTCTTCCCCCATCCAAAACCTTGATCTCTTCTGCCCCCGTTAAAACACCGCAGATCCTTCTTTTTTTTTAAATCCCAACTTCTTTCTTTCCTGGAAGTTCTAGCAGTGTCCATGTGTTTTATACCTTTCCCACCCCTCCTCCCCCCCGCCTTCCCATGCCTCCTCCCCGCAAGCCCCCACAGATCTCCCTCCCACAGATCTCCCTCCCACAGATCTCCCGATGTCCCTGTTCTCTGCTGTTGTACTTGTGTGCTTCCCTCTCTCACCCCATCTTGTCTCCCGCTCCCTTTATTGTATGGTTTGTGTGTCCGTTTGTCTTTTTTGTAATTGATGTTAGCTCTTTCACGAGCCTCGATCTTGTATACAAAAAAAAAAAAAAAAAAAAAGCTTTGGCAAAACTTTTAAACTGTCCTGATAATTATTTGCCATTAGTGGACAAAATACACTTTGCCAGACAACATGTTATGTGGAGCACTTCTCTGCAAGAGTTGGTGTACAAACTTCGACAAAGTGGAGCACCACTATTGAAGACTGTACCTTTTGGCCAACAACACGCATGTCGTGCTGCGAGATGGCATAAATCGGCCAACCTTGTCCCCATGTGACAATCAACCTGCACTTCATACAACAATACAGGTAACAGCATGCATCCCCTGAGCTCCTGTAGCTGATGTTACATTTGTGCAAGATATTCATACAGAGGTTATGTGCTATGTTTGTGGAACAAAAGCACCAGGATATGAAAAATAATTAATTTTATATGTAGCGTTTGGGTGCCGGCTGCATTAATGTTGGGAGCGAATGGCTGTACCTGTGACCTGTGATGCATTGCCCCTGTAGGTTAGAGAACAAAATTGGAATTTCCTCAGTGTATCGGTAGATAACTCACATACTCTCTTTAACGGATCTTTAACGTCCACCAATCATGCTGGCAGGCAGGACATCCAGTTCCACGTCCTTCGGAAGGACGAAATACACATTCATGAATCACCCTCTCTGTGAAACAGAGATATATCATATATATATATATATTTTTAGGTTTATTACTTGCCAAATGTTTTTCTTTTTTTACAAGTATGTTGATCACTCTGGTTTGTGTGTGTGTGTGTGTGTGTGTTTGTGTGCTTGTCTGTCCGCCCACTGATACTTGCCTACAGGTCACAATTTTAAACTGATTGCGGTTGGTGGTAACACAGAATCCTATTTATTTTTGGGGTCAAAAGGTCAACATAGGCCAAAGGTCAACTACTTTTTTCGAATTTCTAAAATCCTCAATTTTCATCCAATTGACTTGAAATTTGAAGAGCATTTATACCTCAGCTAACTGAATTCACCCACCAACTATTTTTGAGATCAGCATAGGTCAAAAGGTCAACAAAGGCCAAAGATCAACAACAATTTCAAATTTCTAAAATCCTCAATTTTCTTCCGATTCACTTAAAATCTGAATAGGATTTACATATCAGCGAACTGAATTCAACCACCAACGATTTTTGAGATCAACATAGGCCAAATTTCTAGAATTGTCAATTTTCATCCAATGAACGTAAAATCTGAAGACGATTTGCACATCAAGTCACTGAATTCAACCACCAATTATTTTTGAGGTGAAAAGGATGCTCTACTGAGAGTGCCATTCTACTTTGTTCTCTTTTGCCAAGTGTCGCTCTATGAGTGATTTTTCATTTTATCATTAATTTATTATTTTATTATATTTATTTATTTATTTATATTAATGTATTTATTATATGTTATTATTTATTTACTTATTATATTTATTATTTTATTTTTATAGTCGGCGAAGCCGGTGTTGTGAATGAACGCATACGTATTATGTTGAAAAGCCAGATTTTGCTGGATCCTTTGAGAATTTCGAAGCTTTGACGCACCAAATCGCACCATGGAGGCCGCCATCTTGCGGATGCGGGAGTATGCATAAAAAATTGCGCAAAGGTTCAATAGAGGCTTTGGCTTCGCCGGCTCATTGCGGCTTTGCAGTAGGGTCATATTATTTTATATATTATTGTAGGGTCAGGATTCAAACCCAAGCTAGACAGCCAAGTTGAGTGTACGCGTACCTATCTAGGTCATCTTGCCAGCCTGAGATGAAAATGTCAAAACCTTTTTGTAAAATGCACTGTTTAGATAACAAGTCGTTAAAAAAAAGAATAGTATTTTCGAGATATTGTGCTATATATCATTTTTGACCCTGTCAATTGTGAAAAAATCATAGTAGCCGGATTCAGATCTTCACCAAAATCTAATCAATTCCTCTGTCTTCTCCGCTTCTCTCCATCCCCCGCAAAAGCAATTTCTCGGAAAGTGTTAATGGTGTCAAAAGCTACTGGCACCAAAAGCAGCCTTATGATTTTCCCATTAGCGAGTTTGCAGAATAGCTGGCAACAAACAACTCAGAGTCTGTTTGCTCCGATTTGTCAATCGACACAAAGGGTCGTTTTCTCAGTCACCGGACAGTTGGCTCGCGCCATCGCATCAATATGGAGCGATGTAAATATTCCATCTGATGACATTCCAATGACCAGTGACGAGGACAACAGACACACTATAACTAGGCCATTATAACCCGTCTAACCCCCATTTATTGGCAGACAATCAAAAGTTGGCTTGCTCTTGCTTGCTCCCCCAGCTCTCTCTGTGCTCTGTCCCCCAAATATTCCTACAGGTCGCACAAGATCTGCCAGCAACCCTCTGCTGGTTAAACTTCCAAAATCTAGGCTCTCTGCTCACCTTCACTCTTTCATTCCCATTTTCTCCCGCCGCTGGAACAAACTCCCCCACTCCTTCGATCCCACTCCTCCCTCCAGGTCTTTAAAACAGCTGTTCACCACCATCTCTTGTCTTCCCCCACCAAAACCTTGATCTTTTCTACCCCCGCTAATTCACCCCAGATCCACTTTTTTTGAAATTCCAACTTCTTTCCTGGAAGTCCTTGCAGTGTCCATGTGTTTTATACCTCTCCCACCTCCCCCCCCCCAAGCCCTCTCTCTCCCACAGATCTCCCGATGTCCCTGCTCTCCATCTTGTTCTCCCATTCCCTTTATCATATGTTTTATGTTCCAGTTTGTCTTTTTGTGATCAATGTTAGCTCTTTCACGAGCCTCGATCTTGTACATAAAAAAACAAAAAAAACACGGGCAATGGATGGGGAAAACACCCAGATTGTTTGGTACCGGGGTCATGTCCTTCCTTGGTGGTTCTTCCATACAACCTGGGCTGGCTGTTTTCCCCATCCATGGGTCATCCATGGAAAAAGCTGGGACTGTTTGGCCTCTGCTTAAATCAAGAGCAAAATGGGAACGTTAGGTCCAAGCTGTACCACTGCATTTCATGCCATTATCAATTTATCGATGACTGGGCCAAGGTGGTGGACCCTGCCAAATGACACAGACGCACATATTTCACGCCAAGGTCCCCGGCACAACACCCGGCGATTGCCAAGATGGTTCAAGCGGGAGGGGCATGGCGACTTTTAAGGATGTGCGAAAAAAAAACACTCGCTCTCGGACTCCAAAGCTTTGGTCTTGGGTTTAACGAACAACCCTTTACTTGCCAAAAGTACATCGATTTTTTGCAGCAGTCTCAGGGGATCTTCGCATCGAAGAACAACCAAGTGAATGTGCCTGGCAAGTGGATGGCAGAGTAAATGATTGTTTGAGGGAAGAGAGTTCAGTAGAAAGGGACCCTTGGGATAGGAGAATGAACGAAAAAGGAGGATGAAGAAAGAGGACGAGGTAAAGGTTAAAAGTGAAAAAGTGGGACCTGGAAGAGATGATTTAATGAGAAAATTATGCAACAGAAGACAAGGCAAAGGTTGCAGACACCTGCTAGGTATCGTCACCTGAGCATTTTTTCATCCCGATTCGCAATGACCCTCTGTTCAAAAATCCATGACCGAGTTGCTCCGCACACTTCATTCTTCCACCTTAATGCCAAAAAACTTGGATCTGGAAAAGAGAAACCATTTTCAGGACAAACGGCAGTGGCGGAAGAATTAAAGCAACCTCAAACATAGTTCTTATCAAGAACATCCATTTTTCTTCCTCCCGCACACCCTCCTCTACCTTTGAGGATGTCTCGCCTTCCCGGTCAGGCACGCCACTTGGCTTCAGGCCATGGCGTGTGGCTCGGCACACGCCACTGTTTTGGGTTTAAGATAGATACGGCCTGCATTAGGAGGAGGCGGGCATGGAGACACGATGGCCGCTTGCCACCTGCCGCTGTGGCTTTTCTCATGCAAACGGGAGAGGACGGACAAGCGAGAACAAAGCAGCAACCCCGGGCGTGCGAGCGCAGAATGCAAAGTAATGGCGCGCAGGCTCGCAGCAATGGCGGCCGGACGCAGCCGCACCGTCTCGGTCCCCGAGCGTGTTGAATTACTCACACGACGCGGGATCGCAGCCGGTTAGTAAACCGTTACGAACCGTTAAAGAACCCTAACTCAAAATGCATTGAATGAGCGGATCCGAGCAAGGGAAACAAAGCCTCGAATGACGAACGACCATTTTGAAGGAATTCCATATTGGTTCCAACCCTCCCTTTCTCCTCAGCAACAATCCATGAAATTAGAGTCGCGACGTCAAGGATATGTAGGGATGAAAAAAAACACATTAAAACTCTCCCAGCTCCAAAAAAGAGACCGTTTCTTAACGACGTGGCGAGAACCGAGTCTCCAGAGCTCCGGGTCCTCCATCACTGAGGTGTCAAGGAAAATTATAGGATATGTCGCGCAGTTCCTCTCCATGCGCCATAAATCACCCCGCGGCGAGAGGCCCTCGAGTGTGTGTGCTGTTTGTCTTTGTTGGTCGTAAAAATTGAAATTAGCTCGGCGGTTAAAAGATATCTCTCCAATTAGAACTTAGCCGTGTGGGCCCTTCCGCGCTTTGGATCGTCTTCAAGAATGCAAACCCGCCCCGAGATATCCACCTCCACTGGGCCGAAACGATACCATTGTTTAAATTTTTGACCATTTTTTTTTTCTTTGCTTTACTGACGACGACATCAGGGCTACGATCCAGACGTAATGATAACAGCGACAAACTGGCATCGGTTAAAACATGATGGTGGTATTGAGAGAGGGGCACTGCATGTATGATGAGAGGCAGATACAGGATTTGGGAATACAATGGAGAGGGAGGGGATCGGGATTGCGAGGGATATAAGGAACTGTCCAGAGTTTATAAATCATCAGCACCATGACCATCCGTGGCTGCACAGTGGTAACTGCCAGTGGTTACACATTACACAGGTCACAGTGGTAAATGGAGGTCTCTGGGTACTACACAATGGTAACTAGATGTCTAAGGATACGACTCAGAGTGGTAACTGAATATACATGGACACTACACCGTAGCAACTGGATGTATATGGACACTGCACAGTGATAACTGCATATATATGGATACTACGCAGTGATAACTAGACATCTATGGACCCTACACAGTGGTAACTGCCAGTGGTTACACATGACACAGGGGTAAATGGAGGTCTCTGGGTACTACACAATGGAAACGAGATGTCTAAGGATACGACTCAGAGTGGTAACTGAATATACATGGACACTACACCAAAGTAACTGGATGTCTATGGACACTACACAGTGGTAACTAGATGTCTATGGACACTACACAGTGGTAACTAGATGTCTATGGACACTACACAGTGGTAACTAGATGTCTATGGATACGACTCAGAGTGGTAATTGAATATACATGGACACTACACCGAAGTAACTGGATGTCTATGGACACTACACAGTGGTAACTAGATGTCTATGGACACTACACAGTGGTAACTAGATGTCTATGGATACGACTCAGAGTGGTAACTGAATATATATGGACACTACACCGTAGTAACTGGATGTATATGGACACTGCACAGTGATAACTGCATATATATGGATACGACGCAGTGATAACTAGACATCTATGGACACTACACAGTGGTAACTGGATATATATGGACACTACACAGTGGTAACTGGATATCTATGGACACTACACAGTGGTAACTGGATATCTATGGACACTGCACAGTGGTAAGTGGATGTCTATGGACAATGCACAGTGGTAACTGGATATCTATGGATACTATGCAGTGATAACTGGACATCTATGGACACTACACAGTAGTAACTGGATGCCTATGGACAGTGAAAACTGGATATCTATGGCATGACATAGTGGTAATTCGATGTCTATGGATATTACACAGTGTTAACTGCATCTCTATGATCACTACAGAGCGGTAACGAGATGTCTATGGTCAATACAGAGTGGTAACTGCATGTATATGGCACTACACAGTGGTAATTCCATGTCCATAGATACTACACAGTGTTAACTGCATATCTTTGGTAACTACAGAGTGGTAACTAGATGTCTGTGGACACTACCCAGTGGTAACAGGATGTCTATAGACACTACACAGTGGTAACTGTATGCCTATGGTCACTACACATTGGTAACTGGATATCTATGACCACGACACAGTGGTAACTGCATGTCTTTGAATACTACTCAGATAGGTAACTAGATATATATGGATACTACAAAGTGGTAACTGAATGCCTCTGGGCACTACACAGTGGTACCTGGATGTCTGTGGACACTACACAGTGGTAACTGGATGTCTGTGGACACTACACAGTGGTAACAGGATGTCTATAGACACTACACAGTGGTAACTGGATGCCTATGGTCACTACACATTGGTAACTGGATATCTATGGACACGACACAGTGGTAACTGGATGTCTTTGAATACTACTCAGATTGGTAACTAGATATATATGGATACGACACAGTGGTAACTGAATGCCTCTGGGCACTACACAGTGGTAACTGGATGTCTATGGACACATTGAACAATCCTTGGTCTGGGACTGTTAGAAATTATAACCCAGCCGAGTCATTCCAAAGATGTAAAAAAACAGTGTGTGCTGCTTCCTTGCTTGACGCTCAGCATTTAAAAATGATCGAGCACAGACAAACAACCCTAAGTTGGTATAAGAATAGTGCAGGCTGTGATGGGCCTGATAACCTCTTGCGTGGAAGGTCCTTGTAAGGAAACTCATATTATTGGTAACTGCTGGACATGGGTTCAAATCTCGAACTGGCTATAAACCTCCACCCTGGTGTTTTGCAAAGCATTGCGTTCGATGTGGGAAACCATTCAGCAGATGGAGGTTAAGCCAGAGCAACCATCTGCCAATCTGCTAGCATTGGTCATTGGTGGTTCTTAGAAATCCCAGAAATCCCAGAAATCCCATGGTGTTTTAATTCCTGAAGAGTACATCAGTTATATTTGCCACCCAAAACAGTCGACTATCCTGCGTTAGCGTGATTACCCATCCAGGATTACCATAGTGTAGTGCATTAGCGTGGTTACCGATCCAGGATTACAATAGTGTAGTGCGTTAGCATGGTTACCCATCCAGGATTACAATAGTGTACTGCATTAGCGTGGTTACCCATCCAGGATTACCATAGTGTAGTGCGTTAGCGTGGTTACCCATCCAGGATTACAATAGTGTACTGCATTAGCGTGGTTACCCATCCAGGATTACCATAGTGTAGTGCGTTAGCGTGGTTACCCATCCAGGATTACCATAGTGGAGTGTGTTAGCATGGTTACCCATCCAGGATTCCAATAGTGTACTGCATTAGCGTGGTTACCGATCCAGGATTACAATAGTGTAGTGCGTTAGCATGGTTACCCATCCAGGATTACAATAGTGTACTGCATTAGCGTGGTTACCCATCCAGGATTACCATAGTGTAGTGCGTTAGCGTGGTTACCCATCCAGGATTACCATAGTGTAGTGTGTTAGCCTGGTTAGCCATCCAGGATTACCATAGTGTAGTGCGTTAGCCTGGTTACCCATCCAGGATTACCATAGTGTAGTGTGTTAGCGTGGGTACCCATCCAGGATTACCATAGTGTAGTGCATTAGCGTGGTTACCCATCCAGGATTACCATACTGTAGTGCGTTAGCCTGGTTACCCATCCAGGATTACCATATTGTAGTGCATTAGCGTGGGTACCCATCCAGGATTACCATAGTGTAGTGCATTAGCGTGGTTACCCATCCAGGATTACAATAGTGTAGTGCGTTAGTGTGGTTACCCATCCAAGATTACCATAGTGTAGTGTGTTAGCGTGGTTACCCATCCAGGATTACCATAGTGGAGTGTGTTAGCGTGGTTACCCATCCAGGATTACCATAGTGTAGTGTGTTAGCGTGTTTACCCATCCAGGATTACCATAGTGTAGTGTGTTAGCGTGGTTACCCATCCAGGATTACCATAGTGTAGTGTGTTAGCGTGGGTACCCATCCAGGATTACCATAGTGTAGTGCATTAGCGTGGTTACCCATCCAGGATTACAATAGTGTAGTGCGTTAGTGTGGTTACCCATCCAGGATTACCATAGTGTAGTGTGTTAGCGTGGTTACCCATCCAGGATTACCATAGTGTAGTGTGCTAGCGTGGTTACCCATCCAGGATTACCATAGTGTAGTGTGTTAGCGTGGTTACCCATCCAGGATTACCATAGTGTAGTGTGTTAGCGTGGTTACCCATCCAGGATTACCATAGTGTAGTGCGTTAGCGTGGTTACCCATCCAGGATTACCATAGTGTAGTGCGTTAGCCTGGTTACACATCCAGGATTACCATAGTGTAGTGCATTAGCGTGGTTACCCATCCAGGATTACAATAGTGTAGTGCGTTAGCGTGGTTACCCATCCAGGATTACCATAGTGTAGTGCATTAGCGTGGTTACCCATCCAGGATTATCATAGTGTAGTGCGTTAGCGTGGTTACCCATCCAGGATTACCATAGTGTAGTGTGTTAGCCTGGTTACCCATCCAGGATTACCATAGTGCAGTGTGTTAGCGTGGTTACCCATCCAGGATTACAATAGTGTAGTGCGTTAGCGTGGTTACCCATCCAGGATTACCATAGTGTAGTGCGTTAGCGTGGTTACCCATCCAGGATTACCATAGTGTAGTGTGTTAGCCTGGTTACCCATCCAGGATTACCATAGTGTAGTGTGCTAGCGTGGTTACCCATCCAGGATTACCATAGTGTAGTGCGTTAGCGTGGTTACCCATCCAGGATTACCATAGTGTAGTGTGTTAGCCTGGTTACCCATCCAGGATTACCATAGTGTAGTGTGCTAGCGTGGTTACCCATCCAGGATTACCATAGTGTAGTGTGTTAGCCTGGTTACCCATCCAGGATTACCATAGTGTAGTGCGTTAGCATGGTTACCCATCCAGGATTACCATATTGTAGTGCGTCAGAGTGGTTACCCATCCAGGATTACCATAGTGTAGTGTGTTAGCGTGGTTACCCATCCAGGATTACCAAGACTGATAACGTCAAAAATAAACGAAGATGTTCAAGAATAATCCTGGACATCCTCGAAATGAGGCAAAGAAGAGGCCGCTCGCACTTTGTGAATACACCCATCGGAGGAATGTTAACGCCATTCATTAACAATCGACTAGCGACGGACAAAAGGTCAACCCTCGTGTCTTTCAGCCGAGATTGTCCACACGACGAGTAAACAGTCCATGACGATGTAGAACCGGCTTTGATCAGACTGAAGGCTTCAAAAAAACGAAGCCAAATACAATTTCACATTCCATAATAAAGTGTCCACAAATCTCTTGGATTCATAACAAGTCAGAAAAAACATTTTAAAACTAGAACGCCACTCAGTAGAGCGCATACTCCCGCCGTGGGTCAAGTTGGAATAGTACGATTTCACAAAAGTTTGAGGGAGTAGTTCAGTGACAACACAAGACAAGACAACACAAGACAGACACTGCACAGATATAATATATGTATATATATTATATATATATATATATATATATATATATATATATATATATATATATATATATATATATATACTAGCGGGGTCACCCGTGGGAATCCCACGGGCATGGATGTGTGTGACATTTCGACATATTGAGTTATATGCTGCACATTCATTTTTACAAAATGGTTACTGGCAAGTCATCAGATCCAGAAATGGTGTGAATTTAGTTATTTCACATAATATGTGACCCCTCACTCCTCTCCACCTGACACTCTCCTGTCTCCACCTGACACTCTCCTGTCTCCACCTGACACTCTCCTCTCTCCACCTAGCACTCCTCTCCTCTCCAAACCCTCACATCCCTCTCCTTTCCAATCCCTCACCTCTCCAATCCCTCACACTCCTCTCCTCTGCAATCCTTCACACGCCTCTCCAATCGCGCCTCACACTCCTCTCCAATCGCGCCTCACACTCCTCTCCAATCGCGCCTCACACTCCTCTCCAATCGTGCCTCACACTCCTCTCCAATCGTGCCTCACACTCCCCTCCAATCACTCCTCTCCAATCGTGCCTCACACTCCTCTCCAATCACGCCTCACACTCCTCTCCAATCGTGCCTCACACTCCTCTCCAATCGCGCCTCACACTCCTCTCCAATCGCGCCTCACTCGCCTCTCCAATCGGCTTTCCCCGTCTCGTTTCTCTCCTTTTTCTCCCGTCTCGTTCTTTTTCTTGCTCCAAATCGGCCCGTCGGAATCGGAAATCGGCCCGTCTCGCCCGTCGGCCCGTCGGAATCGGAAATCGGCCCGTCTTGCTTTTGTGCTTGTGCGTAAATAAATTGTGTTCATGACACCATTTCTGGTGTTGGGCTAGCGGCTAGGGTGCCGGCTTAGGATCCTGGGTTCGAATCTCGGTCGATCGCCGAATTAATGCCAGGGGGGTTGACTCAGCCTGTCATCCTTCCGAGGTCGGCTAATTGAGTACCAGTTCACTGGTAATTCCCTGTTTGTCGTTGAAGGCGGCAAAAAGGGTTGGCGTCAGGAAGGGCATCCGGCCGTAAAACATTGCTTCAAAAAGGGGACAAAAAAACAACAACTACCACGGTCCCCGAAAAGGCCAACCCCCGCTTTGCGGGGAAAAATGGCCTCTAAACGGTGGTTTTTACACCATTTCTGGATCTGATGACTTGCCAGTAACCATTTTGTAAAAATGAATGTGCAGCATCTAACTCAATATGTCGAAATGTCACACACATCCATGCCCGTGGGATTCCCACGGGTGACCCCGCAAGTTTGCATTGACGTTCGTCGATGGACTCGTTCGCCCGTCTCATTCGTTTTCTTGCTGCATCCTGTTCAAGTCTGCGTTCTTCATCGATCGTCTCATTCATTTTGGAAATAGAAGTTTCCACGCAGCGCATGAATTGTCACGATCCTCAAGAGGAATTTGTCTCGTAATCATCAAATGATAAATGGCAAGTAAATTATATTGTGGAAAATTAAAGATTTCAAATAAACCTATTTAAAGTGTATTCGCACATAACTAATTTTAAAAAACGAAGAAATATCTCTCGGTAATTTCCTGAAACATATTTTACTTCCGGCTAATAATGTTGAATTAAATAAAAACGAAGAAATATATGTCGGCATCATTGTTGACGTTTTTGTGACGACTGTCATCAAACGAAAAAGTAATATATCTTAACGGAAAAGCAAAAGCGAATTTTTAATATATATCGACACGTTGCCGTCGGTGTCATGTTGGGCGGTGTATGATACACCATGACGCGATTTTTAAAAATATATCTCTGCATTTTCCCGCGTGTGTGGAATGTTCTCAATTATTGCTGACACCGAGTCCAAAACCATCGATAAAAATGAAATCATATGGTGAGTTAGATTGGAGATAAAGGCGTGAGAGAGACTCAATGGCCTTGAAGTTGAAGTTACAGGCGTTTGAGAATTCATTTCGTTCTATAAACGGCAACTTTCATTGGATTTCCTTCCCGTTTTTTTTCAACCGAGTCGAAAACTATGTTAGCGACTGTGAAAAATGAAATGATATATCGAATTTTTAATATGTATCGACACGTTGCCGTCGGTGTCATGTTAGGCGGTGTATGATACACCATGACGCGATTTTAAAAATATATCTGCATTTTCCCGCGTGTGTGGAATGTTCTCAATTATTGCTGACACCGACTCTAAAACCATCGATAAAAATGAAATCATATGGTGAGTTATATTGGAGATAAAGGCGTGAGAGAGACTCAATGGCCTTGAAGTTACAGGCATTTGAGAATTCATTTCGTTCTATAAACGGCAACTTTCATCGGATTTTCTTCTCTTTTTTTTTCAACCGAGTCTAAAACTATGTTAGCGACTGTGAAAAATGAAATGATATATCGAATTTAAAATAGATATCGACACATTGCCGTCGGTGTCATGTTGGGCGGTGTATGATACACCATGACGCGATTTCAAAAAATATATCTCTGCATTTTCCCGCGTGTGTGGAATGTTTGTGGAAAATTAAAGATTTCAAATAAACCTATTTAAAGTGTATGCGCACATAACTAATAAAAAAAACGAAGAAATATCTCTCGGTAATTTCCTGAAACATATTTTACTTCCGGCTAATATGTTGAATGAAATAAAAACGAAGAAATATATGTCGGCATCATTGTTGACGTTTTTGTGACGACTATCATCAAACGAAATAGTAATATATCATAACGGAAAAGCAAAAGCGAATTTTTAATATATATCGACACATTGCCGGCGGTGTCATGTTGGGCGGTGTATGATACACCATGACGCGATTTTAAAAATATATATCTCTGCATTTTCCCGCGTGTGTGGATTGTTCTCAATTATTGCTGACACCGAGTCTAAAAGTAAAACCATCGATAAAAATGAAATCATATGGTGAGTTAGATTGGAGATAAAGGCGTGAGAGAGACTCAATGGCCTTGAAGTTACAGGCCTTTGAGAATTCATTTCGTTCTATAAACGGCAACTTTCATTGGATTTTCTTCCCGTTTTTTTTCAACCGAGTCTAAAACTATGTTAGCGACTGTGAAAAATGAAATGATTTATCGAATTTGATTTGAAATAAAACTGGGGGAGAGCAAGACACCACGGGCCTACAAAACAGGACTCAAAGCTATGCGAGTTAATAAAATGGTGGATATTTGTTTATAGCCACTCCCAGAATGGGTGGAGCTATGGGTGGAGCTACTCTGCAAACCGAGTAAGCCACACCCCGGACAGACACCCAACAGATAGACAGACAGACAGACAGACAGAATCATCTACGGCTATTATAATATATACTAGCGGGGTCACCCGTGGGAATCCCACGGGCATGGATGTGTGTGACATTTCGACATATTGAGTTATATGCTGCACATTCATTTTTACAAAATGGTTACTGGCAAGTCATCAGATCCAGAAATGGTGTGAATTTAGTTATTTCACATAATATGTGACCCCTCACTCCTCTCCACCTGACACTCTCCTGTCTCCACCTGACACTCTCCTGTCTCCACCTGACACTCTCCTCTCTCCACCTAGCACTCCTCTCCTCTCCAAACCCTCACATCCCTCTCCTTTCCAATCCCTCACCTCTCCAATCCCTCACACTCCTCTCCTCTGCAATCCTTCACACGCCTCTCCAATCGCGCCTCACACTCCTCTCCAATCGCGCCTCACACTCCTCTCCAATCGCGCCTCACACTCCTCTCCAATCGTGCCTCACACTCCTCTCCAATCGTGCCTCACACTCCCCTCCAATCACTCCTCTCCAATCGTGCCTCACACTCCTCTCCAATCACGCCTCACACTCCTCTCCAATCGTGCCTCACACTCCTCTCCAATCGCGCCTCACACTCCTCTCCAATCGCGCCTCACTCGCCTCTCCAATCGGCTTTCCCCGTCTCGTTTCTCTCCTTTTTCTCCCGTCTCGTTCTTTTTCTTGCTCCAAATCGGCCCGTCGGAATCGGAAATCGGCCCGTCTCGCCCGTCGGCCCGTCGGAATCGGAAATCGGCCCGTCTTGCTTTTGTGCTTGTGCGTAAATAAATTGTGTTCATGACACCATTTCTGGTGTTGGGCTAGCGGCTAGGGTGCCGGCTTAGGATCCTGGGTTCGAATCTCGGTCGATCGCCGAATTAATGCCAGGGGGGTTGACTCAGCCTGTCATCCTTCCGAGGTCGGCTAATTGAGTACCAGTTCACTGGTAATTCCCTGTTTGTCGTTGAAGGCGGCAAAAAGGGTTGGCGTCAGGAAGGGCATCCGGCCGTAAAACATTGCTTCAAAAAGGGGACAAAAAAACAACAACTACCACGGTCCCCGAAAAGGCCAACCCCCGCTTTGCGGGGAAAAATGGCCTCTAAACGGTGGTTTTTACACCATTTCTGGATCTGATGACTTGCCAGTAACCATTTTGTAAAAATGAATGTGCAGCATCTAACTCAATATGTCGAAATGTCACACACATCCATGCCCGTGGGATTCCCACGGGTGACCCCGCAAGTTTGCATTGACGTTCGTCGATGGACTCGTTCGCCCGTCTCATTCGTTTTCTTGCTGCATCCTGTTCAAGTCTGCGTTCTTCATCGATCGTCTCATTCATTTTGGAAATAGAAGTTTCCACGCAGCGCATGAATTGTCACGATCCTCAAGAGGAATTTGTCTCGTAATCATCAAATGATAAATGGCAAGTAAATTATATTGTGGAAAATTAAAGATTTCAAATAAACCTATTTAAAGTGTATTCGCACATAACTAATTTTAAAAAACGAAGAAATATCTCTCGGTAATTTCCTGAAACATATTTTACTTCCGGCTAATAATGTTGAATTAAATAAAAACGAAGAAATATATGTCGGCATCATTGTTGACGTTTTTGTGACGACTGTCATCAAACGAAAAAGTAATATATCTTAACGGAAAAGCAAAAGCGAATTTTTAATATATATCGACACGTTGCCGTCGGTGTCATGTTGGGCGGTGTATGATACACCATGACGCGATTTTTAAAAATATATCTCTGCATTTTCCCGCGTGTGTGGAATGTTCTCAATTATTTCTGACACCGAGTCCAAAACCATCGATAAAAATGAAATCATATGGTGAGTTAGATTGGAGATAAAGGCGTGAGAGAGACTCAATGGCCTTGAAGTTGAAGTTACAGGCGTTTGAGAATTCATTTCGTTCTATAAACGGCAACTTTCATTGGATTTCCTTCCCGTTTTTTTTCAACCGAGTCGAAAACTATGTTAGCGACTGTGAAAAATGAAATGATATATCGAATTTTTAATATGTATCGACACGTTGCCGTCGGTGTCATGTTAGGCGGTGTATGATACACCATGACGCGATTTTAAAAATATATCTGCATTTTCCCGCGTGTGTGGAATGTTCTCAATTATTGCTGACACCGACTCTAAAACCATCGATAAAAATGAAATCATATGGTGAGTTATATTGGAGATAAAGGCGTGAGAGAGACTCAATGGCCTTGAAGTTACAGGCATTTGAGAATTCATTTCGTTCTATAAACGGCAACTTTCATCGGATTTTCTTCTCTTTTTTTTTCAACCGAGTCTAAAACTATGTTAGCGACTGTGAAAAATGAAATGATATATCGAATTTAAAATAGATATCGACACATTGCCGTCGGTGTCATGTTGGGCGGTGTATGATACACCATGACGCGATTTCAAAAAATATATCTCTGCATTTTCCCGCGTGTGTGGAATGTTTGTGGAAAATTAAAGATTTCAAATAAACCTATTTAAAGTGTATGCGCACATAACTAATAAAAAAAACGAAGAAATATCTCTCGGTAATTTCCTGAAACATATTTTACTTCCGGCTAATATGTTGAATGAAATAAAAACGAAGAAATATATGTCGGCATCATTGTTGACGTTTTTGTGACGACTATCATCAAACGAAATAGTAATATATCATAACGGAAAAGCAAAAGCGAATTTTTAATATATATCGACACATTGCCGGCGGTGTCATGTTGGGCGGTGTATGATACACCATGACGCGATTTTAAAAAATATATCTCTGCATTTTCCCGCGTGTGTGGATTGTTCTCAATTATTGCTGACACCGAGTCTAAAAGTAAAACCATCGATAAAAATGAAATCATATGGTGAGTTAGATTGGAGATAAAGGCGTGAGAGAGACTCAATGGCCTTGAAGTTACAGGCCTTTGAGAATTCATTTCGTTCTATAAACGGCAACTTTCATTGGATTTTCTTCCCGTTTTTTTTCAACCGAGTCTAAAACTATGTTAGCGACTGTGAAAAATGAAATGATTTATCGAATTTGATTTGAAATAAAACTGGGGGAGAGCAAGACACCACGGGCCTACAAAACAGGACTCAAAGCTATGCGAGTTAATAAAATGGTGGATATTTGTTTATAGCCACTCCCAGAATGGGTGGAGCTATGGGTGGAGCTACTCTGCAAACCGAGTAAGCCACACCCCGGACAGACACCCAACAGATAGACAGACAGACAGACAGACAGAATCATCTACGGCTATTATAATATAGATATATATATATATATATATATATATACATATATATATATACACATATATATATATACATATATATATATATATATATATATATATATATATATATATATATATATATATATATATATATATATATATATATATATATATATATATTGTTACGGAACCCAACGTCGGCCTCTGTTCCCTTTACCGAGGGGGGATTAATCCCCTCGTCTCTGATTGACCGACGGGGTCCCTGACGCTGCCCAACTACCTCCGGAAAGGCAGGTGCACAGCCCCGTTCGTACCGCGGACAGATGTTAATTGCCGAGCGGTTTTAGCAACCGTGGCACGAACTATGAACAGAAACTAACCCGATTCCGAAACGTTGGCCAAATCGTGCCACAGATGTTCAATGGGGAAAAGACAAAGACGAATGGATGTCAAGAAGAAGAAGAGGAAGACAGCAGTAGGAAATACGAATATGATTTATTTGCTATTATTTACAACCAAAAGAAACCAAGGAGGATGAAAGATAATAAAATAAAATACAGAAGAAGAAGAGGACACAGTGCAAATTAGCTTACCTACTTCAGTCTTACTTAACCCCAAGGACAAGAAACACAGAACAAACTCACGTACACAGGAGGATGGAATGGAGGCAGGAACGAAGGACTGGAAGGAGAGAGGAAGGTTCAGCTGGAGCAGATGGTTCGGGCTTGATCCCGCACTGGACGTCGGGCTGGACCTCGACGGCCACCGATGCCACCGATCCTGGTTCCCGCGTGGTAACGGGTCGAAGCTGCCTGGTGGAGCCAACGCTGCCTGGTGGAGTCAAAGCTGCGTGGTACTGCTCGTGGGGCTCCGTCACTTCCCTCGCTCTGGACTCATCTGCCGCATCTCTCTCTCCGACCCCCCTCAAAGGCTTCCGCCCGCGCTTTTATAGCGCGCCTCCAGATCAAACTACCCGTCAGGACCACGCCCGAGCTGGTCTCTCACCGGTCCTGATTGGCGGGTCGGGGCTCGCTGGCTCCACCTTGTGATGACGATCGGCGGCCAACGCCCTGGATTCGGCGGCTCCTCCCCCTTCTTCTCCGATCTGACCGCGTGTTAATGGAGTTTTGCGGCGAAAACCACAAAGCAGCAGCGGCGAATGCAGAAAACCGCACGCCGAAAACCGCCCAATGCAGTTGGCAATTGATGACAAAAGGGGATGCAAAGGGAATCTACCTTATTTGAATTCGGTGCAATGGAGTGTCAATTAATGGAAGACAAAGCCTTAAACTAATACACATAATAAGGAGATAACTACTGAACAGGGAGATCTATGATTTGCTACGTGATTGTATATGGAATAACTACGGGAACGACCTTTGACCTTTATGCACAACAAATGGAGGAAGGAGGGTGATATTTACAACAATTTCATTACACTTACAACGATAATAAAAACTACAACACCATTCTCAAATCCACAACACTGCACCCTCCTCCTCTTAGGCACGTCCCGGGCCTATTAAACTTTTACCTTTAGTGTGGCACGTAGGTGTAGTTCCCTCTACATTTAACCTGACCCTGAGTGTGACAGTTTTAAAACACAAATAAGTATGTCCCGCTGCTGCATTGCACCCTGACTAACAGACTTACACCCACAGCTAACCGAATTGCAGAATTGTCTTCAAACTACAACATGAACGATGGGGGAGCATTATTTACAGTTACGCTACTTGTATTTACAAAACGCAACCCAGGACTTGCGATTGTTCTTTTGGGGGGGGGGGGGGTGCGGGGTAGACAGCCTGTGCTGCATCGACGCACCAGAAAGCACCAAAAACGCACCAAAGCACCATCAAGCACCAATCGGTGCACAGTCACCACAGTTCAATAATAAAAATACCCAACAAACCCCTGGTGCCGGTCTTCCTCTTCGGCTCCCTCTGCTGGCAATTGTCGTTCTTCCAGATGTTGTCTTTCTTCTTTGCTGGCGGCCTATTTGGACATAATAAAATGACATGCACAAAACGTGTCCACTGTTCTTTTTATTTATGGCCCACAGGGCCGACTATTAGTGGTTCACCTGTGTGGCATAGGTGCCATGTTACCAAGGTCCCCCAGCAAGATCTCGGGCCATCATGGCCGGTTCCAGCAGAGGGGCCATGCCCCAACCCATGGGGTCCATAAGTGTTGCTCAGCCACAGACATGTGGTCCATAAGTGGTGCATCGATGCAGACAGCTGGTTGCGGGAGTTTCGGGCACACAATGGCAGACTCCCGCACGCTCCCCTCGGCACCCAGAGCGCACAGTCCTCGGGTGGGAGACAGGGGGGGGGGGAGAAGACAGGTGAGCGAGGGGTAAGGTCACAAGGGTACACATCAAACAATGCAATGCAAGATGAGGTGCGTACGGAGAGCGAAGTGAGAAAGCTCGTCCCTACCATACGTCACCCCCCCCGTTACCTACTCTACCCTTGCCCTTACCCCATATGTACACAAAAATCTACACATTTACAAATTCGTCACTACTGTCACGTCTTCCCCATATCTCCCTATACTAAATTCGTCCCCACAATCCCTCTAACCAAAATTTGCCATCACCAACTCATCATCAATCCTCATAAGGAGGGAGAGATGGAACACAAAGCACAATGTCACACCCACGTCATGATGCGTCTCACATTCCAAACATCTGCAAAGAAAATAAGAAAAACAAACCATGGCATGGTGTGGAGCTTTGTCACCTCAGGTGAGTGGATGTAGAAGGTGCAAGGAGATTTCAATCCTAACTATCCTCTAAATGACTTTAATACACTTTACACTACCCGGGGTCTTCCCTGCCAATCCATTGGCCAACTTACTCTATGCGGTTTTAAGAACCAAATTCCCATTGACCAAACTGTGGTGCTTCATCAATTTGGGGTCTCACTCCCCCGATTCAACTCCCTGTGCCCTTGCACAATTTCCGGGCTGAGTCGTGTAGCTCTCCCAGCAGGTCTACCCACCTGCACACCTCCACCACTGTAGTTGCATCCGAGCTTACCTGCTCCTTAACCTAACCTATCTACCTGGGGAAGGCCCTCTGGCGCTCTCCCCACTCGGTGCCCTCTGGCACTGGGCTACGCGGGTCCGTCCTCCGGATCCTCGGGCCCCATCCACAACTCTAAAGGCTCCCAGAGCCCACCTGCGGCCTCACCTGGCCGACGTCCTCACAGTGGTGGAGTGCCCATTCAACTACACATACTAATGCACCCATCCAAACACCATTCTTCCACACGCACCACAGATGCGAATATCCAGCCACAATTTACCTGTACCCTCTACCTAACTCTTAAACTACCCTCCCTGGGTATTCGTGATAGGGGTCCACTTTTCCCCCATTCACCCCTTCGCACCATCCACTCCACTCCACAGTTTCCACCATACTCACTCCACACCATCCATTCCATACTCCATATATTCCACTCAACCATTCTCCATACACCTGTAGTTGCACACCTGTGCAATCACTCCTAGTGGTGCTTCCTGCACCCTCCTTCCTCCCTGGACCATTTGGTCAACACAACACATAATCACCACTACTCAGTCATACACTGCTCCATACACTTTCGATCCTCAAACACTCGGCATCATCTGAGCTAACTACTCCCCTCTGAAACTCGCGCTTCCCAGTCGCCCCTTACATTACGGCGCTCCCCCGTCATTATCATTCATTCTACCCTCTCTATGTCCCCACTACCTGTCCACTGGTGCTACTTACCCTTACCGTTACGTATGGTCATCTTCTCTAGATCCCCATCATTTTATCCTAACCCTCCCGGGCTAGTTTTCACTGCCATAAACCCCATAAACCTAAAGCTCCTTTGCCCCCTTTTGGGAGAGATGGCAGAGTTGCCATCCCACCACAACGGGTATCTCTCACTACCACCCCCCCCCCCAGTCCTCTGACGCTACGAGCCCCCGTCGCAAGAGGTACTGGGTCCTGCCTCGGCATCTAGAGCCGAGGCGATCCACGAGGGCGCCTGCTCGCCCACATAAGGTCTTATCCGGTCGGCATGGACAATCCGAGGGAGGGCCCGTGGCCCCATTTTGATCTTAACGACCACGTCACAGACGTGCGACAGGACGACTCCCGGGCCTTGCCAGGGGGAGGTGAGTTTTGGGCACCTGCCCTTCCGCCTCCAGGGATTAAAGAACCAAATCTTCATCCCCGGAGCGTACTGACTCCCATGGCTCCGGTCGTCGTACCTGCACTTCATCTTGGCCCCCGCCAGATGGAGCTGGCGGCGGGCGAAGGCATGGACCCGCTCCATGCCTTCCTCCAGGTGACGTGCGTAACCCTCCCTGGGCGGTGTATCCGTGGTGTCTGGCACGGGACCGCATAGCAAGTCGGCGGGAGCCCGTAACTCCCGCCCATACATAAGCAACGCTGGACTGCATGCGGTGGCTCCGTGCTGGCTGGTTCGGTAGGCCATTAACAAGTACGGGAGATGTTCGTCCCAGTCATCCTGACGGGTGGTGGTGAACAATGCCAGTTGTTGTATCAATGTTCTGTTGAATCTTTCCACCATCCCCTCAGATTGTGGCCGCAAGGGCGTGGTCCTGGTTTTCCGAATTGACAGGAGTCTGCACACATCTTTTAATAATTGGCTTTCAAAATTTCGACCCTGATCAGTGTGCAGCTCCTGTGGAATCCCATGCCGACATACAAATCCTTCCACGAAGGCCAGCGCCACAACCCCGGCTTCTTGGTTGGGGAGGGTGTAGGCCTCCGGCCACTTGGTGAAATAGTCCATTACAACGAGGATGTACTTATTACCTTGGCGGGTGCGGGGCAGCGGTCCTAGAATATCCATAGCCACCCGCTCCAGGGGGGCCCCCACCTGGTGTAATTGAAGGGGGGCCCTCATCCTCCGTGCTGGTCCCTTTTTGGCAGAACAGGCGTCGCATCTCCGACACCAGTCCTGTATGTCGCGCTCCATATTAACCCAATAGAACCTCCGGCGGACCCGAGATGTTGTCTTTGTCCTGCCCAAATGGCCGCCGGAGCGGGTAACATGCACCTGTTGTAATATGACGTTCTTAAATTTGTCAGGGACTATCACCAGCCAGGAAGTTCTATCAGAGGGAACCTCCACCCACTTGCGATACAAGATGTTGCCTTTCAATTCCAGGGTCTGCCACCGAGCCCAATATGCCTTTGTTTGCGCCCGAGGGGGGTGACCTCTTCCCCCTTTGGTCTTTGCCCCAATTTGACCCATTTGAACACCGGCCCCAGAACGGGATCCTCCTGCTGGGCCGTGCTCCATGCCAAATTTCCAATTTCTCGTCCGCGGTTAGTGGCAAAATTGGCCCTCTCACCCGGGTTGCCCGGACGACGAGAATCAGGGCAGAATCGCCAATTGTTCCCTCTCCTCGTGTCTCGCACAAAATTTACAGTTTTCCCCCAGACAAGGACGCCGAGAGAGTGCATCTGCATTACCATGCGCCTTCCCGGCCCTATGGGTGACATCAAAATCGTACTGCTGCAACTTTTCCAACCACCTTGCAATTTGGCCCTCCGGTTCCTTGAACCGAAGGAGCCATTGAAAGGAGGAATGGTCAGTTCGACCCGAAAATTTCCGCCCGTACAGGTACGGGTGGAAATGGTTCATGGCAGCCAGCATAGCCAATAACTCTTTGCGAGTGACACAATAATTTCGTTCGGGCCTACTTAAGGCCCGACTATAATAACCAATCACCCTCTCCACGCCCTCCTGTGTCTGAGACAAAACTACGCCCAATCCTTCCTGGCTCGCATCCGTGTCCATGGTAAATGTCCCGTCGCTAGTGAGGTAAGCTAGAAGGGGTGCGGATGTCAAACACCCCTTCCATTTTAGGAAGGCCTCTTGGCACTCCCTTGTCCAATTAAATCGCGTCCCCTTCTCCGTAAGCCGGTGGAGGGGACGGGCCAACTCCGCAAATTTAGCCACAAAGCGCCGGTAGTAGGAGCAGAGTCCCAAAAATCCCCGCACCTCCTTGATGGTACGTGGTGTGGGCCACTCCTCGACCGCTGTAATTTTGCCTGGGTCCGTTTTTAACCCCTCGCGACCGATAACGTGACCTAGATAGGCCACCTCTCTTGCAAACAAAGTACACTTACTCGGGTTCAGCTTCAACCCTGCCTGTCTGAGGCACCCGAACACCTGGTCCAAATAAGCTACCGCCTGGGGGAAGGTCTTGGCATGTACTAGGACGTCATCCAGGTATACCAGGCATGATTGCCATGGCATGCCGCCTAGTACATGTTCCATTAATCGCTCAAAGGTGGCGGGGGCATTACACAAACCAAACGGCATCACAGTGAACTGATACAGCCCCTTACCTGTGGAAAATGCCGTTTTCTCCTTCCCTGCCCGATCCATCTCCACCTGCCAATACCCACTCTTGAGGTCCAAAGTTGAGAACCAATTTGAGCCCGCAACGGCATCGAGGGTGTCATCAATTCTTGGCAGGGGATATGAGTCCTTGAGTGTCACGAAGTTTAGCTTGGCTTGAGTGTCACGTTGTTTAGCTTCGCTTGGCATTGCGATAGTCCACGCAGAAACGCGTGGTCCCATCTTTCTTTTTAACCAGCACAATAGGTGACATCCAGGGACTTCCCGAGGGCTCGATCACACCTGCGTCGAGCATTTTTTCAACCTGCTCGTCAGCTTCCGCCCTCTTGCTCCAAGGGAGCCGTCGGGCGGCCTGACGAATAGGCCGGGCCTCAACGTGTGGATCTGATGTTTCACCAGGCCCGTACGTCCAATATCCTCAGTCGACAAGGAGAAGAGATCCAAATGGGATCCAACCAGTTTGTGTAAGGCCTCCCTCTGGGTACCTCCCAACTCTACGCTACTACGATTTACCATCTCGCAAATGGGATCGGGCCAATTCCTAATATTTATTGAAGGCTCCCCCTGGGGCCGGCTCGGCTGGACGTTCTCGCCCCTCACTGACGAGACTTCGCTAACTGGGGTGCAGCCAGCTACCTTCGTGCCCCTCACTATAGTGCGTGGTTCTGTACTCATGTTAATTACTCGGACGGCCACCACCGGCCCGTCCGTTTTTACAAGGGTGCGGCCCACGATTAACCCAGGTATGGATCGCGCTGCCACCGGTTCGACCAGGCCGCATGACTCCTGCCATGTCGGGCGAGCTGGCCATCGAGCCGGCACTATGGCTTCGGCCCCCGGAGGGATGGTCACGGCCTCAGGAGCCTCCAGCTCCACCCTCTCGGCCGTGCTCACCCCCTCCAATGGTAGCTCTTCCACTCCCCATCGCAGGATCCCCCGGCTCAAGTCGATTTTACAACCGCTGGCAGTCAACAAATCCAACCCTATTAAGCATGGGTCGCACACCTCCGCCACCCAAACCTCTATCTCTCTCTTTACCGACCCCAACTTGAGGGTCACAAAACCACGCCCTATGATCGGAGCCGTTGCCTCGGTAGCCAACTGCAAACTATGATTTTCCAGATGCTGGATTTTACCCCAGCCGTCTGCACTCGAATTAAGGATCACGAGGCTGATGATCGTGGCGCTGGCTCCCGTGTCCACAACGGCGTCTACCCCCACGCCGGCAATTTTGCATCGAATTGTCAAACTACCGGTTCCAATTTGGCCACAATGTATGACCTGTCGCGTCAATGAGGGCTCCTCTCCATCCCCTACTGCCGAACACCGCCCTGCATGCCCGGCACGTTCTAGTTTCCTGGGCCCTAGTGGGGGGGTGTCTGAGGTCGGCTAGGCCGATCTATACTGGGCGGAGTTGAGGGCATCGGCTGGCGGGGAACGTCCCGACGCGGAGCTCGACACGCCCACGCACGGTGACCCAACCGAGCACAATTATAACACCTCACCTGGTATGGTGCCTGCCTCCGGTATTCCAAATTTCCCCCCCTGTATGTCCGAATTGGGGCACTTTGTCGTGGACTACCGGGTGCCACCGCTGGAGCCGCCTGCCATGGTCCAGGTCCCGCTAGGCGCCGATCCACCAGCCTCCGAACCATGCTCTCCAGGTCAGGGCCCCCGTCGGGGCGGGCCCCCGTCGGGGGGCCGCTCCCAATCACGGGCCCTACCTGACGCACCGCCACTGCGTGGCGCTCGCCTCCCCGGGCCAGGGGCCTCGCTGCTTCCCAACGGGCTGCAGCGTCGGCCGCCTGACTCATGGTCTGCGGGCGCCACATGGCGAGCTGTTGTCGGAGCTCCAGATCCGGAAGGGCCTGGATAAAGTGATCCAGCGCCAGGCTTTCCTGGGAACTTGCTGCCATGTCTGCGTGTGCAATCCCTACTGTGCGGCGAATGTCGTGGGCAAGCTCCCCGATGGTCTCCTGGGGCTTGCGTTTTCGCTGAGCAAGCTGCGCTTTAACAAGCTCACTTTGCTATTCAATGCCAAATCTGTTAATTAACGCCGCGCGGAGAGCTGACAGGGTGAGAGCACCCGGTGGTAAAGCTGTCAGCCCCCTCCGCCGCCGCACCGCGCAGTGCCCCCACAAGGTGTACTCCACCTTCGTCCGGATTCCAACCATTGCCTCTGCACACGTACTCAAACTGCGCCAGGTACGCCCTCAAATCACTCTTGCCGTCGTACGGCGCGAGTGGGACCTTGTGGGCACCTGAAGGCCAAACCCCGCGCGTCACTCCTTGCGGGATCAACGCGGGACCAAACCGTTCGGGCTCCCACAGTACGCTATTCCCGGGGGGCTCCCGCGCATCCCCCGTCCCTCCAAACACTACCCCTCTTGGTGTCGATGCCTGGGTCGCCCTTCCGCAACCCGCTACCCACTCCATACCCACACACCCTTGCTCACCAGCAACCCCCTCACTCCCCATAGCCAGACCTCCTTGCACACCTCCTTTATCCATACCCTCCGGACCAGTCATACACCTCACCATTGGTCCCTCGCGAACACCCGGGTCGACACCACCCCCCAAGCCAACTGAATCTCCCCTCACACCATATACATTTCCGAGTATATCGCCACTCACCTCGGCACCTCGTCTCCGCTCCGCCTCCGCCACCTGCAAACTCTTTATTTGATTAGTGAGCACATCATCACGATTTGAGCACAGACCCTGCACATATTCCATCACTTCCTCCTTTATCTCCTTCTTAGTTTCCCTCCGTCTCTTCTTAATTTCACTCACCCCCTCTTCCACTTCCTCTAATTTCTCCTTTACCTCCCTCATTTCCCGGTGCGCCCCCTCGATCTCTTCCTCTAATGCCACCTTGATAGTTTCTATGTGCGTCCTTACTTCCCGTTCTTTTGTCTCCATTACTTCTGTTACCTCGTCCAACCTCACTGTCAGTCCCTCATGTACCGTCTGACACTCCTTCTTTATGACTGCTACGTCCGTCTTTATTTCCTTCTGGGTCACCTTCAACCCCTCGATCACAGCCGTATTCTTTGTACCTGTTCCTTCAACTCCCTTTGTCCCACTGTCAGCTGCCCCACCCCTGCGTCAACTCCTCTATGCCACCTTGTAACTTTGTCGTCCCCCTTCTCACCTCTTTCTCCATACGCTCCTCACCTCGCTTTACCTCCTCGCGTACCCTCGAGACATCCTCGCCCACACCTCGTCTGATCTCCTCCCCCATTTCTCCCATCTCTTTAGTAGATGCCGCCCTCATCTGTTCCAATTCATTACTTTGAGCATCCAATTTACCTTCCAACCCGATTTTCACCTCCTCTATCTGATCTCCCATCTGCTTAATTTCCCGGGCGGATTGCTCCCCTATTTCCCGCAATTTGCCTTCCATTGTGTTTTCTAACCCCCCTAACCCAATCTTCACCTCTTTCATCCCGTTGTCTAACCCCTCAAATTTATTGTCTAAACCTTCAAATTTATTGTCTAAACCAGGGGTGGGGAACCTTTTTCCTGTCAAGGGCCATTTCGATTTTTAGAACATCCTTCGAGGGCCATGCTAAATTATTGAATACATATATCGGACTCGCCTAATGCGATGGCTGGAACTGTTTCTCTTTGGCGAGGCGTTTGGTGTCAGGTGGTAGTGATGATGATGCTACTCGCAGCTGGTTTTGCAGGTTTGGGTCAGTCAGTCTTGAGCGGAACCGAGTCTTTGCAAGAGTCAGTTTTGAAAAGAACTGCTCACAGCTGTAGGTCGTCCCAAACAGTGATGCAAACTTCAGTGCATGTCTCCTCAGAATGGGAAAATCCTCAGCACGTACATACAGTTTGTAGAACTCGAGCAAAGGGAGGTTGTTGTACCTAGCTTTGAGCTCGTCATTGCTTTGCAGCTCAATGATTTCGTGTTGTAGGTTGTCAGACACATCAGCTGGTTCCACATTAAACGGCGTGGCAAATATGTTCAGTTCCCTTTGTTTACTTTTCATGTCCTGGAACCTTTCATGTCCTGGAAAGCGCGACATTCCGCATCTACCTTCCTTTTCTTGTGAGTCGCCATGTTTGCATATACTGAATGAAATGATGACATGAGATCACGCATTCACTTGACTGTCCGGAAGGTCGCATATCGCAGTTACGATTAATCGCAAATTAGTTTTAATTTGATGGCAATTATTCTGTGAGCACCAACATATTTTGCCAACGTCAAATAAATGAATAAGTTCTCAAATGTGCCGTCCGAGGCAGCGTCTGCTCGCCACGTTCGGCATTCGTTGACTGTTACAACACGTGAAAGCTCGCTCCTCTCTGATTGGTTGAATCGTTTTTGGCCATAACTTGGTTACCCTTTGTCCGATTAATTTAAAACCTTGAAAAGGAGAGATTACTGGAATTATAGATAGATGAATTGCCTCGCGGGCCGGATCAAACGGTCTCGCGGGCCGTATACGGCCCGGAGGCCGGGGGTTCCCCACCCCAGGTCTAAACCTTCAAATGTATTGTCTAAACCCTCAAATTTAGCTTCTAGCCCCCCGATTTTGCCGCCGAGCCCCCCGATTTGATTGCCCAACCGTTCACTGGTACCCCTTGCTTCATCCCTCATTGCCCCCATTTGGCCCCCCATTGCTCCAATTTGGCCCCCCATTGCTCCAATTTGGCCTCCCAATTGCTGCCCCATTCTATCCATTTTTGCATTCAGTTGGGTCAGGAATAATCTGAGGTCAAACCCGATTTGCACAGCGTCCCCAGCCACAACCGCGGGCTCACCCTCCGCGGCGCCGCCATTTTGTGCCTCTACAACCACGTGCGCGAGGGTGCCATCTTGCGCACCTGATACCCCCGCAACCACATCTTCATTGCTCTTTTCCTCCCTCTCCTCCATATACATTTCCCTGGGGTCCTGGGTCGCTGCTACCCCCTCTAACTCCCCAACCGGCATCCGATCACCTTGACCATCCATGGCACGATTTTAAATTTAAGATGTTAAATAAAATTGTGGGCCACTCGTAATTTGAGCGCGCTAAGCGTTTCAGGTCCGAATCCAACTCCTGACACCAATTGTTACGGAACCCAACGTCGGCCTCTGTTCCCTTTACCGAGGGGGGATTAATCCCCTCGTCTCTTACTGACCGACGGGGTCCCTGACGCTGCCCAGCTACCTCCGGAAAGGCAGGTGCACAGCCCCGTTCGTACCGCGGACAGAAGATGTTAATTGCCGAGCGGTTTTAGCAACCACGGCACGAAATATTAACAGAAACTAACCCGATTCCGAAACGTTGGCCAAATCGTGCCACAGGTGTTCAATGGGGAAAAGACAAAGACGAACGGATGTCAAGAAGAAGAGGTGGAAGACAGCAGTAGGAAATACGAATATGATTTATTTGCTATTATTTACAACCAAAAGAAACGAAGGAGGAGGAAAGATAATAAAATAAAATACAGAAGAAGAAGAGGACACAGTGCAAATTAGCTTACCTACTACAGTCTTACTTAACCCCAAGGACAAGACACACAGAACAAACTCACGTACACAGGAGGATGGAATGGAGGCAGGAACGAAGGACTGGAAGGAGAGAGGGAGGTTCAGCTGGAGCAGATGGTTCTGGCTTGATCCCGCACGGGACGTCGGGCTGGACCTCGACGGCCACCGATGCCACCGATCCTGGTTCCCGCGTGGTAACGGGTCGAAGCTGCCTGGTGGAGCCAACGCTGCCTGGTGGAGTCAATGCTGCCTGGTGGAGTCAAAGCTGCGTGGTACTGCTCGTGGGGCTCCGTCACTTCCCTCGCCCTGGACTCATCTGCCGCATCTCTCTCTCCGACCCCCTCAAAGGCTTCTGCCCGCGCTTTTATAGCGCGCCTCCAGATCAACCCGCGCCACGCCCGAGCTGGTCTCTCAACGGTCCTGATTGGCGGGTCGGGGCTCGCTGGCTCCACCTTGTGAATTTTTTTTTTTTTTTTTGGATACAAGATCGAGGCTCGTGAAAGAGCGAACATTAATCACACAGAAAAACAAACGGACAAACCGACACATAAAACAAATAACATCGGGAGCGGTAGACAAGATGGGGAGAGAGGGGGAAGGACACAAACACAATATTTGAGAGCAGGGACCGAGAGACATGGAGACATCGAGAGATCTGTGGGAGGGAGAGGGCTTTGGGGGGAGGCATGGGAAGGGGGGGGGTGGGAGAGGTATAAAACATATGGACACTGCCAGGACTTCCAGGAAAGAAGTTGGAATTTCAAACAAGGTGGATCTGGGGTGAATTAGTGGGGGTAGAAAAGATCAAGGTTTTGGATGGGGGAAGATAAGAGATGGTGGTGAACAGCTGTTTTAAAGACCTGGAGGGAGGCGTGGGATTGAAGGGAGTGTGGGAGTTTGTTCCAGAGGTGGGAGAAAAGAGGAATGAAAGAGTGAAGGTGAGCAGAGAGCCGAGATTTCGGCAGTTTAACCATCAGAGGGTTGCTGGCAGATCTTTTGCGACCTGTAGGAATATTTGGGGGACAGAGCACAGAGAGAGCTGGGGGAGCAAGGCCGGAGAGGCATCGGTAGAAGACAGAAAGACCACCTATCTGCCTGCGGTGAGTGAGTGAAAGGCCCTCAGAGATAGCTTCATCGCGGGAGATTCCAATGATTCTGAAAGCTTTGGATTCAACAGCGTGAAGCCGAGCTAGATGTGAGGCAGGAGCACCAGCCCATAGGGGAGAACAGTATTGCATTGAGCTGCGGATGAAAGCCTTGTATGTGGTGAGGAGCTCAGGTGTGCCTAGGAAGGACTTCGCACGACGGAGGATGCCCAGTCGGCGACTGGCTTTGGAGGCCAGCTTGGAAATGTGGTTTTCCCAAGAAAGATCATGGCAGATAGTGAGACCCAAAAGCTTGAGCGACAGAACTTCTTGGAGAGGATTGTTGAGAAAGTAGATGGGAGGGTTGTCCATTCGATCTTTTCGGAGAGACATAGTAAGAGTGTGATATTTGTCAGGATTGAAAGACATGTTCCACTTGTTTGACCAGTCTGTGATTTTGTCCAGGTCTTCAGAGAGTGAGGAGGCTGCAGACTGCCGATCTGAGGGAAGAGGTATGGAGCGGCAGAGAGTGGAGTCATCAGCAAAGAGATAGAGAGGATTTTCCAGAGAGTCAGAGAGATCATTGATAAAGACCAGAAAAAGCACAGGGCCCAGCACACTGCCTTGGGGAACTCCAGCCTGAACAGGAAGGGGAGATGAGAGAAATCCATTCAGGGCCACACGTTGACTATGACCAGAGAGGAAGTCCGCAAGCCATGCATGGAGATTTCCATGGATACCATAGGAGGAGAGTTTGGTGAGCAGAGCTGGGTGCCAGACCGTATCGAAGGCACGTGATATGTCAAGGGAGACAGCTCTGATTTCCTGTTTGGCATTGAGGACCTCCATCCATTGTTGAGACAGCAGAAGCAGCATGTCCAGAGTAGAGTGACCTGGTCTGAAACCAAATTGATGATCAGAGATCAAGCCATTGGAGAAGAGGAAAGATTTCATATCCGAAGCAATGATGAATTCCATGACTTTGCTGATAATTGGGAGCAGGCTGGTTGGTCTGTAGTTGCAAGGATCTGTTTTTGCACCTTTTTGTGTAAAGCGGTGATGTTGGCTGATTTCCAGGATGCTGGCAGATGACCTTGAGCAAAAGATAGGGTGAAAAGAACAGAGAGAGGGTGAGATAGAGTGGCAGAGCAGGATTTTAGGACCCGTGGGCTGATGCCGTCTGGTCCAGTTGCAGAATCAGAGTCGAGGTTTGACAAAAGCTCCTCCACTTTGTCAGGAGAGAAGGACACAGAGTCCAGGAGCAGTTGGGTTCGACTGGGAAAGGTGGGAACAGAGAGAGATGGGTTTGGGACTAAGGATTTTGAGGCAAACACAGAGTTGAGGCATTCGGCTTTGTCACGTGCGATGTCAACTGTGTGGCCATTTGAGGTAAGGGAGGGGATGGAGGGGGAACAAACACCAGAAACGGATTTGACCAGATGCCACCAGGATTTGGAGGAAGGAGACAGGTTTGAGAGTTCATTCTTGAGTGAGGAGAGATAGTGCTTCCTGGCACTCCTGAGGGTAGACACACACTTGTTCCGAGCTAGGTGGAAGGAACTAAGATTGCCTTCAGTTGGATTAGCCTTCCAAGAGGCAAAGGCAAGTTGTTTCACGGCAACTGCCTCACCACAACATTCAGTGTACCATGGACGGGAGGAAGGGTAAGACAACTGAAGGCGAGATGGGATAAATCTGTGCATGAGAGAGATCAGTTTGCTTTGGAAGAATTCCCAGGAAGAATTGATGTCAGAGGCAGTGGAGATGGGAGACCAATCCAGACGATTGATGGCTGCTTGAAGACCGTCCCAGTCGGCCTGAGTGAAATGCCAGACTCGTCGAGTGATGACGATCGGCGGCCAACGCCCTGGATTCGGCGGCTCCTCCCCCTTCTTCTCCGATCTGACCGCGTGTTCAATGGAGTTTTGCGGCGAAAACCACAAAGCAGCAGCGGCGAATGCAGAAAACCACACGCCGAAAACCGCCCAATGCAGTTGGCAATTGATGACAAAAGGGGATGCAAAGGGAATCTACCTTATTTGAATTCGGTGCAATGGAGTGTCAATTAATGGAAGACAAAGCCTTAAACTAATACACATAATAAGGAGATAACTACTGAACAGGGAGATCTATGATTTGCTACGTGATTGTATATGGAATAACTACGGGAACGACCTTTGACCTTTATACACAACAAATGGAGGAAGGAGGGTGATATTTACAACAATTTCATTGCACTTACAATGATAATAAAAACTACAACACCATTCTCAAATCCACAACAATATATATATATATATATATATATATATATATATATATATATATATATATTGTTGAGGCTTTGAGCTTGTACATATAACATCATTAAAGGTTAAAGGTTTTCCCCCCATAGTTAGTCCACAAGCAACACGTAGGCCCACTTAGAATTAGTTATGTCATAGTATGTGTAAGAGTAGGCCATTTCACTCGTAATATCTGCGTTGTGTAAAGAAATGAGCTTAGGTCCTTTCATCTTTGCGCCACACCCCCCAATTACATCAGTGGGCATAGTTGATCTTGCGCCCAATTTGGCATCCCTCAAGTTTGTTACGCTTTGGCTGCCAGCAGCGTTCGCTGCCCTTGGTTTGCTCGAAACTAGTCGGGGACCACGAGGTAGGTCTAAGAAGAAGGAGGAGCGCGAGGGTCGATGTGTGGCCACATCAAGCAGTGCGTCAGAAGGCGATGACGGTAAGGGCAACAGCCAACCAGGGCTCGGAAGGCATGGCATGATAGGGCATGGCAAGACGCATCTAGCAAGTGCTGGAAGGTTCGCTGGGCAAGGCTATATAAGTCTTCACACAAATCCCTGAAACAGGACTGCCCTTATGAGGACTGAGCGAACTGGCTGATACGAGGACTTGATGAGGCCTCGCATGCATACGGAGTTGAGAAGGGAGAGGCGCTTGTGAGAACTGTATTGAGAGGGCTGAAGCCAAGCACTTGTTGGAGCACTCACGAGGACGGCGTGCACACGACAGTTTCGAGAGCCCTTGATTGAGAAGGGCATATTGAACTATTCGTTTATTACATACGCGGCCGCCGCCGCAAGTGTAACCGCCAAAGCCAGCCCTAGCGTTCGCCCTGTAATAATCCTGTGCGCAAAAGCGACACGTGGAGAGCTCCTGTCGTCTTTATCCATCTTCTTCGCGGTGCGAGTTGGGCACCGGAGGAAGAGCTGCCAGGACGTCATTCCTGGACGTGCTGACCTGTTCATCTGCAATCTCCGTGTGAGTGTCTGTGTTTGAATGGGCCCATTTGTCTTGGGATAAGTTAAGACTGTTTAAGGCTGCAATGTGTTTTCTTCCTCTGCTTCTTCTTATTGTACAAAGTGTAAATAAATCGTGTTATTCCTTTCTTCCAAATTCGACTGTTTCAGTGATTTCCTCCATTGGGTAAGTGTGGCACGATTACGAACCGCTTGGATTGGGTTTAGTCATTGATAACGACTCGGGTCATGGGTTCGCTACCGCTCGGTGTTTCCACCAACACCCGTGATTCTGGCGGGGCGTATTTCCTCGTTTCTAGGCAGCGTTAGTACTTAGGTAATAGCGAATTCTTAGTCCTAAAACCCTATTTAACGCTGTCCGGGAAGGACGTCATAGGTCCCGGGTCCCGTCGGCTAGTCAAAGACAAGGGGACTAGTCCCCCTTTGGTAAGGGGAAAAGGCCGGCGCTGAGATCCACAACAATTGGTGTCAGGAGTGGGATTTGGAACCTGGGACTAAAATTTTTAGACCAAATTTTGGACACCAATTGTGCATATTGGCCGCAACAATTGGTGTCGGGGAGTGAGATTTGACCCGAAGTGCGCCTAACGCACTCAAAATTACGAGCGGCCGAAATTTAATTAGTAAAATCCAAATTTAACATCGTGCCATGGATAACCAAGACGGTCGGATGCCGGTGGGGGTAAATGATGAGGTGGAGGAGGAATTAGAATTAATAACCCAGGACCCCCGGGAAGAATGGGAAGAAGAGGAGAGCATTAAGGAGGGTGCAGCAGTAGGGGTAGCAGGGGAAGAAAATGGCGGCGCCTCACACATGGCGGCGAGAGCCGAGCCCGCTGTACCAACAGGCTTCGACCTGCAGCAGTTCATGGCACGGTTCAGTGAATATATGGCGGAGTCAAAGTGCGACAATGAAAAAAGAAGTAGGGAAATGAAAGAAATAAGGGACGACGTAAGGGGTAGCAGGGGCGAGTTGACCGAAAGAATGGGTGGCCACATGAAAGAAATGAAAGACGGGTTAAATAATTTGGTAAACAAAATGAGTGGCCAAATGAAAGAAATGAAAGACAGATTAAATAATTTGGAAAACAAAATGGGGGGCCAATTGAAGGAAATGGGGGACAAATCTACCCGGGAAATAAAAGGGTTGAAAAACAAGATGGGGGATCAATTACAAAAGGTAAAAAACGGGCTGGAAAGCAAAATGGACACCCGAGGGGAGTTAATAAAAAAGATGGGAGAAGACATAAGGCGCAGGTCGAGTGGGAAAGTCGCATTGGTACGTGATGAGGTAACGCAATTTGAGAAACGCGGGAAGAGCGAGCCTGAGCAAGGCGCAGTTAAAATGACCGGGGTAGAAATCGCGACTCGGGGTATGGAAAAGCCGACGGCCGCCGAATTGGAAAATTTTATTTTATGTGCGCCAGCGGTCGTCGAGCTTAATAAAGAAAAAGAAATTATAGTGGAAATTGGGGTTGAAGAGACGGCAGAGTTAGTACATGAATCGGAGATTGAAATGGAATATGTGCAAAGTCCGTGTTCGCATCGTGATGTCGTGCTGCCTCACACCAATGGAAGTTTGCAGGTGAGGTTGGAGGAGAAGAGAATCCCGAAGGTGAGTAGGAGCGTGTATGGTGCGAAAATGTTTGGTGCGAAAGTGTTTGGCGTGAAAAGATTTTTCGCGCGCTTGGGATCGCGACGTCACCCGGGTGCTCGTGGAAGGTCCGTGGTGTGCTGTGTGAAGGTGAATGGCGCGCGGGTGCGAATGGCACCGAAGCGCAAGTGTGAAACCGAGAGTGAGAGTGAATGCACAACGGAGTGTATGTGTGAAGAGTGCGAAACAGAGTGTGCGATGGCCGAGGAGAGTGTGCGGGAGTGTACACCAGAGTGCGTGATTGGGTGTGCAGCAAAAGAGTGCACACCCATTGTTGTTACGGAGTATGTAATGGGAGAGTGTACCCGAGGGTGTGCGATGGCCAAGTGTGTTACGGAGTGTGTAACAGAGGAGTGTGTGATAATGGAGTGTGCGAGGGGTGTGAGTGCGCCTGAGTGGTGTGCACCTGAGTATGTAAGGGAAGAGAATGCACAGAGAGAAAGTGCAATAACGGAATGCAGAGAATGTATGAGAGGCGCTGGAGCGCCTCGGTGTGAGAATGCGACTTGGGCATCGACGCAGTCCAGGGCAGCGTTTAGGGCGAAGTGCAGCCGACGCGAGCCCTCAGAGTGCGCGGGGTACTTTGTGTGCTGCGGGGGCCGGCAGGGATCATTGCCGCGGCGGTGTGCACGATCCGGGCCGGGCCCCGCCCTGTATGGTCGGTGCCGCGCCTTGGTGAAAGAGGTAAACGGCACGGTTTGAGGGGGGGTGGGGTAGGAGAGGTCGGACCATCGCCCCCTGACGGGCGCGGTGCTCCGACCGGGGGAGGTTGGGCCATCGTGCCGGAGACCAAAAGGCTCCGCGCCGAGATGGCACCTGGAACCTCGGCCCAAGTATACCTCCTCCCCAGAATCGAAAATGCCGGACGGACCCAACCAACAGGAGACAAACCACCCACATGCATTTCTCAGCTTTTCAAAGCCAAGCTGTGACAAAAATGTATTGCCGCACGGAGAGGCTCGAGTGGAGTAGAGGGGAGTAGTTAGTTAGATGATGCTGTGTGTATGAGCTTGAGATTGAGAATCATTGTGATGAGCTTGAGCAAATGAGGAATTGAATGAGAATCTTTGTGGTGAGCGTGAGCAAATGAGGAATTGGTCGGGGTTGACCAGAGGTGATGTATGAGTGGTGTATTGAGGACGAATGGAATTGTGTTGAGTGAATGGACTTGCATGGTGTGCAATTGGAGAATATTTGGTGTGGAATGCTTGGTGGGAGAAAGTGGTGTGGAATGAGTGGTGTGGAGTGCATGGTGCGAAGGAGTGGATGAGGGAAGATGGACCCCTTCAATAATACCCGGGGAGGGTAGTTTAAAGTTAGGTAGAGGGTTTAGGTAAATTGTTGGATATTGACACCTGTGGTGCAGGTAGTAGCAAGGTATTGCTTGGATGGGTGCGTGAGTCTGAAAATGGCTGGGCGTGTGGTCCTGTCGGTGCATATGGTTATTCGGGCACTCCGCCACTGTTAGTCTGTCGGCCAGGTGAGGCCGCAGGTAGGCTCTGGGAGCCAGTTAGAGTTCAGAGTAGTGTTCAGTGGGGCCCGAGGATCCTAAGAGAGGACCCGGGTAGCCCAATGCCAGAGAGGGCATCAGAGGCGTGAGAGAGCCAGGAGGGGCCTTCCCCGATTTAGGGTAGTTGTAAGGAGCATGGTAAGCTCGGGTGGCGACTTCAGTGGTGGAGGTGCTCAGGTAGGTAGACCTGCTAGTAGAGCCACACGACCCAGCCCGGACAATGTGCGAAGGCACAGTAGTGAAAAATTGGGGGAGTGAAACCCCAAATTTGGAAGGCACCACAGGGTGGGTCAATGGGAATTGGTTTTTAAAACCGCATAGTGTAATGATGGCCAATTGAATTGTCAGGGCATGACCCCTGGTAGTTTAAAAGAGTTAATGTTAATAGAGTATAGTTAGGATGAAAATCTCTTTGCACCATCCGCATCCACTCACCAAGGAGACGGAACTCCACACCAGGTTTTGCAGATGATTTGGATGGTGAGACGCATCATGACGTGAGTGTGACATTGTGTGATATTCCATCTCTTCCTTCTTGGGAGGGATTGGATGACTAATTTGGCGTAGAGGGGGGATAGAAGAGACAAGACATAGAGACGAATTTGTAAAGAAAGTGTAAATACAGGGAAGGGCAAGGGTAGTGTAGGCTGACATGGGGGTTCACGAACGGTTAGGGACGAGCTTTCTCTGCTCGCTCTCCTGCGCCCCTCATGTTGCATTGCCTTGTATTGTGTGTACCTTTGCGCCCTTTCCTCCACTGACTCTCTGCTTTGTCTTTCCTCCCCACCCATGGACCCATTTTTTTTGTTGAGGAGAGTGTGCAGGAACCATGAACTGTGCTGCGGCACGTTGCCACACTTGTGCGGTACTCCTGCTACCTGTTGCTGCACCAATACACCATATGGACCACACGTTCTGTGGCCTGGCACCTTTTGCTGGGGCAGACAATTGCTGCAAACGTTATCTTGCCCTGCGGACCACTGATTCTAAGTGGCATAAATGTCACGTAGACGGACCATCTAAGATTGGCCCTGAAATAAAAAAATTTAAAAAACGGACACGGTTGTGCATTTTTATTATTCCGTTGTGTCAGGAAGGAAAACTTCAAGTTTTATTATGGCACACCGAAGACGAAGCAAGAAGACGCAAGAAGCAGCAGCTCAGCAGCAGCCCAGCAGCAGCCAACTAGCAAAAGCTGCCATTTATTATTAAAATATGACTGTACATTTATGATGATTGTGCATTTTTGTGCATTTTTGTGCATTTCTTGTAATGGTGTATTGGTGTAGTGCAGTGCATTGTGTTTCTCTCCCCTCAAAATTCTTTCCCACACAAAAGAACAGGTCCAGGGTTGTAGAACTGTAAATAATTAGATTAGTCTTGTAAATAACATGCTCCCCACCGGCTTTATGTATAGTTTGAGAATTCTTTCCGTAATTCGGTTATCCGTGGGTGTGAGTCTGTTAGTTAGTACACAACGCAGTAGGTGGGACATATTTAGTGTTGTTTTAAACTGTCACACACAGGGTGTTAGATTGAATGAAGAGGGGAACCACATCTAAGTGTCACACGGAAGTTAAAAAGTAGTCCTGACCATTGCTCAAAACCGGTCGTTCTCACATGTGTGGGTTCGGCTCGGGTACGAGCCTGGCGAAGGAGGGGGGCAGTGTTGAGGTTTTGAGATTGTACATTTAACATCATTAAAGGTTAAAGGTTTGCCCCCCATAGTTAGTCCACAAGCAACACGTAGGCCCACTTAGAATTAGTTATGTCATAGTATGTGTAAGAGTAGGCCATATCTGCCTACCAAGTTGTAGGCCAAGAGTAGGCCAGAGTAATATCTGCGTTGTGTAAAGAAATGAGCTTAGGTCCTTTCATCTTTGCGCCACACCCCCCAATTACATCAGTGGGCATAGTTGATCTCGCGCCCCATTTGGCATCCCTCAAGTTTGTTACGCGTTGGCTGCCAGCAGTATTCGCTGCCCTTGGTTTGCTCGAAACTAGTCGGGGACCACGAGGTAGGCCTAAGAAGAGGGAGGAGCGTGAGGGTCGAGGTGTGGCCGTGTCAAGCAGCGCGTCAGAAGGCGATGACGGTAAGGGCAACAGCCAACCAGGGCTTGGAAGGCATGGCATGATAGGGCGTGGCAAGACGCGTCGAGCAAGTGCTGGAAGGTTCGCTGGGCAAGGCTATATAAGTCTTCACACAAAGCCCTTAAACAGTACTGCCCTTATGAGGACTGAGCGAACTGGCTGATACGAGGACTTGATGAGGACTCACCTGCA